>NC_136071.1:1121353272-1121953272 GCF_964261635.1 Lissotriton helveticus
CCTGCGTGACCCTAAGCAGCCAGTCAGGGCAGGAGAAACAGATATTCGCCGGCGCCCTCCACAACAAGCGGGAGATCCCTTGGTGGAACGGGGCGCTGGCAGGGGCGGTGTAGGTAAGATCAAGAGCGCGGCTTTGACCCACAGTACCAATCATAGTATTTACAGGTTTTAAGATTCGGCAGTTTTACAGTTTAAAATTTCACATGCAACATCGTAATCATGCAGCATAAGGTTAAAATCATCAGAGCATTAAAGCGCTACAGGCATCTGATTCTGGACCCGGCACCATCACGTCATCCGTGAATGCGGACAGTCTACATAAAAACTGCAGATGACAACACTGGTTCATAAAAACAGGGACGGCTCCTACGCTAAAGTGCAGGAGCATTGCCCCACTGCTTTAATAGCAGTGCAGAGGAGAAATAAAATGATATTAATTAAACTTTATTATCATTTTATTTTTCCATTTCTAGGTATGGGGAGGGGCGGGGCTGGCTAGACAGAGGTCAGGGGAGGAGTGGTGAGCATGAATGTTTGAGCGTCCGTCTTGGGCTGGCCAAAAAGTCATGCACACATTGCATGTTCCCCACCAGGCTGCATTACATAGCCTGGTGGGGATCATGCACAGGCTCCCTGTCCTCGTCTGAAAGCCGAATCACTGCACTCAGACCAATCACAATTGCAATGCAGCATTGTGTTTGGCTTAGGGGAACATAGGGGAACCAATCACAATGCTCCATTGCAGTGTCGTCATTGGCTTATGGAGCCTGGGAGCCCAGGTGCTTCCTGCTATGAGGAGAGGTGGCAGCTGGCGATGCAACCAGCAGGCACGTGTTCTCTATTTTTTTATTTTCAACCCCTCACCTCCCCCTGCCCCCGCCACTGTTCCCTACCAGCCACCACTACATAAAAACACTGTATTTTGCACCATGGAAGTGTTCAGGGGCAGCTAAAGGCACTGGGACAGTTAGAACAACAGCTAAGTTGACTGGCGGGTTACAGGGGGAACTTGTGCCTTTGCCAATGGAAGTTCCAGTTTCAGGTGTAGTAATGGTGGCTGGTCAAAAAACTGGCTTTAAACCAATCAATCAGGGTTCTTGTATAGCACGGCTAGTCACCTGAGGTCTCAAGGCGCTGGGGGAGGAAGGAGGTTCGCAGCAAGGTAGGAGAAAGATCTTCCCCCAGCCAAGGTCTTGCAGATCTGTGAGATAGTGGCCAGGGTCAGTTGGGTGGAGCGGAGATATCTGTCGTGTGTGTAGAAGGTTTTAATGTTTTAGGAATCGCACCTTGTGGCTTATCCCAAAGGTCTAAGAGTTTATACTTTACCAATTCAACCTTTAGTAACAGGTTTTCTTGTTTTGTAGCTCTGCCTGAACTGCCGCGGGGGCACTAGCTAGTTCTTCTATGGTGGGAGCCGGGGAAGCAGCAGAGGACAAATTGACAAACGGATCTTGGTGATCCATCTTTGCTCAGCCAGAAGGTTTTTTGTAGGCTTGGTTTTCTGTTACTGTCCACTCACCTGATAATCCAGTTCTGCAGGAGCGAAGATGCTGCGATCTATCTCCATGAGCTTAACCCTCTAGGTGTGGATCAAGTTCTTTATGTGCTGGTGGTTAACCCAAAGGGCATAGAAGGTTTGGAAACACAGAGAAGAATTGAGGGATGCCTCTGATTTTCTAGACTCCAGAAATACAGCACCTCTCAGGAAGTTAGACTCTCTGCTCTAGTTCTGGTTCTCAACATTGCACTCACCCTTAACCAACTTTAAAGAGCTCCTCCTATTGCATTATAGGAGGGTCGATCATCATCCAGTACTACCTACTTGGACGTTTCTTTTCTAGATCAACAAATTCTGTTCCCGGAGGAGCTACGCGCGCATCCGAGATGGCGGCGTGAGCACAGGGCTCCCGAGGACCCTTGCTGCCTCCCGCATTTATCCTGGATAATATCCTGATTTGATGGAAGGTCATTGAAGACACAACCCGGCTGATGTACTAGCAGGTTTTTGGGTCGGAATCGGACGCGGGGTCCCCGAGTTCTGCCGTCTTGAAATTTGTGGCCTTCTCCATGGAACAGCCTGGACCTTGATTTGTAGCAGTGCCCAGGTCGTAATTTAACAACAACGGCTTGAGGGGATCAGACCACAGCCTCACTTCACTTTCGGTTTCGTTTCTCCAGCGCACTATCTCCTATCTGCGGTGTGTCTGTTGATCAGACGAGCTCTGATGCCAGCTCATTGAGCTGCGAGCTAGCGACTGTTTGGCTGAGGACTCAAATTGGCCCAATTTCCCCTCCTGTATTCTTGTGTGTGAATTTTAAGGAGCCATTTGGACCAGATCCCAAGCCTCCCTCCGGGGCACCCGGCTCGCCATGACGGGCAAGCCCGAGGGTGAAAAACGGAAAGTCAAGACCACTATCCGTGGAGGTTCAACCCAGACGAATGTCATGGATCGCTACACACTTTCTAAAGGATCCCCTGGTGGCGCACCTAAGGCCCGGGAGGGGGCTGTCGACGATCCTGCTGTAATGGCGGAATTAACGCTACAGGACGTGATGGGCGCCATTGATCCAGCGCTCTTACCAAAATTTTGCATAAATGACTACCTACTACCACCAAACTTACCATACAATACCAGGCCCATATCAACAATAGAGCCACTGAATCATGAGGCGATAAAATCTATATATGTTGTTTTAAACTATCCACAATAAACAAGACCAGCTTGTCATTTAGAAAGTTTATTTAAACATAATCAGAAAAACTCAGGTGTTTGAATTTTATTAAACAAGCATTAGAAAATGTCATAAAGAGAGGTTTATTCAGCATTAATAAAGAGAGCATAAATCAAGAAATATTATTCATTAGTAGAAATAAGTAAAATTAAGCATTTCCAAACCCTAACTATCTCTCTGTCTCTACCCTCATCGCCTAGAAATAAAGTATTTAATAAAACTGCTTTCCTTACGTATGTTGTCCATCAGCATAACACAACCCTCAGGAATCTCGAGCGCAAGCCAAATGTCTGCTGTTTGAGCTGATTCTTATACCCTAAAACTATGCTGAGCTAACTATTTTTCACATTCCAACAGTTGAACTCTAGCTCTCCATTGGCTGAGCCACCTCATGCCACAGTAAAATATGACATTTTCTACTTCATGTCCGGGCTTATTCACTAGTCCATTGTTCATGCACAGAGTCTTGGCAGCACTTCCTTAGGCTGCTACATTTTGTAGCGAAAGAAGTTCAAGCAATGCAAAATTCATCACGTCTCTTCCTTTCAGCCTTGAGCTTGTCGTTCTGAGCTTCCATGGCACGTTAGCAAACCTCTCCACAGAGTCACTTTTGGCAGTTCTTTCCAAAACCTTTCAAAATAAAAGTTCATAGGCTTCTCATCTTTTTCAAAATAATTTTCTCTAGTGGCCTTTTCATCAACAGGCCTCTTTTCAGAAAGCGTCAGTTTTCTGCGCCACCTTTTTCTTGCGTCACTTTTTAAAAGTGCACTATTTTTCTGCAGCCATCTCTAAGCTTCGTTTGTAAAACTATTATATAAACAAACATAAAACATAAATTAATGTAAGAAATGAAATTCATTCTGTTACTCACCCACCTTTGCTAATAAATTAACCCATTAGTCTATATTACCTAGCAGAAGATAACAAATAAAGCAGCATTTATATCTACCATTCTTCACTTAGTCCAGCAGGATTCTTCATGCACCTGTAAATAATAAAATGACACCCCGTAGACAAAAGCATACATAAAATAACCATTTACTATTAATTAAAACTGCCGCAATTTGTTATGACACATAAATAGACAGGATTAATTTATTATTTTCCACATACATGAAAATGCAACATAATGCACATTTATGAGCACACATGTTAGTTTCCCACGTGTTTTTGTGAATGCAACTTTTAAACTAGGTTGAATTAATATACACACAGCACAGATCATTAATATTATTAATTCAGTTATGAAAGTGTGACTTCACGAGTTAAAATGAAAAACATTTCTGAATCTCGCTCCATCACCATTGCTGGTATTCAGTCTTCGATTGGCCAACAGTATGAAGCCCTGGCTCTGAAGTTGGACACGGTGGCTATTGATGTCAACCTCATTCGAACTGATTTGGCCAAGACGAACGAGAAGGTGAAGTCATTTTACATAAAGACATCCAGCCTTACCACGGATGTGTCCGACTTGCAAACAGAAGTGCGCAACCTTGGATCTGCTAATGGCTTTTTTGCTCGTCACTTGGAGGATTTTGAAGGCCGTGCATGGCGCAACAACGTGCGTATTATTGGGGTCCCAGAAGATTCCAGTGCACTCGCCACTGATCTTCGAGTGGAGGACCTCATTCTTAATCATCTTGCACCCAAGGGCCTGAGAAAATTATTTGCCATCGAACGTGCGCACAGAGTGCCAGGGGGACAGGCGAAGCCCGGTTTCCCCCCCCGTCCGATTATTGCACGGATCTTCAACTTCAGAGATCGCGACGCCATTTTGCAGGCGTCACGGACAAGCGGCCCCACGCAGTTCGATAACGCTGCTGTGAACTTTTATCCAGACTTTTCTCAATCGGTCCAGAAACAACGAATGGGATTTCAAGGGTGAAACGGCGACTAAGAGACATGGAACTAAAATACGCTATGTTATTCCCGGCCCGACTGCGTGTTGAATATGACAATCGAACATTCTTCTTTGTCAGGCCTGAGGAAGCGAGTGATTGGTTGGACACTTTGCTGGCTCGCCGTGCTGGCCAGGAACGTGCTGGTGGTGCTGAGGGGGGACTGATGAACCAAGAATGATTATGGTGCCTGTGTCCGGAACACTATTCACCGTGTCCAGCTGGGGCTCACTGACTTCCTTGACCATTCCATTCGTATCTTGGGAGGTAGCGGGGATGGCGGGACCCCTTTCCTCCTCTGGGGTTTTCTTTGTGTAGACTAGTTCTTGTTTGTAATTGTTAGGGCGACAGGCACACTGCAAATTGGGGTGGCTTTTGAGTCGGTGCAGGGGTGCAGGGTGGGGGGAGTTGTGTTGGGACCCATGGGGGGAGGTAGCGCCATGTTTTGGGATTGTTTGTTTTTTCTTTTTCAAGGCAAGGTACTTTCATTATCTTTGACATTGGTGTGATGCTCGTTTTGCGATGGGAGTTCATTGTGGATCTGGATGGGGGTAGAGGATTGAGGGTATTATGCTGGAAACGTGAATGGGTTGGGTGATCGGAAAAAGAGAGGGGTGGTTATGCAGTTGTTGCGGCGCCTTTCGCCTGATGTCGTTTTGCTACAAGAGACACACTTGATAGGAAATACTTGTCACGCTCTTAATAGATGGGGTTATTGTCTTGCTGCCCATTCTGGATTTACATCTAGTTCTAGAGGAGTGGGTATTTTGCTTAGGGTTTTCCTCCCCCTTGAGGTTGATGATGTGATCCTTGATGCCAGGGGTCGATATGTTGCACTTGTTGGGCGGTGGGAGGGAAAACCAATTTTGTTGGTGTCGGTGTATGTCCCTCCGGGCTTACAATCCACGACATTTACTGACCTGGGGCGGATGGTTCTGGGTCTCCCGGAGGGTGTTTTGATACTGGGAGGTGCTTTTAACTCCGTCATTTCTGGCAGAATAGACCGCTATCCGCCCCGAGATCTTCCTGCTGCGCAATCCTGGTTGGGTGACTTCCTGGAAACATTGGGACTTATAGATTGTTGGAGACTAATGCATCCAGAGCAAACACAGTTTACTTTCCATTCGGGGGCTCATGGTAGTCTTTCTCGATTGGATTATATCCTGATACCGGCTGCCCTGTCCCCTTCGATTGGAGAGATTAGACACTTGGCCCGGGGTATATCGGACCATTCCCCTATCTGGTTTCATTTTAATCTTGGCATCGGCGCCGAAGGGAGGGTGGCCCCGATTAACCCCTGGTATCTTCTTAACCCTAAGACTCGCACTGAATTGATTAAATCATTTGATCTGTATTTTACTGAAAATGCTGGTTCTGTATCCTCGCCTGTTTCGTTATGGGAAGCTTTTAAGACTGTGATCAGGGGACAGGCATTGTCTTTGGTGGGGTGTGCTAAGAAATGTAAGAAGGAGGCAATTGTTCAGCTCGAGACTGAACTCACAGACCTGGAGACTGCATTGGAACGAGAGGTGTCTCGAGAAGCATTACATGTCCTCCGCCTTAAACAATTAGACTATAAAACTTTGGTTACTGATGCGGCAAAGATGATGAGTAGGGAACAGCAGGGACGGCTATATGATGTGGGTGATAAAGCAGGAAAATTGATTGCCTGGCTGGACAGAAGGGAGAGAGCAAGTCGAGTGGTTCCGGTGATTGAGACATGTGGTGGTGGGCGTGTAACGGATTTCAAAAGAGAGGTTACCCACTTTCACCAGGGAACAGGGCACAAAAGACTCGTCCACCGAGGGCGTGGCATCCAAACAGTCCCGATCCGATTCCGACAAACATGGAAGTGCTATATCTCGAAGCAACAACTGCGAATCCTCCTCGGGCCTGTCGGACACCGAGGTATAGACCTCTCGAAAATAATCACCAAAGCATTCAACAATTTCAACAGGGTCCGTTACACGCCCGACAGTCAGAGAGGGATCCCTGGGATGTATTTACTGGACCTTAGTAAACAGGAGTTCGAACGAGGCAGAGGAGAGACGCCGCGCAAGCAAAGAACATATCCAGTTCCGGCGAGGCCCTTTTACATATGCCCGTTCGAAGCAAGTTTTAAAAATATTAAAGATATCATATTCTAAGAAAAAGAAAGTGGAAGATAAAAGAACATCACTAGAGGAGTCTCTTTAAAACATAGAGGCCAGTACAATCTCTGTGTATATAGAGTTTTACCTGGAAGAATCCAAGTGGTGAACACTACCCATTTCGGGGAGAGTGAAGTCCCCTGTAGTATGGAAAACCCCTGCTAAGAAGTCCTGAAGAAGGTGCCACATTATTGAGTGTCTCGCACCGAAACGCGTCGACGCATTCCTATATGAGAATCCACTTTATGCTCAAACACACGGGATGTACATATATTTTTGTCACATGTGTGATATTGTGTTCATATTACCTGTAGCTAGTGGATCAAGTAATCTATAGTGGTAACAATACTCAAGTGCCACCGTTTTAATAGGGGTCTTTTTTCTTTTTTCTTTTTGCTTCATGCTATATATTGTCTTTGGTAATACAATCTTGTAATTTGTGATATATGATGTATTTACATGTCTTGTCATTTTATATTGTTTTGTGTTATTATAGAAATTAACTTTTACTTTTCAGGGAAAGTTCCTTTGAAATTTTAAATGTGTGTATTTTTAATGTGAATGATTTTTTCATTTTAATAAAAATTCAGATTGTTAACAAACATTTTCTTTGTGGGAATCACTATATAATTTTTATCCTGTTATACAGTTACCTATGGCAACCTGTAAGTCGGGTACCAAGAGATAACTGTATGGGTATAGATACTAAGGTCCAGTAAATACATCCCAGGGATCCCTCTCTGACTGTCGGGCGTGTAACGGACCCTGTTGAAATTGTTGAATGCTTTGGTGATTATTTTCGAGAGGTCTATACCTCGGTGTCCGACAGGCCCGAGGAGGATTCGCAGTTGTTGCTTCGAGATATAGCACTTCCATGTTTGTCGGAATCGGATCGGGACTGTTTGGATGCCACGCCCTCGGTGGACGAGGTGGCTCTCGCGCTACGCTCCATTCGTTCCGGCAAGGCTCTGGGTCCCAATGGCCTTCCTGTTGAACTGTATAAATTACGCCCTGATACTCTGGCTCCCTATCTCCGTGATCTGTTTTTGGCTGCGCGAGACAATGGCTCCCTCCCAAGAGATCAGCGTCTTGCTACCATTGTGGTGATCCATAAGGAGGGTAAACCACGGGATCGCTGCTCGTCCTATAGACCCATTTCGCTCTTAAATGCGGAGCCTAAGATCCTCGCCAAATTGCTTGCTAATCGTCTGATTACGGTTATTAGCGACCTGATTCATCCGGATCAATCGGGTTTTATTCCGCACCGTAACACGGCATTAAATTAGCGACGTTTGCATGGTGTTCTCACGAGGGCCCCGACGCTGCGTGAACCGGCCATCTTGGTGTCCTTGGACGCCACGATGGCCTTTGATACAATCGAAAAGTCTTATCTCTGGGCGGTACTCGCCAAATTTGGATTCGGCGCTGGTTTTATTGGTAGGGTCAAACTCCTGTATGAAACGCCACTGGCACAGGTGGTGGTTAATGGCCGTGTCTCCGTGCCTTTTACTCTTGGGAGGGGCACGCGGCAGGGTTGTCCGTTGTCCCCGCTCCTTTTTGCTTTGGCGTTGGAGCCACTCGCCGCTTGGCTACGGTGGGAACCTTCGATGAAGGGTATAAGCTGGACGCCGGAATTTGAAGATCGCATTTCCTTATACGCGGATGATATTTTATTGTACCTTACATCTCCCCAAAAATCGCTCAACGTATTGTTTGACGTACTTAACTCCTTCGGGAAGAACTCGGGCCTTATCATTAATTGGTCAAAATCCTACATTTATGTACTTGCGGGTGAGGTCCCTCGTTTGCCGCGGGGCTGTCCCATCCAGTTGTCGCTGTCTGGCTTTAAGTACTTGGGTGTGTTTATCTCGTTGAATCCGGCGGTTCGCTATGAACGCAATTTACTCCCCCCACTCCAAAGGTTGCGCTCCGATGTAGCGCGTTGGCGTAAATTACCGTTATCTCCCCTAGGGCGTGCGGCCCTTTTTAAAATGATGTCCTTACCGCGGTTCCTATACGCGCTCCAGAATAGTTTTGATGTCATCCCGTCAAAATATTTTCGGGAAGTAGAATCGTTGCAGAGGCGATTAATATGGGATGGACGTTCACGCATCGCTCTTCCAAAATTGACACTTCCCTGGTATGATGGCGGTATAGCGCTTCCGGATATTCGTAGGTAATATTGGGCCTCCCACCTTGCTGCCATCAACCACGGGATGTATGGCCCGGCGTTGAATCCAGCATTTGAAATGGATAAGTGGCTGCTCCCGGGTGGTGATTACTACAGGACGCTTTATTCAGGACCCTCGCGTTCACAACTCTCAGGACCTACCGCTATAGCCGTGCGGGTATGGCATAGCGCAACGGCAGCTATGGGCTGGAGTGATAAACTAACTGGTGCGACTCCGCTCTATGCCTCTGCGAAGTTGGGTGGCCTATGGAAGACAAAGGGATTTGATAAATGGGACACGATCGGTATTAGTAAAGTGCGTGATCTCTGGGTTAAAGGAGAGGTGAAGACCTTCTCGGATCTGCAAGTAGAGTATCAGCTGAGTGACAGGGAAACATTTCGTTATGTCCAGGTATGCCATGCTCTGAACTCTGTGTTGCCAGTGGGTAGTGATAACCCGGAATCCTCCCCCCTCGAAGATTCTATACTCGACGGTTATGTGCCAGACAGTACTATCTCATTGTTCTATAAGAAAATGATTAATGACCGTTCGAGTCTGCTTGTTCGCCTTTGTGAAGCTTGGATTGCTGATGGTATTGAACTGGATGATGAGGACTGGCAGTCCGCGATCTCCTCTCCGAGGGAGGTGGCGATTCCGGCCCGCCTCCGTCTGGTCCAACTCAAGATCCTCCACTGAATCTATGTCACCGGTCCCCGTCTGATCCATATGGGCTACTCCACGGATGGCATGTGTAGGCGTGGGTGTGGTCTCCTTGGCACCTATCTCCATATCATATGGGAATGCCCTGAGGTGGTGCGATTTTGGAAACGTATACATGAGGTGATGGATGAAGTAACAGGTGTTGTGATGATGCCGGAAGCCCGACAATGTTTATTGAATGTGTGGGGTCCGAATGATTATGAAGTGTCGCAGCTTCGGTGGGTGACTCTTGCCAATATGGTTGCGAAGAGGGATATTGCACAGTTGTGGGGGTCCCTGAGGCCGCCTACAGAGACTGCTTGGAAAGAGAGTCTGGACTGGTGCATGTTCAGAGAGAAGACAGTGTATATGTTAAGAGGCAGACCCAAAAAATGGGGGAAGATTTGGAACCAGTGGAACTCATACCGTGGAGATATCTGTACGCCCCCACTCACTGCGATTCCTAGTCCTTCCCAGTCGCCCTGACCTACATTCCTTCTAGCTGTGGTATATTGTGCTGTTCATATGCAATTCTACCTTTGGCACCCTCCCCTCATCTGTATTCAAAAATTATTTTCTCCTGTTGTCATATATCTCCCGTCCTCCTTGAGCGAAGGCCTAATGGCTGTATTATTGCTGTATTGCCTTGATTGTATGTTTGATGTGTTGTTTCTTTTTGTTTTATATAATAAAAAAGTTACAAAAAAAACAACAACAAAAAACAAATACTGTTCCCCAAGTTTAACTAACCCTTGGTATCTAAAGGTGAGTTCATAGTTTGTTTAAAGAACAAAGACTAGGTTCTGGTTGGGTCCAAGATGCAGTCACCAGAGGATGATCAATGAAGCAGGAGAGTAATCGTCTGAAGATTGCTGCTACACCGGACAGTTATGTGGGAGCTGGTACACTTCCCAGGTAAGGTCTTAAAGCCAAACACAGTCTGCTGTGTGGGTGCAGTATTTATAGACCATGCCGGGTGACCAAATCTCACAAGATTTCATGAGCAGTTGAGCTCTCTTGTGAGATTTCGGGCCTGCAAGTCAGGTGGAAGGCTAATGGTTAGGGAGGAGGCCACTACAGCAGGGGGGGCGAGTGAAGGAAAGGTCTCGGGGTCATTTGTGGGGCATAAAATCTTGGCAGCAATATTTAAGGAAGTGTGTGATGCTTCTTGAAGGCACACAGATGTACAACTAGGGGTCATAAGGAGCAACATATGGGGTTCTCATTGGCCAGTAAAGGGGATTTCAAGGAACTTAGGGAAGGCATCTCCAATGAACTTGCCTGTACAGAGGGTGTAAGAGTAGTGGGACACAAGTAAATAAAAATAAAATATTCTCCAACCATGGACTTGATTTCAACATTAAAGGAGCAGTCTATAACATTGCATCTTTTATAAAGTATGATATCATGAACAATATCCCTTGTACCATCTGTAGTAAAGTATTGGGGCTGAGCTTTAAATTTAAGTTGGATTGGAGCATTACAAGAATAATAGTGTTGACTATTCCCTGCAAATCTCAAAAGTAAGGTGGTTAGGACTTTCCCTCTGGATGTACGGGAAGTGGAAGAAGCCACAACTAAAACCTTCAATTGTGGTTGTGCCAATAACTGATGACATTTTTATAACAAGAATTCGCACTCTCTACAGCATTGTTAAAATCATTTTGAATCTTGGTCATGGCACAGACCATAGTTTTTAACGGGTGTTCATCATAATCCATTTGCACTTATATACCAGCCTAGAAAACTGTCAAGACCAGTGCTCAGGTTTAAAGTAATCAGTACAGAGTTTTGATTTTGACCCTGCTTTTACAACAACGTCTTCCCCATGAGCTTTGTCTGGCTCACTATTACAGGTCCTAGGTGAAAGGAGGGAACAAAACAAGGGAAAAGAGGAAGATCACATATATGCGATTCATACAAGGTAACATCAGTTATCTGCTTGAGGTGGTCTGTCACTACGTTTCGTCTGGTAAATGGTGCACCCTCTGAAAGATGAGTGGACTTCAGTGTCATGCACATAGGCTATCCTGTTTCAGGTTTATACCTATAATAACTGACAAAAACCCCACCAAAAGGGAAGCTCTCATCAGTGTAAACATATAAACACTAATACCACTTGCACAACCACAAACTAAAAGGCCAAGAAAGGAAAGTGAAAGAGAATGAGTCATTTTTTTTTTTTTTCTGAAGGGTCCAACACAATGTAACTTAGTTATACAAGGTAGTGGCAAGAAAGCCCGGTCCAAGATTATTCTGCTCCAGTGTTGTGTGCTTGGATTAACGGTACAGAGTTTAGAAGCATGTTTTAGGTCTGATTTAATTATTTTGTACACTCTAGACAATCCGGGGAGATTGAAATCAAATGTGATATTTTGGCAGTGTTTAATTCTTTCACCGATTGGTGAAATGACTGGCTTAGTAAAATCTTGGCCAATATGTACTATCACATTTACCCACAGATATAGAATCAGTAAAACCCCTTGCTACTTCAGCCCCATTTATTAACAAGTCAGTATTGAAAGCAGGTCACCTGCCTAAACACCACAGGCTTTAAACATTCAATTAGTGGTGGCCACTGGTGTGGGTGGGAGAGGAGAGCGCGTGGGGAAGTGTTAATAAAAAAAATAAGAAAATGTACCCGACACGGCAGGCCGCCCCTCGCGTCGCTCCTGCTGGCCTCTTCCTGGTTCCAGCAGCACGTGGGACAGACTTCCATCCAATCCCCGTTCTGCAGAGCCGTGCAGGGATTGGCCTGAGCGGGCAGGAAGGATGCTCAGTCTGTGGGGTTTCTCCAGCCTGGCTGCTGAATGTAGCTGGACTGGAGAACCTTAAGTGTGCATGTGTGTTTTGGCCGACCTGAGAGGGCTGGACAAACACATATGCGTACTTAGGGAGTGCACAAGCACTCCTCTTCCCCCCTTCCATGCCAGCCCCTCCATGCACAAACTGGATCAGAACCAGTAAATGAAAAATCAAACGACGCTACGGAATCTTTTTATTTTTTGTTTGCTGACTCTGTGCCAGGAAGTGGGGCGACACTTCTCCACCATTGCGGAGGAGCCACCACTGCATTCAATGCAAGGTGTAGTGACAAGTGACAGTAAAAAGAGTGCTGTCAACATGCACATGGAATAGTGGTGAACACATGACACAAGACTTTTCATATACCAACAAAATTCATAGCTACAAAGTGTCCCATTGTTATGTGTGACACCTTGAGCTAGTCCTGTCTTTTAACTCAACTGCACTTTACTGCTGAGTGTTTTGAGCTCATAGTTACAATGCTAACAGCAAGATATCAAGTCCTAGGATACAATGTGATGTCAGTTAAAGTGTCATGACTGATTTGAAGTGAGACATTTGCCATGGGGACACTTGACATCTATGAGTGTCCACGCAACAGCAGCACCACCTTTAGTCACAATCCTTGGAGGAGCTGTGTGCTTTACAAACAAATGCAACTTAAAGTCAGGCAAAGAGTGCAGAAACGCAGTAGCGAGCATGCTTAAAGCAACAAACTCCAGGTGCCTTAGAATGCAAGGCTAAAAATTAAACTGGTGTAAGTCAACATTTTAAAGGTTTCACAAGGTACTATGCTGTTGGCAGGGTTGGCCACCGCTACAATGTCACAATATTCAATAAGCAGTAGGTGAATGACCTTTAACTGTGCCAAATACATTGTTTATTAAGGAATTTGAGTATGTTACTGTTACTTTTTTAATACATTAATGGTCCTTTAAACTATACATAGTTCTGACTGACAGAGTGAGTGTGAGAAGTAATGAGATGTGGGAGAGAGTAATGAGATGTGAATGTGAGAGTGCAAAATACAGATTTTTATGCCGAAAACATTCTAGCATAAGTCCATTGGACACACCACCAATGGGAAGACACTACATACCATGCATCACTTCTCCTTTTAATTAAATTTGTGCTTTATAACAAATACTAAAAAAAACAACGTGTTTTGTAAACACTGGAAAACACAGTTTTTGGCTATTTTTTGGTTATGCAGCTGAATAAACACTAGCGATCATTGATTTCAAAATGCTTGGAAAACACTGAAAACACCACTGAAATCTACAAAAACTAAGCACTGGAAATAGGACAACCTAACAATAAAGAATTTATATTTACTTACTAGTGAGCACTTGAAGACAAACCGTGATGTACCTCGTGGAGTACCAGAAGCCCTCCTGGAATCAGTGCGCTGCTGATGTACACATTTAACTTGGAACCTAAAAAACAGCACAACCAGCCATTACATAAGTAAAGAGGAACAGGAAGGACTGGACAAAGTGTGAAATGTGGGGGACTAAGAATACAAGAAAAACAATGCAGATGAGCCAGTCAACAAACTATGGTAAATAGCAGGAGCCAGAACAACCCAGTGCCATGTTGCCAGGCATCATGGGCATAGAACTCAGCCTCTTTACACTACTACTGACCAATTTGCCCTACAACTATTGTGTGACTTAGGTTTCTTAAAGAACTGGCTGATGTGGAAGTGGAATGCCCTAGTCTCTTCCCTCTGTGTCACTAGCCCACCCCCCCCTACAATCTCCACTCTCAAAACCTCACTACTATCCTTGTTTTTGTTGTTGTTGAATGTAGGTGCACCTCTGGTTGTAGCCTCCAGATGGTCAAATATGTGTGATCGCCTCCTTCTCTCTCTAGGCGTTCTTGATATTTGAGTGTGATCTCGCTGGCATCTGACAGACATTTGACAACACAGTGTGGACTCTACAATTTAACTTGTGATTGACAGGGAGGTTCGACACTGGAGGAAGAGAGAGTTTAACTGAGTTTACTTGATTGACATGGAAATTCAAAAAATATTCCCATTTTGATTAAGGGTTGTCCAACAAGAAAACAGGAGAAGGGATGCTAGACAAATGTATTACTTTAGGCAAACGTTTAGACTATTGGAAGTGTCTAATGGCAATTTATTGTGAGATGCTTTCCTATAAAGGAATGTTTATGCAGCTTCTTCAAGCTGCCCCAAAGCTGAGTCAAATAAAAGGTGATGGAGATTGTCTCCATTTGTTCTTCACCATTTAAACAAATTTCTTTTCACAAATAAGTCATTTGAGGACCATTAAGCAGAAGGTTTCCTTATTTGTTTTTTATTTCAAGGGATCAACATTATCTAGAAGACTTTTTATGTAATGTGTTGAAGACGCGTTAACATCATAGTTGGGCTCTATTGGTGGGTGGGCAGAGATTCTTTAATACCCCCATTGCCAAAGAGTTAATGTTGATACCACACAATCTGCTTCTTTTGTTAGCCAAATGTTTCAAAATGATCAATGGATGAAGTGAAAGGGATCTAACCAATCGAATGGGATGGAGCCATCAACAGTCAGTAGGGCATACTTAAACATGAGCAAGTCAAGAATAAAGCTTTTGTGTGTGGCACACACAAGTAAAAAGAAGTGAATAGAATGTTCATATTAGCAACATGCTTATAAGGATTACTTGCAGTTCACTAAGGTAGATGCTGCAAAATGCCAGCCAACTTCCCACTGTTGCATTTCTTAACTTCTCAATTTTCTGTGCAGCAATGGAGATGACTACCAAGTAAAATCCAGTCTCCTAGACCACACATGGTCAATAAATATTTGCAGAGACATTTGCTGCTACAGCGTCATTGCCTGCATACCATATTTGCTTGACAAAAATAATAGTACAGGAAGGGTATGCGTACGGACATATTGCACTCCTGTGTGTGCCATGTTCCATTAGTAATGATAAAAGCAAGAGTGGAATCTGATTGGTGCTCTTCTGTGTACTTGTGTTTTCAAAACATCCACCCTCCCCCACAATAGGTAGTCAAAACAGCTTGTAGGCATTCTAAATCTCATACATCTGTGCTAGTTGAGAACACAAGACAACCGATGAGTAGTGAGTCATGCTGGGGATTTAAAAGTACACAATAACATAAGGAAAGGTTTGTCAGAGTTTAATGGCAAATGGAAAAGCGGGTAGACCAAAACTTGTAGTGACCAGCAAAACGTCGGTATGGCCCAGTAGAATTCCTGAAACCATCTATGTGGCTCAACTGTGCATCTGCTTTCTCATTCCAAAGAATAGAAATTTCTCAGAGATAGATAGATACAGTTCAGGTGTTTGGATCCAGTTAAAGGATCTTTGTACCTTGCAAAGGTTGGTCACCAACTACTGACCTACAAGAGATTTGAAGTCCAAAAATGATACCCACCTATTTTAAAACAATTCCATACAATTGAAACACTGAGTAAAATGTCTCAAAGTCATAGGCCCTCGGCTGTGGAATGAAGTAGACTCCACTTTAAGAATAAAAAACTGAAAAACCAACCTCTTTAAAAATGCCTTCTGCACTGTCTTATCTAAACAGAACCAAACCTCTCCTTCCCAATACAGAGAAAATAAAAGGCCCCTTCAGGCAACAAGTCCCTTCCATAATCCCCTATCTGTGAGACTTTTCCCCAAAAAACGGTAGGAAATCTTCAGGTCGCCAGAAATTCCTGGAATAAACTGTTTCCTAGTTGTCAGGTTTCTGAAACATTTCAGGCATAGAGTCACCTAAAGGGTTGGAAAGGCCTGGCAAGTGTGGAAGACAGAGCTGTGGAGACTGGACTCACAGAAACACTAGGCCGCACATAAGAAACTGTCAAGTCAATTGAAAACTTGACATCTTCACTTCAGGGTTAACCTGAACTTTTCTGTGGTGTTAGTGAAAAAGTCACTATTTAATGCTCTTTCAAGATAGAGTAGATGTTTGGCAACACTTTGTTCAGTTGCTCTGGTGCTCCACTTTGCTTTAGTTATCACTTGTTATCTGTTCATGCACCTTTGTTGTTTTCTGCCTTTCTGGTTTTCCTGATATCCTGATCTGACTGGTAAGCATCATTTTATCCAGTTATTCGTAATTATTTTATTCTCCTTAACTTATAGCTGATCCATAACCCATCAAGTACTAGAGGTTCCGTGGTAGAAGTCCTAAGAGCACTCCATTGTTTGAAACTAATCCACATAGAGGACAAATCCAGTCCTGTATTTTGTTACCCCTTTTCTTTGTTTTCTCTTAGTTCTTCTGTCAATTGTATCATTTACCAGACACCTCCACAGAGGGATTTAGGCACATCTAAGCTTTGGGCAGGTCTCATTACTTGGAAGCTGAGAGTAGGTAGGTTATCCAGTGGGCAATCTGAAGTGCTCCAAAGTGACATGCTTTGGGAAAAGCCAGAATCACCCTGTGTCTTCACAGTTCCGGCAATAGAACAAACGCATCTTTAGCATGCAATCGTTCAGCACGCAATTCGTTACAATGACTTGCTTTAGGGGATGCATTGGAGGCATGGTGTCGGATTTAAAGTCCAACACCTTCCCTACTGTTGCGGAGACTGGGGTTTGAATAGTAAATGAAACTATTCCAAAATCCAGCGCCCCTCCCAAGGCAAGTCATTATAACGACTTGAGTCCTAAACAAATGTGTGCTAAAGATGCGTACATTTTAAAAACAGCATTCGGACGTCATTTGTGCCAAACGCATGCGGAATACTGTCATACATTCACATGCTCTAGCTCTGTATATAAAAAACTTTATCTGAATCTTTCTTCTGCAGACGTAACCGCCACAGACTCCACGCCTTTTGAAACAAGCTGTTGCTCATTTCCAAGACCAAGATTAATCTAGAACACTTCAAAGGTATACTGAGATTTATGGAGAAGTAATGCCTGTTGTGACAAAGCCGCACCTACACCAGCAGTACAGGAATGTGGATAAAGAATGCTTCCCCCACCCCGAAAATTGAACCTCATTACGCCTGCCTGATTGGACAAAAGACGGTAGAGTTCATGGACAACTGCAAGAGGAAGCCTCAACAATTCAATAAAAAGAGCTATTTGACTCTATATAGAAGTATATTTCGACCTATTGTCGCATTCAATAGAGAACTGTAATCATTTTTAGACTGCAATATTAAATTACTATGTTTTTTTTTGCCAAAGTCCCAACCAATAGTTCCAACCAAACATTATATTAATCTGATGTCCAACAGGCCATCTCACTATCAATGTTTGAGGTCAAAGCAGGACCTGTCTATTGCTGGTCTATTAAGGCTAGATCTATGTTGGATTTTCAGAAAACCACTGTGTTAGTGATTCCCTTTTAGAATGTTCATATGTAAATTTGTCTCATGGATAGTCTGAAAATCCAGTGACGATCCTATGTTAGGGCAAGGTGAAGGTTGGCTGGGAAATAAGCGTTCTATGAAATGCATGAAGGTTATAACCACTGATATTAATGCCAAAAATTCTCCTAAAGTTTCAGGTCGAAAGTTTGTTGACTGAAGTATTCAATGTTGAATAATGAGTTGCCAAAGTTGATCAGATGTGTCACTTTTCCCTAATAGCAATGTGTTGTTATATTACTCCTGTCAGCGTCTCTGTTCCTTGGGATCAGTGCAAAACTCAAAGGGTCCACCTCCTGAAAGCACAAATGCTGCTTGCTGTTTTGGCACAGAAGCTTGATGTGGCCAGACAAGGGCAAAGGTGTTGGGGAAGGAAACGGCAGGGAAAAAGATCTGTAATATAAAGGAGGTTCTAATCTTAACAATCTGTATATCATGTGATGATTGAAGACTAGGAGCTCTTTGATTACAGAATGCCATAAACAGAATTAAATTTGTATAGCTGGAATATAAGCCTTAGATTTAAGTTGAGATGGAAAACTGTACATACAAAAATTCGGACCCTCCCCTCGTTCTATGGGTAGGTATTCATGTTGATTCCAATGCTTTGGTTAATTCAAATGTCTGTACCTTGTACCCTCCAATCAAGTTAGATGCCACTTTCAAATCTTATTTTATGAGGAACAAATGTCTACTTCGTCATAATATGATGTATGTATGTGAACTTAAAGATTAAATGGCAATAAAATATGGTTAAAAAATGAGGAACAAATGTCTATTTAGCCATTAGCTTCAGAGCTTCAAAAGTTGAGGAACAAAAAACACGGACAAACAATTGCCAGGATTGTGCCACCTCAAAGAGTTTAGCGTCTTTGTCACTCACTGTCTGCAAACATGCCTTAGAAGATGGAAAGACCTCCCACCCCGTACTCAAGATACAGCGAAGCGCCACTCTTTACCTGGAGACCAGGTTGGTTTCTCTGTACACCAAGCTGTCTTGAATTGCCAAGTCGGTAGCTTCTGCTCACATCAAGTCCACCAAAATAATGCACATCAGTATCTGGGTGGGGCCCTCTTTGTAGCAGTGCCCTGCCCTAGATGGCCACCATGTTGTCATCATGCTGGGAATCTTAGGACATGTAGTGTAGTAGAAAGCTTTATTCGATTTTAAAACAAGATAAAATCATAAAAGCAACAAACATAATGTACAGTTTCATACACAGTCATAAAAATAGATTAAGAATAGTATTAAACAATTTAAGTACATAAGCAGAATAAAGTCTTTTTTAACTACAGTTCTTTGGGTAAAAAATGTGGGTACCGCCAACTAGTTGTGTATTATCAAACGCATGTACTATAAAAACTTAGGATTCCAGCCAAGAAATTTAAATAGAACACTGGAACTATAATTAATCATGGGTACACCGAATTTTCAAGCAACTTTTGAGAAACATAGCTATACATTTGGCATTTGATACTGTTTCTAAATGTTGTAATGCCAAAAGGGCAGGGCGGCATCTCCTCAGGCCCTGGGATAACAGAATTGGAATAATCCAACGTTTGCGTGGTAGATCATAGAATTTACAGAACAAGAGTACATGAATATTGGACTGTTCAGAAATACCATCACAGGGGCACCGGATAATTGAAGAGGACCAATCTTGTATCCTTGGAAATGTTACCAAGCGGAAAAACAAAATGAGCCTAAACCATGTCAGCAGATAGTTTTGATAGTTGGTCAGGCAAAAGGTGAGATACAGTTGGATGCCCATAGTACATTGTATAGTTAAGCTATGTCGGTTTGAAACTTTATTAATTTCTTGGGCTATACGTAGTTCCCTTAGATGTGACAAACAGGACAATCTCAAGGTCTTTCTTGTAATACTCGATAGTAACGCAGGTTCTTTAAAATATATTGAAAGATCCAAATCCTTGAGAAAATTATGTACAAAGGACAGCCACGGGATATCTGACCAATTGTCTAGACCCAAACAGTCTGATATTAGCGCACGAGTTAGGCAGCTCTTAAAAATAGGAGATGCCTACTAGCGATGGCCGGTTTCCAAGAAGAAGTATTATCAAATAAAATACCTAGGTAAGGGGTATGTCTTGGTGCAGTCCAACTTGGTTTCTTCAATTAGTGTCGGTTTTTTCTTGGATGTCTTTTTACCGAAATGCATAGCATAGGTTTTTTTTATATTGACCATTAAATCCAGTGAAGCCATGAATTTACAGTTGGAATTTAACTGGGTCTGAAGTTGTAGTGGGGTTCGCGCCATGATCACCGCGTCGTCCGCGTAAAGTAACGCAGGAATGGGGCGAAGGGCGATTGCTGGAAGGTCCTGACTCCCCTCTAACATGGCCTTCTCGAGACCGTTTGTATAGCGGTTAAATAGGAAGGGAGCCAGGACACACCCCTGTCTGACCCCCTTTGTGACTGCGAAGGGGGGGTAAGCTCCCCGTTCACCCCAAATCTCACCCTGGCCATTGCTCCCAAGTACAGCTCGCGCAAGAAGGATATTATCGGGGGGTCTACACCTAGTTCTAATAGGATTGACCACACCCTTGAATGTGAGACGCAGTCAAAGGCTGCGGTCAGATCCACATAGACCAGGTGGAGATTACCTTTCTTGGCCTGAGCGTACTTCCCAATTAGAAGGGAGAGATTCAGGGCCTGCTCCACCGTGCCCAGACCCTCCCGGAAGCCGTATTGCAGGTCTGTCATGATGTTGTTATCCTCAGACCAGGCCCGTAGTCTATCTAGGATCAATTGGCCTGCAACTTTTCCAAGAGAATCCAGGAGGGAAATGGGCCTGTAGCATGCCGGGTTATTGCGGTCTCCCTTCTTAAAAATGGGCAACAGAATAGAAGTTGACCAAGATTTTGCAAGACCCCCTTTTAAGGCTGCTTCAATTACTCTGGTCAGTACTGGCGACCAGAGCTCCTGATTATGTGTGTAAATATCTAGCGGTACGCCGTCCGGCCCGGGAGCTTTGCCAGGCTTCGAGGATGACAGGGTATCAATTACTTCCTCATGACTAAAGGATAGTTCAATAGGGTAAGGTGATATGTATGTGCTTTCATTAAGGTTGATACCTTCAGCTAAAAATATTTTTGAGAAGTGGGAAACCCAACCCTCTGCACTGATTGCTACCTCAATGCTGGGACCAGTGTTCACATCATTCAAGGAGGGTGAGTTGACCACTTTCCAAAACATTACACTATCCTTTCTATTGCAGCTCTCGTAGAGCTTCGCCCACAGATATTTTTTCCTTTCCTTCCTACATTCTTTTTTCGCCAAAGTATAGAGCTTTCTCAGCTTCCTAATTTCAAGCTGATCCATCTCAGGTTTGTGTAGGGCCATTTTTAGGGTCGACAGGGCTCTGCAGCATTCCGAATTGAACCACCCTTTTTCCTGCGAGCCATTCTGTTTTTGTTTGCCGAGCAGCCCTTTGCTAATTACTTTGGTAATATTATTAAAACTAGTCAAAATGTCGTCTACAGAAGAGTGCAAATCTAGACATGTTTCTAGCATAGGGAGGGCTCTGATGATGACATTAGATGTGATAATATCCGGGTCAACTCTGGCCCATTTCACCGAATATACGTGAACAAAAATTCCCAGGCATGCACGAACGTAACTAGCAAGGACACATGTAGATGGAATTATCTACAGCAACATAAGACAACTGCTTTCTCCAATAAAATTGGTTTTAATTTCTTTCGAATATTCATAAGAAGTTCATATGATAAAAATGCATTACAATGTTCAGAGTCAATGCAAACTTCATTGTAACTATACATGATTTGTCATGGTTAAAATTTCAATAGACATTATAAAAACTGATGGTTTCCTGTCGACGCGTTTCGACACGTGAGTTGTGTCTTCTTCAGGACTGTACCATCGATATTCTGTAAAAATAATAATTATGGACATTTTTTACTTTATAGTTCTTTTCCTGGTAAAGCAGTTGTTCAATCATTTCTAACATGTTCATTGTACCGCTAGTCATTCTTTCATACATATTGATATACCGCATTGCTGCTCTAAATATCTATGGTGAACCCATTAACTCTGTCTATTGTCTCTATACACATAGGCATCTTCAAGATAGGACATAGACATGCTTTAAAGTTAATAACAGTGTCAGCATTTGTTACTCAACATCATCAAAATAAAGCGTGAATATGCTTCATAGTTCTTCACATTGTTGGCATATCTCATATATAATCAGGATTTTCTAGTACCCTGGTCATTTGTTCAAAACTCAAAGACAAGTTTATGTCAAAACAGGCTGGCATGGGTACATACTATGCTGTATATATATTTTTGTTTAAAAACAAAAGGCAGGGGTTACCCATGGAGGAAGGACGTATAGATCTGCACAGTCGTGAATAGAGTTCTGCCGACTGTACAGAATAAGTTGTATTAATACCCGAATGCGTAGTCGGTGCACTATCCCGCGGGAAGGATTATCCAGCGAAGCATTGCAAGGAATGCGCACTGATCTATTGGTGGATATATGTTAGAAGGAATAACCCATGTGTGTATACCTATCTCTGCATGTGTAAATCAATTCACACATATTGGTCTTGGCCTATTCCTATTTAGGGGACAGTTACTACGGAAATATGTCAAGGCAGCTCGTCTGTCCTCTATATATAGTGATTGCTTTCTACTTCGTTATTTTTACTCACACATACAAGAGTCTCACCTTCTAGTATGTCAAAAAGTGGCGTTGATATATACTAGGTTTAGTGTTCTAAAGGCGGTTTACCCAACGAAGTACTCCAGGCGTAGGGATATAAAGACACTTAATATCTGGAATGGTATGAAAACAAAGGGTATCATTTAAGGTGTTCTAATTTAATTAGGACGACACAATTGCATTACATTTTAGCACTGTTGCATGTTACCTTGAATTTGGTGAATCGTGACTGGTAGCATGTGCTATTATGGTAATAGTTAAAACATCCTCTTTCCACTCTATGATATGTCCGGGCGCTGGGCACGCTGTAGAACGGTCGTATTGCCGACCCTGAAGACCCTGAAGTTAAAAACATTTACTATTATAGCGTGTGTTTACTTTTCCCCATTTTTCAGATTAAAGAGCACGGCGATTCTTACCGAGTTGATTTTATTAGCTACACCTGCTCAGAGGATTCGGTATAACCAATAGACGGACAGGGGGCCGGCCAGGCTTGACGGAATGAAGTTCGTCCGTTTCTTGGCGGTTAGGATGAAAAGACCGCTCTGTGCAGAAACCGGCAGCTATAGGGATAAAGTCCTGATTTTAAAGAAGTAATATCTATAGCCTATCCCCTTAAAACTAAATGCTGTAGAACGCTCGTATTGCCGACACTGAAGACCCTGAGGTTAAGAACATTTCCTATCAGTGTATATACTTTTCCTATCATAGTGTGTATATACTTTTCCCCATTATTCAGATTAAAAAGCACGGCGATTCTTACCGAGTTGATTTTGTTAGCCACACTTATTCAGAGGATTTGGTATACCCAATGGACGGGCAGGGGGACGGCCAGGCTTGACGGAGTGAAGTACGTCCGTTTCTTGGCGGTTAAGATGAAAAGAACGCTCTATGCAGAAACCGGCAGCTATAGGGACAAAGTCCTGATTTTAAAAAAGTGATATCTATAACCTATCCCCTTAAAATTAGTGGGCATGCATACCGTGGGGACAATTCTTACCGGTTAAATTTTTCTATATCTAGTCAGTTGCCTGGAGCGGTACAGCGTGTAGGTTGATAGCGGTGACGTCTATCTGTATAATAAGGCAAGGGAAAGAGGGTGTCACCCGAGCAAAGTTCACAGTCTATTTGGACACGGAAACAATTAACACTACTGACGCCGTACTACTCTTACCGTTTTCCCCGGTCTGTAAGTCGCGTATGCTGTCTTCCTTCGTTCGATCAAGGTTTGAGTCTATGACTACCCGAGCCTTTTATATAAACGGGCTAGCCATTGGTGGATGCAATCCATTTTATTTAAAGGGATATAGCGTCTTTTCCGCGGTGACGGTCGTTCTTAGCCATGGACTTACAACTTAGCGGCGATAACATATGTATATAGATGTAGTTTATTTTCTCATAAAGCAAATATAGTATTATTTATCTAACCCTTAAGGGGTTCCTCTGGGGAACTTAATTTGTCTCTTTCTATCTAGTCGTGACATAAGCATTTTTTCCAACATTGCGATAGTGTTGTGGTATACATCAACAGTGGTAGGGCAGGGGCGGGGGGGGGGGGAAAGAAAAGGTATAATTCGACGATAGAAGGGGGACACACTTCATCTTTAAATCCAGCATGGATTCAAGACGAAAATCCCTCATAGATATCATTGAGTGTGTGTACAGAACAGTATTTGGGCTCCTGGACATCTCATTTGACAGTAGTTGAGCTACTATTTCTGTTACAGGATGGCATTTGACCATGGTAGATCATTATTCAGGCCTTGAGAAAATGTCTTGAGCGAAAAAATCCAGAAGACTTCTTTCTTCTTTCTTATTTTGTCGCCACCCGCATTATCAGGTGTATGTATTTTTTCAAGAATGCGCCATCTGATGTCAGTTGGAGCATGGCGATACTCTATGTAATGACTCACTAAGGGAGATGTTAGTTTCTTTGTCTTGATCGCTGATTTATGTTCCGTCAATCGTGTTTTGATCATACGGGCAGTTTCGCCAACATACCCTTTGTTGCACGGACATAAAATCAGATAGACAACATTGCTTGTCTTACAGGTCCAAAGTTCCCTTGCTGTTATTTTAAAATCATTATGTATTAGAGTATCTCCTGGAATGATTCCATCACAAGATAGACATGTGCCACATCGAGAAGTGCCTTTAAAGGCATCAGTGCCCGTTATTGACTTCTGTATAAAGGGGGTTCTTGCCATTGGGCTATCAAAACGCGATCTGACTATCAGATCTTTCAGATTCTTATTTCGCCGATGCGCATACATCGGTTTGGCAAGTTTGGATCTGGATGGATCTGTGTTCAACAGGTGCCAGTTGGCATTGATGGTTTGTCTGATGGTAGCATTCAATGTGGAGTGCTTAGTAATACACACCAGTTTAGGTTCTTGTATTGGTCTATTCTGTTTGAGGAGACTCTCTCGATCGTAAAAACGGGCTCTCTTGTATGCTTCTCGCACCAGACGACGTGGGTATCCCCTATCTATGAATTTTTGTTTCATTCTTATAGATTGTTGGTCGTAATCTCTAATGTTGGTGCAGTTTCTCCTTACACGCAAGAATTGGGAGAAGGGGATTCCATCTTTTTGGCACTTGGGGTGATAACTGGAAAAGTGGAGGAGGGTGTTCCTCGCGGTGGATTTCGTGAATAAATCCACCTCCAGTTTGTCGGACTGATTTCTGATATATATATCCAGAAATTCTACCTGGGACTCATGTACATGTGCAGTGAACCGGAGGTTACTGTCAGCCATGTTAATCCACTGCAGGAATTCTCGTAGAGTCTGTTCCCCATTGGTCCAGATGAAAAAGATATCATCTATAAACCGGTACCAATGGGAAACAGACTCATAAAAGGGGGCCATTTCATTGAATATGTGGTGAGCCTCAAAGAGGGCCATATATATATTTGCTATGGACGGAGCCATGGCTGCCCCCATGCTCACGCCCTTGGTCTGCTGGTACATCTGGTCACCAAACTGGAAGACATTTTCCTTCAGTACCAGATTAAGGCATTCACAAATAAATTGTTTATTGCATGGGATGCTATGTAGGTCGATGAACCACATGGTGGCCTCTACTGCTTCTGTTTGGGGGATGTTGCTATACAGAGCTTCAACATCAAGAGTGACTAATAAGTCACTATTGGTGTTGAAGGGAAGATGTTCTATCTTGGTGATGATCGCTCCAGTGTCTTTAATGTACGATGGAGACAATGGTACGTATGGTCTCAGAATATTATCTAGGTATTTTGAAATGGCCTCAGTGGGGGTGCCTATGGTGGATACAATGGGACGATAGGGTGGATCTAATTGGTCCTTATGCATTTTAGGCAACCCGTAGATGCATGCTATCTTTTTTTGTGATGTGTTGAGGAACTCATACTCCTTCTTGTTTATTATGTTTTCCTCTAGGGCCTTTGTGGTGATTTTTTGGATTTTGTTGATTACTCTCATAGTAGGGTTGTTTGTTACTTTTTTATAGAAAAGGGGGTCATTCAACATCTTTAGCATGTTGGTTTCATACTGTGTTGAGTCTATAAGAACAATGCCCCCTCCTTTGTCACTACTCTTGATTACGACTGATTTGTTATTTTTTAAGTTATTTAAAGAGTCGTATTCATCTTTAGATATATTGTACCTAGGTTTGGGTATATATCTGAGAGCTTGTTCCAACTTGGTTATAACCACTTTTTCAAAAATAGCCACTTCTGGGCCTAATTGGTCCAAATTTGGGGTAAAGGTAGAGGGTAAGGCTACAATGTTATTGCTTCCCATGTCTATATCACTGTCAGATTTGTCCTGGAAGAATTTTTGAAGTCTTATCTTCCTAAAGAAAGAGTGTAAGTCCTGATGAAGTTCAAATGTATCTACATTTGTATGAGGGACGAAAGTAAGCCCTTTTGTTAGCAGGGATACATCTGATGTTTCCAGATGGTATTTGGAAAGGTTAAAGATGGGTATTAAATCCATTGTTTGTGGTATTGTTTGGTGCGTGTTTCCAGGTAGTTCTGGTGTTCTGGAGGATGTTGGTGTGTCTGATATTGACCTCGGGACTGGGGTTGGAACCGAACCCGTTGTCGGCCCCGTCTTGCCCCGCGCTGGCCTAAAAAAGGCTGCCGAGTATTTTTTCGTCCCTGTTGTGGATTATATGGGCCATCTTCCTGATAATTTGAATCTATGTCTGAATCTGGGTCGGAGGAATCCGAAAAGTTATTTATTCTAGGTTGGTTATAGTTGGCTCCTCCTGAATACTGTTCAGTATTGTAATAATTCTCTGTCAGGTAAGGGTAAGTGCGCTCTAATGTAAAGAACCTTTTATCTTTAGTGAATTTTTCGCCCTTTCTTTTAGAGAGATATTCTGCAAATGACGCAATGTCCTTCTTAAGGGCTTCTAATTGGGTATCAGCATCTTCAATAGTACTAGATCTTTTCATTTTTTCCTCAAGCTCTTCTATTTCTTTTTTAATATCCGCCGCTAGCTCCTTAGAAGTTGTTACAATAAGGATCATAAGGTCCCTCGAGCATCTACTCGCAATCATGCTCCATTTATGTAGGAAGGCTTTAATGTCTACGAATAGCCCGGGAATATTCCTAATTCGTAGTCCCATGGGTATGATGCCTGATTTCAAATAGTTTAACATAAATTCCCCATGGGCTTCTATTCTTATAAGTTTCTTTTTGAGATTAGACAATTTACCTACATCACTGTTGTTATGGGTGTTGGACATAAAGCCTCGGCTGGAGGAAGCTGAGGTCCCAACTAGTGTTTCAAAATCAGCATCTGAAAACCCAAATGTTTCCATTTGTGCCATTATGGCAGAGGATGGAAACTGAAGGAGAGGGGATAATGGGCGTTTAAATATATACAGCACAGTAGAACTAAAGTGATGCCAGCTTATAAGGTTCAAAATGTGTGAGCAGAAGCGGTAATACAGTAACAGGACTATCACCCCACACGGACAGGCCGTGGGTAACACTATGTAAAATAACAGGAGCCCCCTGGTGCGAATAGCAATCCTGGGTCAGGGTAGAGAATATACGTGAACAAAAATTCCCAGGCATGCACGAACGTAACTAGCAAGGACACATGTAGATGGAATTATCTACAGCAACATAAGACAACTGCTTTCTCCAATAAAATTGGTTTTAATTTCTTTCGAATATTCATAAGAAGTTCATATGATAAAAATGCATTACAATGTTCAGAGTCAATGCAAACTTCATTGTAACTATACATGATTTGTCATGGTTAAAATTTCAATAGACATTATAAAAACTGATGGTTTCCTGTCGACGCGTTTCGACACGTGAGTTGTGTCTTCTTCAGGACTGTACCATCGATATTCTGTAAAAATAATAATTATGGACATTTTTTACTTTATAGTTCTTTTCCTGGTAAAGCAGTTGTTCAATCATTTCTAACATGTTCATTGTACCGCTAGTCATTCTTTCATACATATTGATATACCGCATTGCTGCTCTAAATATCTATGGTGAACCCATTAACTCTGTCTATTGTCTCTATACACATAGGCATCTTCAAGATAGGACATAGACATGCTTTAAAGTTAATAACAGTGTCAGCATTTGTTACTCAACATCATCAAAATAAAGCGTGAATATGCTTCATAGTTCTTCACATTGTTGGCATATCTCATATATAATCAGGATTTTCTAGTACCCTGGTCATTTGTTCAAAACTCAAAGACAAGTTTATGTCAAAACAGGCTGGCATGGGTACATACTATGCTGTATATATATTTTTGTTTAAAAACAAAAGGCAGGGGTTACCCATGGAGGAAGGACGTATAGATCTGCACAGTCGTGAATAGAGTTCTGCCGACTGTACAGAATAAGTTGTATTAATACCCGAATGCGTAGTCGGTGCACTATCCCGCGGGAAGGATTATCCAGCGAAGCATTGCAAGGAATGCGCACTGATCTATTGGTGGATATATGTTAGAAGGAATAACCCATGTGTGTATACCTATCTCTGCATGTGTAAATCAATTCACACATATTGGTCTTGGCCTATTCCTATTTAGGGGACAGTTACTACGGAAATATGTCAAGGCAGCTCGTCTGTCCTCTATATATAGTGATTGCTTTCTACTTCGTTATTTTTACTCACACATACAAGAGTCTCACCTTCTAGTATGTCAAAAAGTGGCGTTGATATATACTAGGTTTAGTGTTCTAAAGGCGGTTTACCCAACGAAGTACTCCAGGCGTAGGGATATAAAGACACTTAATATCTGGAATGGTATGAAAACAAAGGGTATCATTTAAGGTGTTCTAATTTAATTAGGACGACACAATTGCATTACATTTTAGCACTGTTGCATGTTACCTTGAATTTGGTGAATCGTGACTGGTAGCATGTGCTATTATGGTAATAGTTAAAACATCCTCTTTCCACTCTATGATATGTCCGGGCGCTGGGCACGCTGTAGAACGGTCGTATTGCCGACCCTGAAGACCCTGAAGTTAAAAACATTTACTATTATAGCGTGTGTTTACTTTTCCCCATTTTTCAGATTAAAGAGCACGGCGATTCTTACCGAGTTGATTTTATTAGCTACACCTGCTCAGAGGATTCGGTATAACCAATAGACGGACAGGGGGCCGGCCAGGCTTGACGGAATGAAGTTCGTCCGTTTCTTGGCGGTTAGGATGAAAAGACCGCTCTGTGCAGAAACCGGCAGCTATAGGGATAAAGTCCTGATTTTAAAGAAGTAATATCTATAGCCTATCCCCTTAAAACTAAATGCTGTAGAACGCTCGTATTGCCGACACTGAAGACCCTGAGGTTAAGAACATTTCCTATCAGTGTATATACTTTTCCTATCATAGTGTGTATATACTTTTCCCCATTATTCAGATTAAAAAGCACGGCGATTCTTACCGAGTTGATTTTGTTAGCCACACTTATTCAGAGGATTTGGTATACCCAATGGACGGGCAGGGGGACGGCCAGGCTTGACGGAGTGAAGTACGTCCGTTTCTTGGCGGTTAAGATGAAAAGAACGCTCTATGCAGAAACCGGCAGCTATAGGGACAAAGTCCTGATTTTAAAAAAGTGATATCTATAACCTATCCCCTTAAAATTAGTGGGCATGCATACCGTGGGGACAATTCTTACCGGTTAAATTTTTCTATATCTAGTCAGTTGCCTGGAGCGGTACAGCGTGTAGGTTGATAGCGGTGACGTCTATCTGTATAATAAGGCAAGGGAAAGAGGGTGTCACCCGAGCAAAGTTCACAGTCTATTTGGACACGGAAACAATTAACACTACTGACGCCGTACTACTCTTACCGTTTTCCCCGGTCTGTAAGTCGCGTATGCTGTCTTCCTTCGTTCGATCAAGGTTTGAGTCTATGACTACCCGAGCCTTTTATATAAACGGGCTAGCCATTGGTGGATGCAATCCATTTTATTTAAAGGGATATAGCGTCTTTTCCGCGGTGACGGTCGTTCTTAGCCATGGACTTACAACTTAGCGGCGATAACATATGTATATAGATGTAGTTTATTTTCTCATAAAGCAAATATAGTATTATTTATCTAACCCTTAAGGGGTTCCTCTGGGGAACTTAATTTGTCTCTTTCTATCTAGTCGTGACATAAGCATTTTTTCCAACATTGCGATAGTGTTGTGGTATACATCAACAGTGGTAGGGCAGGGGCGGGGGGGGGGGGAAAGAAAAGGTATAATTCGACGATAGAAGGGGGACACACTTCATCTTTAAATCCAGCATGGATTCAAGACGAAAATCCCTCATAGATATCATTGAGTGTGTGTACAGAACAGTATTTGGGCTCCTGGACATCTCATTTGACAGTAGTTGAGCTACTATTTCTGTTACAGGATGGCATTTGACCATGGTAGATCATTATTCAGGCCTTGAGAAAATGTCTTGAGCGAAAAAATCCAGAAGACTTCTTTCTTCTTTCTTATTTTGTCGCCACCCGCATTATCAGGTGTATGTATTTTTTCAAGAATGCGCCATCTGATGTCAGTTGGAGCATGGCGATACTCTATGTAATGACTCACTAAGGGAGATGTTAGTTTCTTTGTCTTGATCGCTGATTTATGTTCCGTCAATCGTGTTTTGATCATACGGGCAGTTTCGCCAACATACCCTTTGTTGCACGGACATAAAATCAGATAGACAACATTGCTTGTCTTACAGGTCCAAAGTTCCCTTGCTGTTATTTTAAAATCATTATGTATTAGAGTATCTCCTGGAATGATTCCATCACAAGATAGACATGTGCCACATCGAGAAGTGCCTTTAAAGGCATCAGTGCCCGTTATTGACTTCTGTATAAAGGGGGTTCTTGCCATTGGGCTATCAAAACGCGATCTGACTATCAGATCTTTCAGATTCTTATTTCGCCGATGCGCATACATCGGTTTGGCAAGTTTGGATCTGGATGGATCTGTGTTCAACAGGTGCCAGTTGGCATTGATGGTTTGTCTGATGGTAGCATTCAATGTGGAGTGCTTAGTAATACACACCAGTTTAGGTTCTTGTATTGGTCTATTCTGTTTGAGGAGACTCTCTCGATCGTAAAAACGGGCTCTCTTGTATGCTTCTCGCACCAGACGACGTGGGTATCCCCTATCTATGAATTTTTGTTTCATTCTTATAGATTGTTGGTCGTAATCTCTAATGTTGGTGCAGTTTCTCCTTACACGCAAGAATTGGGAGAAGGGGATTCCATCTTTTTGGCACTTGGGGTGATAACTGGAAAAGTGGAGGAGGGTGTTCCTCGCGGTGGATTTCGTGAATAAATCCACCTCCAGTTTGTCGGACTGATTTCTGATATATATATCCAGAAATTCTACCTGGGACTCATGTACATGTGCAGTGAACCGGAGGTTACTGTCAGCCATGTTAATCCACTGCAGGAATTCTCGTAGAGTCTGTTCCCCATTGGTCCAGATGAAAAAGATATCATCTATAAACCGGTACCAATGGGAAACAGACTCATAAAAGGGGGCCATTTCATTGAATATGTGGTGAGCCTCAAAGAGGGCCATATATATATTTGCTATGGACGGAGCCATGGCTGCCCCCATGCTCACGCCCTTGGTCTGCTGGTACATCTGGTCACCAAACTGGAAGACATTTTCCTTCAGTACCAGATTAAGGCATTCACAAATAAATTGTTTATTGCATGGGATGCTATGTAGGTCGATGAACCACATGGTGGCCTCTACTGCTTCTGTTTGGGGGATGTTGCTATACAGAGCTTCAACATCAAGAGTGACTAATAAGTCACTATTGGTGTTGAAGGGAAGATGTTCTATCTTGGTGATGATCGCTCCAGTGTCTTTAATGTACGATGGAGACAATGGTACGTATGGTCTCAGAATATTATCTAGGTATTTTGAAATGGCCTCAGTGGGGGTGCCTATGGTGGATACAATGGGACGATAGGGTGGATCTAATTGGTCCTTATGCATTTTAGGCAACCCGTAGATGCATGCTATCTTTTTTTGTGATGTGTTGAGGAACTCATACTCCTTCTTGTTTATTATGTTTTCCTCTAGGGCCTTTGTGGTGATTTTTTGGATTTTGTTGATTACTCTCATAGTAGGGTTGTTTGTTACTTTTTTATAGAAAAGGGGGTCATTCAACATCTTTAGCATGTTGGTTTCATACTGTGTTGAGTCTATAAGAACAATGCCCCCTCCTTTGTCACTACTCTTGATTACGACTGATTTGTTATTTTTTAAGTTATTTAAAGAGTCGTATTCATCTTTAGATATATTGTACCTAGGTTTGGGTATATATCTGAGAGCTTGTTCCAACTTGGTTATAACCACTTTTTCAAAAATAGCCACTTCTGGGCCTAATTGGTCCAAATTTGGGGTAAAGGTAGAGGGTAAGGCTACAATGTTATTGCTTCCCATGTCTATATCACTGTCAGATTTGTCCTGGAAGAATTTTTGAAGTCTTATCTTCCTAAAGAAAGAGTGTAAGTCCTGATGAAGTTCAAATGTATCTACATTTGTATGAGGGACGAAAGTAAGCCCTTTTGTTAGCAGGGATACATCTGATGTTTCCAGATGGTATTTGGAAAGGTTAAAGATGGGTATTAAATCCATTGTTTGTGGTATTGTTTGGTGCGTGTTTCCAGGTAGTTCTGGTGTTCTGGAGGATGTTGGTGTGTCTGATATTGACCTCGGGACTGGGGTTGGAACCGAACCCGTTGTCGGCCCCGTCTTGCCCCGCGCTGGCCTAAAAAAGGCTGCCGAGTATTTTTTCGTCCCTGTTGTGGATTATATGGGCCATCTTCCTGATAATTTGAATCTATGTCTGAATCTGGGTCGGAGGAATCCGAAAAGTTATTTATTCTAGGTTGGTTATAGTTGGCTCCTCCTGAATACTGTTCAGTATTGTAATAATTCTCTGTCAGGTAAGGGTAAGTGCGCTCTAATGTAAAGAACCTTTTATCTTTAGTGAATTTTTCGCCCTTTCTTTTAGAGAGATATTCTGCAAATGACGCAATGTCCTTCTTAAGGGCTTCTAATTGGGTATCAGCATCTTCAATAGTACTAGATCTTTTCATTTTTTCCTCAAGCTCTTCTATTTCTTTTTTAATATCCGCCGCTAGCTCCTTAGAAGTTGTTACAATAAGGATCATAAGGTCCCTCGAGCATCTACTCGCAATCATGCTCCATTTATGTAGGAAGGCTTTAATGTCTACGAATAGCCCGGGAATATTCCTAATTCGTAGTCCCATGGGTATGATGCCTGATTTCAAATAGTTTAACATAAATTCCCCATGGGCTTCTATTCTTATAAGTTTCTTTTTGAGATTAGACAATTTACCTACATCACTGTTGTTATGGGTGTTGGACATAAAGCCTCGGCTGGAGGAAGCTGAGGTCCCAACTAGTGTTTCAAAATCAGCATCTGAAAACCCAAATGTTTCCATTTGTGCCATTATGGCAGAGGATGGAAACTGAAGGAGAGGGGATAATGGGCGTTTAAATATATACAGCACAGTAGAACTAAAGTGATGCCAGCTTATAAGGTTCAAAATGTGTGAGCAGAAGCGGTAATACAGTAACAGGACTATCACCCCACACGGACAGGCCGTGGGTAACACTATGTAAAATAACAGGAGCCCCCTGGTGCGAATAGCAATCCTGGGTCAGGGTAGAGAATATACGTGAACAAAAATTCCCAGGCATGCACGAACGTAACTAGCAAGGACACATGTAGATGGAATTATCTACAGCAACATAAGACAACTGCTTTCTCCAATAAAATTGGTTTTAATTTCTTTCGAATATTCATAAGAAGTTCATATGATAAAAATGCATTACAATGTTCAGAGTCAATGCAAACTTCATTGTAACTATACATGATTTGTCATGGTTAAAATTTCAATAGACATTATAAAAACTGATGGTTTCCTGTCGACGCGTTTCGACACGTGAGTTGTGTCTTCTTCAGGACTGTACCATCGATATTCTGTAAAAATAATAATTATGGACATTTTTTACTTTATAGTTCTTTTCCTGGTAAAGCAGTTGTTCAATCATTTCTAACATGTTCATTGTACCGCTAGTCATTCTTTCATACATATTGATATACCGCATTGCTGCTCTAAATATCTATGGTGAACCCATTAACTCTGTCTATTGTCTCTATACACATAGGCATCTTCAAGATAGGACATAGACATGCTTTAAAGTTAATAACAGTGTCAGCATTTGTTACTCAACATCATCAAAATAAAGCGTGAATATGCTTCATAGTTCTTCACATTGTTGGCATATCTCATATATAATCAGGATTTTCTAGTACCCTGGTCATTTGTTCAAAACTCAAAGACAAGTTTATGTCAAAACAGGCTGGCATGGGTACATACTATGCTGTATATATATTTTTGTTTAAAAACAAAAGGCAGGTGTTACCCATGGAGGAAGGACGTATAGATCTGCACAGTCGTGAATAGAGTTCTGCCGACTGTACAGAATAAGTTGTATTAATACCCGAATGCGTAGTCGGTGCACTATCCCGCGGGAAGGATTATCCAGCGAAGCATTGCAAGGAATGCGCACTGATCTATTGGTGGATATATGTTAGAAGGAATAACCCATGTGTGTATACCTATCTCTGCATGTGTAAATCAATTCACACATATTGGTCTTGGCCTATTCCTATTTAGGGGACAGTTACTACGGAAATATGTCAAGGCAGCTCGTCTGTCCTCTATATATAGTGATTGCTTTCTACTTCGTTATTTTTACTCACACATACAAGAGTCTCACCTTCTAGTATGTCAAAAAGTGGCGTTGATATATACTAGGTTTAGTGTTCTAAAGGCGGTTTACCCAACGAAGTACTCCAGGCGTAGGGATATAAAGACACTTAATATCTGGAATGGCATGAAAACAAAGGGTATCATTTAAGGTGTTCTAATTTAATTAGGACGACACAATTGCATTACATTTTAGCACTGGTGCATGTTACCTTGAATTTGGTGAATCGTGACTGGTAGCATGTGCTATTATGGTAATAGTTAAAACATCCTCTTTCCACTCTATGATATGTCCGGGCGCTGGGCACGCTGTAGAACGGTCGTATTGCCGACCCTGAAGACCCTGAAGCCGAATAGCCATTAGTTTTATCTAAACACAGGGCTCTTTGGTTTAACAGCCCAGGGTTACCAGTTGTGTCACGTCCAGATGGCACTGAAATAGTGACACTGTTAGGGAAATGATCACTACTAATGTCATTTCCAGTAATAAATGTAAGCAGCTCATCCTTAATATGATTAGAAAGCAAGATAAAATCAATTATGGTGTTACAACCCCTGCCGTGAAAGGTAGGGGAGAAGTAAATTGGGGGTTCAGCTAATTCGTTCGCAAACCCCAGTCCTAAGGTGAAAAGTTTTTCATTTAAAATGTTCCCAGCACTGGAGTGTGCGAAATGCGTTTGGGGGCTCCCACCCTCATCCACAACAACACAATTTGAATTAATGTAATCTTTACATAAAGTAATATTGAAATCGCCACCCCAAATCAATTTAAAAGGCAGGGAGGAACAACCATTCCGGTGCTCATCTAGAACCAGAGTTATCCTATTTAGGACTTTCACAAAGTCAGGTGGTGACAGATTGTTATAGAAATTTACCAGAAAATAAGTATGCTCTTGGTTCACTGAGAGTTTAATGATCTGATAGTTCTCATCAGTTGAAATTTCTACAATTTTCTTGAGTGTAAGGGTATTGGATACATATACTGAGAAGCCTCCCTTAGGTCTACCGAAAAGGGAAGGACGTGCGCTTGAATGATACAATCTGTACCCCTGAAGATGGATAGCAGTAACCGCCCAAGTTTCCTGGCAACATACTATATTGTGTTTTCTAATGATTTCTAGCCAGTTAGGTTGGTCGACTTTGGAGCGCAAACCTGCAATGTTCCAAAATAGAATAGAAAAGATCAAGTTACCAGATGATGGAGTCTTGGGGGAAAATGCGGTTGATTAGAATGGATTTGAGGTTCCGCAATTGACCCCTGGTACCGCAAAAAAGGATCTTGCGTTAGATTTCAAGGCCCTTCAGTCAAAGAACTATTGTCCCAGGCCTTATCTCGGCGGTCACTCGTGGAAGAAAAACTGTCACAGTAATCCTCAGATAAAGAGACCTTTTGGAGTCTGCTCAACATATCTAGGGGACGCATGTTGGTATTATCCTCAGGAGTTGGGATGGGTAGTAGTCATTCATTATCATCTAAACCAGACAAAATATTAAATCGATTCTGTGTGGGAATCAGAAATGGTCTTGTTGTCGGTTGATGATTAAAACTGCCTTCCTGGGTAAAGGAAGTAATCCATGGTAAGGGATAATAATTAACTGGAGGCTTGATATAATCATTCTGAAAGTGGAATGTAGGTCTATACCGATCGGACTGATGTAAAAGTTGAGACCTAAAGAAAGCTTCCTGATGTTGGGATAAAGGTCTAAGGTGATCTACTCGTGGATCGAGATGAGGCCAAGAGTAGTTGTCCTCACGGTGGAGTAGGGGTCCAAAGCCGTCATCCTGAAAATAGACCAGTGGCCTGGGATTGGTGGAGTTCATCACATTTCTGGGGTAAAAGTAGGTCAAAGCACGAGGTGTGATAGCATTACTGCCATTGGGAGGAAACCAGTCTAAAATATAACTAACTGCCCGTTTATCTCTAAAATTTATTATAATGATGTCCCCCGTGATATTCTTTGTGCTTGGGCCTAACCAGGGAAGGCGTCTAACATATAGAATTTCGCCGTTGACATTAGGAGGAGGTGGTCTGTTTTTCTTAAGCCAAAATATGACTTTGTTCTTTAGCTGATTTTGGTTTTCATTTTTGCTATCTTTACCATCCTCCAAGACCGGAACTCCAGTGAGCACCACCACAAGCGGAACAGCTTCCGGAGGCAGTTCCACATTGTGCCTCTTAGGAGCGAATGGTCTCACTGGAGCTTCATGTCCGGGAATTTTAGAAGGATTTCCTTGTGAGTTAGGCTTCCCAACCTCCTGAACCACTTTATCACTACTTTTCTCCTTTGGCCGCGATATTGTGGGGGGCAATAGTTTTGGCGTTTTCAAGTTAGTTTGGTTTATAGTTTTAGGTACCATTTGACCAGTAGGATTTGGAGGCGATACAATAGTTGTAGACACTAGTGGGGGCACTGAAACACCCCTGATTCCTTCTTTAATTTCCTTAATTGCCTGTTCTAAATTTCCCAGTTGTTGGCCTATTTTTTGTAGCCTCTCAACCAAGGGCAATGCGAGAGACCTAACTAATTTTTCAATACTACCCATTAAAACAATACCAGATGGGTCTAATGTTGGAAAGGAGAAATCAGTGGGTAGTACGGATAGTATAGGTGCGTCTAGAGTGAAACTCATGGGTTTAGCACAATCAGTATGACTGAATTTATTTGTCTGTGATCTCATACCCCCCTTTTTCCTTCTTTTCGGGGGAGGGCCTTGTGGTCGTGGTTTTTTTTGGAAGTTTATTGCGTTTTTTAGTAGGCTTTACCACTGGGGACAGTAAGGCTACCGAGACTCCTGCCTCTTGCGTCATATTACTTGAAGAGACGGAGATATTTAGGAGCAAGTCATTATTTAAATCAGGAGGTGGGGTGATATCTTGAAGAAGTAGGGGGATACTATCTCCAAGCATATCTTGAGCACCCTCGCTTTCGCAATGTACACTAGGAAGCGGGGACAAGGCTAGCTGTAGCGGGCCCAGGGAGGAACGTTTATTCTTAATTAGCTCGACTGAGCGACGTCTCTCAGCCCGTCGTTCAGCGAGTGTAACGTCCCTGTCTGTTCTTGTCTAGTGTCCCTTGTGTTTCTCCTCCACCCACTGAAGATGCTGCTATTGGGGCAGGTGAGGACATTATGTCAACCTAATTCTATAAAAGCCTAGGCAATAACACACAATAACAATCGTAATCACAAACCTAACTATAGTCACACATTTCAAGACACCCAATAAGACACCCAATAATTAGTTGTATCGTTTAACAACGTAGGTGAATCAAGCTGCTGGAAGACAGGGACACAATCTACGAGACACTCATACCCCACCGGGAATTACACATGTCAGGGGGGGGCCCGGTCCGGGCTCTTCCGGCCTATGAGGGCCTAAGAGGGCCCGCCCTTTGCCCTGGGCTAAGTCCCGGGCGCGTCCCGCGATGCACGAGAGACACTATAGTTTTATAGCAAAAGGCAGGAGGCGGGAAGAGGACCCAGCTGCAGCGAAGGTGATAACGCTGTGCAGGCTGGTCCTCGCAGTCTCGCCCGCGGTGAAACACAGTTCCTGAATTCGCCCTCAGTCGGCGTTCACAAAGGTAGTATCCCCGAGGCAATGGAAATGTAGTGCCAGCATAAACAATTTCTGGGATGCTGAATTTAAGCAACCCAATATTGTGCCATGGCTGGTAAATCTTCATAAAGGGTGTCAAAGTTGCAACCCCCCTTCTGACACCATGGCATAGTGTGCAGTCTTGAGGCCCAATGAGAAGTCCAATGTGCACCCAACGCAGTCAAAGTACCTCATTGCTTGTAAAGTGGCACTCAAACAGAATTGGACTTCTGGCAATGGAGGCACTGGAAACGAAGCCTGAAAGCTGAGGGAGGAAACACCAGAAGGCGCTAGAGGATGAAGATACCAGAAGGCGCTTGAAGGTCAGCGGATCCTGACACCTCCTTACAATTTTGCTTTGCTTACACTTCCTTACAATTTTGTTTCATTCTCCCCTTCCTCATGCTAGTTGGCGCCTTTCTTACCTAAACACAAAAGACAGCCCGGGGGTCTACAGGGAGTATATCAAGTGGTCCCTCTATTCACTATACTCCTATATAAGTGAGCAGGAATGATTCCGCACTAGACCTTGCTTAGTGCCTCAGAATAAAAAAATAAATAATAAAAAATAGGACGTAGAAATGGAATTATAACCTCATGGCTCTATGATTCACCGCGACTGATTGAATGAACCCCTCCAGAGAGGTAGGATTCCCATCAATGTCTTATGTAGATCAAATTGTTATCATCTGGTCATCCCAAGCTGGTTGGTATGTCTTCTGATCAATAAGACCGTACCTAACCACAAAACTTGTTGGGGACAAGCCCTCAATCACTGTGACAACCACAGAGCCATGATCTAGATGGAAAAAGTGCAGTGCGAAAAAAAGAAGAAGTGGTGTAAGTTAAAATAGGATAGAGAAACAATAAAAGAAATTTTAATCGGCATTGTACTCTCCCTTGTTAAAAACAAACAAGTGAAGCAGTTTGGACCAAATAACTGCTTTTCAAAAGGCCAACATGTTTCAGCCCAAAATGGACTAGTACCAAGGGCTTTCGTCAGGGCCACAGTTCTTAATCACTCGCTACTGTCTTGTAAAAGTGCAAAATTAAAGGATATCAACATGTGAACATGGGATCAATGCTCCTCTGTATCAATTCGGCGTATCGTATATCTGTAAGGAACAGACAACATACATTGGAATCATGAAAGAGGTAACTAGACCATAAACTACCATCCTAATAGTGATTAAAACCATTAATTTGTACTCACCCATAATATACAGGGAGTGTGCCTCACCTCTCCTGGAACCTAGCTCAGGGTAAGAAGGAGGTCCCGCTCTACAAAAGGTAAGGAAGGGGTGTGTGAGTGAAGAAGAGAAGAAAACTAACATGTACTCTCCTAAACTCTGCAACAATAGCCACCCTCAATAAATCCTAACCTCTTGGAGTCCAGTTCAGAAAGTTTCAAAAAATAACAGGGACTGATCAGGCCATAGACCCTCGAATCCTCCCAGTCCCTCTCTCAAATAAAAACTGCCAATGTTTGTTAAGTTTCTACCACTAGAAAGGGATGGCCCACCACCCTCTTCCAAAGTGTTGTTTTAGCTGGTCCAGAGTTTCTTATTACCCAAAACCGTTACAATTTAGCTCTCTCTACCAATATAGAACTAACCTGTCCGTCGCGCCCTCGTGGTGCTCATCTGAGCTCAGTGGGAGGCAAAGACCGGTAGTTGGAGAGGGTCCATATACTTCCGAAGCCCGGAAGTGGGCGGGGCCATAGAGGTCAAGATCACCTTCATGGAGAATCAAAACCTCTTGTAATTACAAATCCCTTATTCCAATATTTGCCCCCTGTGTCACGATGTCTGTTTAGTCACAGAACCGGGAAAAATCAGCCCGAATTCGATGTCCCTTCGAGGACTGAAAAAACGGAAGGCAGCCACTTGCGTAGTCTCGCGAGAAGTAAAAGCGGGACTACCGAATGACATCATCCGTCTGGTGTCTGTAGTTCTATGGCCAGTGTAGCTAGTAAAAAACGAGTGTGTTTAAATCGTAATGGATAAAACGGTCACCTATAGGCAGCGGACCTGCTAGGAGACAAGGGGATATTAGCACAATTTAGTCACCCCGGCAAACTATCAGCCCATTATATTAGGTCGATATAACCTGATTGTTTAGAGGCGAGATCCCATGAGAGTAACTACTGGACTACAAAATGACGTCATTCAGCTCGTGATTGTAGTTCGTACACAAATATGCCACCAATCAATAGATCATCCTCACCTATATTTAGTGAGGCACTATTTGTGCACATATTAAATCATAAAAAAAGTAACTGATGTATAACTTTTTACATATAAGTGGTAAAATTAATGCATGAAGTACTGGTATGCTCTACACGATGTAGGTAGTCTAATGAAGACAAAGCTTCGTTCTGTGTGTGTTCAGGCAAATACTTTGCTCTAGTTTAGATAAAGTTTTATTACAAACATAACTGCTGCTAAAGGCTTATCTATAATACGTCAACCAAAGCAATTACTTGTGATCTTCAGTGGTATCAATTTATTTATAGCTTTGATTAATTACATATAGTATGCCAGCAGTTATCAGGTTGCTATGATACATACTCCTAGGTGGATTGTCTGTCATAGTGACAAGACACCATACCTCATTCATTGTCTCTGCATAAATAGGAGAGTATACATAGTCAAAAAATATAAATTGAGCAAAACTGTCATGCGCAATCCAAACTGAACAGTTCCCAGGGCTGATGCAAGTTAGTATAAGGCTACCCAAGGGATTTCGTCGTTCAGACCCAGAGTATCCGTAGATAATTTGTAAATCCACCTCTGTTCTTTTAAAAAAAGAAAATGTGATATATCACTCATATGAGATGGAATGTGAGGTTTGTCCAGAACAGTCCAGGTAAAATCTGACTCCGAATGATTAAATTCTAGGAAGTGTTTGGTCAACTTGGACACTGTTTTTTTGCACCGGAACAAGCTTTTATGTTCTTGCATTCTGGTTCGCACCTTTCGGGTCGTCATGCCCACATATTTCTTATTGCATGGGCAGGTTATTTGATAAATCAAATTGGTGCTGTTACAGTTTGTGAATTGTTTTAGCACCCAAGGGCGATCTGTTCCTATATCAACTTGTTCTGTCCGTGATGTCTGAGGGCAGACTGAGCAAGACCCACAGGGATGATGCCCTGTCACTGCTGGGAGGTCCCACAGGGTACCCACCGATCTTTTAGGTATATCTTTCGGGCGGGTATGAATCAACCTGTCTCGAAGGCTCGTAGCCCTCTTGAATGCAAACAATGGGAATTCAATTTTGTCATTGCTCGCATTCAGGATTCTCCAATGTCGTTTAACAATCCGTTGTATTTGATTGGATCTTGTATTATAGGTGCTCACAAAGGTGATACGATCCAGAGGTGGTTTAGGTACAGGTGGTTCAAGTAATGCTAGGCGATTATTGTTGGTGGCTCGTTTTAGGGAGCGTTTGACTAGCTGTTTAGGGTATTGTCTCTGGATCAACTGCTCGCTTAGTAGCTCTGCATGTTTTGAAAAAGTTTCTTTGGTGGAACAATTTCGTCTCACTCTGAGAAACTGCCCAAATGGCAGATTGTCTCTAAGGGCTTTAGGATGTTGACTCCCATATAGTAAGAGGGAGTTTCTTGCCATCGGCTTACGAAAAAGTTCACTCTCAAGCCCAACATTGGTGGCATAAATGGACAAGTCCAAAAAAGAGATCCTTTCCTTGTTTGACTCCATTGTGAAACGCAGGTATCTGTTCTGCAAGTTAAGCCATTGATGGAAAAGGCAAATAGACTCATGATCACCTCTCCAGACTACAAGAATGTCGTCTATGTACCTCCTCCACCACCTAATATAGGGGCGGAAGGGGTTGGATGCAGTCAGAATGTGCTGCTGTTCGAAAGCATGGACATACAGATTCGCCAGACTAGGGGCGAAAATGCTGCCCATGCTGGTCCCAGAGATCTGGAGGAAGATATCACCTTCAAATCTGAAGAAATTATCTTTCATGGCTATCTTCGCCAAAGCCATTATGAAAGGCACTGGGGTGATCGAATTCAATTCAGTGTGGCTTAAAATGTCCCTGATGGTGTCTAGTGTCTCGTCTTGTGGAATCGATGTATACAACGACTCCACGTCGAACGAGACCAGGTAATCGGTATCCTGGTTATACTCAATGTCAGGTAAGGCTCTAAGAACATCAGAGGTATCTTTCAGATATGTGGGCATTCTCTCGACAATTGGTCTGAGAAAATGGTCCACAAATGCAGATAATGGCTCAAGGAGGGAGCCTATGCCAGATATTATTGGCCTGCCAGGAGGTGGTCTCTGAACTTTATGCACTTTAGGCAAAGTGTAAAAGTAGGGCATAGAGGGGTGTGCTGTGGCTAGAAATTTCGCTTCATGATTTGTGATCCACCCTTCACTTAGGGCTTCCTCAATCAGGGTGTTAATCTCTAAAGTCAACCTCTCTGTAGGATCTGTGGTGAGTATCTCATATGATGTTTCGACACGTAATTGTCGTAGACATTCAGTTCTATAATCTCCAGTGTCTTGAATCACTATCGAGCCCCCCTTGTCCGCGGGTTTGATAGTGATTGAGATATCCTCAATTAAGGCTTGAAGTGCTAGGTTTTCCGCTCTGGAAAGATTAATAAAATCATTCTTAGGGGAACTCAGTAATCCATGAATATCATCTTTCACAGCCTGCTCAAAAGTAGCTACCTGTGACGGTACCTGATGGATAAAAGGTTGGAAGGTTGATTTCTTCCTTAAACCAGTATTCTCATCAGTGATAGTTGTTTCGCCAGTGTCTTGGTTGCGAAAAAAGTAATGTAACCTCAGCTTCCTGAAAAACTGTGCCAATTCAACATGGATTTTGAAGGGATCACCAGCAGTCGTAACCACAAAACCTAAGCCTTTGTTAAGCACAGTTTCTTCTTGTTCGGTCAGGACCCTCTTACTCAGATTAACCACTAGACTGGGTGTTAATCGTTCTCTGTTTGAACAGGGTTCCCCCTGGTCTGACTCCGGGTGCCTGCATGCGGCTCATGCTAGTTGGCGCCTTTCTTACCTACCAGCCATTTAGAATGTTGTCAAATGGATTATTGGTGACATCCGTGACTGACAATCCGGTACTCATCCATGATCATGGAATGTCTGAGGGTTGAATAACCCTAGAAAGACAAGGATGGCACATGCATCTCTACAAAGAAGGTGATGCTACATTTCTACAAGAGACTCACCTTACACCGCAAACTGACAAGCGATTGTTTCAATAATGGGCAGCTCTGAGTATCCCGTCTGTTAGACCTGTCTGGATTTTTTGCGCAGTCCCTCCTCATTATTATTTATTTTGTCCCCTTTTTGCCCCTCATACCCTTACTATTTTTCTGTCTACTATTTTTTTTTAGGTGTTGGTCAAGGGGATAGGTGTTCTTTTTCCCCCCATAGTCTTTTTACCTCAAGCCCTGAGGCCTGTTCTGACAGGAAAGTTGGCACCACCTAAAATGGTGGCCACCAACTGCCCTAACTGTCACACACAGAACTTGGCCATAGCCTAACATAGGGCATTCCAGAACCTTCTGGTCCATGCTGGACCATTGAAGGGCAGCCTATAAAAGGCGGAATGCGGGGCAGCCATTTTGTCTGTCAGTGAGGAGCAGCTAGAGTGAAGGCTGAGGTCTAGTGGGGGTAGGATTCTGAAGGGTGGTTCCCTCTACAAGAGTAGCCCTCTGTCAAGGCTTTCCCCCTCCTTGGTCCAGTTGTCCTAGCCAAGTTAGCTCATCCTGCTGATCCTGGGCAGATAGATCAAGGGGTTAACTTTAGTAGTCCTGGGAGCTGAGCTGAGAGTTCCCCGTGCCCCTAGTCTGCCCAGTAAGGAGGAATAGGGGGTTGGTGCTGAGAGAGTACAACCTGGCTTTATTCTGAAGGAGCCCCCCCCTTTCCCCTCCTCTTCGTTCTGGTGAAGGAAGGGAATTCATTCATTAAACAACTGTTAGCATCCCCTACCAGTGACTGGTCCTGTGGTGTGTGGCCATCCCCTCTGCCAGCTGAGACGAAGGTGTGAGGTGAACTGTGACCGGGTTTTCATCGATCGCGCTCTGGGCCAACACCCCCCGGGATCCACTGAACCTGGGAAGCTTAGAGGGACTTCCCTTTGTGAGCGGGACCCCAGGGGCATTGATCGCGCTGGAGACGCGTCGCCTGTCCTGAAAGGAACAGGAGGAGTTACTGCGCACGCCCCGTCTGTGAGGATATCCCCGGAAGGAGGGGCCGTGAAGTGAGCAGGCCCCAGCGAGCAGCGTCTCTCCTCGGAGCAGGTTCAGTGGGAGGCGGCCTCGGCGAGAGCGCTCCCGCGCATGCGCACCGGAGGAGTGTTTCCTTCGCGCTGAGCTGAGGGAAGGCGCCGGAGGGTGCCTCAGATCGCCGCCTGTCAGGTCGCTTCCTCCTGCTTGGGCGCCGTGTGGAAGAGTCGGCCTGAGCAGGGAGGGAGAGCGAGTAGGCCTGGCAGCGGGGAAGAGGGTTGAGATCTGCCCAGAGGGAATTTCCAGCGCGGAGGTAGCGCGGAGGTAGCAGGCCCACGTTAAGGAGTCACCTGAGGCGTGGGAGCCTCTCTAGCCTTGCTTTTCCCCCCAGCCCCTCGCGCCAGAGCGTTCATGTCCCCTGAAACCGAACTACCTGCGCATCTACCTGATAAACAAGTAAGGAGGAGTCTGAAAGGGGGAGAGCGACGCTGGTGAATAACTTAACAAAAATCTTCCCATTCAACTACTTTTGGGACTTAACTAAATGCTGATGTAAGAGAATCTAAAACAATAGTATCAAAGGAGGTTTGGTAGAAGAACTGTACTGTTGTCCATGCAAAGGGTTGTTGCTCTGATCTAATTTAAGTGCTGCTCTTGCCAATCTTTAAAGCAATGCTGTGTTAAGAGATAGTATAAGGTGCGCAGAGTACAGTAAATGTATAGCTAACTATCAGGAAATCTAGTGATGTGATGTGGACTTTTAAGGTCAGTCATTCTACTTAAAACGAATGCTAATATTGTGATGATACCTGCTTTGGTTTACAGAGAGTAGTAGTTCTCTCCCAAGACTCAAGTAGATTAATAGTTAGCCTGATCGTTTCTAAGGTACAATTTCCCTAAATGCAAAAGTGTGATAAGAAATCAGAAATACAGTGACTGCTAGTAATTTAAAAAGTGATAATCTGCTAGTAACGTACAAAGAGTAATTGCTGACCCGGAAAGTGATTTGAAATGTTTTGAACTATTGATATGTGAGCTACTAATACTTGACAACAAAGAGAATATTATTTTTATATAAAGCAGAACGTATTTTCACATAATTTTGGTGTAGTGTTTTCTTTTTGAGTGCTATTGCGTGGTTCTACTTTAGGGTGGTCTGCAACCTTAACACTGTGCCTCTGAAATGCATGTCTTGCCCTAGGCCAGGCTACCCAGTTCCAACATTTGGTGCCTAGCGGTGGGATTACTGACTTGGTTGCAGCTACTCACTAGTAATTCAACGCAATACACTAAACCTACACCAGGAGTTTTCTCCTTGCGGCCCTCCTAATTTACATTTTTGTTTTTTCTAAATTTATTTCTGGTGGTGGGTGGAGGTTAACCTCAGGTCACTTCGTGTTTTTCTCCTGTGAGTAATTTTATTCCATGGCAAAGATGGAGTTGAATTTTAAGGAGTTGGAAGCCAATACTGTGGCCCAACTGAGAGATTGGTGTCAGCATCAAGGGGTATTTTTTAATAAAGGTGCCAAGAAAGGAGAGTTGCTGACAAGCATAAGGGCATGGGTGGAAGCTCATTTAAGGGAGGGACCAGAAACTGAAGAGGGTGACGGGGACACTGTCACTGAGGCTGCATTGTTGAACCAAGTGGGGAGTGGGAATCTTCTGACAGGTCCCAGGATACCTTCAAGGGCAAGCAGCAGCGTCTCAGACAGGGGTTTAACCGAAGCCGAGCTAGAAGATAGGAGGGAGGAGAGGAGAATGAAGCTGGAATTAGCTAGGATGGAGATGCAAAGGGAGGAAAGGAGGTTAGCTCATGAGCGAACCCTCAAGGAGATGGACCTACAGGTCCTAATACAAAGACCTCCCACTCCAGACAATGGTGGCAGCGAAAAGAAAGTAGACACCAGGGAGTCTAGACCCTACCTACCCAAAGATGTCATTGCTAGTTACACCCCAGGTGATGACATTGCCAAATGGTTGGCCGCTTATGAGGTTTCTTTAAGGGCTCACGGGATCCTGGAAACTCATTGGGGGGGTGGGCTGTATAAATACATGCCACCTGCTGGCAGAGACACCTTGTTGGCTCTGGAGCAGGATGAGCAAACCCACTACCCTGTCATGAAGGTGGCACTGGTGAAAAAGTTTGGACTTACCCCTGAACGGTACCGACAAAAATTCAGGGGAAGTCACAAAATGAGTAACCAGAATTGGGTAGACTTTCTAGACTACGCCAAGAAAGCTTTAGAGGGTTGGGTCAAGGGCAGCGAGGTAAAAGATTATGAGGGGCTGTACAATCTATTTTTGAAAGAACACCTCCTCGAGAAATGCTTTCCCGAGTTGCGCCAACACCTGGTGGACAGCAAGCTGACCGATCCCCGGAAGCTTGCAGAGGAGGCGGACACTTGGGCAAGTACCCGGGTGTCCTCCAAGGGGACTGGAGGGGATTCTCAAAAAGCCGGACAGGGCGCCCCCCAGAAGAAAGAGGGAGGAGATAAAAAGAAGGAGTTCTCCAAAGGTCCCCAAAATAATTTCCAAGGTAAGGGAGCAGGTTTCACCCCAAGGGCAAACCCGCCCAGAAACCCTAATCCTGGCCAGAGCCAGCAGCCAAGGGTTCTCCACTGTTTTGAATGCGGTGGTGTTGGACATTATAAAGGAGATGTCAAATGCCCAAAGAGACCGCCCCCTCCCACCGGAGGAAAGTCACCGGGAGTAGCTAGTGTAGCGCTCGGGGAGGAGTTGCCCTTAGATAAGGGGGGTGAGTGGGCGGGTGTCACCTTAGTGTCCCTGGGAGAGCGGGAGATGGTACCAAAGATCCAGGTGCCCCCAAATACTACAAAGTATGGGCAATGGGTTACCATCAATGGCCAAAGAGGGGAGGCTCTGAGAGACACAGGAGCCAGTATGACTATGGTAAGAAGTCAACTGGTGTCTCCAGAGCAGGTTGTTCCTAATGTACTCCACCCCGCCGCGATGGCTGACGGCAGAATGGGCCACTATCCAGTGGCTGAGGTTCCCTTTGAGTGGGAAGGGGTTGCAGGTTCACTTCGAGTTGCCGTAAGCCCTGCCGTGCCAGTTGATTGTCTGTTGGGGAATGACATGGAGCACAACACTTGGAGAGAGGTGGAATACCGGACGCATTCTGCGATGCTGGGTACACCTGACTGGGCCTGTGTAAGCACACGGTCTGCGACTGCCCGGAGAGGGAGTTCGCCTGGGTTGGAGCCTGGAACAATGGCCCAACCCGCTGCCAAAAAGGGTCAGAAACGGAGACAGGGACAGCCTGCTTCGGCTTCCACGCCCCATGTGACAGATCGGCCACCTGCAGTGGTAGGCCAGGAGTCCGTGGAGGGGGAAGTAGACTCTCTGGAGGATTTACCCTTCCCTGCTGAATGGCATGTGGAGGGAGGTCCTACCAGAGAGGAATTCTGTAAGGGGCAGAGGGAGTGCCCTACCCTTGAGGGACTGAGGCGTCAGGCTGAAGCCCAGGCAGCAGGTGATGCTACGGGACACCACCATATTTACTGGGAGGATGGCCTCCTCTACAGTGAACCCAAGATACCTCTACCTGGCTCATCAAGAGCCTTGGTGGTCCCGCAGCAATACCGAGCCTTTCTGCTGGAATTGGCTCATGCGATACCACTGGCAGGACACTTAGGCCAGGACAAGACCTTTGCACGGCTTGTTCTCCACTTTTACTGGCCTCAGATGAAAGCGGCGTCCAACACATATTGTAGGACATGTGTATCCTGCCAGGCCAGTGGGAAGACAGGGGTGAAGCTAAAGGCTCCCCTGGAACCACTTCCTGTCGTTAGCACCCCCTTTGAAAGGGTGGGCATCGACATTGTAGGGCCATTGGATCCACCAACCACAGCTGGACACAGGTTCATCCTGGTTCTGGTGGATCATGCCACCCGGTACCCAGAGGCCATCCCTCTGAGGACTGTTACTGCACCTGTGGTAGCTAGGGCCCTGATGGGAATCTTCACTAGGGTAGGATTCCCGAAGGAGGTTGTGTCTGACAGGGGGACTAACTTCCTGTCCGCTTACATGCGGACCATGTGGAAGGAGTGTGGGGTGACCTACCGGTTCACCACTCCTTATCACCCCCAGTCCAATGGACTGGTTGAGAGGTTCAATAAGACCCTGAAGGGCATGATAAGAAGTCTGCCAGAGAGTTTACGGAGGAAGTGGGACATCCTCCTACCTTGCTTACTGTTCTCCTACAGAGAGGTGCCGCAGAAAGGAGTGGGCTTCAGCCCGTTCGAATTGTTGTATGGGCACCCAGTGCGTGGGCCTCTCAGCCTGGTGAAGGAAGGATGGGAGAAGTCTCCCAGAAAACCTCCCCAGGATGTGGTGAGCTACATGTTGGCCTTCAGAAGCCAGATGGCCAAGTTGTGGAAGCAGGCTGCTGACAACTTGGAGGCCAGTCAGGCAGTCATGAAGGAATGGTATGACCAAAATGCTCACCCGGTGGAGTTGGAGCCTGGCCAGAAAGTCTGGGTGATGGAACCTGGAGAGCTAAGTGCCCTTCAGGATCGTTGGACAGGCCCATTTGAGGTGTTGGAGAAAAAGGGTAAGGCCACTTACTTGGTGGATCTTAAGACCCCGCGGCAGCCCCTACGGGTGCTGCATGCCAATCGCCTCAAACCCCACCATGAGAGGCCAGAGGTCATCCTGATGTTGGTGACTGATGGTGCTGAGGAAGCAGAAAGCGAGCCTCTCCCAGACCTCTTTTCATGTCAAGAGAAGGATGGGTCGGTCGAGGGAGTGATTCTCTCCCCGTCTCTCACTCCTGAGCAACGAGAGGATTGCCGACAGGTATTGGGGCAGTACTCTTCACTGTTTTCCCTTGTCCCGGGGAGAACCCACCTGTGTACCCATGATGTGGACACAGGAGACAGCCCCCCAGTGAAATCCAAGACCTATAGGCTGTCGGACAAGGTGAAGGCTAGCATCCATGGCGAAGTTGCCAAGATGTTGGAGCTAGGAGTGATAGAACCGTCCAGCAGCCCTTGGTCCAGTCCGGTGGTGCTAGTCCCAAAAGCCGCCCCACCGGGCACCACACCAGAACTGAGGTTCTGTGTGGATTACCGAGGACTGAACTCAGTTACCAAAACTGATGCTCATCCAATCCCCAGGGCGGATGAGTTAATTGACCGGCTAGGAGCTGCCCAATACCTCAGTACCTTTGACCTCACTTCAGGGTACTGGCAGATCTCCTTGACAGATGGAGCAAGGGAAAGGTCAGCCTTTTCCACGCCCGAGGGACACTTCCAGTTCTGTGTGATGCCCTTTGGTCTCAAGAACGCTCCTGCCACATTTCAGCGACTGGTGAACCAGGTCCTCTCTGGAATGGAGGGATTCTCGGCTGCTTACCTGGATGACATTGCTGTCTTCAGTAGCAGTTGGGAGGACCACTTGCAACATTTGCAAGCAGTTCTCCAGGCGCTGAAACAAGCTGGATTGACCATCAAAGCCAGCAAATGCCAGATTGGGCAGGGGTCGGTTGTGTACCTTGGACACTTGGTGGGTAGGGGGTCAGTGCAGCCCCTACAGGCGAAGATTGAGGCAATCATGGCCTGGGAACCCCCCAAGACACAAACTGAGGTCCGGGCTTTTCTGGGCCTCACAGGTTACTACCGTCGCTTTGTGAAGGGGTATGGCACTATTGTAGCGCCCCTCACAGAGCTCACCTCTAGGAAACAACCTCGACGGGTAGTTTGGACAAAGGCTTGTCAGCAAGCCTTTGAAAAGTTAAAGCAGGCAATGTGCGAGGCACCGGTCCTGAAGGCTCCCGATTTCTCCAAGGAGTTTATTGTGCAAACAGATGCATCCGAACATGGCATTGGGGCAGTGTTATCGCAACTAAATGAAGAGGGCCTGGATCAGCCTGTAGTCTTCCTATCCAGGAGACTGCTTCCCCGGGAACAGAAGTGGAGTGCAATTGAGAGGGAAGCTTTTGCGGTGGTGTGGGCTCTGAAGAAGCTGCGGCCATACCTCTTTGGCTCGCACTTCCTGGTTCAGACTGACCACCGCCCCCTTCGTTGGCTGATGCAAATGAAGGGGGAAAATCCCAAGCTGTTGAGGTGGTCTATCTCCCTACAGGGAATGGACTTCCGGGTGGAACATCGGCCTGGAGTGGACCACGCCAATGCAGACGGTCTCTCCAGGTATTTCCGCCTTAGTGAAGAGGACTCCCAAGGGGTTGGGTAGTTCTCCCCACTTTCAGCTGGGGGGGACGCGTGTTAGACCTGTCTGGATTTTTTGCGCAGTCCCTCCTCATTATTATTTATTTTGTCCCCTTTTTGCCCCTCATACCCTTACTATTTTTCTGTCTACTATTTTTTTTTAGGTGTTGGTCAAGGGGATAGGTGTTCTTTTTCCCCCCATAGTCTTTTTACCTCAAGCCCTGAGGCCTGTTCTGACAGGAAAGTTGGCACCACCTAAAATGGTGGCCACCAACTGCCCTAACTGTCACACACAGAACTTGGCCATAGCCTAACATAGGGCATTCCAGAACCTTCTGGTCCATGCTGGACCATTGAAGGGCAGCCTATAAAAGGCGGAATGCGGGGCAGCCATTTTGTCTGTCAGTGAGGAGCAGCTAGAGTGAAGGCTGAGGTCTAGTGGGGGTAGGATTCTGAAGGGTGGTTCCCTCTACAAGAGTAGCCCTCTGTCAAGGCTTTCCCCCTCCTTGGTCCTGTTGTCCTAGCCAAGTTAGCTCATCCTGCTGATCCTGGGCAGATAGATCAAGGGGTTAACTTTAGTAGTCCTGGGAGCTGAGCTGAGAGTTCCCCGTGCCCCTAGTCTGCCCAGTAAGGAGGAATAGGGGGTTGGTGCTGAGAGAGTACAACCTGGCTTTATTCTGAAGGAGCCCCCCCCTTTCCCCTCCGCTTCGTTCTGGTGAAGGAAGGGAATTCATTCATTAAACAACTGTTAGCATCCCCTACCAGTGACTGGTCCTGTGGTGTGTGGCCATCCCCTCTGCCAGCTGAGACGAAGGTGTGAGGTGAACTGTGACCGGGTTTTCATCGATCGCGCTCTGGGCCAACACCCCCCGGGATCCACTGAGCCTGGGAAGCTTAGAGGGACTTCCCTTTGTGAGCGGGACCCCAGGGGCATTGATCGCGCTGGAGACGCGTCGCCTGTCCTGAAAGGAACAGGAGGAGTTACTGCGCACGCCCCGTCTGTGAGGATATCCCCGGAAGGAGGGGCCGTGAAGTGAGCAGGCCCCAGCGAGCAGCGTCTCTCCTCGGAGCAGGTTCAGTGGGAGGCGGCCTCGGCGAGAGCGCTCCCGCGCATGCGCACCGGAGGAGTGTTTCCTTCGCGCTGAGCTGAGGGAAGGCGCCGGAGGGTGCCTCAGATCGCCGCCTGTCAGGTCGCTTCCTCCTGCTTGGGCGCCGTGTGGAAGAGTCGGCCTGAGCAGGGAGGGAGAGCGAGTAGGCCTGGCAGCGGGGAAGAGGGTTGAGATCTGCCCAGAGGGAATTTCCAGCGCGGAGGTAGCGCGGAGGTAGCAGGCCCACGTTAAGGAGTCACCTGAGGCGTGGGAGCCTCTCTAGCCTTGCTTTTCCCCCAAGCCCCTCGCGCCAGAGCGTTCATGTCCCCTGAAACCGAACTACCTGCGCATCTACCTGATAAACAAGTAAGGAGGAGTCTGAAAGGGGGAGAGCGACGCTGGTGAATAACTTAACAAAAATCTTCCCATTCAACTACTTTTGGGACTTAACTAAATGCTGATGTAAGAGAATCTAAAACAATAGTATCAAAGGAGGTTTGGTAGAAGAACTGTACTGTTGTCCATGCAAAGGGTTGTTGCTCTGATCTAATTTAAGTGCTGCTCTTGCCAATCTTTAAAGCAATGCTGTGTTAAGAGATAGTATAAGGTGCGCAGAGTACAGTAAATGTATAGCTAACTATCAGGAAATCTAGTGATGTGATGTGGACTTTTAAGGTCAGTCATTCTACTTAAAACGAATGCTAATATTGTGATGATACCTGGTTTGGTTTACAGAGAGTAGTAGTTCTCTCCCAAGACTCAAGTAGATTAATAGTTAGCCTGATCGTTTCTAAGGTACAATTTCCCTAAATGCAAAAGTGTGATAAGAAATCAGAAATACAGTGACTGCTAGTAATTTAAAAAGTGATAATCTGCTAGTAACGTACAAAGAGTAATTGCTGACCCGGAAAGTGATTTGAAATGTTTTGAACTATTGATATGTGAGCTACTAATACTTGACAACAAAGAGAATATTATTTTTATATAAAGCAGAACGTATTTTCACATAATTTTGGTGTAGTGTTTTCTTTTTGAGTGCTATTGCGTGGTTCTACTTTAGGGTGGTCTGCAACCTTAACACTGTGCCTCTGAAATGCATGTCTTGCCCTAGGCCAGGCTACCCAGTTCCAACACCGTCATTCTACTCAAACTATCAAGAGAAGTGGCAATCCTCATAGGACAGGGCACTCCATTCCGACTGATTTGTTCTGTGAGCGACATGGATAGATATCTCATAGTACATGGTATGTTGTGTGCCATTCATTCTGGTGAACACCTACAGCCCCAGTGACTCTGACTTCTTTCGCACCCTTTGGTAAAAAATCCAAGAGATGTCACCCAGATCGGTTATAGGGGGTAAAGACTTAAACACCACTATTGACCCATTTGTAGACAGGTCACACACATCGCCCAGGGATCACTCCGCAGCCAGTAAAATCATAAACAACATTGTTAGGGAATTTGAATTGGTGGACGCGTGGAGCAGCAGGCATCATGGTATTGGGGGAGGAAATGTTCTATTCAGCTGTATACAACATGTGATCTAGATTGGATACCAGTTGTGTCTCCAGTGATATGGCTATGGTGCCTATCTCCAAGGGTGCTGCTGGATAACTGTGTCCAACATGACATAAGTACCGACATTCAGAACTATTTAAGCAAAATAGAGGATCAGTCACTATAATGGCGACACTTTAGGAAGTATATATTATTGCAGAAGCAATCTCCCAGCCGACCTATATTGCTTTAACACTGGCTTTCTAAAGCTCAAAACCTGGGGCAAATTTAAAAACTTGTCTCAACACATCAATGTCTGTAGTCATTTTTTTCATTCTTTATTACAATTTTATTATATATATTTTTTCAAAACTTTCTATTTTTGTATAAATATTGACAAAAACATATTTCCACAGTTCACAATTGATTTAAACAAACATTTCATTTTGTACAATATTCACAATGTGCATTATTATTTACTTGTCCAATTATTATTACACAGAATAATTAAGCACTACAGTCCCCTACAATCATAACCCATTCAAAAACTCCACAGTCATACACCATACTCTTACTATCATTCTATCTCCCAGACCAACACTGCATACACAGATGAAAAAAAAACAAGGGATGGCAACATCCACCCTCTTGAGATGTGCTGGAGTCTGGGGTACCACACACTCCGGCCATAGGAAGTCTCTAAAGCGGTGTTGAGAGGCCACGGTCTGGGAAGGCGAAATGGGATGCATAAGGCATTATGGCAGCACACAAAAACTTTGGAGAGGGAAATCAAAGGAAGAGAGCTGCAATTGACAAAGAGAGAAAGTGTCATAGTATGGAAGAACTAAAAAGCTAAATCACTGAATATAACTAATACTGTGAGAAGTAGATCAACTATTTAGGCAAGTATGTCCGTCCACAAGAATATGGTAAAGATGGAAGGCCCAGGAAAGGACTGTCCGCTATAATACGGAAACCCTGGGCCTTGACTGTTGAACAAGTTATGCATGATGGAAATATGCCCAGTGTTCCAACATTCTATAGGAATCTCTATTTAGGGATGGAGTGGCCTAGTGGGCATCAGGCGTTTCCATGGGAGGCTGAAAGGTTGGAGGCTGGTTTTGCAGCAAAGGGGGCCGGTTTTGTTACTGGGTTGAGGGGGGTGATCCTGCAGTGGTGCTGCAATATCGGTCCCCAGTAACAAAAGGGCTTCATACTTGCATATCCACACCCCCTACCCACCGGGGGGGAGCTGGTCCAACAAAATTTCCAGGGCTGCTTTGGGATCCCAGTTCTGCCTGCCTCCATTTCTCTAAATGCCCAAGCACTCCTAAACAAGTACACAAGTATTTTGAAAACACAGCGCTCGCGTGGCTGAGAGTAGTTCAACGTGAATTCTTAAGTCAGCCGCTTAAAATAGACAAAATCAAATATGCTATCCGTGGGTTTCCCAATGGAAAGGTCCCAGATCGGAGAGCTTACCTGCTGAAACACACAAAATGTGCATAGACTTGTTAACTTTGCCACTTCTTGATGTTTATGAAGAGGCGCAGGGGACAGGTCAGTTGCCACATACTATGCATGAGGCCATAATAATAACAACTTCTCAAGCTATTCAAACCAGCAAACCAATGTGAGTCATATAGACCTTTATCATTAATGTGATGTTGAAATTCTCACTAAAACCATCGCCCACAGACGAATAATGTTGCTCCTAAAGCTGGTCATACCAGATCAAGATGGATTTGTCTTAGGGAGGTCCACTATGCATAACCTTTGGAAGAATCTCACATCATACTACACCAAATTAACCCAAACATGCAGGCTGTGGTGGTCCTCAAGAGGATGGAGCTATTTTGTAGCTGCGCTGGGCCGCATAGGAATGTCCCTCCACCCTATTGTTAGCCCTAATTAAACCGCTTTAAATGGTGCCGACTGCCAGGCTGATGAGGGGCTCTCGCCACCATTTGCCATCCCTCGAGGAACTAGACAGGGCTGCCCCCTGTCCCCTGCATTGTTCATGCTTGCACCAGAGCCTTTAGCGGCTAAGGTTAGGCCGCAGTATGCACACCATGGTTTGCATTTTAGAGATAGGCCTCTATTGTTGCATATGTATGCAGATGACATACAGTTATATATTTGAAATCTGCAGATGCATTTTAGCCCTATTCTGTGCGAGTTTACTAAATCAGGCAGTCTAACTGGCCTGTCCATTAACATATGTCTTGATTTGGCACTCAATAGCCTCATGAAAGATGTGACGCCCCAATGAAGGTCTTTGGGATATGGATTAGTCTGAATACGGAGCAGATCCTGTCCCTTTAGAGCGATGGCCGCTCTGGAACACCAAATAAATAGGTGGCTGACGCTCCCACTGAACATGGCTAGCAGAGTTAGCCTCATAAAAATACTTCCCAAATTTCAATATTACTTTGTGAATATTCGCATCCAGCTACAGAAAAATTCTTTAACTCGCTTATCTCACTACTTATCAAACTAATCTGGGCAGTGAAAACCCAGAATAGCCTGGGATGTCATGACACACAGCCTTATCTTTTTTGTACTTTAGACTTAAATCAACAAGTAAAAATCTGACGCCAGATTTACCATTGGAGCCTGAAAGGTTTGACTACTGGAAGGAGCGCTGGGTAATGCAACTCCTAAAAAACGTATTACAGTGCTATACCTGGATGTGCAAGCTGAAATGCCAGCTTGGGACAATCCTGGGAGAAAGACTTAGGTGACCCCTTAGCCGATGAGGTATGGGAATATTTCTGTGCACAAACTGGGGAGCCCTGCCTAGTAGCTGATTATGATTAGTCCATTATTGTAATATTATTAGAACATTGGAATGTTGAGAGCTCCATTGAAGATAATAGAATACATCAGTGGCGGGTGCCTCGGAATGGTGGTGGTGAGACGGAGGGGATGAAATAAAACATTCCATGTGAATCCCACCTTCACCACCACCTCTCCTCTGTACTCAGACTCGGCACTGGCGGCACGGAATGGAAGCACCCAGGTTCCCAGACTCTACCAGCCAATGACGAAGCTGCATGACAGAAACATCGTGATTGGTCTGAGCAGCCTGTTTGGCTGCTCAGGCAGTGCCTGGGAGCCTGGGCATGTTCTCTGTGAAAAGGACGCGAGGTCCACGTGATGACTTTAAGATAATATTTATTAAGAAGTACAGGATACAGACATCCCATCCACAGATGGAGGACCAACGCAAGCAACTGCTCCCAACCAAGTATTCTGTTTTTCTCCCCACCTCGAGCTTCATTGCCACACGACGCATCATTCCTAGGTTACAGAACTAGCTGTGAAGGTGGTTCTATAACCTATGACACCACATTCTCCTCCCAACTGTGTAACACAGCCAAGTGGAAAACATGCCAAGAGAGCCGGCCCAAACTGCCATGCGCACTTAGAGAGTGCAAACCACTCCTCCCTCTGTTCTGGCTAGCCCAGTCCCGCCCCTCCCTAACCTGGCTCTGAGTCCGCACTGAAAAATAAAATGATAATAACGTCTTGTTATTACCATTTAATTTTTATATATTTTTTTTGCACTGCTCAAAGAGTAGTGGGGCAACGCTCCTCTGCATTAGCGGAAGAGCTGCCACGGGAATACATCCCAGCTTATGATGGCTGGTATAAGCCCAGAGCTCCAACATTCCAATATTAGTCTTTCTGTCTCTCGCTTTTTACGTCAGAACATTCTAACCTTAGTGGGTGAAATATTCTAAAAGCCTTACAGCCCTTTTGTCTCAGGCTATGGCTTTTGTTCAAGGTCCTCACCCGTGTTATAGGCCCTCTATAACTTACGTTTAGGGCCTTTAACAACCTGTATAGCCCTCAGCAGCAGGCTGTAATGAAGGCTTTTTGGTTGCTGGTTATTTCCACTTAGCTAGGAGATGTTCGCAGATTCTTACATTCTGGGGGAAGGTATTTGACACTAGTTAACAAAGTATAGAGGCTCCTCAACAAACTTCTCGACAGGTGACATTGCTGGGGTGGGTGAAGAAAGTCCCCTATGCTAATCACAAATTTAGCTCCCTGGCTCTACTGTGGCCATGCGCCAATTAATTAATTAAATTAATTGTGGGTTTCTAAAGCGCTAGAATCGACTCCCGAAGGAGCATCTCTGCGCTGTAGACCGCTGGGGAACCCGTCCTGGCTTTCCCTGTGAGATGGTCCCTACTGGGTATCTCCAAGGTGAAACCAGGCATCCCCGGCGTATGTGGGGGGCCGTTGTGGAGATGAGGCAAGCTAATGCCCAGAGTTGCCGAGTGTGATCCCTGGTTAGAGTAGGCACCGAGGCGAGAATTAACGAGTCCGCTGACCCTGGTCCACAACCCTGCTGCGTCGGGGATAGAACCTCTGTTTTCGGGTCAGCTGCCTCTAACCATTGAGCCACACCACTCCACATTGAGCCACACCACTCCACAAGAGAATGGCTATTGGAGGTTACCTACTGGAACGATCAACTTGAACCTTATAATGAGGGGATTCCTGAACTATAATGTCCTAAAGACATCTGGACTCCGTGCCGCTATATTTAATGCAGGTTGCTGACACAGGTGAGCGTGTGTGATTTTGAAATATGTTTAATATTGATAAATTGTGCAAGGGGTTGCTTGATACAAACTATACTAAACATCAGGATGAAGCTTGTGTCGGGGTCTGTGTTGCTGTATTTACCTTTTTTTTCCCTTTGATATATTTTTTTTCTATGAAAACCTATAAAAACCAGATTCAAAAATAGAATGTTGTAATGGAGAACTGATTCCTCTCAGATGGTGAGAAGAACTTTGTGAGGTGTTGTTTGTTATATATTTCTATAACCCCAACTTTATTTTCTTTTAGGATAATCTTTACCCTGGCAATGAGGACGCTAACCGCTGTTTCTGCACTCTTGTCTCTTTACTGTTCATTTTGGCAATTGTTCCAGGGGAGTTATCCCACGTTTGGAACCCATGAGGTGCCTTCAACTTGTATGTTCCCGGTTCCTCCTGTAGCCAGAGATGAATGCTGTGAGAAGCGCAGCTCCTACTTCTGCAGTGCACGGCGGCAGTACCCCTCCGTGCGTGTGGCAGCGCCCCTCCACGCGCAGCTAATGCTAGACTCCTCTTTCTATTTACTTATTTATTTATGAAATTTATTTATGAAATTTATTAAGCGCAAGCAAATGCCCAAGGGCGTCTCGGCGCTATGGATAGAGACAGACCAGAGAAGTGGTAATTGGGATTATTGGTTAAAAAGCCAAGTTTTTATTTTTCTTCTGAAAAGAGTAAGGATGGGACAGTATCTGATGTCCGAATCAAGTGAGTTCCACAGTTTGGATGTGGCAACGGTGAAATGGCGGTCACCCCATGAAGCTGTTTTAGTCCGGGGCACAGTCATAAGCAAGGCATTCATAGAGCGTAGTGTTCTGTTGGGGGCATAGAATGCCAAGGAATTGATGAGGAAATGGGGCCCTAATTTACGGGAGGCTTTGTAGGCTATGCAAAGTGACTTAAATTTAATTTGATTATTTACCGCCAACCAGTGATAGTTTTGAATCACTTGGGTGATTGATTTGAATTTTGGGGTCCCAGAGAGCATTCTTGCAGCTGCATTTTGTACAGACTGTAGTTTGCGGATGACTTTCTGTTGAGCATTGATGAAAAGTCCATTGCAATAGTCAAGGGATGACATAACAAAAGCCGTGACCAGAGTTTTACCTGAGTCAGGGGGAAGGAAGGGAAGAATTTTTTTGATGGATTTAAGTTTGTAAAACGCAGTTGAAACAATGGAATTTGCATGTGCAGCAAATGTTAGTTTATCGTCTAGCAGTATTCCCAGATTTTTTACTTTAGTGGTTGGTATGGGCGGAGAACCTAATGACATAAGCACACTATTACTTTTAGACCCATGCTTGCATGCATGAATTAATTCTGCTTTTTTTTCAATACCACCAATCAATGTAAGAGGGCACGAGTACACTTTTTGAATATTACATTGCAATAATGCCTGTATATATGCAAAGAACTATATTTAAAGTGAACTTTTTCAAAAACGTCCCACCAATGTACATCATATTATGGTACCTCCCTCTCCCCCTCCCCCCTCCCCCCACCCCCTCGCCTCCTCCGAGAGATCTCTGCCTGCTTAGGGTAAATGGGTGTGAAATGACTGGACAATTTTCGAAAAAACATGTGCATCAATTGATGACCTCGCTGAACGTTTTAGAGTGTGGAGTTAAAGAGGTGCGAACACTCCATGGATCATTAGCAGTGACGCTGAGTTTTTGTGTCTGATTTTGCAATAGAAACGTGGCCTAAAGGGTTGTACGGCTTTACAACGCGTGCTTTTACACCGCGTGCCGTTACAACGCGTTTTTTTCAACGCAAGTCGTTACCACGACTTGCGTTGGAGGGGTGCGGACTTAGGAATTTTTTTATTTACTATTCAAACACCAGCCTACGTACAGTAGGGAAGGTGTTGGATAGTAAATAAAAAAATTCCTTGTCCTGCAGCGCCCTCCAGCGCAAGTCGTGGTGACGACTTGCGTTGAAAAAACCGCGTTGTAACGGCACGCGGTGTAACAGCCGTGTCGTAAAGGCTGTTCCCCGGCCTAAAATCCACAGTTCGCGCCATTTAGAGCCTTTTTCGATTGCAGTGCTCTGTTTGTATCATTAGCTTCCTGGTAGTGGAAAAATGGAATGTAACACTTGAGCAAGCGAACACAGTTACATCTAATCATGTGAAGGGAGTATGAGGCGGCCGAAAATGAAGAACAAAATGTGTATTTCAAATGCATTTATTAAAAAGACATGTCTTCCGGGGTGATTTATAAACATATTTATTTTTGCATTATTTCAATGTTATCAAAATAAGTCCTTCAAGCTTCTGTAAGTATTCCTAAACCGTGTTAAATCCAAAGTGCTGTAGGGCATTTCTTGTATATAATAATTATCTTAACATTGTTGAAATTAACTATATGCACTCAGCCAAGTGTTTTGCAAACAGCTGTCACTTTCTCAAGGTTGAAAAAATCACAGAAATAACCCATTAGAATTCTCCCTCAACCATATTACAAACACATAGATTATTGACACCTCTTATCACCACAGAGGCTCTGTGAATTCTTTGCTCACATAATAATTGTTCGTTCAGGCGGTTGCCTTAGTGGTACCAGCTACATTTCAGGCCCCAATACAAAGCATAAGAACTGTTAATACCTTGTGCATTCCAGGGTAAAAACAGCATCTTTAATCCAATGCACAAAGATCCCTAGTATTTCCAGGTCCTCCTCACACCTACATTAATTAGATAACCAATGGGATTGCCTATTGAATATTGGTCTACTCCAGATCCTAACCCTTATGGCTTGCCATTGCAAACAGAAAATGTCTTTACATTCCAAAAATACCATTTAGTCAAGGGAAAATTAGAAATAATCGGATTTGCCTAGCAAAGACATGGCATCCTCAAATTAGGAAAATATGAATGGGTCACACATATCAGGTATTTAATCATGTTTTTAAAAAAATGATTTTGAATGTATTCATTGTTTTACCAGTATATGGTTGTGGACTGGGCCTGTATACCAGGGGTTGGGGCGGTACAGGTGGTGGTGTAGGAACAGGCAGGACACTAACTCTTGGGGTCAACGAGGGCTTTATTGGTATTCCACGTTGGGTTTTTAACATAAGAGTTCTCCGTGTTCTGAACGTAAGTCTCTCCCTCGCAAATTGACTGGGTTCCGTTGTGACGTTCGGGTGTTCTTCCTTCTAGGCTGGGTGTCTCTGCCCCTCCAAGGTCTGGTCACGGTTGGGGTTGTTAGCCGTCGTCTTGGCTCCGGTGTCCCAGGGAAAGGGGAGACCAACAGAAAGGGACCGTTAGTTCAAATGTCCGCGGGGAGTACATGCACCGGGGCCCCAGGTGTAGTGAGTTGGGAGAGTATTCACCAGTGATCACACAACTCTAGCACACTTCAGTGCTGGGGTGAGGGGTGGAAACAGACTGTGAGGGTAAACGCGGGGTAAATGGAAACAAGAGGAGGGGGGGGACGCAGGATCTCAAACAGGGGATCTGTACACTATGTTACACGCTTGCTCCCCACCCAAGCTGCCATACGCTGCCGTACCTGAGCAAGCCACGCTCCTCCCCCGGGAGAGTGGCACGGCGGCTCACAGGGTCGTTGGCCTCCTGGCTTTCCCTCGGCCGCTCCTCCGCTTGCTCCCAGCTGTTCTTCGGGTTCTCTGCTTCTTCCTTCGGTTCTGCCGTCTCCGGTCTCTGGTTCTCCGTCTTCACTCCTCGCCGGTACTTCGGGGGTGATGTCACACGCCATCCACATCGCTTCCTGTCTTTTGGCCAATCCGATCTTGCTGACGTATACACTGGGCGGATCCTCCTCCTCCGTGTAGATCCACTTAAAGGAGCCGCGGTCATCATCTTCGTGATTCTCGGACTCCGTACCCCATGGCTCTGTCTGTAAGGAAGGAGGTCGTACCGGGTCAGAACCAGGTGCCCACCAGTCTCCTGCAGCACGCCGCCGCACCCCGTTACACTCCTCCCCCCAGCTTTCTCCCGATTGGGGAGAACGGGCATGCGAGAGAGGAAATCGGCGTTCCCGTTGTCCCTCCCTTTCCTATGTACAACCGTAAAAGCATACGGCTGGAGGAAGAGGAACCACCGTAGTATCCTAGCGTTCTGTGTCCTGTTCTTTTGCATCCACTGCAAAGGGGCATGATCGGAGTAAAGGGTAAAGGCCTTCCCCTCCAGGTAGTAACGTAGCTTCTCCACTGCCCATCGGATCGCCAGACACTCTTTTTCGACTGTGGGGTACCTTTGTTCCAGAGGGTGTAGTTTTCTGCTTATATACAGTATCGGATGTTCCGTTTTGTCTTCCCCTATTTGTGACAGTACTGCTCCTACCCCTGTGTCAGATGCATCTGTGGCTAGTATGAATGGTTTTTCGAAGTCTGGGGGTATTAACACCGGACTGGTTGTGATGGCGTTCTTCAGTCGTTCGAAGGCTGCTTTGGCTTCCTGTGTAGGAGAGACCGGCAGGACATTTCTTTTTTTTTTTAAACCTTTATTGATATTTCACAGTTACAGTCATAGTCCGACAAACGGCACGGTTAAGCAAGGGTACAGAGGTAATACAGTCGAACAATGTAGATCAGGATCAAAGAGATAGTACACCTCACAGTATCGATGCGTAACTCAGGAGAGCTGTATGGAACAAGGTAACAGGATCAGAAAGGTTTGTGGTTTTTAAATGAAAAAATGCAGGATCTGATATCATACAGTTAAATATCACCAATGCTAGGGTTACACTTGAGACAGGATATTTGCGGCAGGACCATCATAGGCAGGGTATACATAGCAAAACGTACAATCAGGATATTAGACAAACAAGTCAGATCCCTGCCCACACAGTACCCGCCCGCCACGGAATGAAGCAGTAAGACAGAGACCCCGTACTGAACTAAAGCAACGCCCAGCGAAGTACCTAGAATCAGACCCTCAAAAAAAGGGGGGGAAGAAGAAAGAAAAAGGAAAGAAAAGCCAAAAGAACAACATGAAAAAGAAGGCCATGGAACTAAAAAGGAAACCAAAAGAACCCTATACCCCACACCCATCCCCCCACCCTGCACAACTGCATACGGCCACGGCCCACCCCCCTAGCAGCGTGCCTGTCGCCCATTGTCGAAACCCGAAATGTAGAAAGAAGAGACCAAGAAGAAGAAAGACAATATTCAACACGAAAGAAATGAAAAAGAAAGGAGAACGAACGAAAACCCCACAGAAGGGGAAAGAATCCAGGGGGAGCCCCTATCACAGGCACCCGACCCCCCCCCCCCGGGTTCCCGCACCCCTGCAATAATACTGTAAAGAATAATAAAATACGAAAAAACCATAAGCAGGGTCAAAATCAATTATACAGCCCACCCCCGCGAGCCGACCAAACAATATGGAAAACTCTCCATGCTAGGGAAGAAGGAGCCAAGTGTCAATGTTATACATACAATTTGCCGGCCCGAATAGAAACATGGCGCGAAATTATAAACGAGAAAGCACAAATAAAACCGCACAGTGAGAGGGCATGCCAACACAAACGGAGCAGAATGTCTTGCAACAATCCAAGCGGCCGCACCATCCGGGGCGCCGCCGCCATTTTGCGACTGCCTGCCAAGCAAATTAGATCGGAAAACCAGGACGGCCATTTCGTAATTGCAGAGTTCGACATCAGGAAAAGCAAATAGAAGGATCATGTGTCAAATTAGATCAGTGGACTCTGCGGGCATCCGACATAGGCTTATGAAACAGCGTCAAATAGGTAGTGTATGAAGAGCATACAGGAAGTGGTACTAATGCAAACACTCTCACATGTCGCCAAGAAAAGCGGAGCAGGGACCCACCACCAAACCTGTGCAAGAAAGGTCCAAGCAAAAGCTGCACGGGCAAAGTCTCGCACACAAAGTGCCTGCAACGCTGTGTCCCTCTGTCCCGGCGGTGTCTGGTGCCCCCCGTCGTAATCCAAAGCCAGCTCCTCCATTTCAGCGCACGGGGGACGTCCCCTCCATGGCCCAGCCGTCACCGCTTACACTTCCAACACCGACCGCGGGCTCAACCGGTCCACTGACCACTCGTCGAGGGGACCCCAAGCCCCAGCGCCGTCCAAACAAGTGTCATGGCCGCCCGCCCCAAGATCGATAAAAGGGGAAAGGGAGTCAGCAGCCCCATGCACCACTCATTAGTGTCCTTGCCCCAGTGCAGGTGAATACGCAGGATCAAACCCCCACAATCCAAAAGGGCGCTTTGGCGAGACCGCGCCGGAGCCAGCCCCATATGGCGGAGACGTGGATTAGGCAGCTGTTTGCAGGGCAGGCATCACGCCATCCAAACAGCCCGCAACAAGTAGGGGCCGAATAAGCCCATTAAAGAGTGGAAAGGGGGGGGGGGGGACATCAAAACGGCACGATACTCAGCACACGTTCCGTCCTCCCGGTGCATGGGTAGCGCTGGAGCCGAGTCCATAGGGGCGGGCTGACCTGAGCAATCGTGGGGCGGAACCTTCCAAAGCTCAGCATCCGACGCTGTGGATCTCGCTGGCGGCGTCTCAATCACGCCAGGGCCCGGCTGGAAGTCTCTCTCTGGCCAGGGACACAAATAGCCGTAACTCCGCTCCTGAAGCGCGGAAAGCGCTCAGAAGCGAACACATCCACTTGGCACCCCCTCCGACACATGAGGCTCCGATGATGTGCGGGGCAGACGGGGTATTCAGGCGGCGGGAGAGGAGAGCCGGCGGAGCCGGGCACTCGTGCGACCATCTTGGCCGCTGGCCCGGCTCCGCCCCTCCGGCAGGACATTTCTGACGGTTTTTTGGAGTAAGTTAGTCAGGGGGTGGCGATGTCGGCAAAGTTCTCTACGAATCGCCGATAGTAGCCCATGAGGCCTAAAAAGGCCCTGAGTTCCCTTTTTGTTGACGGAAACGGTGTTTCGGTGATGGCTTTGATTTTTTCCTCTTGGGGCGCTATCACTCCGTCCCCTAACATGAACCCAAGGTATTTCACTTTTGAGTAAGCAGCTCTGGATTTCTTGGCGTTCACGTGCAATCTGGCGTCTCTCAAAGAGGCCATAACCCTGGTTACATGTTCTCGGTGCTCCGTCCAGGTATGACTGAAAATGACTATGTCATCCAAATATACGGAGCTGTAGCCGGCATGAGGGGATAACACCGTGTTCATGAGCCTCTGGAACGTGGCAGGCGCCCCGTGTAGGCCAAAGGGAAGGACATTGAACTCGTATAGCCCTTCCTCAGTGGCAAAGGCAGTTTTGTGGCGGTCCTCCTCTCTTAAGGGTACCTGCCAGTATCCCTTTGTCAGATCCAGAGTTGTTATGTATTTGGCCTCCCCTATTCGCTCAATCAATTCCTCCACCCTGGGTATGGGGAACGCATCGAAGGAGGAGACAGCGTTTAGTGCCCTGAAGTCCATACAAAAACGGGTGGACCCATCAGGTTTGGGCACCATAACGATCGGGGAGGACCAGTTGCTTTTTGAGGGTCTGATGACGCCTAGGTCTAACATGCTAGCGACTTCCTTCCTCACGTCAGCCCTTTTTGCTGCTGGTATGCGATAAGCTCTTTGTTTTACCATGCTACCCGGGGTTGTATTAATCTCGTGCTCTGCCAAGTGCGTGCAACCAGGAGTGTCAGAAAACAAGGGGGAAAAAGGGCGGAGGTCGCTCAGCAGTTCCTGTTTCTCCTTGTCGGACAACTCCGGGTTGATGGGTAGGTCGGCTAGGGTTGATTTATCGCCACCTTCTGGAAGGGTCAAATTGGCTGATCGTGGTATAGGACCCAACCATTTTTTTAAGAAATTCATGTGGAAGGTCTGCTTGCGGGTGGGAGACATAAGTAGCCGGTAGGTGGTATTGCCAATCTTCTCTAGAACTCGATACGGCCCCTTCCATTCGCTCCTGAATTTCTGGGTGGAGGAAGGAAGCAGCACTAGAGCCCAGTCCCCTTGATTCATGGTTCTCCAGCGTTTGCCTTTATCGTACTGTCGCTTTTGTCGTGTTTGGGCCGACTTCAGGTTTGAATAAGCCAGATCCCTAAGTTTCCCCAATCGCGACCTCAACTGCTGGGTATAGTCCAGGAGGGATCGCTGTTCGTTGGCCTCCTCGTTTTCCCAAGCTTCCTTGGTTATGTCGAGCAGGGACCTGGGTTGCCGGCCATACAGCAGTTCAAAGGGTGAGCATCCAAGGCTGCTCTGGACCTGTGCCCTTACTACGTACAGTGCCAACGGGAGCATTCGGTCCCAGTCCTTATTCTCAGAGGACAGCAGTTTCTTGAGGGTGGTTTTGAGAGTCCTGTTGTACCTCTCCACCAAGCCATCCGTTTGTGGGTGGTACGCAGACGTGCGGATGTGTTGGAGGTCCAATGTCTTGCATACCTCTTTCATCATGCGAGACACAAAGGGCGTCCCCTGATCCGTCAGGATCTCACGGGGAAACCCAACCCTCGAAAACAACTCAACAAGTTTTTCGGCTACGTTCTTCGTGGTGGGGCTGCTTAATGGAAAGGCCTCCGGGAAACGGGTGGAATAATCCACCACCACTAGGGCGTAGGTATGTCCCCTTGAGGATCGAGGCAGTGGCCCTATGAGGTCCCATGGATTGCCTATCACGGGCAGGGGTTGTAACGGGACCGCTGGGGGTCTGGACATGTTCTTCCTCTGGCACACCTCACATTGTTGACAATAGGTCTCGGTCTCTTTGTAGATACCCGGCCAGTAAAATAAGCGAAGAATATTTTGTGTAGTCTTCTCTGTCCCGCTATGTCTTCAACAAGGCCGACGCTGTCATCGCAGTCTTCAACAAGGCCGACGCTGTCATCGCACCCCACCTGCGAGACATCATCAACACATCCTTCGACACCGCCACCTTCCCTGAGAGCTGGAAGCACGCCGAACTCAGCGCTCTACTCAAGAAACCCACAGCGGACCCCACCGAACTCAAGAATTACCGCCCCATCTCGCTCCTCCCATTTCCAGCCAAAGTCATTGAGAAGACCGTCAACAAGCAGATGGCCGCCTTCCTCGAGACGAATGGATCCCTCGACCCCTCACAGACCGGCTTCCGAGCCAATCACAGCACCGAGACCGCCCTCATCGCCGCCACCGATGACATCCGAGCCCTGATGGACAACGGAGAAACAGCGGCCCTCATCCTCCTAGACCTCTCCGCGGCATTCGACACTGTCTGCCACCGCACCCTAGTACAGCGCCTCAGCAACGTCGGAATCCAGGACAAGGCGCTGGAATGGATCATCTCCTTCCTCGACGGAAGAACACAGAGAGTCCGCCTCCCACCGTACAAGTCAGAGGCATCCGAAGTCATCTGCGGCGTCCCTCAAGGATCCTCTCTGAGCCCCACCCTCTTCAACGTCTACATGAGCCCCCTCGCGGCCATCGCACGCCAACACAACCTCAGCATAATCTCCTACGCCGACGACACCCAGCTGATCCTCTCCCTGACCAACGACTCAGCCGCCACCAGAGCCGACCTGCACGAAGGGATGAAAGAGGTAGCCGAGTGGATGACGACCAGCCACCTGAAACTGAACTCCGACAAGACGGAGGTCCTCATCCTGGGCTCTTCACCCTCCGCCTGGGACGACTCCTGGTGGCCTCCCGCCCTGGGCACCGCACCCAAACCAACAGACCATGCACGCAACCTGGGCTTCATCCTGGACTCCTCCCTCTCCATGACCAGGCAAGTCAACAACGTCTCCTCGGCGTGCTTCAACATCCTACGCATGCTACGGAAGATCTTCTGGTGGATCCCCACCGAGACCAGGAAGACCGTCACCCAGGCCCTCGTTACTAGCCGACTGGACTACGGCAACGCCCTCTACGCCGGTACCACCGCCAAGCTCCAGAAGAGACTCCAGCGGATCCAGAACGCCTCTGCCAGACTCATCCTCGACATCCCACGAACCAGCCACATCTCCGGACACCTGAGAGACCTTCACTGGCTCCCCGTCAACAAAAGAATCACCTTCCGCCTCCTCACCCACGCACACAAAGCCCTACACGACCAAGGCCCGAGCTACCTCAACAGCCGAATCAACTTCTACGCTCCCAAACGCCACCTCCGATCAGCCAACCACGCCCTCGCCGCCCTCCCCCGCATCCGAAGAGCGACTACAGGAGGAAGGTCCTTCTCCTACCTGGCCGCCAAGACCTGGAACTCCCTCCCGACCGACCTGCGCCTGACCCAAGACCACCTCTCCTTCAGGAAGAAGCTGAAGACCTGGCTGTTCGAGCAGTAGCGGCACCCCCCCTCCCCCAGCGCCTTGAGACCCTACGGGTATGTAGTGCGCTCTATAAATATCATTGATTGATTGATTGATTATGTCCTGCTGTCAAATGTGTGTGGGCGTAGAACAATATCTGTTCTCGGAAGTCACTTGGTACCACCAGTTGCCTGGGCTCTCCCTCCTTTCCCTCCCGATATAACAGGTCGTTTTCCGTTGTGAAGCGGGGATATCTCTGAGGCGCTCCCGTAGTCTGGGCGATGTGGGCGGCCTCCCAAGCGTTCAGGAGAGAAGGGTCGTTGGACTGTGCGAACTTGAACCCCCTGTCTATGACCCATGGTTCGGTGGACAGGTAGGCCTCGGCTGGTAGTTTGTCTAGCTCCTGTTTAAACAAGGCCAGGAACTGCGGATTGTCCACCCCTAATATCAGTTCTTCAGGTAAGGCTCCCACTACTCCAACCTTTACCGTACAGGGTTCCCTCCCCGTTGAGTGTATGGTTATACGGGCAATGGGATACGTCTTGACATCCCCATGGACGCACCTTATGTGTACTTCACCCTCCTGCCCTATCTGTGATGGACGTACCAGTTTCCCCCGTATTACAGACTGTCTACAGCCTGAGTCTAGGAGAGCCTTCACAGGCGTGTGGTTTACCCGTACCCTTACGTAGTAGGAAGGCCCCATCTCTGCGCTGTACATCACGGCCTTAGGAATGTACCCAACTTCCATGGGTTCCTCCGTTGGTTTTCTTCTGGGGCACATCCGTGCGATGTGGCCCCACTCCCCACACTCAAAGCACTGAGGCCCCCGTAGAGGGGTTATGTCCGGGCGGAAGGGCCGTGTTTTCAGGGGTTCAAAGACGGCCTTTTTTTTCTCCAGTTTGGGTGGAGGGACTGTGTTTTTGGAGTGCTTCTCCGGTTCCCAGGGAAAGGTTCGGGGAGCGGCCCCTTGTGTAGTTGGCCGCCATTTCAATCGCCTGAGCTGCAGTCAGTCCTGGATGTTGCCTCAACCACCTTTGAGTGCCGTAGGGCAGAGTCTCCATGAACTGTTCCAGGATGATGCTTGTCATGACTTCTTCTTTACTCCGGGTTTCGGGTCTCAACCACTTTTCCGCCGCCATTTTCAGACGTAGGTATAACGTCTTCGGGTTTTCTCCTGTGATTCCTTTTTCCTTACGAAACCTGAGTCTGTAGGCTTCTGCGTCCATACCAAGGTGGTCCAGGATCACCCCCTTGATCTCGGTATAGGTGGCTGTTCCTGATTGGTTAGCGACCTGGTATGCCGTCTGTGCTTCTCCCGTCAACAAGGGAGCGAGAAAGAAAGGCCACTTTTCCTCTGGCCACCCACATGCGCGGGCAGCTCTTTTGAAATTGACCAGGAAGGCATCCGGGTCTTCGCCCATTACATACTTCTGCAGGGATACCCCCGACGGATGGGGTCCGAGAGGCCGTCGATCTGCCGACACTGCCGTTCCTGGGGATGCCACCACTTTCTGTAAATTGTCCATTTGTTGTGTCATTGTGTTCCGAACAGGGCTCGGTCGGCATCTGCGGTACTGATTTGTTGGCCGATAGCCCATTCCAGTTTCTGTTGCCCATCTATTAAGGTCTGGATCACTTGTTCCATGATCGGGTCTTGCTTCGAGGGAGTAGATCCCACTTCTGACACCACTGTGGACTGGGCCTGTATACCAGGGGTTGGAGCGGTATCGGGTGGTGGTGTAGGAACAGGCAGGACACTAACTCTTGGGGTCAACGAGGGCTTTATTGGTATTCCACGTTGGGTTTTTAACATAAGAGTTCTCCGTGTTCTGAACGTAAGTCTCTCCCTCGCAAATTGACTGGGTTCCGTTGTGACGTTCGGGTGTTCTTCCTTCTAGGCTGGGTGTCTCTGCCCCTCCAAGGTCTGGTCACGGTTGGGGTTGTTAGCCGTCGTCTTGGCTCCGGTGTCCCAGGGAAAGGGGAGACCAACAGAAAGGGACCGTTAGTTCAAATGTCCGCGGGGAGTACATGCACCGGGGCCCCAGGTGTAGTGAGTTGGGAGAGTATTCACCAGTGATCACACAACTCTAGCACACTTCAGTGCTGGGGTGAGGGGTGGAAACAGACTGTGAGGGTAAACGCGGGGTAAATGGAAACAAGAGGAGGGGGGGGACGCAGGATCTCAAACAGGGGATCTGTACACTATGTTACACGCTTGCTCCCCACCCAAGCTGCCATACGCTGCCATACCTGGGCAAGCCACGCTCCTCCCCCGAGAGAGTGGCACGGCGGCTCACAGGGTCGTTGGCCTCCTGGCTTTCCCTCGGCCGCTCCTCCGCTTGCTCCCAGCTGTTCTTCGGGTTCTCTGCTTCTTCCTTCGGTTCTGCCGTCTCCGGTCTCTGGTTCTCCGTCTTCACTCCTCGCCGGTACTTCGGGGGTGATGTCACACGCCATCCACATCGCTTCCTGTCTTTTGGCCAATCCGATCTTGCTGACGTATACACTGGGCGGATCCTCCTCCTCCGTGTAGATCCACTTAAAGGAGCCGCGGTCATCATCTTCGTGATTCTCGGACTCCGTACCCCATGGCTCTGTCTGTAAGGAAGGAGGTCGTACCGGGTCAGAACCAGGTGCCCACCAGTCTCCTGCAGCACGCCGCCGCACCCCGTTACAATGGTATAGTTGTTTAAGTATCTGAAGCGACTCCCCCCAGGTTCTGTACAGCTGGTGGTATCAGTTGCGGTGAATGTTGCATATGTAAGCGGCGAAATTAGATGAGAAACCAAAATAAGTTTGAAATTGCAAGGAGCGGGAGGGAGAAGATGGGGAAGTCCATAATATTGATTATTTATACAGCACATATAATTAATGCTTTAAAGTGATGGAAACGTGGCCCTCAACGCTGTATAAAATTACGTAAGGAACTTATTTCGTTGACCTTGGAAGAATGAATTACTGAGTTGACTCTGGCAGGATTTGAACCTGCAACCTGCAGGCCTCCACCCACTAAGTTGTCTTACCAGTTCTGAGTGTGTATTTGGTAAGGATGGTATTTCAGTTTTTGAAGTGATGTGGGGGAGAAAGGAAGATGAATTTGCAGTAGAAGGCGGAGCTACATGAAGTTTAAAGAGAGGGAAATGAGAATTTGCTACAAATTAACATAGAAGAGCCATGGAAGGGTCAATTGAAGAAACGATAGAACTGTGAGGCCTAAAATAGTAAATAAATACAGGTGGGCCAGGGCAGTGTGGAGTGAGGGTGAAAAGCCAATCTGAGACATGGAAGAGGCTCAGGTGAAGAGAGATCAAGAGAAACAGGGGGGGGGGGGATAACCCTTTACTTGTCGATAGACAAGGGTGCACTCCTCAGACCAGAATGATTCATCGCTGCTGAAGATAACCATACATAATAGGTAGGCGAATATGATGTACATAATGACTAAGCACCGATAGCAGGTGTTAAATATTGCCCACTTCACAACCATTTTACTGAGTCTGGAAGGATGAAAGGCTGAGTGGACCCACCAGGGTTTGCACCGCTGACATTCAAGTCACACAGATCTTCAAAAGGATGCTTCAGTCTACTGAGGTATCAAAACATCTGTAACACATCAGTCCAAAGCAACAAATAAAGATGGCAGTATGAACCCACAACTGGATGTGGAGGGTTTGTGAAAGAAAGGGACTGCTTCAGTGGGGCCAGGCTGCTGAATCCATCCTACGGGAGGGACTGCATAGATGATCCAGGACTAGTGAGACGATACCCACTTGTATGTATGTATTTGTATTTGTAAAGCGCTCTGTAACCCCTATGGGCATCCTGGCACTGTAGGGTGCTCGAGGCGTGCCAGAAGCAGAGCCGCATTGGGAACCCGAAGCAGCCCCTGCAATTTAATCGGACTAGCCCCTGGGAAAGCACTGTTTGGCCCTGGGAGGCTGGAAACGCTTGCTTGCTGCTTTTGTTACTGGGCAGTGGTGTAACAAATGTTGAGGGGGCTCCCCTGAAAAGTACATGGAGGTTGTCCAGGTTGTCCTTACATGGGCGTCAAGTGCCCTCTACGCGAGGTTGTCCAGGTTGTCCTTACTCGGACGTCAAGTGACCTCTACACAAGGTTGTCCAGGTTGTTCTTACACGGTCTAACATATTTTTAACTCACAAAGTGTGTATCATATGGGTTTTAGTCCCATTATTACAGTGCACAACATGTGACCTCTTTATGAGGTTGTCTCTACATGGGTTCAATCCCACTCTTTATTGTTCTTCACCCTGTTTTCATTAAGCCTTATTGCTGTACATTTTCGATTTTCCATTGCTATGTTGTTTACAGGGAAGTAGGAGTGATGTTATTGTATTAATTCATTCTCTTCTCCGTTTTCTTTATTTCTCATGCTGTGCTTTGCCTCTTGTCATGCCTGTCTGGTCAGTAGGTGAGTCTAGAGGTAGGAGTCGTTTTTTTTCATTTTCATGTTCTTCCTTTGGTTTCTATCTTATTTGTTGTGTTATTGAAGAAAAGGAGATATGTAGTATCCTAGTTTACTGTCCATGCTTGTGTATGCCATCTTCCACCACGTGCTCTGCCATTAGAATGTTACAGTATGATGATGTATTACGGAATGTTGGGTGTCTGTCAAGAAAAGCCACAGTTGTGATGGGGCTGAGCCGCGTGCTGGCTGCTCCTGGTGGGGCTCATCTATATAGCTACAATAAATCCTCTTGAACTACATCAATCTGTCTGGACTTCATTACCACAAATAGTTATCTTATTTACCATTCTGTTCATATGAATATATTTATAAATCAGGTGAGATTGAGGTATACTATGATAACTTTACACCTGAGGCAGCTTAGAGCATCATTTGTTAGTTTAAAGGGCGTTGCGCGAGGATCATGTGCATATCTTTGCTATAGAGAAAGTGGAATCCTGTAGTGCGGAATACACTGGTTTGGAATCAGACCTTAAAAAAATATTGAGAGCCTCAGCAAGGTTCTTTCGCACTGACACATCCCTAGTATGTGTATCAACACGTTCGTTAATATGAGTAACTTACATTCAAACACCAGACCTGAATTCCTGCTTCCCTGCAGATGACGTACTATTTACACTCATACATTCCAGACAGACCGGAAAAGATGCAGAGTTATAAAAATAGCTGCAAATGTCCCAAAAATTGGAAATAGTGTAATAGTAACCTTGCAGAAAAGCATTAGTTTGTCCCAGAAACATCCGCAGTCTTTATGAAGTACAGGTTACATGTTTTTGCCTTCATGTCTACTCAACTTACACTAAGGGCCTTCTCCGGTGGGTGGTCCCGATCATCGCCTAATTACAATGCGACCGCACTTGGTGCAGTTGCATTCTCCCATTTCTCAATGGGAGCTTGTGTTACGGCTGTAATATGGCTGTAACACAAGCTCCCATTGAGAAATTGGAGTCTGTGTTCATCCCTGCACCGCTTGGCAGGCATCTCAAGGTGCCTACCACCAGGTGCAGGGATCAACAGGTGGGCACCATAGGTGCCCCTTTGGCCCCCAACTGGAGGCCGAATTAAGAAGAGGGCCCTTTTAGTGCCCCCACACACGCTTTATGACATGGCTTCCATGTCAGAAATACCAGCATGGGAACCCTGCCGGAAACCGTGCATCGTAATCTAGAAGGCGGAAACTCCTTCCAATTGGATTATGGGCCATTCTCCGACTACAAGCTCCTAGAGCCTGTCGGAAGCCAGCCGGAATGAACGGCCAGTTTAAATTTCGAACACCTGTATCATAATCAGGCGGTCGGAATTTAAACCGACAACAACATGGGTCCTAGTATATGAGCGTTCAACTTGCATCAAATTGCATCAATTAATTGTGATAAGGGGTTAACGGACCTCCTCGAGCGTCAGGATCAGAGCTGATCCTGACGCTCGAGGAGGTCCGTTAACTCCTTATCACAATTAATTGATCGCTTTGGCAGCTCTCTTAAGTAATTCCACTGGCTGGTGAAGACAAGATTTCTGATATATACAGATTTCTACTTCTGGAAGTATACCGGAGTTGTCGCTGACACCTCCCTGGAAATTGATGCAAGTTGAACGCTCATATACTAGGACCACCTGTTATTGGCTGTCATTCCCCCCTGTCCTGATGTAGACCCGCTTCTGATGCATTATCCTTTGCACATCTGTCAAGGGTCGAAGCGTCGACGTTGTTATTACAAATTAGTGCACGCAATTTCCCAGATTTGAACAATAGAATAACAACCACTGCTGGGGTTTATGTATTTAGTCCGGACTTGTAAAACTAAAAGAATTGTCTCCTTTTTGTATATGTCATACATGTTACATATAGACAGAACTTTTGTCACGTATCACTACTAGTCCCTATACGTACACTGTTGTCATTTTTTCACCGTATATGCGTTTTTTGTCACTGACAGCTGTTTTTATTGATCTTGCATTTATATGAATACAAAGTAAAAATATTTGTTGAGCAAAAAGTTGTTTTTGTTGTTGCTTGGCCATTTAAATGATATTTTCTTGTAAGGTATAGTACACCAAGTACAAATCATTGTTCTTACCCAACAAAACTATTATTTCTGTTAATGTTCTCACCCAGGTTCTGAGGGTTACTGGGTTACCCCATTATTTCTAATCACTGCATGACTACAGCACTCGTTGTGGAAAAACAATAAGATCAACATAAAAAAACGAAGGCATGTGTCAAATGCAGAATACAGATTGTGAACACTGGCATTAGAAATAAATCATTTCAATGTGGTCTCTGAATCCTACATCGACATACTGTTGGCCCCATGTAAATCTTAAGGCTAATAGGGCCCCTAATAGTGGTACCTTTGGATGACGGTACACTTACTGTACGAGGAGACTCGCTGGCAGAAGGAGTGGTAGGAAGGTTGGTGTGCCACCAGTGACTTGGCCTATGTCACACTCAATGCCCCTTTGCATTGAAATGTTGTGCAAAATTGTGCATGCGGCATTGATCCCAAGCATGTTGGTATATTATTTTCTAATAGTCTGCCTGGTTTGCGGAGGCACCTGAATTGTCTTTTAACAAGCCCAAAAGTGTGCTCTTAGAGGAGGCATTTATTGTCTTTTCATGACCACCCTTGTACCTGAGTGCTTGGCAGTGATGGGATGTATACAAGGCATATAGATCTAACTAGGTACGCAAAAGTATCTGGTAAGGACCCAGGGTAGGGACAACAACTATTCATTAAACTGCAGGACTTCAATGTAGACACAGGCTTCTTTCTAAAATACCTTTGTGGTCAAAAACCTAGATATCACTTAAGTGAAATATCATTCAAACAAAACCAACACTACCGGAATAGAGAGATTTTGTTCTGATAATGGAAGGTTTGTTTTAAAGTTTTATAAAAAAAAATACCCTGTCTTTACTTCTGATTTGGTAATGCCATTAACACCCTCCCTTCTTCTTACAGTGGACACCGAAAGCACACTAGTCCTCAACTCTTCTTTGAAGGCTACTGAAACCAATGTGAGATCAGTTCCCTAGTGTTTCCTATTTAATGCTTGCTATGAAGTGATCAAGTATCAATTTTTGAATTTTCTCTTACATTTGTTCAAGTGTTAAGAACATTGTTATTCCACATAGGGTTTCCATCAGTCTAGAGTTGTTCAGGGTCATGACTGATCTACCACATGGTTTCATGAGCTAGTGGGTCATGCTGAGCACGTCCTTATCAGCATCTCCAGCACTACTCAATCCAACAAAATCATACTCAATGGTTCATTTTTCACAGCAGTCTTTTGTTTGCAGGGTAGATTTTTAACTAGTAGATGCATACTCCTTCATTCAAAATTTTGGTGCACTCTTGGTTTTGCCCAGACAATGGAACCACCTTTTTGGTTTTCTTTCCAGGCCTAAAAGTGATTCCAAAATTGAAACATGGAAAAGAATTGTTTCTTGCACATTTATTTTTAGCTCTAAAGACTTGGATCTTATTATATGCACTCTTAAGACTGCAATTTTATCTTCTGCTAAGAGTTCCTCTGAAGCAACAAGAAGGATTCTTGAGAGAAATGCACATTGTACACAAGGTATTAGATTTCCAGATTATGTGCATATACTTCTTAGAGTAGGGAACCACAAGTTGTTAATGGCGCTCCTTATTTTTCATTTCACTAGAGTCAAGAAGAAATTATTTCTTCTTCCACAAAGGAGTGTATGGTGACAGCTCAAGAATGTTTCTCTAAACACAAAGAGAGGTGTGAGTGAGCCTGCATTTTGGAAATGTTTACGTTCCCTTGGGATCCGCTTTTCAGGAATTCCCATATGCCCATCGTAACATAGAGGGTTGGCTATATAGGGATATTGCCATTTATAATTGCATTATGAACTGCTATTCTCAGTTACAGTTGCATTTAGTCTTCCAATGACAAGTTACTTAAGGCATTTCTTATCTTGTCGAGATTCCCTACAGCCTGCAAACTCATTGGTACTAGACCAGACGAGACAGACTGTGGAGTCGTGTGTGTCTGTTTTCTCTCTTGCCACAGTCCCCTTTCCCCTCTTCTGCCACTAGCCTTCTTATTTTTTGTGTGGTCAGTGGTGGGAAGGGTGAGAGATGGAAAGGAACCCTGCTTCCTTTTGGATCCTGCATTCAAGGTTAGTGCATACTTCCAATGAGAGTGTTCTGTAATCAGCTCATGTGAGTGCTCTCTGTATATTCCAAATGCTGCCCAAATGAAAGCAGGGGGTTCTACAACCTAAAGTGATTCACCACAAATAGTGCAATTACACTCTGCTGCATTCAGTTACCAAGAAAATTATCAGTTGCCCAGTCACCTTGCATCGAGTGCAAACAGGTTTTTGTGGCCAATTCACTATCAAAAGGCATGTGCGAATTTCACACTGACCCAGTGGTTTCTCCCTCCAGACACATCTGTGGGTGTTCAGACTATGACCCATTTCATGGACCACTCCAAGGCATCCCATGCCCTCCATTTGCTTACAAACACTGCTGTCAGGTGAGATTTCAAGGTACCCGGCCGCCTCCCAGGAAGACCATCTGTGTGTCTGCCAACATTTCTGCTGTCTTAGCAGCCAGCACGTGCACAATTCATTACTCCACGCCCACCTGCCCGTGCATCGCACTGCCACCTGTGGATTCAGTAAGAGTATGACATTCACGCCACTGAGGGACAAGCACTGAGTTAAATTTCTCATTCACTCTTTAAGGATGGGCATCTTCAGGCTAATTACCAGGAATGGATATTCCAGGCCCTGCTTAAACCATAACCCCTCCACGCCTCACTCACTGCCAGATGTGCACCCAGAAAATAATTATTATAACCAGGGCGGCTCTAGGACGGTGCAGTCTGTGCCACCGCACCGGGTGCTGCCTGGTGTGACGACCCTGTTTTCGAGTAAAATATGGTTTTAAAAGCACCTGCTGCAGCGTTCCTTGACCCCAGTAATTTTCAGGCAACCATTAAAATGTCAAGATTACTCTGGTGATTGATGGACCCGATGCAGAGAGATTGGAGTTTTGTCTAGTGGAAGTTCTGACTCATCGTGAAGTAGCGCAAGAGGTTAAAATGCCTGCTGCAAAGCAGGTTTACCTTGCAGATCGCAAAGTGCATAATGTAGTTAGTTCAGTAGGTTACTGCTGTTGTCAGAGGGACCCTTTTGTTACTTGTAGTTTATAAGTTTAAATCCTAATATGGAACAGTGAGCTATTAACTATCAAAGAGCTGCATTTATCCTTTTTTAGATGCCTAATTTGCCTCATTCTAAAGGAGGGGAGGGATCCTCACGATTGCCAAAATTATAGACCTATATCGTTAGCTAATGTTGATTATAAAAAATTTCTCCAAAGCTTTAGCTTTCAGGTTAAAGTCTTTCTTTCCTAAATTACTTGGTAAAGAACAATCAGGTTGTGTTAAAGGATGATACATTTTCTTTTTTGACATCCTATCCAAAACTCCCCATGAGCCAGATTCTCTTGCAGCAAATGCCTTGGTTGCAGAAAAAGCATTTGACAGAGTTTATTGGTCTTTCATTTTTCAAACACTTAAATAGCTTGGGTTTGGTCCAAAAATGATATCCCTTATTTCTCGTCTTTATTCAAGCCCACGAGCAGCTATTTTTGCTAATGGCCTCACTTCTTCATATTTCACTCTATGTGGAGGCTTTCGTCAAGGATGCCTGATTTCACCTTTTCTTTTTAATTTAGCGTTGGACCCTTTTTTGTCCAAAATACGACAAAATCAAGACATTCATGGATTGGAAAAAATAATCAACAGATTAAATTGCCAGCATATGCTGATACTGTTTTGTTAATTATTTCCCAACCTCAATCTTCACTTGCAACTTTCTTACAAGAGGTGGCTTCATATGCGTTGGTATCTGGTTATAAACTGAACAGTGATAAATGCAAAATATTAACTTTGACTAAAAACAATTTTAAAGATGATTTTACAACATTCAGCTTTGTGTGGAGTCCTCAACATATACAATATCTGGGTTTATGCTTTACTCAATCCATTAAAACTTAAATTTCCTTAAATATAGAAACATTTATACAAAACGTATCTAAGCTAACTAGTAAATGGCATCCTTTATACCTTTCTTGGCGGGGCCGCCTCAACACCATTAAAATGATGCTAGCTCCCACCATATTGTATATCATTTCCAATATATTTTTACCTATACCCCATTAAGTCCTTCAAAGAGTTTAATTCTATTCTTTCCTCAATCCTCTGGAATAATAAAAAAAGCCTTGTATGTCCTTGTTAAAACCTACACGTCCCAAATCGAAAGGCGGGGTAAATCTTCCTGATTTTTTCAAATATCATAAAGCATTTTTACTGCGTCAATACTCTCATTGAATTTCCGGGTATACAGTACATTGTCATTTTTTTACCCTTTTTCTTTTCAAGAATACCTGTCTTTTACCCGCAAACCACAATCTCTCTCCACTCCTGTTCTTAAATACTCATGTAAATTGTCAGAATCTATATTACCCTATACTCCCACAGATCTTGAAGCTTTTCTTAAGTCTACTATTTGGCATAATAAATTCATATTAATTCTGAAAAAGCCCATTTACTGGAAATCGTGGCAGAAAAATTGATTAATTTGGATAAATCAACTTTTTGATCAAAATACTTTTATACAATTTTCACTAGCCCGACATCTTTTTGATTTTCCTATCTCTTTTCATACTAAATATCGACTTTTGCACCATGCTTTGTGCACTGAATATACTCAATTTAGTTTTTCTCTCACTTCTGCCTCTACTAGGCGATTGCGTAACTTTTTGCTCACCTTTGCCGAAGCATTTACTATTTATTCCTACACACTTTCTTCTACCACTGACAGAGAAAAAAACAAATATAGAACTAACGAGGGAAATGGACTTAGGAATGGAGTGGTCTATTCCTCTTCGGGACAAAATATGGCCAAAAATGGGGAGTCCTCTTGTGTGGCAGATACCACACAACCCCTTTTTTTAAATTTATAATCAACTTCTCTTATCTCCTATAGTTTTACACAAAATACATTCCGACCTTCCTAACACATGCTGGACATGTTCCTTAGAACATGCTGATTTAAAACATTTACTTTTTACTTGTCCTTATGTTCATGATTTCTGGAAACAAATTTGGCTTCAAATTAATTACATTTTTCACTCCACGTACCTTTTTCAATTGGTAACATCTTCTTGGGCGTTGTGAGTGGTCTGAGCGCCATGGATCGGCGCTCAGATTCGGAAAGGGAGCCTGTGCATATTCCCCACCAGGCTGTCCTTTACAGCCTGGTGGGGAATATGCAAAGTGTGCATGACTGCTTGGCCATCCGAAACGGCCGGCCAAGCAGTCTAGCGCACTTAGGGGCCCATTAGGATGCAGGGCGGATCGTGACCGTCCGCATGGCGGTGGCGATCCACGCGACATCCTTATCCGCCCGCCACCCATTTTCCCCGCCATATTAGTATGGCGGGGGCACCGCAGTGGACGGGAAGACCGTCCGCCCCTTTTCTGCCCAGTCAACAAGTCGACCGGGCGGAAAAGGGTTTAATATGGTGGCAGTGTCTGCAAGACACCGCTATCCAGATCAGGATGGAGGCGGGAGGCAGCCTTTCACGCTGCCACAGAAAGGCATGCACATTCTGAAGTTGGGGGCCCGTTGCGTGCCACCAGGATGTTAGGGGGTGGGGAGGGCACTTGGGGGGTACCTATGGTACCCCCTGCATGTGCATGCACATCATGGCAGGCACCGTGCTGTGCCTGCCGCATTGTGCATGCATATGCACAACATGCATTTTTAGCATTGCAGCGGGTGCTGCTGAAAGCACCGCCCGCCGCAATGTTAAAAATGCAGGAGGCGCCCACCAGTGTGGTGGGCGCATCCTAATTGTGTATGCAGGACTGCCGCACACATAGCGGGCGGTCCCATTTCACGTCAGGATGGCGGGCAGACGAAGTCCGCCCGCCAACCTAATGATGCCCTTAGTGTGCACCATCCACTCCTCCTCCCACCCTGACACACCCGACCCGCTCGCTCTAACCCAGCCCGCAGCAACCAAAAATAAAACGACAATAGCCTTGTTATTATCATTCTATTGTTCCCCTTTTCACTGTTCTAAGAGCAGTAGGGTGACGCTCCTCCAGCTTAGCTTAGGAGCAGCCACTGCATATGTGTACACCGTATCTCTTGCTGTAAAACGTTTGATTTTCTGGTCTCCTGTTCATAGATGACAATGCGAAATACAATGCGAAATGCTCTTTTAAACGTACAACTGCCCAGCAGGAAGTTCTTCAAACCTTAAATTTCCCTGTATTGATATTACTAATGTCTTAGTATGTTTATTATTGTTACTTTTTTCTTTAGTTTTCTTTTTTTATATATGCATTGTACTGAACCCCTTTATATATGACCAAGCCTTTCTTCATTCTACACCATGTACAACCTCTCTTTACCCAGATACTCTGGTTTTATAATTTCAACTGTAAAAATATTTACTATTATGTTGCATTATATACTTTGTCTTACTTTATCTTTAATAAACTTTCTTTTAAATTAAAAAAAAGAGCTGCATGCAAACTGCAAAGTTTAGATTAGAGCATTAAGATTTTTTCCCATTCTTTCATTATCCTAATGTTGCAAAAAGGGTTCACTTGGGTAGAAGTCAATTCTTGATAGTAAAGCCAAACCCCCAACCATGGCATCATGTTTTAAATTCCTAGTTTGTGCTTCTCCAAGACCAAACACTATACTGCTTACCAGTATGGATGGCATGTGACTCCTCCGTCTGATGTAACATTTCTTAATACTGATTTCCACACTTATGATTCATCATTTCTGTGCAATGTATATGTGATGTAAAGTGCTCTGACACCCTACACTGATATGAGTGATAAAGCAAGAAATGCATGAGCGAGTGAGTGGCTATGGAAACTTGAGGGGCACTGTTAAAGGGTGGTAGTGAGGGAATATGCAGAGAAGGAGGTCATTGGGGGCACCAACAAACACTGTCTCACGGGGCGCCACCAGCCCTAAACCCGGCCCTGATTATAACTATTGAAATTAATAGATTAGGGCTTGCCAAAGTCTACAACCCTGTGTACCAAAGCCATTGGCCAACTGTCCTTGAGCGCCTCATGCCATAAACTCTAGGGTGACCAGTCTTAGATCTGGGAGCAGTGAACACCTTGGCTACCTGTCTGCTTCACCCCTTCCATCTGGCCCCCTCCTCCCATTCATACTGCAATGAAGGCAGAGGGCAGAGGACCATGGATGTCAGGTCACCAAAAACTGGGAGTAGCAGAATCTGCATCAGTCATCACCCTCTTGCCTCCACCCCCGATGACATCACAGGTACTAACTCTTGTTCCATATTTAACCCAGCAACACCCAGTTATTTTCTACTGAAAAGCCCTGAAAGGCCATGATGGAAAATATAGAAAGACACATTAATTTTCATGCAGCTGTTGTCATGACCATTGTTGGACTTGGAACTTTTTGCAGGGTCATGCCTGCACTTTTTGTCTTCCTCCTGTATTTTGTCTGACCTGTTTTTGTTGGTTTTATGACTCTGGGCACTTTACCAATGCTGACCAGTGCTAAAGTGCATATGCATATGCTCTCCCTATTATAAATTGATGTATGGATTAGTGATTCCATGTTTGGCTGGTTTGGTTTACTTGTCAGACCCTAGTACAGTGCACTGATTGTGCCCAGGGCTTGTAAATCCAAATGCTGCTGGTGGGCTTGCAGCACTGGTTGTGCCACCCACAGAAGCAGCCTTGTAAAACGTGTCTAAGGCCTGCCATCGCAGAGCCTGTGTACAGTCAGGTACTGTCATGCTGACTGGGCAAGTGCTCCCCCAATTGCCAGTCCCTGAACCTTCACTTTTCTTCATATCAGACCCAAGGGCAGGGTGCATTGTCAGTATAAGGTAGGACAAGCCCTGATGTGTGTGGCATGTCCTATTAGTGAATTACAGCCATTTTCGTTTTTCTCTATTGCAGGGCTACCTGTTCTCCATAGGCCAGAATGGGCAGTTAGATTATTACATCTTATAATCCTAACTGACTCAGGGAAACTGGTAAATATTCGAGTTTAGTATGCCTGAACTCAGAATGATAAAATACATCTTTTAGTGAAGTTGGTTTTAACATTCTGTGTTTGAAAATACCACTTTTAGAAAGTAGGTATTTTCTTGTCTAACTATCCAAACCTGCCTCAGCTAGGTTGTGTATTCCTTGTCTGGAGTTTGAGTGACAGAGCCGGGGGCTTCCAGGAGACTGGGTGAGTCCGCCCAGTGGTGAATAGAGAGATCTGTATCTAGATGGGAGGGAGGAGTTGCACCTGGGACCTGAATAGGACTGTGCCTGCCTGTCACAGTGCTGGCTCCACCCCCTGTGGTGGGTCTGATGTCTCTGCCCTGCACTGTGAAAGAAGAGAAGGAATCATGTCAACAAAGTGCTCCAGGGCTGTGCTTTCCCTCCACAATGCTGGCTCCAACTCCTGTGTGGTGTCTGATGTTTCTGCCCTGCACTGTGAAAGGAAAGAAGGAGTCTTGTAAACAGAGTGCTCCAGAACTGGTTTGGACTGGGCAAAGGCCCTACTGCACTTGGAGGACAAAGGATTTTGAGGTATAAATATTGGAACCCTGATCCCAAGAAATTAGTTCACTTTTGGACTATAAGAAGAAACCTCTGCTAAGGAGAGGAACCTGAAGAAACTGAGGAGAGTCTATTCCTAAGCTGAAGGGCTGCTTAGGGGATTGGCCTGTAGTGGTTGTCTGACTGCCAAAGAGAGGAGAAAGAACCTTGGGACATATTAGCAAGAACTAGCGATATTTATCGCTAAATGCGCTTAGCGCATTTTTTTTTATCGCTGCCTATCGCTGGATATGTTAGTGGAGACAACATGCTATTAGCAACGTTTTTCTCCATTGTGCTAAAATATCCAGCTATAGTGGTGAAATGCGTGAATATCGCTGGAAATCCAGCGATATTCACGCATTAACGCCAATGGGGACATAACCTGAAAATCCACCTCCCATTGGATAAACAGGTAAGTCATGTTTTTATCGCTATGCCTGCCTTGCTAATAGGTGATAGCTGTGTTAGCGACTGCTTTCAGTCGCTAACAGTTTGGGTACGCCCACTTTGCATGTCATTAGCGATAAATATCGCTGACATGCAAAGCGGGCCCCAAACCGGTCGCTATCGCCTAAAAGCTGTCACTAACTGCTGTCAGCGACAGCTTGCTAATAGGGCGATAAAAATATCGCCGCTTTAGTGGCAAAAAGTGCCGCTAAAGCGGCGATATGGGCCTTGCTAATATGTCCCTTTCTGTGCTTTACTTTCAACTTGTGAAGGATCTCTAGTGACTTGGAAAAGAGCTTGCCTCCTGCTGAAGTCTCAGGGACAACAGACTTCACCCCCCAGCTCCCCAGAGTTCTTTGGAAGTGCCTCCTGCCATTTTGGGCCTTCTGAGGGACTGCGAGTCGCAAGGAGCTGGAAGCACGACTCAACGAGGAAGAAGTGTGTCGCCGTCGCTGCTGCTGCCGTCGCATCTCTGAACAAGGGTATCGCAACTGTAGCTGTTGTATTGCACCGCATCGAGAGGAGCGTCTCGCAACGAAGAGGAAGCGTGTCGCCGTCGCTGGTGCTGCCATCGCATCTCTGAACAAGGGTGTCGCCGCTGTAGCTGGCGTATTGCACCGCATCGAGAGAAGTGTCTCACAATGAGGAAGAAGCGTGTCGCTGCTGCTGCCGTCGCATCGTGAATGTCGGCGCTGTAGCTGTTTTATTGCACTGCATCGAGGAAAGCGCCTCTGATCCCCGGTGGAGCGTGCCGCCGGCGGAGCTGCTGCCGTCGCATCTTGGATGTCGCCGCGGTAGTTGTCGCATCGCGCCGAAGCTTCTGGCAAACGTCGGAGAAGAGTGTCACAGCTGAAGCGGTTGCCATCGCATCGCTGAACAAGGGTGTCGCCGCTGCAGCTGACACATCGAATCGAGACTTCTCGCATCATCGGAGAAGCGTGACGCATCTGGAAGATCTTCACGTCTTTATTTCTTTGCACCTGAACTTTGCCGCATTTCCATCGCTGCACCATTACTTGTTGTGGAAGCGCAACGCATCGTAAGGTACATTGACGCAAAATGTCGCATCTTAAGAACTGAACTGAACTAAGCTAAAACTACCTTTTTAAGTATAGTATTGTGGATTTTAGTCGTTTGTGGTCTTGTGTTAAGTCTATATAAAGAATACTTATTTTTAATATACAACTGTGCGGGTGTCCATCTGTAGTGTTGTCACTGCTTTACTGTATGTGGTCACAAATGCTTTACACACTGCCTCTGAGATAAGCCTGTCTACTTGTGCCAAGCTACCAAGCGGGTGAGCAGGGATTATTTTAGGAGTGTACCCCCTTACCCTGACTAGAGGCAAGGGTCCCTATTTGTCACAAGTACCTACCTGTGCTAACTAGAAACCCCCAAATCTAACAACCATAACAACAGGTACAGCAACAAACATATATGATCTCTCTACACAGACATACTATCCGCTACCACTTTGGAGGCTTACACTTTTCAGTGTTGTGTAAACTCACAGTTGTAGGACTGGTTCTACTAACAAACACAGCGGCTCCTGGCTGCTCAGTGGAGTAATGCATTCACTCCTGAGACCTGTGTTTAAACTCATGGTCACCGGTTTGAAGCCGGTTCGTTCCACTCAGCCTTTCATCCTTTTGAGGTTAATAAAATCAGTACTGTTGGGTAGCAAAACAATTATTTCATGCTACAGTGTGATTATAAATCCAAACGTCATGTTAATGTTCTGTCTAGGATATGTATTATTATTTAACAGTTTTCCACAGCACAAAGCCCCTACAGGGGTGACAGCGCTTTACACACAGATGCTCCATGCGGAATACATAGATCACTTTTTACAAGTATTTATGACACCGGTTTACATAGAACAGGATGCAAATTCGACAGATGGGGCTTACTGCCACCCTCAGGAACTAAAGGGGTCATCCAGGGTAGAACAATAAAACAGTTCTATTTAAATACTCCTGCATGTTAGCAACCACCACAAATATGCATTTCTGAATGTGCCTGTGTTTGCTGACGTGTGGGTGGGCTTTAAGACCCATTGTGACAGCATTCACTGGATGGTAAAAAGAACCACTGACCCTCCAGGACACGTCAGTGGTTATTCTATGGAAGGGAGGACCTGTCAATAAACTCTTTTGCAGCCCGGGATGTTTGTGTTGTACATTCTGTATTTGATTGACTGCAGTATTATGAAAATAAACACCTGCATTTGCTGAAGATGGAGCTCATGCAGACTTGAAGACAGAAGTGAGCCATCCGTGGCGGGTCCCTCATACTTCCGGATGACAGAGTGGAATGTGTGCTGCTCGACAACTACATCCATCACACCTACACAAAGGTGTCAGGTGTGGGGTTTTCACATTCTGGCGACGTGGTTTGTCGCCTCAAGGACAGGCTTGGAAAATATCTCGCGCTGTTCTTACTCTTCTGGGCATCCTTTCTTTCTTATTAGGGTAAATGGTGAGGAATTATTTAAAAAACCACTGTGAAGGAATCAATAGATATATATTTATTTGTATCTTTTTCGACTGCCTATCAAGGAAAGGCAACCCCGAAATGTGAGCCTATTCCCTTGATTCAATGTCCAGAAGAACAGGCCCTCTTGTATTCACTTATAAAAGATTACAAGTATAGAACTAGGATAACCAGTTTATGATGGCAGCTTAGTAGTCACCAGCAGAGTGAGAAAAGGCAGTATGAAACGGTTGGGTAAGATCACTGAAAGTAAGAACCCAGTTTCTTACTGTATTTCTCATTACTGCAGGTCCAGTCTTCCCCGTTGCAGTCCTTACACAGTGAGCATTTCCCCTATCCTGCAGATATTGTTTATCTCTCCCGGCTAAAATAAAATACTCATACTACGTGGCGCACCATTTTGGCCGTAGTAACTTAAAACAGGAAGCTGTAATGTACTGTAATGTAAGGTGGATTTGTAGAGTGCTGCTTGTCACAGATGAGGGTATTCAGGTGCTGCGGAGGTGAGTTTAGGTGAGTGGTGAGGCTGGGCCTGAATACAGGCCGTCTCGATGGTTCCGCAGGAAGTCTAGTTGAATAGCCGGTCTTCAGCTGCTTGTGGAATTCAGGAAGTGAGGAGGGGGCCCTGATGTGTTGGGGGAGGTGATTCAAGAATTTAGCGGTTTTGTAGGAGAATGATCGCCCTCCCGTTCTGCTTCTGTGGATGCCGGGTGTTTGTGTGAGTGAGAGTGATGCTGAGCAAAGTTTTCTGGTGGGTTGGTGGAAGTAAAGCCGGTGATTGAGGTATGCGGGTCCCATGTGGTGTAGTGACTTGAATGAATGCATGAGAAGTTTTAACTGGTAGCGCTCCTGGATGAGGAGCCAGGTGTGCTCTCTGAGGAGTGGGAGGCAGCGTTTTGGATTGTTTCAAGTCTATGAAGGGGATAGGTTGGGATGCCGGCATACAGTGTGTTGCAGTAGTCCAATCTGCTAGTGATTAGGGCCTGCGTGATGGTATGTCTGGGGCCACGTACGCGCCACTTGAAGATTTTACAGAACATGCGGAGGATGTGGAATCATGAGGAGAAGACGGCATTGACCTGGAACTTCATGGTGAGGTTGGTGTCCAGGATGAGGCTTAGGTTTCTAGTGTCGTCGGGTGGGGAGGGTGTAGCTCCAAGATCGGCGGGCCACATGGTCGAGTTCCAACGTGTGCTCTTATTCCCGAAGATCAACACTTGAGTGAGTGCCCTATCAAACTAAGAAGAAAACATGGAACAATTGTCCCTAAAACACTGAGAAAAGAAAAGGATTGGAGGAAAGGGAGTTCAGGACTGTGACAAGTAAGATCAGATCATAGAGTAATGAAGATTACCGGTAAGTAACCAAGTCATTACCTCCTCATCCAACTTCCCTACCCATTCCTTACACAGTGAGGCAATACCCAAGCAGACACATTTTGATTGATTCATTGTTCTCTTTCAATTAAATGTATGATTAGAGTACATAATTGTACTGGAAAACCCATGAATGTATTTAATAAAAGAGAAAATGTTCTAAGAGACATACTTCTGTGCTGAGGATAACAGTTGAGTGCTACAAATCTGCACAAGAACAACCACCCAACTGTAGATGATAGTGGAGCATAAAAGTATGAGGAGATGACCATGTGCCGACACTGCAAATGTCCTTCACTGATGCTCCCTTGAACGCTGCCCATGAAATTGCCATTCCTCTGGAATATTTCCCTGAATAGGCCCTGGAAGATCTATGTAAAGGTATACTTGAATACCTTAAGAATGGATCCTATCCACCAACGTCATCGTAAAAACCCTTGGCTCAGATGGCAGACAAAAGGATAACTCGCTGAATAAATAATACTTTGCCATCAGAGAGAAAAGAAGATACTTTTGCGGTTAGGATGTATCAAAATATTAAAATATGCATCCAACAGGACTATTGAGGTTACAAAAACAAGTCCCATGACTTTATCAAAGCAAATATAATCTGTAAAGCTATCATTTTAAAAGCCTGATGAGGAATGAAGTGATTCATTCCTTTTAAGTTTAATAATGGTCGATAAACCCCAGATTAATTTTGTATCTGGATAGAATGGGATAGAATTGAAAGTGTGAAACCTTTCTGGTAAAGGGTACATGGATAAATGCTGCCTTGGCTGACAAATACTGAACCACTTTAGAATGCAAGAGATTGATGTATGTCAGAGTTTCTAGAAACTGTATCCAATAGCTTAACTTTACAAGTTCCAAGGCCCAAAAATCTGTTAATGAGGATTTCCATGCATTTAGGAAGCATTAGATTTGTCCTCCTACTGGGGGTTCCCTGGCACAGTCAGGCTTTAGAAGGGGCTAATGGAGTTGTTGTGAGGAATGTACGGGACCAGGATTTGTAGTAAGACGCCCTTCTCCTTCCCACAGGCAACATCCCTTCCCTCAAAAGGGCTGGTTTGCTATCCTTCTCATTCCTTATCCAAAAAATGTTGTGTAACTAAAAGTAAGACACCTGGAAAGGGGTTCATAGGTTTTCTATAACCATTTCTTCTGTATCAGAAAGCCTAGTGCCTAGTATAAACGGTATTTTCATCGGTACCAACGTTTAAGTAAGATGTATCGGCTTCCCAGGGCAGCATTCAGAAGTGTCTATGGGCCACAATGGATTTAAATGCAGTAGCAATTAATTTATGAATGAAGCGCGCCCTGATCTCCTTCTCCGGACCATTCATGTGATCATCAGCTATATCCAATTGAGGCACCTTAGAATTCAGAGGCACCTCTCTAGCTCTAAATGCAGTCTCCAAAGCAGAGTCCATCATTTGTTGAAGCATCTGCATTGTAGGAGCTGTGTCTGAAACAGCTGCATGGTCCTCAGTGACATTTATCAGGCATGCCACACTGGCAGCACTTCTGCATCTCTTTGCCTGGTTTATCATCCATCACAAGATTGACCCGTTTCCTAGTAACAAACTCACACAAACCTCCTCAAGATCCGCCATCTGCAACAAGTATGCTGATAATCAAATTAACCACGCAAGCAGTTTAGATTCAATCAACAGCAGTAATTTAGGGAAACAAGGAAATCACCCACCCTAGGCTAAATTTGGCATTTGTTCCACCTGCATCCAAACTCACTCAAAGAAGCAAAGCAACTGGATTAGAAAAGCAAGATCACTAGAACAGGTGTATTAACTACTAGAGCTGAACGGTTTTGACCGACGCCTGTGATGGATCACTAATGCAGGCCCCAAAATTGAAAATGTATTAATGAAATGCTTAATAATTAATACAAAGAAAAGGGAATCAAAGACTTACCGTATCAGCAGAGGAAGATATCTATATGTTTGTGTGTGGCAGAAGAAAGAAACAGGAAGTGAGGTAGGTAGTTTCCCCTTTTAAGGTTCTATGGGTAAAATGGGCTGCTATGTTGGATGACTATTTTATTTTAGCAGAGATAGGTAAATAATGCCTGTAGGATAGGAGAAATATTGACTAAGTAAGGACAAGATGAGAAGGTAATAACGTGTTGTAGACAAGGGGTGTAAAATGCTCCTTTGGTCTCTTTTGCCGCTAAAGTGCATGAGCACCGCTAATGCGCCCCAGGATCAGCAGATGACCTTGTGCTGGGGGTGGTAAAGGGCAAATGTTGGCCCCATCTGCAAGTGAAAAAGATAGACTCCCAAAATTGTCAACTTCCATGGTGCCTGCGGCCCGTCGGGTGTCTAGCATTCCTTGCCATGGCTGGTCTTTAGTTATGCATTACTACAATGTTGTGGTCGGTTCTGTAATCCGGCAGACGCGGTAAAGGTGACCATTGCAGAAAGTTCGTTCTGGTGGCGGTGAGATCCTCGCTACCGTACGCTTCATATAGGTACATGAGTTTGGTGCTCCTAGCCTCAGCAAACCACTTGGTTTGCAAAATTCACTCACCGTGTCAATTTCCAGACCCGTAATTTTTATTTACAGATGCAATGTTATCAAAATAGCTATGCATCAGATCCACTTCAGAATTTACTTCTAAAATAAAAAAAAGACTTCTAATGGAATAGCAACTTTAGGGCTTTTTTGCCCCAATATGTCTGCTTTCTGAATGCATTGAAAACAATTGTTTGGGACGTTGCTTCAGGTTGGAACCTGGCTAACTTGCTACATGATATGGTTGTGCTAAGCCACACCAAAAAATAATTCAAAATGCAATTAAGATGAATTGCCTTTCGGTCAAATGGAGTGTATGGTTTGCTTAGGCTGGAATTTTAGCCAAACAATTAAAAGAGGTATATTGTAGTCATTTCTTTACTCCTAGATACCCTGCCTCATATTCTGAATGTTTCGCTTTTCTAAAATGAGCATACATTGGAAATGGAGTAGTTGCTCTTTAATCTTAAACTCCACCAGTTGCCACAATCATCCACCGTAAGTCTGCTATGTGATTTGACGCCTAGGAATATTTTGAGGAATCAAAATACGAACATGCTTGCTAGAAATTCATTAAACACACACTGTTGGAAGGAATGCTTGCAATTTGTCTAACCACTTGCAATCGCTCGGGTTAGCATCCCACCCCATTGTTTTTTGCCTGTCATGCCACTATAATTTGGATCTAGCCATTTGCAAATCAGATTTGACAATGTTCCTCATATGAACAGTTCAACCCGAACTGCCAAGCCAGGACCACCCTGACCCAGAACACCAGCAACCCAAGACCGGTTTCGCCCTGAGCGATTGTCAGTGATTCGACTTATTTCAGTCCTGTTAATGTGAATGTTTCTTCAATAGTGTTTGGGTTGCTTGTTTTCCTATTTTTAGGTTTTGCCTGGCGTCCGCTGCGCAGGCGAAAATTTTTGAGAAGAGTATGTGGCTTGGTCACCGCCTCTCACTTCCATTGGCTAGCTCCATAAATGGAGGCTAGCCATTGGAAGTGAGATCTGTCCGTCACGGTCCGAGGCGATTCGTGGGCGTTCCGGCGATCTTTTTCTCATCCTGCCCCTTTTCGCACGTCATGCGGCTGTGGGCGTGTGTTTTTTTTTTTTTCCTCCCGTGATGTTTTCGTCTTTTTGGAAGCGCCTTTAGCCGGATTTACGTTGCCAGGAAGTTGTTGTGATTTCCGATCAGGTAAGCAGCATTTTGTTTATAATTTTGCTCCTTGCTCTTGTCTCTGTTTTGTTGTCTAATGCTTGTTTTTGTTCCTTTTACAGATCCCCCCCGGCCCGTGGCCGTTCCGTGCAGCGTCGTGCAAGGAGTGTTTTGCCCGGTATGTATACAGCTGTTTGCGGGTCTCAGGTAAGCCATCTTGTCTCTGTTTGTTGTCTAATGCTTGTTTTTGTTCCTTTTACAGGTCCCCCCCGGCCCGTGGCCGTTCCGTGCAGCGTCGTGCAAGGAGTGTTTTGCCCGGTGTGTATGCAGCTGTTTGTGGGTCTCAGGTAAGCCATCTTGTCTCTGTTTGTTGTCTAATGCTTGTTTTTGTTCCTTTTACAGTCCCCCCGGCCCGTGGCCCTTCCGTGCAGCGTCGTGCAAGGAGTGTTTTGCCCGGTATGTATGCAGCAGTTTGCGGGTCTCAGGTAAGCCATCTTGTCTCTGTTTTGTTGTCTACTGCTTGTTTTTGTTCCTTTTACAGGTCCCCCCCGGCCCATGGCCGTTCCGTGCAGCGTCGTGCAAGGAGTGTTTTGCCCGGTATGTATACAGCTGTTTGCGGGTCTCAGGTAAGCCATCTTGTCTCTGTTTTGTTGTCTAATGCTTGTTTTTGTTCCTTTTACAGGTCCCCCCCGGCCCGTGGCCGTTCCGTGCAGCGTCGTGCAAGGAGTGTTTTGCCCGGTATGTATGCAGCTGTTTGCGGGTCTCAGGTAAGCCATCTTGTCTCTGTTTGTTGTCTATTGCTTGTTTTTGTTCCTTTTACAGATCCCCCCCGGCCCGTGGCCGTTCCGTGCAGCGTCGTGCAAGGAGTGTTTTGCCCGGTATGTATGCAGCACTTTCTGGGTCTCAGGTAAGCCATCTTGTCTCTGTTTCGTTGTCTAATACTTGTTTTTGTTCCTTTTACAGGTCCCCCCCCGGCCCGTGGCCGTTCCGTGCAGCGTCGTGCAAGGAGTGTTTTGCCCGGTATGTATGCAGCTGTTTGCGGATCTCAGGTAAGCCATCTGGTCTCTGTTTGTTGTCTAATGCTTGTTTTTGTTCCTTTTACAGGTCCCCCCGGCCCGTGGCCGTTCCGTGCAGCGTCGTGCAAGGAGTGTTTTGCCCGGTATGTATGCAGCTGTTTGCGGGTCTCAGGTAAGCCATCTTGTCTCTGTTTGTTGTCTATTGCTTGTTTTTGTTCCTTTTACAGATCCCCCCTGGCCCGTGGCCGTTCCGTGCAGCGTCGTGCAAGGAGTGTTTTGCCCGGTATGTATGCAGCACTTTCTGGGTCTCAGGTAAGCCATCTTGTCTCTGTTTGCTGTCTAATGCTTGTTTTTGTTCCTTTTACAGATCCCCCCCGGCCCGTGGCCGTTCCGTGCAGCGTCGTGCAAGGAGTGTTTTGCCCGGTGTGTATGCAGCTGTTTGCGGGTCTCAGGTAAGCCATCTGGTCTCTGTTTGTTGTCTAATGCTTGTTTTTGTTCCTTTTACAGGACCCCCCCGGCCCGCGGCCGTTCCGTGCAGCGTCGTGCAAGGAGTGTTTTGCCCGGTGTGTATGCAGCTGTTTGCGGGTCTCAGGTAAGCCATCTTGTCTCTGTTTGTTGTCTAATGGGGTCCCGGGGACGACACTCGCAGAGTGTTCGCCCCCGGGTTATTTCGGGCAGTGGTACACCCCTATATCTTCGCGCGGGTGGAGGGCCGCAGGGATTGGTCGGTAGCGCGAGCGCAGGCAGCCCCAGCATTCTAATGCGCACTCCATGAAGGAAGGAGAGGTGGCGCTGGCGAAATTTGGCGTTGCTCTGAGGTGCTTATATTTTCAATGTGTTAGCGCTGTCTGATGGGTGTTTCCATGCCTTTGGGTGCTCACTTAAGCAGGGTCACGAAGGATAAAATATGGAAAGGGTATTTCATTGACGTTTTTAAACTTCTTCATAGGGAGACACAGGCGTAAGAGGGATTCCAAAGAGGATGCTTGGGAACTTAACAAAAGCCGAGGGTACCAGCAAATATAGCTTCATGGACTTCCGCCTTTCTCATATTCGCCAGTGTATATTGTGGGAAATTTTCAGAAGGATTGGTATCTCTTTTCTAGGACCTTGATATCATCAGGAAGGCAGCGACTGAATTTGGGGGGTGCGCATGTCTTCATTATGATGAGGAGTTTCGGGCCTGCTTAACATTAATGCCGGATAAACCATGGGGGGAGGTTGATAACAAGCTTTGGATACATTGGTTGCACCCCAAAGGTCACCCCCATCTATGCACACAGCTAGTGGTTTGGCAGTCCCTTACCGACCCTTTCAGTTTAGGCCCACCTTGGTGGGGGGCATGGAATAGACCTCAGACAATGGCTCCCGGTGCATGCTGGAATTTCAAAGGATACTGCGTTAGAAACCCTTGCAAATACAAACACGAATCCTCCAGGTGTAGGGGTAGACATGCAGTCTCGCAATGTTTCGGGGAACAGACTCATTGGAGGAATGGTTTGCCGGGCAGAGGTTTTCCAACACAGTTTGGCAATAAGAGGTTTTACCCCAAGCAAGGTGGATTTTTTATGTCCATGGTTACAGTTCTACACAGACCAACAGGCCGCGGTTCTACCACACTGGGGCTTTCGAGAAGGTTTCAAGCTTGGTTATCAAGGCCCAAAAAGCCCTAGATTTGTGTGGCGGAAAAGCTCTAATATGGTGGCGGTGTCTCTCAGACACCGTCCACCATATTAGGAAGGGCTTGAAAAGATGCTTTTCCGCGGCGGATTTTCCGCCGTGGAAAAGCATGTGGAATTTCACTGCGGGGGCCCGTTGCGGGCCCCCTTGGTGAAAGGGGATGGGGGTTGCACATGGGGGGTACCTATGGTACCCCCCTGCATTTGTATGCAGAAATCGGCAGGCACCGCGCGGTGCCTGCCGCTTTCTGCATACAAATGCAATGTATGCATTTTTAACATTGCGGCGGGTGCAGCTTGAAGCTGCACCCGCCGCAATGTTAAAGATAGAGGATGTGACCGCCACCCTGGTGGTCACATCCTAATCTGCACGGGGGGAACACCGCTGCCCATGCGGACGTTCCCCCCTACTCTATGGTGGCGGACAGACTCAGGTCCGTCCGCCATCATAATGTGCCCCATAGTTCGAGAAAATTATTGAAGGAGGTTCAACAGGGTAGGATGGCAGGTCCTTTTAATCATTGCCTCTTGTGAAAACTTGATTGTGTTCCCGCTGGGTGGCGTGCCAAAGAAGGCCGAAGGTGAGTTCAGGTTGATTCGGCATTTATCATGGCCACAAGTTTCTTCTGTTAACGGTTTTTATTTCCAAGGAGGACTCCATGGTACATTTTAAATCAATGGATTCGGCTTTGGTTATGATCAGGGACAAGGAGGAGAGGGCACAGCTAGCCAAATGTGACATTAAATCCGCTCTTAGGTTATCGCCAGTACATCCATCGGATTTTTCATTACTGGGCATATTTTCCAAAGGGCATTATTTTGTTGAGAGGGCTCTTCCCATGGGATGTGCCATATCATGCAAGCTATTTGAGGCATTTAGTTCCTTTCTTCAATGGTGTTTTTCTTTCCACACTATCTGGACGATTTTCTCTTTATGGGTGCAACCGATTCTCACCGATGCGGAGCTGCTTTACACGATCTCAAGTGGTTTGCAGATACACTGCATTTGCCATTAGCGGAGGACAAAACTGAAGGCCCTTGTTGCCTTTCATATCTCGGCATTGAGATAGACACCATCAAGCTGCACGCTAAGCTTTCTCAAGACATGATATCCGCAATAACAGGCTTTTTAAACCGTGCATGCACTGCACGCAAACTGACTTTGGTGGAAGCACAACGGCTACTAGGACACCTCTATTTTGCCTGTAATGTCATACGTGCGGGCAGGTTGTTTTGCAGGCGCTTGGGTTTCTCTATGTCTGGCATAACACTTCCACACCACAGGATACGGTTATCAGCATATATGCGGGCTGATTTTGAGGTTTGGTCTAACTTTCTATCAGATTTTAATGGCATAACTCTTTGCTCCCTGGACGACGATTTTGTCTGGCAGCTCCACCTTTTTTATGACGCTTCTGGTGCTCATGGTTTCGGCCTGTTTTGGGATGGTAAGTGGTGTGCAGATAAATGGCCGGACATTTGGGTTGCTGAAAAAAGAGTATTGCCTTCTTAGAATTTTACCCACTCATAGTGGCTCTGACAGTATGGGGTCACAAATTGTCCAATGAGACAGTTCTATTCAAGGTTGACAACAAGACAGTGGTGGATTTAATAAACGGGCAAAAGGCGAAAGACAGACAGATGTTGAAGTTGCTACAGATCCATCCCCAGCGAGATATGGAATTTGGGGATATGACTGCTTATCAGCTCGTCTAGAACTCTCTAGCAAAAAGCACCAAATTAGCTTCCAGAAGACCTTGGCTAAAAGTTTTAGATTCAGGTGCTATGTTTAGATTCTGCACCGGTTTTAGGTGTGCGTAGAGAGGACATAATACGATTTATTATGCTTAATATCAAGAAGAATGTTTCCTCTGCTACTATAGCTGGTAAATTAGCAGGTAACCTCTTTTCTGGAAATCCTTCTGGGGATATGAGCCCTCCGCAGGTGAGATGGGTAAGAGAATGCTGCAGGGTTGGGCTGACTCAAGGAGGGGTTAACACCAAAGGGATCCTTATCGCTAAATCTATTATGGAGGATTATCACAGTCCTGCCCAAGATTTGTTTTTTCTGATTTCGAGTTCCATTTGAATAAATTGTGTATGGTATGGTGCTTTTTTGGGGCTTTCGGGGTTTCAGAGCTGCTTGGCTCAGCAATTAATGTTGACCTACGGGTAATACATGTCTCATGATTTCATGCACACATTGACATTTTTCTAGAACACTCGAAAACTGACCAGACATGTAGAGGTTTCATGGTAATATTGCAGGCTATGGGAGGTTTACTATGCTCCGTGCAAGCTTGGTCTGAATTTTTAAGTATAGGGGATGCATCTTCCACATTTCTTTAGCGTCATCAAGATGGCTCACAACTTAAAGCGTCATAACTGTTGGCCATATTGAGCAAACTCTGATGAATATTGGTGAGAACCCCAACAGATTTGGTACACACTCTTTTCGCATTTGGGTGGCCTCAGAAGCGTCCAGGTGGGGTTTTTCTGTTATTGACATTGAAAAATTAGGGCGCTAGTCATCCGATTGCTTTTTGTGCTACATCTGACAATTGGAACATAACATGTAAGCTGAAGGATACTAATTGTAATTTCTTTTTAGGTGATCAGATTGCGCGCAAGCAAGTGTGGCTAATTGGCCATTCGTTCATCAAGTGGGCAGCTATACAGGTGAACCAAAGACATTTTGGCAGGAATTTGGGTTTTTCTTCCCATGCATTTTCTTTAAACATGGTGCGGAAGGAGCGGGATGAAATGGGGCCAGTTTTTGCCACTGGTCAGTGAATTTTCATCTAAAAGAAGGCCAGTTTCCTTTTGATACATCTGGGAGAGAATGACCTGGAATAGTTGTCAGATTTGGGGCTGTTAATATACATGAAGGCTGATCTCGAACTCTTCTTAAAGTCATGGCTCGGATGTCGTCTCATCCTGACAGCCTTTCTGCCCCGGAGAGTATGGAAAGGGGCGGACAGTTTCACGGCAATAGCACAGGCATGCTGAAAGTAAAGCGGGATCTACAACGTTTTTGCTTTATAAATCTTCTTTATTGGTTGGTACGTGAAGAAGTAAATAGGGCAGATTTTCAGTTTTTCCGACATGAGGGAGTTCATCTGTCTGTCATTGGCAATTAAATTTATCTGCTGAATATACGAGAAATGATTGCTGGGATTCTAAATGTCAATACATGGTGTTAAAAGTTTGCTGTTTTAGAGACAGCATATTTATGCAGGTTACTTTTCAGTGAATGGCCCCCTTTCAGTCTAACTGTACATCTTTTTTGTATCTTCATTTCTCCACCCTCTCGCCCCTACTCCCTCCTTCCCCTGTTTTTACTCCCACCTCACCCTTCCTTTTTTCTTTCTTTTCTTCCCCCCTCCCACTTCCTTCCCCAAAAAGTTTTATACTTACTGTTCTATTAGTTTTCTGTCTAGTTAACTTTCAGATTTTATTGGGGTGGTAGTTTCTTTGCTCAGTATGTCAATTTTTGGAAGGTGTTCTTTACTGTTATGGCGACAGCATATGGCTGTTATATTGTTTGGCACATTGTTCACATTGGAATACAGATTTATCCTGTTTGGCGACAGTGTTTTTTACAAAACAAACCTTTCTCTCCTCACAGATAACGGACAGGGTGGGGGGGGGGAAAGAAAAACACCCGTGATGGGGTTTTTCCTGGTGGCAGAGTTGGAGGAAATCGAGACAGGCAGGAAGGGGTGGGGGCATTAGGGATTGGTTCGGACAGAGGGAGCAGGGGAGAGAAGTTGGAGTCAAGAGGTAGGCAGGGATGGAGATAGGCGTTTGGGGAGGAGGTTTAGGCCGAACAAGGTGGGGAAATAGTTGACAGGGGGATATGGCTTAGGGGAGGGGGGTGTTAGTTTGGGAAATGTTCATATTATGATATGTTATGTATTTTTATTGTATATTGCCTACCTGTCCCATAAAGCGGCCTTTTACCCCACTTTGGTCTGGGGCGTGGTTATTGCCCGATGGGGTCCCGGGGCCGACACTCGCAGAGTTTTCGCCCCCGGGTTATTTCGGGCAGTGGTACGCCCCTAGATCGTCGTGCGGGTGGGGGGGGCCGCAGGGATTGGTCGGTAGCGCAAGCGCAGGCAGCCCCAGCGTTCTAATGCGCACTCCATGAAGGAAGGAGAAGTGGCGCTGGCGAAATTTGTCCCGCACTCCCACCCCCTTTTTTGTGTATAATTTCTGTATACCTTTCTGTATGACTTTGCTAATGATTGTTTTTCAGATGCATTACAGTTTGTTACGGGTGGTTGTCGCTTGGACAGGTGGCAGAGTTGGAGGAAATCAAGACAGGCAGGAAGGGGTGGGGGCTTTAGGGATAGGTTCGGACAGAGGGAGCAGGGGAGAGAAGTTGGAGTCAAGAGGTAGGCAGGGATGGAGATAGGCGTTTGGGGAGGAGGTTTAGGCCGAACAAGGTGGGGAAATAGTTGACAGGGGGATATGGCTTAGGGGAGGGGGGTGTTAGTTTGGGAAATGTTCATATTATGATATGTTATGTATTTTTATTGTATATTGCCTACCTGTCCAATAAAGCGGCCTTTTACCCCACTTTGGTCTGGGACGTGGTTATTGCCCGATGCTTGTTTTTGTTCCTTTTACAGATCCCCCCCGGGCCGTGGCCCTTCCATGCAGCGTCGTGCAAGGAGTGTTTTGCCCGGTATGTATGCAGCAGTTTGCGGGTCTCAGGTAAGCCAGCTTATCTCTGTTTTGTTGTCTAATGCTTGTTTTTGTTCCTTTTACAGGACCCCCCCCGGTCCGCTGCCGTTCCGTGCAGCGTCGTGCAAGGAGTGTTTTGCCCGGTATGTATGCATCTGTTTGCGGGTCTCAGGTAAGCCATCTTGTCTCTGTTTGTTGTCTAATGCTTGTTTTTGTTCCTTTTACAGGTACCCCCCCAGCCCGTGGCCGTTCCGTGCAGCGTCGTGCAAGGAGTGTTTTGCCCGGTGTGTATGCAGCTGCTTGCGGGTCTCAGGTAAGCCATCTTGTCTCTGTTTGTTGTCTAATGCTTGTTTTTGTTCCTTTTACAGGTCCCCCCCGGCCCGTGGCCGTTCCGTGCAGCGTCGTGCAAGGAGTGTTTTGCCCGGTATGTATGCGGCAGTTTGCGGGTCTCAGGTAAGCCATCTTGTCTCTGTTTTGTTGTCTAATGCTTGTTTTTGTTCCTTTTACAGGTCCCCCCCGGCCCGTGGCCGTTCCGTGCAGCGTCGTGCAAGGAGTGTTTTGCCCGGTATGTATACAGCTGTTTGCGGGTCTCAGGTAAGCCATCTTGTCTCTGTTTTGTTGTCTAATGCTTGTTTTTGTTCCTTTTACAGGTCCCCCCAGGCCCGTGGCCGTTCCGTGCAGCGTCGTGCAAGGAGTGTTTTGCCCGGTATGTATACAGCTGTTTGCGGGTCTCAGGTAAGCCATCTTGTCTCTGTTTTGTTGTCTAATGCTTGTTTTTGTTCCTTTTACAGGTCCCCCCCGGCCCGTGGCCGTTCCGTGCAGCGTCGTGCAAGGAGTGTTTTGCCCGGTATGTATGCAGCTGTTTGCGGGTCTCAGGTAAGCCATCTTGTCTCTGTTTGTTGTCTAATGCTTGTTTTTGTTCCTTTTACAGATCCCCCCCGGCCCGTGGCCGTTCCGTGCAGCGTTGTGCAAGGAGTGTTTTGCCCGGTATGTATGCAGCACTTTCTGGGTCTCGGGTAAGCCATCTTGTCTCTGTTTTGTTGTCTAATGCTTGTTTTTGTTCCTTTTATAGGTCCCCCCCGGCCCGTGGCCGTTCCGTGCAGCGTCGTGCAAGGAGTGTTTTGCCCGGTATGTATACAGCTGTTTGCGGGTCTCAGGTAAGCCATCTTGTCTCTGTTTTGTTGTCTAATGCTTGTTTTTGTTCCTTTTACAGGACCCCCCGGCCCGCGGCCGTTCCGTGCAGCATCGTGCAAGGAGTGTTTTGCCCGGTATGTATACAGCTGTTGGCGGGTCTCAGGTAAGCCATCTTGTCTCAGTTTTGTTGTCTAATGCTTGTTTTTGTTCATTTTATAGGTCCCCCCCGGCCCGTGGCCGTTCCGTGCAGCGTCGTGCAAGGAGTATTATGCCCGGTATGTATGCAGCTGTTTGCGGGTCTCAGGTAAGCCATCTTGTCTCTGTTTGTTGTCTAATGCTTGTTTTTGTTCCTTTTACAGGTCCCCCCCGGCCCGTGGCCGTTCCGTGCAGCGTCGTGCAAGGAGTGTTTTGCCCGGTATGTATGCAGCAGTTTGCGGGTCTCAGGTAAGCCATCTTGTCTCTGTTTTGTTGTCTAATGCTTGTTTTTGTTCCTTTTACAGTTCCCCCCGGCCCGTGGCCGTTCCGTGCAGCGTCGTGCAAGGAGTGTTTTGCCCGGTATGTATGCAGCTGTTTGCGGGTCTCAGGTAAGCCATCTTGTCTCTGTTTGTTGTCTAGTGCTTGTTTTTGTTCCTTTTACAGGTCCCCCCCGGCCCGTGGCCGTTCCGTAAAGCGTTGTGCAAGGAGTGTTTTGCCCGGTATGGATACAGCTGTTTACGGGTCTCAGGTAAGCCTTCTTGTCCCTGTTTTGTTGTCTAATGCTTGTTTTTGTTCCTTTTACAGGTCCCCCCCGGCCCGTGGCCGTTCCGTGCAGCGTCGTGCAAGGAATATTTGCCCGGTATGTATACAGCTGTTTGCGGGTCTCAGGTAAGCCATCTTGTCTCTGTTTTGTTGTCTAATGCTTGTTTTTGTTCCTTTTACAGGTCCCCCCAGCCCGTGGCCGTTCCGTGCAGCGTCGTGCAAGGAGTGTTTTGCCCGGTATGTATACAGCTGTTTGCGGGTCTCAGGTAAGCCATCTTGTCTCTGTTTTGTTGTCTAATGCTTGTTTTTGTTCCTTTTACAGGTCCCCCCCGGCCCGTGGCCGTTCCGTGCAGCGTCGTGCAAGGAGTGTTTTGCCCGGTATGTATGCAGCTGTTTGCGGGTCTCAGGTAAGCCATCTTGTCTCCGTTTGTTGTCTAATGCTTGTTTTTGTTCCTTTTACAGATCCCCCCGGCCTGTGGCCGTTCCGTGCAGCGTCGTGCAAGGAGTGTTTTGCCCGGTATGTATGCAGCAGTTTGCGGGTCTCAGGTAAGCCATCTTGTCTCTGTTTTGTTGTCTAATGCTTGTTTTTGTTCCTTTTACAGGTCCCCCCCAGCCCGCTGCCGTTCCATGCAGCGCCGTGCAAGGAGTGTTTTGCCCGGTACGTATGCAGAACTTTCTGGGTCTCAGGTAAGCCATCTTGTCTCTTTTTTGTTGTCTAATGCTTTTTTTTGTTCCTTTTACAGGTCCCCCCCGGCCCGTGGCCCTTCCGTGCAGCGTCGTGCAAGGAGTGTTTTGCCCGGTATGTATGCAGCATTTTGCGGGTCTCAGGTAAGCCATCTTTTCTCTGTTTTGTTGTCTAATGCTTGTTTTTGTTCCTTTTACAGGTCCCCCCCGGCCCGTGGCCGTTCCGTGCAGCATCGTGCAAGGAGTGTTTTGCCCGGTATGTATGCAGCTGTTTGCGGGTCTCAGGTAAGCCATATTGTCTCTGTTTGTTGTCTAATGCTTGTTTTTGTTCCTTTTACAGGTCCCCCCCCGGCCCGTGGCCGTTCCGTGCAGCGTCGTGCAAGGAGTGTTTTGCCCGGTATGTATGCAGCACTTTGCGGGTCTCAGGTAAGCCATCTTGTCTCTGTTTGTTGTCTAATGCTTGTTTTTGTTCCTTTTACAGGTCCCCCCCGGCCCGTGGCCGTTCCGTGCAGCGTCGTGCAAGGAGTGTTTTGCCCGGTATGTATGCAGCAGTTTGCGGGTCTCAGGTAAGCCATCTTGTCTCTGTTTGTTGTCTAATGCTTGTTTTTGTTCCTTTTACTGGTCCCCCCCCCGGCCCGTGGCCGTTCCGTGCAGCGTCGTACAAGGAGTGTTTTGCCCGGTATGTATGCAGCTGTTTGCGGGTCTCAGGTAAGCCATCTTGTCTCTGTTTGTTGTCTAATGCTTGTTTTTGTTCCTTTTACAGGCCCCTCCCCCCCTCCCGGCCCGTGGCCGTTCCGTGCAGCGTCGTGCAAGGAGTGTTTTGCCCGGTATGTATACAGCTGTTTGCGGGTCTCAGGTAAGCCATCTTGTCTCTGTTTTGTTGTCTAATGCTTGTTTTTGTTCCTTTTACAGGTCCACGCCGGCCCGTGGCCGTTCCGTGCAGCGTCGTGCAAGGAGTGTTTTGCCCGGTATGTATACAGCTGTTTGCGGGTCTCAGGTAAGGCCTCTTTATTTTCTTTCTTATGTAATGCGTTTTTTTTATTATAACGACTCCATTTCGTCTCTGCCGCTGTGTGTGTGTGTGTGTGGGTGCAAATGCAATAGGTGTCGCATTTGCGAGAGATTAGGCTATTGGCTTTGTAAATGACAATGCCATTTATTTATGTTGTCAAAGCCAACACATATTTAAAAATGTTGTCATTTACAATGCCAATAGCTCTAACTTTTCCAAAGGCGAAACCGTTGCATTGTAAATGCTTGTTACCTATTTCATGGGCCGTTTGTATTCATTCTAATCTCTAACATGTGTTTCGCAGCATATGCGAGGCTTCCTCAGGGCTCACCCAATTAATATTCTCCCTTGGAAGTGGCATTGATGCTTTCTTGCCTTACCTCAAATCAAATGGCATAAAATATGAGTTGGGTAAAAATAACAAGTAAAAGTGCTTGTTAGCTTTTCAAAGCCTAAGAGTTTTGTTAATCTTACTACTAGTACCATACAGCCTTGCCCGGCCTTAATTTCACCCTCTTGCGCAATATTCAGTTGTTGAAAATTCAGAAAAGTGAGAGCGAAGGATCCAACTGAATAAGACTGACTCAATGTATTAATCACTCCATTTCTGCAGCCATGTTGAAGGGAGCATTGAGGCATGCCAGCTATGGTAAGTGTCCTCATACCACTTCACCTGTCTCCTGTAAGGATGACGGCACACCTTGAGACGCGGGCTGAATTCTTAAAGAAATACGCGTCAAATTCCACATTTCTCTTTCCGCATTCCACCCACCTGCTGTGGTTGAAGATCACCGCCATTTGTTCTACGTTTGGCGTGGAATGCAGCCACTGATTTACAAAGAATGTTTCACACCATAAACCTGTTGGTCCTGAGTCAATAATTGCAGCCATCATTTGTGCAGAATGCACATGTCAGAGCGGAATGCCTGATCCATGAAGAGATAGCATCTGTCTCAGGTTCTCTTGGCACAGAAGAAACCAATAAAACATGTTTGCACGTGATTTACATGTGTACATTTTAGGTAAAGAGGTAGACATTGGAGTTGCTCCATATTTAATGAATTAGACTTCTAATTTCTTGCATTTGCTCCGTTTTCCTATAACCTTCATGCTGATGTTTACTCTGCTCTGTAAACACTCCCAATATTTGAAGATAAGAAAGCCCAGGCACACAATATATTGGCCAGAATGTTACACTTAGTTGGAATTGCAGCTTTCCTGGGCACTCTGTTCAACAACTTGAGCACCCAATCAAACTGGGACCATTTTGTTGAACTTCATTTGGAGTGAAGGATTGTGAAATGCATATCTTAATGGCATCATTTAATTACATTTTCATTTACTTTGCAGTTTCAAAGAGTGCGAACAGTAGCCAAATCAGAACACTTTCCGCCTAAAGATGCTTACGCCAGTGCAGGTAAAGAAGGTGAGCCACCAGAAGCAGTGACCCCAAATGAGCAGACCTTGAAGGGTCACTTAGGGATTCTGCAATTAAGTAGGTGACGTCTGAGGGGTGAACCAGAGCCAAACTCCTCCATAGCTGCATAGGACAGCTCCACCGGGCATCAGCCAAGGTTGCTCGGGCACCGCTGTAAGTACAGAACAGTTATGGTTTCCGCCCAGGGGGCATCGTCAAAGTTCCATCAAGAGCATCAGTCATGGTATTACAGGGAAGCGCCTTCCGCCTCATCCCCCAGCTCGCCCCTAGGTCAAAAGGGTGAGAGGAGAGGAGGAAGGGACAGTTCCAAAGTCTGCAGATCATCTCCACTCCCAGCAGCAGTAATGAGTGTTGGGCATTTCAAATTTGGGCATTTCTTAATGGGTGAAACAACGCTGCCCCTGTGATCAACTCACTGGTTGCACAGCCCCCAGCAAGGGTGTCAGTCCTCTCCCACTCTATACAATCCAAACTCAGCAGCCTCACACCGCCGGCTAGAGCACACTGTCAATTTAGTCCACAGGGGAGCAATATGCCACTAGCTCCGACATCTCACACTGCCACAAAGTCCTGTATCTCCAGGCTTGGCATGAACAGTGTAGTACATCTTTCAGGTAGGGTGGCAAGCAAAAAAGATTCATCCTCGGGTAGCAGGCCTCGGACACTCGCCCACACTTAAATGCACCAGTCCCAATTCACCGCCCCTTCTCAGGGAGCACAGCCTGCTGTGTGCATCAGTCAGAGCAATGTGTTGATTAAGGCCGTCTTTCTAGAAACTACGCTCATCCGCCATATTAGAGTCAGGCATGGGGTAAGGCAGTCGAACTTTGGCCAGAGTACACGTTTAGTAGATACAAAAAACTGTCTAATTCATACCATGGAGTCAGTCACGCCGTCAGGCAAGTACGCGCTGGTAGGCACTAATTAATTATTATTAGTCTTACTTTTCCATATTCTTGGGCAGCCTTACTTGAGTGCTGATGTTGGTGAAATATGGTATGCACCACTCAGTGATCACAGATAGGGATTCATACTGTCGGACCCCCGCAGGCATGTCGCGTAGTGTGCTTGTTGAGGCGGTGAGGCCGGGGAGAGTCTGATGGTCTTTAGCACGCGCTGAGTAAGCCTGCTCTTCAGAGGCCACAAGTAGAATCGCGGGGATCGGCGAGTCAAAAGGCTGTTGTCCACCAGAGCCCCAGGCGGGGGAAAAGATCCGAGGAGGGGGCACATTTAAGGGGATCATCACCAGAAGGCAATCCCTGGCCAGGAAGCTCCCGGCCAGAGCTCCTCTCCCGTCGGCCATATTGAGACTCATAAACCTTCGAGCGTTCCCACACCTTGGGGTCTTTCGTTTCATTATCAGTGTCAGCGTCTTCGTGTGTGCGTCCATGTCCCAGACTACTTCTCAGTGTCTCCAGTGTCTCCCTGTCACTGAGTGCTTGTCAGTGTCTCTCACTGTCAGTGTTCCTGTCCGTGTCGCCCTGTCCCAGTGTGTGTCCGTACCACGCAAGTTGTCTTTGTCAGCATTTCCTTTTGATGTGGCTTTTGTCTTCACAGTGTTTTTGTCTCACTGACCCTATAGTTCTGTCCTCTTGCAACATGTGAAGGTGTCTACATGTGTAGGCGCATGCACCTGTCTATACAGGCCATGTCCCTTGTCACAGTGCCTGTCTCTCTGTTCCAGAGCTCTTGTCTCACTAAACCTATGGTTCTACCTCCTTGCTACATGTGAAATGTGTCTACATGTGAAGGTGCATGCACATGTCTGGAAAGGGACATCTCCCTTGTCACAGTGCCTGTCTCTCTGTTCCAGTGTCCTCTTCTCACTGACCCTATAGTTCTGTCTCCTTTCTACATGTATAGTTGTCTAGATCTGTAGGCGCATGCACATCTCTGCACAGGGCCATGTCCCTGTGCCTGTCTCTCCGTTCAAGCACTGGCGTCTCCCATTAACAGAATCAATGTTCTTGGGTTGCCTAGTAATGATGTACACCCTGACTCAAAGTATGACAGTCCATGTTAACAGTGTATGCGTCTCCTTGTCACAGTGCCTGTGTCTCTCTGTTCCAGCGTCAGTGTCTCCCTTTAACAATGTCAATGTCTTCCTTGTGTAGCCCACTAATGATACACAACCCGACTCGTAGTATGAGTGTCCATGTTACAGTGTATCCGTCTACCTGTAACTGTGTCATTCCCAAAGCATCTGTCTCCCTTTAGGAGTGCAGAAGTTCCTGTTTCAATGTACATACCTCCCTGTCACAGTAATGTCTCACTGTCACAGCCATTGTGAGGTCTGAGTTTCGTTCAGGGCAGTAGTGCGCTACGTCTTCCAGCATGCACTTCTTTACCTCCTCATACACATGTGGCCTTGTTCCATTATTTGTGTTCTTCCTGTCTTGAAAATGTCTCCCGGTCTCAGTGTTAGTGCACACCTTGTCCCAGTTTCAGCGTATTATCTGTCCCAGAGTCGGTGTATTCTATGTCCCAGAGTCGGCGTATTCTGTGTCCCAGTGTCTGTGAATTTTCTATCCCAGTGTCGGTGTATTCTATGTACCAGTGTCGGTGTATTCTATGTACCAGTGTCGGTGTATTCTCTGTCCCAGTGTCGGTGTATTCTCTGTACCAATGTCAGTGTATTCTCTGTCCCAGTGTCAGTGTATTCTCTGTCCCAGTGTCGGTGTATTCTCTGTCCCAGTGTCGGTGTATGCTCTGTCCCAGTGTTGGTGTATTCTCTGTCCCAGTATCGGTGTATTCTCTGTCCCAGTGTCGATGTATTCTCTGTCCCAGTGTCGGTGTATTCTCTGTCCCAGTGTCGGTGTATTCTATGTCCCAGTGTCGGTGTATTCTCTGTCCCAGTGTCGTTGTATTCTCTGTCCCAGTGTCGGTGTATTCTCTGTCCCAGTGTCGGTGTATTCTCTGTTCCGGTGTCGGTGTATTCTCTTTTTTTTTATCCTCATTTTGCGATTATATGTGTAAGGAGTTTGCGGGAGTCTATTGTTACAACATTTTGTACTTTCACTGCCCCGTATTTGCCGATCTAGGTTGGGGAGTATCCCTTTGGCGGTTGTTTCAAAACAGGGGTCTCCTTTATCCTTTATCATAATCAATAATTCCGTTTACTTGTGGGGGAGCTAGCCTTCCTGGCTACTCGGCGGGAATGATTCCCGTCTGGATTATTGTCACCGCTTAAATTATTGGATTTTGTTTTCCGGGACCACACAAATGCATTAGGTGCCTGGTTGAAAGTGCTGTTCCCAGATTTCCCAGAAGTTTAGCTTTTTACTGGGTTTTCCTTTCCTATCAAGTTTGTTTATTTTTATTATGGAGTTCAGCCAGTTCGCATGTAATGGTGGTACTGGTTTAACCCAGTTTATGCATATTTCTCTCCTTGCTAGCAGTATCAATACAAACAGCAGGCTTTCCTGTTTTTTTGTTAACTTATCCAGATCATTAGTGATGTAAATCCCAAAGATAATGAGAGTTATACTAACATCTATTTGTTTTCCCAATACCGTGCATATCGTCTTACCAGCCTCCTGCCAGAAGGAGTCAAGGAAAGGGCATCCCTGAAACATGTGCAGATCATCCACCTTCTCCATTCCGCATTTGGGGCAGGTCTTTATGTTAGCTCCCTTAAACTTTGATAGCCTTTTTGGGGTCCAATAGGCCCTGAGTATTGTAAATAGGTGGTTCCTCTTCAAGGCGGCTGGTTTTATGGTAGACCAGCACTTTTCTAGGGATCTTAGCCATATATTTTGTAAGTCTAGCTCATGGCAAAATACGAGGAGACTTTTGTCGAAAGAACAACCGCTATGCACAATGGATATCCGATTGGCATCGTTACATAGACGATATTTTTTTCATCTGGTCTGGACCACAAGAGGAACTTAAAAAATTCCATGATTGGATTAACAACAGGGTACCAACAATAAAATTCAGCATGGAATATTCAGTTGATAAAATGCCATTTCTAGATGTGGAAGTTTACCCTTCTGAGGGTGGTCTAATTACAACACTCCATAAAAAACCAACAGATAGAAACAGAGCTTTACACTTCCGAAGCAATCATCCACGCAGCCTAAAAGACAACCTCCCATATGGACAATATTTAAGGATAAGACGAAATTGCCAATGCAAAGAGGAATACTGGAGACATGCAAACAATCTCACAGCTAACCTATTGGAACGTGGATATCCGAAAAAACTACTTAAACGGTCAGCAAAACGAGCTTGGTGGACTCCACGGGACACTCTCTTGGAAAGAAGAGCAAGGAAAGATACAGACAGGTTGGTCTTTGTATCCACGTTCTGCCCCAACTCAAATGCCTTGAAAAAGGTAGTGAAACAAAACTGGCATTTGCTCCGCAGTTTAGATCAATCCTTTAAGAACGAACCACTTTTTGCTTTCAAAAAGAATCATAGTGTTGCCAACCACTTGGTGAGAGCTGCATTACCTCAAAAGAAAAATCTGAATTTACGGACTATGTTGAATTTACCACCAATTCGGGGACATCATCGATGTGGAACATGTACATGTTGTGACTCCACGAAGGAGGGAACAGTGTTTACACACAATCGAATTAGCTGGAAACATGACAGCTTTTCGAACTGCAAGTCGCGCTACGTGGTGTATGGAATTGTATGCCCCTGCAAACTGGCATATATTGGAAAAACAAACCAAGAAGTTCGACTCCGAATTCAACAACATAAATCAAGAATCCGTAACAATGTAGCAACAGCACCTCTCGTCAATCACTGGCGAGAAAAACAACACAAAGAGAATGATTTAAGTTGGACAGTTATTGCAAAAGTGGAAAATGATGCCAGGGGTGGAGACCTGGATGCAAAATTAACAAAAATGGAAGCGATGTTAATTGTGAAATTTAATACAGCTTTTTCGGGATTAAAACGAGATGTCAGAAATGTTCAAACTATAAACCATCACTATATGATATAGAACCTTCGGGTGATAAGGACAATGTTACTGTACATACCACCCCTCTAACGCACTTGATGTAACCCCATCCGAAAAATAACACAGACACTTGGACCCAAACAATAGTGCACACGTCACTAGGATCAAAACAGACACTTGTTCTTTTGAAAAAAGGAACAACCACTGCAAGATAGTCGGGACACAAACAACAACATACAGCTGTTAGAGATTCGGAATTTTAACATAAAGCTCCACAAGAATTCCAGTCGGAATCCCCATCGTCGCACGTCGAGAGGCAAATGGGTGTTAAAAAAGAACCTAACATATATCCACCACAAAGATCTGGTGTTTACAGCACACATAGACCGTCGTATTTCAAATTGCTGAGATGATGAAAATTGATCCTCGCTGATGCATTCCGTTAAAAAGGGACCAATCCATGAAATTCGACCGAAACTACACGTCCCATGATCCTTGGCGGACCCGGAAGCAGTGGAGATCGAGGACACCGATCAGAAACCGCGGAGAAAACTGCTCCACTTCGGCGCGCCCTACGGAGGTAAGAGCTACCGCCCGGCACACCGAAGCAGTTACTATCACAATTAGGGCACCCCGCTTGCCGTGTCTAATGAGTATCACTGATCCCCTTTCAGAACGTACGGCGCGGACCAGACTCCATGTTGTCACCCCGACTCAAGCACCCAAGGTAAGCACGTATGTGTTACCTTTTGACCAATTCCGAGTCCCACTTTGAACAGGAGGACTTACCCTCCTCCGTTTTTTCCCATAGAACATAGGAAAATTCTCCCGGACCTCGTATCTTGACGTGGGACCTGGCAAACCACAATTTAAGTAAGTCCAGAGTGATTTGTTTGTTTGGATGGGTTTTATGAAAACAGAATGCCTGCAACTGATTGTTTGCTATATGTTTTTTACAACAGGTGGTTGTCCTTCTCTTTGGACACTTTGACACCCCCCTAAGTCTCGAATTGATTGAGAGGTAAGATGCAGCAGCTTGTAGTAGGAAAAGGCAGGGTAGTATTAGAAAGAATGGCAAACCAACAAATGTTCCCTTTCTCTTCCACAGACTAACGTCCTGATGAGAACTCATTAATCACATGAGTTCGAAACGCGTAGACTCTATAAGCCTAAACAGAATCACTAACTGTGGAAAATATTAAGAGGTGTGTTGTAAAAACATAAATGCTGTTGGCTTTATTGTAATCCACCTGATTACAATTTGGAAATAATTCACATGTTTTCTTGTTTGTACATAATGTGTATATATTGTGGTGTGAAAGTGGTTTGACTGACTGTGTGAATGGAATCATGTTGATATGTTGTGTTTAACTTTCTAAAGTGTAAATATACATTCGAATTTGTCATTTGTTGTTTTGTTGTACATAAGGTCTTAAAAAATTGAAGTTGGTCAAATTTAATTTTCCAAACAAAAAAATCGAATAAATGATTGAAATATAATTAAATAAAAAACGATACTTCCAGATCGAATTAAACATTTGTTTGATCTCTTATGTTTAGCCAAAAATAGGGCAGCTAATCAAATAGCAGCACTGGCGTTTTCTGTTGTTTATTATTAGCTTGTGGCAAGCTGTGCTGTTGGGAGCCCATACCCAGTAGTGTTGTTCTAGCTTTCAGCGGTAAGGCCAAAGAGTCTTTTAAGCAGTCAGGTGTGCCCGGAGATTCCCATATAGGGGCCATAGCGCTGTAATATGGTATATTTAATGTGCTTCTGATTTGGTACCATAATTTTGCTGCACTGTTTAGGATCTTTAGTTTTATCTTTTTGAAGAATTTTGGGTGACCAAACTTATATAAAAAATGATCTGTTCTACCTGTCATGTTTTGTAGGAAATCGGGGTAAGATTGATACTTCTTTAAAAGAGGTCTCATGTTTTAAATTGGAATGCCCTGTAGTATTCAAATAGGTCAGGACTGGCTATTCCGCCTTGCTCTTTTCTCCTCCTTAGTTTACTCCAAGCAATTCTCGTTCCTTTAGATGACCAAATAAAACTCGTTATTTCTCCCTGGATTTTCTTCAATGCGTCTTTCTTGAATTCCAAAGGTATAGTATAAAAAAGGTAGGTAAATTTGGGTACATTGGACATTTTTATTACATTGGATCTTCCCAGGAAGCTTAAAGGTAGCCCGTCTCATACTGATTTGTCAGATAACCGGACACACTGCCAAAGGTGATTATTGTATCTTCTATTGCTACTGTAGAGTTTTGAAAGTTATCCATAAATACCATCAGGTCATCCGCGTATAAGGCCACTTTTTTAGACCAATCTTGATGTTTAAAGGGTGTTATTGAGCTGTGATTTCTGAGAGAGCATGCTAATGGCTCAATATAAAGATTGAACAGTAGCGGGGACAGCGGGCATCCTTGCCTTGTTCCTCTTTGAATCTCAATATTCTCTGTAAGGCTCCCATTGATTAGTATTTTTGCTCTTGGCCTTTTGTAGATTTCCACCACCATATGACCAAAGCTTTCTCCTAGATTATATTTGCTGATGACCTTATTCAGAAACGTCCAGTTGAGACTGTCAAAAGCTTTGGCTGCGTCGAAAGTGATTATGGTTAGGGGTACTTTTTCGCAGGTGGCTATATCTATTGCCGCAAAAAGTTCATGTGTTATCTCTTGTATTTGCCTTCCCTTCACGAAACCCTTTTGGTCAGGGTTGATCAGTTTTGTCATTACCGAGGCTAACCTCCTGGCCATGACCTGCGTAAAGATTTAGTAGTAGCAGTTCAGCAATGAGATAGGTCTGTAAGATTCACAGAGTTTTTTTTTTTCCAGGTTTTAGGATGATGCTGATGGTCGCATCGTTCCATGAGTCGGGAATTTTGTCCTGGTCCTTATCAATTATATTTATTAGCTCTGTTAATGGAGGAGCCACGGTTTCCCTCAGGGATAAATAGAATTTGTTAGGTAGGGCATCAGGACCGGCAGCTTTCCCTCTTTTCAGACCCTTTATGACAGCTCTTACTTCTTCAGTTTTGATTTCTCTATTCAACTCTTCTTTCTCCTCCTCCGTTAGTAATGGGAGTGGCAGGGTATCCAGATAGTTTCTAATCTGTTCCTCTGTGGGGTTTGTGTCTTCCTTATATAGATTGTAGAAGAAGTTTGTGAACTCCTGCATTATTACGGAGTCCTCAGAACTTGGTTCAGTTTGGTTATGCTGTTGGATGCTGGATGTTTTATTTCATGTTTGATCTGTCTTGGTTCTCCATGCCAGCATTTTACCGCATCCTTCCCCATATTCATGATTTGATAATTTGCTGGCTTCCCACTTTTTTCTCACTTTGTTCTCAAGGAGGTCAACTAGTTTCTCTTTAAGTTCTTGGTTTTTCTTTTCTAGTACTTCTTTCCTATCTGGAGTGTTTCCTGTCACTATTTGTGCCTCTAATATTTGTATGTCTTTTTCCATATTTCCTATTTCCTGCTTCGTGAGTTTGGATCTGTAGGCTCCCATACTTAATAACTTCCCCCTAATAACTGCCTTATATGTGTCCCAGGTGGTTTGTTTTGAAGTGCCAATTTGGTTATCCTCAAAGAAATTAGCATAAGCGGTCGTTAGTTCTTCCGTGATCTGTGGGTCTAACAATATAGTGCGATCAACCGTCCATCTGGGTTGTGCGTTATTGTTTGTCATTTGTAGAGTTAATTGGACTGCAGAGTAGTCAGACAAGTGAGCTGGCAGATGCTCAATGCTTCTAACGCTGCCTAGTAGGCTCCTATTTAATAAGAAATAATCAATTCTAGATCTGTGACCCAGTTTTTTGTTATGAAAGGTAAAGGGGTGTCTTTTGTCTCCCTTTTCTTTCCACATGTCCATTAGATCCAGATCTTTTTTGTAGTTACTTAGCCACTCCCTCATCTTGGGTAAATTTACTTGTCTACTAGGGGGGGGGGCTATCCGTTTTGGGATCAAGTATAATGTTGTAGTCACCTCCTAGTATTATCAGAGCAGTTGTTGATAGAAGCTCTGTGTAGAGTCTTTGGAGGGGGGTTGGGTCGTCCAAGTTTGGACCGTAGTAGCCAACTACAGTAAATATGTTGTTATTTATTCTTACTTTGGTTACAGCCCATCTTCCCCTTGCTGTCTACTGCTTTATGTTCAATCTTAGCTTTGAGTGATTTTTTGAAAATTATTGCTATACCTTTGATATTGCCGTCCTGATTAGTACACACATAGGCATCAACCCAGTTGAGATTTTTCACTATTTGGTCCCACTCCGCACTTAAAAGATGTGTCTCTTGTGATATGATTACCTCGCTCTCGGCTTCCTTCAGGTATTCAAGAATCCTTCTTCTTCTATTAGCAGTTCTAAGACCATTGACGTTCCAGGAGAGAACTTTAAATTTTTTGGGATTTGTCATCATTTACTTATATTTTGTTGGGTAGTGATATAGGTTGATTTGTGTTTTATAGGCCCTTGAACTCCTTTTATTTTAATTAGAGAGGAAATTTTTTCAATTTGTTTCCCTAATTTGCTCCCCACCCGTGCTCTCTTTTTGTTCTGTATTTGTGCTTTTTTGTGAGGTTCATTGTTACCCACCCTGAGGAAGCCTCCCTTCTTCTTTTTGGGCGGTATTATTCGCCCACTTTGAGCTCCGTTCTTCGCCTGGTTTGCAAGTTTCACCTTTCTTGACTTTTATTTCTCGGTCCGCAGTTGATCTTTAATTTGTTCTATAAAGGATTCTACCTCTTTGGGATCCCTCATGTTGTGCATTATGTTCCGCCACATGATCCTTAGAGCAGCAGGAAATTTCATTTGGACTGTGGCCCTAAGGGACTTTAGTTCTTGCATGAATTGCCCCAGTTCCCACTGTCTATCCTGGGTGGCTTTTGACATGTCGGAGCGAATTCTGAAAGACCAGTTGTCTTTTTTTTTAGTTCCATTTTTTAAGCCCTCGCTTAAAATTCTCTCTTTCAATGTGTAGGTTTTCAAATTGATTAAGATTTTTATTGGTGTCTTTCTCTCTTTGCTCTTTCCAAAGGGAATCTCGATGGACCCTCTGAATATCGTCCATCAGATTAGTTTCTATGGCCCAGGGGAAAAACTCTTCTAGGAGGGAGATAATGAACTTTTTAAGTCTGTCCTTTCCAAGTTCTCTGGAACGTTCAGTACCCTTAAATTGTTTGTTCTCGCTTGATTTTCTAGTGATTCGAGTTTTTCCTTCATGCTTCTATCGCTGTCTCTTAGCGACCTTATCTCCTTTTGATTAGTGTCCACTTTTTTACTGAGAACTTCTACCGCTGACTCGACCGCAGTCACTCTTTCTCCTAGCTCATTCAATTTTTGCTCTAGGTTCTCGCATACTTCCTGAATTTTATTTTGATTAGTATCAGAGATTGCACATTTTTCTCTTATTTCCCCCAACATTTTATCCATGAATTTTTCCATGAGCTTTTCAGTATGTTCTAGGGCAGGATGGTCTCCCCCTGAGTTAGCCGTAGGTGTTTCAGTAGACTCTGTCATGGTGGACATGGTGGCCCCCCCAGATATCTCCACTTGTGGGTCTGCGTGGGACTCTTTCCCTTTACTCATGTCCCGAGCTTTATCGTCTAAATCTGTAATGCTCATCCCCACTCTCGTAGGGGGGTTTATGTTTAGGATAGTGACTGGGTTCGAGATTAGAGATTTGTTCTTGTCTTGTGGGGCGGGGTGGTTACCTCTCACTTGGACCAACTGTTGAACTTTGAGAAAGGATCTTAGGGAGGGGGTTACTTTAATCTTTTGTTCTGGCTGATGTTTCTCTAGATCTTTCCCCTTTGCTGTTCTACTTTTTATGTTTTGTGACTGGCGTTCAAGGTTGGGAGTCCCTCTCGGCTTCCTTTTTGTACTCCTATGAACCACGGTCTGTTTTATGGGAGGGAGGAAGCTCTGTTTGGAGAACTGCCTGTTCCTAAGACAGTAGCTAGATCTTATCCTGCTTCCACTTTCATTCTCTACTACTATTGGGGCTTGGGTATCTCCACCCCCCTAACCTCTGAGTTTTCCTCCGGGGTAACAACTTCTACCACTATTTCCCCTTTTGCTCCCTCTCTTCCTCCTGCCCCCTTTCCGCCCTTCGCTTGTTTGTTTTGCTTACACCCAGCAATCAGGTCTAACGCAGCGACCCCCTCACCACCTTTCTCCCCCTGTACCTTGTTCATGGGAGTATGTGCAGTCCTTCGATCAGGCCAGGGAGTGTTCTGCTGATCCCAGAGGTCTAGGTGCCTCGCTTCTGTTTGGGGCAATGCCAGAAATCCCTTCTCTGTAAGTTCCTGCTTCCCAGCCTCCGCTGAACCAGATTCCCTCGTGTCAGTCGATTTTGTCAATTCCGCCGATTCTACCACTACTTCTACCGTCTCTGGCACTGCACAGGAGTCCCTGATCTTGTTTGTGGCAGCCGCGTCTATCGAGCAAGCTCCGTCCGCACTTCCTCTTTTTGCCCGGAACTGCAAAGGCTCTGCTGGGTCGAGTGTTGCTGTATCTGGGCTGCCGCTTCTGCCGCTTTTGCCCCGGAACAGGAAGGAAATTCTTCCTATCGCTTCCCGGCAGCCTCTGTTTGCACCTGACGCCGCCGCCCAGAGCCCGGTGTACGCGGTCCGAACGCTGTTGGTTACGATGGTTGCCCGGGGGGGGAGAGAACTCGCATTCCGAGGCAGTCTCCAGAGATCGCCAGAGATCGCCAGGTAAATCCCCCTTGTTGCTGTTATTCCTTGCGGGTTTTTTCTGTGGGTTTACATGTGGAAGGTGAAATTAATTGCGGGATACGTCTGGCGAGCACGGAGCTCCCGACCGGACCTCTTAGCTGGCCGCCATCTTCCTCCTCATGACAGAAGTCTTCAAGTGTCGGTGTATTCTCTGTCCCAGTGTCTGTGTATTCTATCTCCCAGTGTCGGTGTATTCTCTGTCCCAGTTTTTTGTATTCTATGTCCTAGTGTCTGTGTATTCTCTGTCCCAGTGTCGGTGTATTCTCTGTCCCAGTTTTGTGTATTCTATGTCCTAGTGTCTGTGTATTCTCTGTCACAGTGTCGGTGTATTCTCTGTCCCAGTGTCAGTGTATTCTCTGTCCCAGTGTCAGTGTATTCTAAGTCCCAGTGTTGGTGTATTCTCTGTCCCACTGTCGGTGTATTCTATGTCTGTGGAGTTGGGGGTGGGGCGGACCGGAATAACAGGCGGGGAGGCCGGATATAGTGTGCTATAGTCAATGGTTTTTATTGTAAGTTCTGAACAAAGGTCTGGTTGGAAGGAAGGGTTGACGGATGGGTTCCTGCTGGAAGTGCAGAGCGGGGTTGCTGGAATGACAGACTGTCCTGGTGGGGTCGTGTGGAGGGGGTCTTCTTCTTCTGATCGATGTCGTCTGCTCCGCCGTAGGTACTGGCACTCCTCGGAGGCTTGCAAAGGAGAGAAGAGTATAGGCCGCCGGCTCCTGTAGAGAGAGAGAGAGAGGAGGAGTCCCGTTTGATGGGGGCGTTGCCTGACCGGCCGCGGAGGACAGGGCCCCCGGGCTCGGACGTCGCCCTGGGGAGGTACGGGTCGCTTCGTCTCCACATCCCCTTTCCCTAGCTGTCATTCTTGTAGGGTTTGCGGGAGAAGGATAACGGGAAAGGTAATCCGCGTTACCCTGTTGCAGCCCCTTCCTGTGTAAGGTTTTGAACCGAAATGGCTGTAGAGAGAGAAGCCACCGGAGGACCCGGTCGTTGTGGCCCCTGTTGCGGGCTATCCATTCCAGCGGGGCGTGGTCGGTGTACAGGAGAAACTCTCGTCCCTCAAGGTAATATCGAAGGCTTTCTACTGCCCATTTGATAGCTAGGGCCTCTTTCTCGACGACTGCATAGTTCACTTCTTGTGGGAAGAGTTTCCTACTGAGGTACAGGATCGGTTTTTCGACCCCTTTCGAGTCCTTCTGTGACAGGACGGCCCCCAAACCCTGGTCGGGGGCATCGGTCTGCAATATGAAGGGCTGTGTATAGTCAGGACTGATTAGCACTGGCTCGGAAATCAGGGACTGTTTAAGAAGGTTGAATGCGTGTAACAGCAGGGGGGAGGGATGTCGTAGTTGTTCTTCTGTTCGTGTGGCCTTCTTTAACAAGTCGGTCAGAGGGGCCGCGGTTTGGGAGAAGTTGGGGATAAACCTCCTGTAATATCCCAACAAACCAAGAAAGGCACAGAGTTCCCTCCGGGTTTGAGGGAAGGGTATGGCTTGGATGGCTTTGATCTTATTGTCCTGTGGACGGATGAGCCCTTCTCCCAACAGGTATCCCAGGTATTTTATGCTCTGTGCCGCTAACGTGGTCTTGGAGGGGTTGATGGTGAAGCCATGTTTCCCCAGGGAGGAAATGACTGCATGCAAATGATGTAGGTGTTGTTCCCAACTATCACTATATATGACAATGATGTCTAGGTATGCCCAGGCGTAACGTATATGGGGCTGTAATACCAAGTTCATAGCCCTCTGAAACGTAGCCGGGGCTCCGTGAAGCCCGAAGGGAATTACTTTAAACTGAAACAAGCCCTTAGGGGTTGAGAAGGCGGTCTTGGTTCTGTCTTCTGTTTTAAGGGGAATCTGCCAGTATCCCTTGCATAGGTCAAGGGTACTTATATACTTGGCTTTGCCTATGCGCCTGCCACCAGTGTTGTGTATTCTATGTCCCAGTGTCGGTGTATTCTCTGTCCGAGTGTTGGTGTATTCTATGTCCCAGTGTTGGTGTATTCTATATCCCAGTGCCGGTGTTTTCTCTGTCCCAGTGTCGATGTATTCTATGTCCCAGTGTTGGTGTATTCTATATCCCAGTGTTGGTGTATTCTATATCCCAGTGACGGTGTATTCTCTGTCCCAGTGTAGGTGTATTCTATGTCCCAGTGTTGGTGTATTCTATATCCCAGTGTCGGTGTATTCTATGTCCCAGTGTCGATTGTATTCTGAGTCCCAGTGTGGGTCTAGTCTATGTGTCAGTGTCGGTGTATTCTCTGTCCCAGTGTTTTGTATTCTCTGTCCCAGTGTCGGTGTATTCTATGTTCCAGTGTCGGTGTATTCTCTGTCCCAATGTCAGTGTATTCTCTGTCCCAGTGTCGGTGTATTCTCTGTCCCAGTGCCTGTGTATTCTCTGTCCCAGTGTTGGTGTATTCTATGTCCCAGTGTCAGTGTATTCTCTGTCTCAGTGTCGGTGTATTCTCTGTTCCCGTGTCGTGTATTCTCTGTCCCAGTGTCGGTGTGTTCTATGTCCCAGTGTCGGCGTATTCTATGTCCCAGTGTTGTGTATTCTCTGTCCCAGTATCGGTGTATTCTCTGTCCCAGTGTCGGTGTATTCTCTGTCCCAGTGTTGGTGTATTCTATGTCCCAGTGTTGGTGTATTCTATATCACAGTGTCGGTGTATTCTCTGTCCCAGTGTCGGTGTATTCTCTGTCCCAGTGTTGGTGTATTCTATGTCCCAGTTTGATGTATTCTCTGTCCCAGTGTCATTGTATTCTCTGTCCCAGTGTCAGTGTATTCTCTGTCCCAGTGTACAGTGAGTGAACCTGGGGTAGGTTTTTGTCCAGCTGGCAGACAGATCTATATTCTTTTTCTAGATACCCTTAACATGCAGTGGCGGCTGGTGACATTTGAAAGTGGTGTTTCATAAAATTAGTGGTGAAGCACACCGTGGCAAGCGAGCGTAGCGAGTGAGCCCAAACGACCTAAGGATGGTTCGGGGGGGTTCTCCTGTGAGAAAAGTTTGAAAACTGAGTGGAAAAATGGTGCATTTTCAAGACTTTCGGAAGCCACTGTGCTAAACAGAAACAGGCTACTGCCTCCCCTCAAACTATCATCAGTTCCATGACATGTTAGTGATACTGGTAGGCAATAGAGTTTAAGAGTCCATATTCTGGAAAAGCACAAATTCTAAATTTAAACTGTAACACCATTGTTAGGGGTTTTCTTTAATAACAAGCATTGTTTTCTACCCAACTGAACCCTTTTGGCAAGATTAGGATAATGAAAGACTGGGCAAAAAAAACATATCGATCTAACATAATGCTTGCAGTATACACACAGCTGTTTGATGGCAGTTAATAGCACAATGTTCTATATTGCGATTTAGACTTACAAACGACAAGTAACAAAAGGAGCTCTCTTACAGAAGCAGTAACCCACTGACCTATTTACATTACATGAACTTTATCTGCATGGTACACATTCTTAGCAGCAGTCATTTAAACCCACTGCGCTACCTTTGGATGAGTCAAAACTTCCACTAGACAAACATCCATTTCTTTCCAGGAAGACATTAATCCCCTGATTTTTTTTTAAATTTTTAATTAATGCCCGATAATTGCTGGAGGCCAGGAACGCGGTAGCAGGTGCTTTTTAAAGGACAATATACATTTGCAAAAATTACCCAACATTATACACCTCGCCGAGAGAATACTGTATTCAGCACTGTTCAGTTTACAAGCAATCTATTCAGCGTTGAATGGAGTAATGCAGAGCACAAATGTATTGCATGCAGAGTAGCAAATGTAGTTTCAAAGTAGCATAATACAACGTAACGCACATGTCCATATAAACACGCTGCTGTGGGAAGCAATACTGGCGGGAAGTGAACTGCTCTTTACAGGGCGGGCACAGACTGCAATTTGCACGGTTTGGGCCTTACAAACAAAACAAAAAAAAACGGACAGGATTCATGGGGTGATTACAGAGTCCTGCATATGCATCGGGCAGAAAAGAAAGGGGTAAGTTGAGAGCGTATACTGCATGCACGAAGTGGAACCTATCAGACCAGGCTCAAAGGGCTCACACAAAGGTAAAGGCAATAATCGTGCAGGATTGGGGCCTACGTGAAAGTAAAAGCAAGGTATACCAGTTCCACCGTAAAGTTAGGAAAACATATGGCATCTCCATCTACCATTGCCCACACTGGAAATGCTGTGCAACCTTGCGACCTTGCAGCAGCCATTACCAAAGAAGAATACGTGCTGCGCAGCGCCACTTGTTAAGGGGTGTAATATTGGCAGGCAGACCTTCTAATGGGTGTGTGTGCACTGCACAGTGCTCTGTAGCAAGTAGTTAGCAATAGCAAGTTAGTTAACTTCAAAAAAATGCCCGCCTGGGCCTTACCTGGGCAGGGCCGTGATGAATCAATCAATCCAACTACTACTGCAGTGCAGTTTCCTGGCACTCCGACCGGATCCTCCTTCCTTTCAGAATGTTCTAGACTGTAGGACACGTGCGGGAAGGGTCGAGTCTGCGCAGACTGGAATCCTCGACTTCCCGCCTGCCACAGCCACACACTCCTTTCCCAACTCAGTGAGTTGGGAAAGCTCTCCACTCTCTGATTGACGTGGAGAGTTAGCGATACCGGGCATGGACATAAAACGCTTGGGCTAACTTTGCCTCCACGTCATCAGGGGGTGGAGACTGGACCCTGAAGCTAGGTCTTTGCCGAGCTGATGACATCACAGCCTTCAGGGCTGTGAGGTTGTCGGCCCAGCATACACCTAGGCTTCTTTGGGAGTTTGGGACCGCAAGGGGGAGAATGAATGGCAAGGGAGAGTCACGCAAGTAGCCTCAGCCAGCTGCCACAACGAACGGCCACTCACTGTCACGGCGGGCCGTGCGGCTGCCATAGACACATTCGGACTGACTTTATTATGTATTTACTATTATTTACTGTATTACAAAACGGTTTTTAAATTTGAGCATGCCACCGCTACTTCTGGTAATGGTTCAGAAAAGGGGGGTGGTGATGAACAGAGTGTCTGAATTAAGCAGACCACTCTTACCCAGTCCAAAGAACAGGGCTTGATCCATCACCGTTATTTAGCTCACTGCCCCATCCCAGCTCAGAACCTGGCTATATGCAAATTAGTCTGTCACTGGCCCAGTGCATCATGGGAACAGGGCAGACCAAACTACCAAGCCAATTCTTCACCAGAAAGGAGATAAGCTTCCGGGGACCGGTTTCTGCCATTTCAGGCGTCGTCGGCCCGGCTTGCTTGAATCCTGATGGAGCAGTGAGCAAGGGACTCATGTCTGAGTATACCCTGCCACACCTATAGTGGCCAAAAACGATTCAGAAAAGGGGGTGGTGATGAACAGAGTGTCTGAATTAAGCAGACCACTCTTACCCAGTCCAAAGATCAGGGCTTGATCCATCACCGTTATTTAGCTCACTGCCCCATCCCAGCTCAGAACCTGGCTATATGCAAATTAGTCTGTCCCTGGCCCAGTGCATCATGGGAACAGGGCAGACCAAACTACCAAGCCAATTCTTCACCAGAAAGGAGACAAGCTTCCGGGGACCGGTTTCTGCCATTTCAGGCGTCGTCGGCCCGGCTTGCTTGAATCCTGATGGAGCAGTGAGCAAGGGACTCATGTCTGAGTATACCCTGCCACACCTATAGTGGCCAAAAACGATTCAGAAAAGGGGGTGGTGATGAACAGAGTGTCTGAATTAAGCAGACCACTCTTACCCAGTCCAAAGATCAGGGCTTGATCCATCACCGTTATTTAGCTCACTGCCCCATCCCAGCTCAGAACCTGGCTATATGCAAATTAGTCTGTCCCTGGCCCAGTGCATCATGGGAACAGGGCAGACCAAACTACCAAGCCAATTCTTCACCAGAAAGGAGACAAGCTTCCGGGGACCGGTTTCTGCCATTTCAGGCGTCGTCGGCCCGGCTTGCTTGAATCCTGATGGAGCAGTGAGCAAGGGACTCATGTCTGAGTATACCCTGCCACACCTATAGTGGCCAAAAACGATTCAGAAAAGGGGGTAGTGATGAACAGAGTGTCTGAATTAAGCAGACCACTCTTACCCAGTCCAAAGATCAGGGCTTGATCCATCACCGTTATTTAGCTCACTGCCCCATCCCAGCTCAGAACCTGGCTATATGCAAATTAGTCTGTCCCTGGCCCAGTGCATCATGGGAACAGGGCAGACCAAACTACCAAGCCAATTCTTCACCAGAAAGGAGACAAGCTTCCGGGGACCAGTTTCTGCCATTTCAGGCATCGTCGGCCCGGCTTGCTTGAATCCTGATGGAGCAGTGAGCAAGGGACTCATGTCTGAGTATACCCTGCCACACCTATAGTGGCCAAAAACGATTCCGAAAAAGGGGTGGTGATGAACAGAGTGTCTGAATTAAGCAGACCACTCTTACCCAGTCCAAAGATCAGGGCTTGATCCATCACCGTTATTTAGCTCACTGCCCCATCCCAGCTCAGAACCTGGCTATATGCAAATTAGTCTGTCCCTGGCCCAGTGCATCATGGGAACAGGGCAGACCAAACTACCAAGCCAATTCTTCACCAGAAAGGAGACAAGCTTCCGGGGACCGGTTTCTGCCATTTCAGGCGTCGTCGGCCCGGCTTGCTTGAATCCTGATGGAGCAGTGAGCAAGGGACTCATGTCTGAGTATACCCTGCCACACCTATAGTGGCCAAAAACGATTCAGAAAAGGGGATGGTGATAAACAGAGTGTCTGAATTAAGCAGACCACTCTTACCCAGTCCAAAGATCAGGGCTTGATCCATCACCGTTATTTAGCTCACTGCCCCATCCCAGCTCAGAACCTGGCTATATGCAAATTAGTCTGTCCCTGGCCCAGTGCATCATGGGAACAGGGCAGACCAAACTACCAAGCCAATTCTTCACCAGAAAGGAGACAAGCTTCCGGGGACCGGTTTCTGCCATTTCAGGCGTCGTCGGCCCGGCTTGCTTGAATCCTGATGGAGCAGTGAGCAAGGGACTCATGTCTGAGTATACCCTGCCACACCTATAGTGGCCAAAAACGATTCAGAAAAGGGGGTGGTGATGAACAGAGTAATGGGGCGGAGCCCCAATGCCCTCGGGGAGAAACCTCCACTGTTAACAGGTTGTTTATAGATCATCGAGAAATGCTCCATCTAATATGTTCTCAGGGCAATTCTAAAATTGAAACTGATCCCACGCAATGATCTCCATGCTGCCTCCTTTCCAAGCATTTTCGTATTTTAGTATGCATTTACTCCCATTTCTCAATGGATCATTTAAAAAGGTGTATATTGAGGCTCAAGCTAAAGCTCATTCAGAAAGGCCAAGTCCATATAACGTTGATTGTGTCAAACATGTGTGTAGTAGTTTTTCTTGTATTCACAACAGCACCGACCAGTTGGGTACATTGCGTGAATGAGGCTGAGTGTAAATCCTATTCTATGTCATGTGCTATGTTTCTTTCAGGCTTTAGATACCGAGGCCATATCGCAGTGGAGTGTGATCCTAGTCACCCCACACAGTGGATACCCTCTCACCACAGTTTGGTAACAGCGGAGCACGTCGTTTTTTCACTTAGGTCCTGATGAATGCCGCTGACCCTACTGGGCGATCTGGCAGAAACATGTCGACCCTATTGACATCGGTGGGAGGACAATAACATCCTCAACACACCAATTACCCTATTTTTAAATACCATATAGATGCCAGCAATATTAAATATAATTTGACATCTGTAATGGCTTTTTAAACTCACTTTTTTCTGTAAGGGCCCCCACTTAGTTTAGAAGTGTATCCCAGTTGTCAGGTGCATGCCCGCCCTCTATCAAACCAAGTTTTTAGAGGGCGAGGACTGGTCTATGATGAAGCATGACACCAGGTGGTGTGTGAGAACAGTCCTTCACTTTTTGTGAGATGCCTGCACTCATTAGCATTCCGTAGGGCCGTGAAAACGTATCAATTTTAATTCACCTTATATTCACTTTTCTGTCCCTTTTAGCGTTGTGTTGTGTTCACCTTTTTCCTGCGCCAGGACGCTCCTTAGCTGGAGCATCTGTGCGCAAAATAAATGATATTAACATAACATAACATAACAAACCAAGAAACATTTGCACTTAGATCACCCCACTGGGAGCAGCTCTGTGTGTTTAAACATTTATGTTGGAGGCTGCCGACTCCCAGTACCCCGTGCCTCTGGTTCCCTCACCCCAGATACACTCTGGGTTTTGTGGCTACATACATTGTGTGTATCCCTGTGAACTCTCTCCACAGGGTTCTTCACTTCAGAGGGTCATTCGAACAATAACCAATGAGAGCTCAGCAATGACTTAGCTGCATCCACATTATAAATGTTGAGTCTCTATGCGTGAACTGTGATCGATTAACCAAATATCAGTACATTTCTCCAGAGAATCCTTAGGTCTTTAACAAGCAACTTACATCTTTAGGGCAGCCTGTCATAGCCCCTTGGCTCTTGCCTGGCATGGATGTGTCTGAACCTGCTTGACTTCAATGCACTATTGTCGTGCTGGCACACCAAATCAGTGCTCTTCTTGGCATCTGCGATAGACGCCCCAGCAAAGGCATAAAATTGAGTAACACCCATAAAGTGCTACACTTCCTCTTCAAACGTGCTATTCATTACGTATGATGGAATGAAGCTAGAAAACAGGTACATAGTTGTCAGTCTGTCAATTGTTCCAGGATAAGTCAACCTGTTATCTTTTTCAAGAGTGTCAAACAGTAATCGTCCAATCCACAACTGAACTCACAATACAACATTCATAAAATGTGGTTTCTAATTCTGCCTCAATGTGGTCTTCCATGCATTTTGTATGATGGACAGGGGCTTTACTAAACAAGTGCTATACTTTGCAGTTTAAAAAAGAATCACTGTTAACATCTTCATGGGTATAAATCATTATATTTTATTTTAAGTGAAGCAACTGTGTTCATACCCATTCTCTGGACAACGTGTCAGACTAAATGTCAGTACAAATTAAAAAATGAATTCCTAGAAACTTGTACACATAATTAGGGCTTCCGGTTTTATGGTATTTTTTTTAACACTTCCGTCTGTATTTATCCATATTTATGTTTTGGCCATTTTATCTGTATTTATCCATATTTATTTTGTGCTCAGCGTATAAATGAAGTTGTAAAACTGTACAGTCCCATATTTATTTAACTGATAGACGCGCACTCATACTTTGATGTCTGTTGTGTTTAAGCTGGCAAATATTACATAACAATACATCCACTGGCAAATACTAGCATTATATCTTAAATGTATGCTGACATATGGCGTTATTTAAAGACATATCATCCTGTTTTTTTAATTTCCATGCGGTCTATCTGCTCAGCTGCAGGCCTACAATTCATGAAAGACAGCATGTAGAGTCACTTAAAAGTGGGACAATTTTCTGTATTTATCCACTTTTAAAAATAAATGCAGACAGAAAACACATTAACCCAGACGCCCTATGGCCTGCAATACAACTGCAGGTGCAACATTCCAACCTCCCAGGTGCTACTGATGAATGAGAACCATTAAGCCTTGGGAAAATGACACGTTGTAGTCTATTGAAACAATTAATTACCACAGGGTGAACTGAAGGTCAAATATGTCTTCACCTTGCCAAACTCGTCAGTCTGGTATACACCTTTGGGTAAGTATTTTAAATTCATAACCTGGTAGTCTTGAACTGTCTGTCCATAAGAACTGTCCTCAGGTAACCTGTGTCCCACAGTTACTGAATGTTTAGCAAATACATCCTTTAGCTTTCTGTAGTCCAGGACAGCTTCAACGTAACATTTTCGATGATTTGTTTATCCCTTTCCTTGTCAACTGCATGCCTGTTATAAAGAAAATTCCACTCTTAAAACCTCAATACCCCCTAGAGACCTTAAAAAATTTACTGAATGTTTTCAAAGACATGGTCACCTCCCCAAAAGACTAATCAGGTACTAACCCTAGCTTACTAATTTGAGAGTATAACCACAACACCACTTAATTTCTGGACACCATCACACCTCTTATCGACAAACTAAAAAGAGAAATTAAAGCTTCCCACTGGTAATTCCTCCAAGGCAAGCACTGAAAGAAGAGGAACTAAAATGGAGAAAGCACCCATCTGAAACCATCCGAAAGATCTTTTATCATTCTTAAACAAAAGTCTACCCTACATCAGCTTAATGAGTCCAGGTGTACCAGATTTGACAGCTAATTCTCAAATAAATGTACTGCACTAAGGAATGAGATCAATAAGACCCCAACTAGAGAAGTGACTACACAAAAACCTTGAGAAAACCATCACTGAAACTAGACACTTATGTTATGTGAACAATTTTATCCCACCATCAACAAATTAAGAACACAGCAAAGATCACACATCTTTCTGATTAAACTTCTTAAATGCCCCACTACAGAGCGGAATTGTCCCTGACCCCCTAAATATCAATCATGCCAAACTTCTTCTGAAGAAATCCAAAGTTGAGCTTACTTAAACAGAAAATTTCAGATCCATGAGGGGACTCCCTTACCTGTCAAAAGTGTAATTGTTCACCTCAACAACCATAATATAACAGCAAACTCCTGGGGCCATTTTAGTTGGATTTTAAATTTCCACATCATGGAGTCCATCCTCCTCTAACCCCTTGATAACTTGTTAAAAGGAACTCATATGCCCTACCGCTACTTTGAACTATTCTCATGTAACACATATATATATATATATATATATATATATATATATATATATATATATATATATATATATATATATATCACACAGTGGCTGTTGATGCTCTGTAGCAATAGTAAGAACTGTGTTTCCATGGGAAACTGATTATCGGTTTCCTAATAACGTTAGCGCCGTTTGATGAGTCTTCACAAAAATTTCCTTTAAAGAGTTTCATCCACTTCTGCTCCTTCCCAGAAAGTTTTGGGGTGATTCGTCAAAAAGGGGTCAAGAAGAACGGGAAGTTCCAAAATGCATTTTCCCAATGCTATTTCCTAAAGGAATTTTGAACAGCACTACAGCAAAAACTGCTCAACGGAATTACCCCAAATTTTGCATAATGCTAGATCTTTGCCCAGAAAGCAAGGTTTTCGGTTCTGGTGTAAAACCTTTCTGTAGTTTTCAAAAAATCAAGGTTCAAAATGTATAGATATCTTGTGACACTGTACTGCCATAGAGTAGTGTGGTATTCCGAACTCAAAACTCGCAATTTGATAGACTGGTTGCAACTTAAAGAGAAAGTTGCAGCTGCCATTTTATGATATGGGTATACAGTCCCAGTGCCATCAATAACAAATAAAGATAAGGAATGAGGGAGTGGTAGGAGTGCACTGACCATCTGAGCCTTAAGGGGCACGGGAGAGATCCCAGAGGGACACTTCCAGGTATCAAATTAAAAAGATTTTATTTTTGGAGACACCATTGTATTATTATTTTTTTAGCAGAATAAAAAACATACAAGAAGGAAGTTAAAAATAAAAATAGATATACTGATACAATTCATACTATAGAATCCTTTTCATTAAAGAGAAAATGTAATCATCACAAATGTTATGTATTAGAAAGAGATCATTTCATATAGACTAAAGTGCAAGTGCTAAAGTGCCATACATCCAACGGATATGTTACCCCTCGAAATCCTTTTCCATTTAATCAAAATACAATTCATACTATGCAATCCTTTTATGAAAGAGAAAATGTAATCATCACACATATTATGTATCAGAAAAAGATCATTTCATATAGACTAAGGTGTAAGTGCTAAAGTGCCATAGATCTGACGGATATGTTACCCCTGGAAATCCTTTTCCATTGATCAAAATACAATTCATACTATACAATCCTTTTCATTAAAGAGAAAATGTAATCATCACAAATATTATGTATTTGAAGGGTGGCACCATTGTACAGCAGTACTACTGCAGCTCTCGGTGCAGCCCTCCTGCATTTTTGCATTAGTACAGCAAAAACAAAGTGCAGACAGTGGGACGCTCCAAGACCACAGCGGATTGCCAGCAGCAAGGTCTTAGTCACCTGTGAGTTGTTGGGCACAGGACGAAGCCAAATTCCACACTGCACACAGCGAAAGGTCATGCCTGGCAGAGGGTTGGATGCCCGCGGGGTTTGGCTGCCAGTAGGGGTTTGGCCAAATTGCCTTGTGTGGTGGGGGCTGTGCCTAGAGCACGAAAAACCACTATACGCGGCATGGTGGGAAGATGAGGTTGGGGTTGGGCACAGGGCCAGGGTGATCAAGACCTAATAGGTAGAAATGCGTCAGTATCGGTGCTGTATTTTGCACAAATAAAAGTAATACACAAATTCCTGTAGTATGGCAATATTTTGTTGGAATACAAGTTTCTTGGGAGGCTCTGTCTGCCCTCCTCTGCACCAGCTGCGAGAGCACGATGATCAACTAGATCACAGATACATATACATTTAAATATACATTATGCAAGAAGCCTCAGCCTTGACACTTGAAACAGTCAAAGCAGCTGTTGGGGATTTTATAACTATCAGCGCATAAATCTTATCAGATTTATGGTAATTATATGCATATATATATATATATATATATCCAAATGCAAGTTGCTCGAACAATTAAGTGCCTCACACGACGTATTATTTAAACCTTTTATTTATCGACAGGCAGCAGGAAACCACAGTGCACTTCTCCTAGCACATTCTTAAAGCCTTGTGCCAAACGCGTTTCTGGAGCAGTTCTCCCTTCATCAATGGCAGGCTCATGAGGGAAAGAGACAGCTGCATTTCATCTCGTGCTTGTTTTAAAGTTCTTAATCCCGCCCTACCGCGTGTGCAAAACGTGCATTCTGGTTGTTGTGGTCTTTAAATAAATGAAAACTTCCGTAGTAGCAGCTGTAACTCGCACCTTCCAAATTATAAAGTCTTTTCAATTGCTGGATCACCGTGGCACCGTATTTCCTACTTTTCTTGTGCCATCCGATAAGGTAACGTCATTCTTGTTGGTACACTCCTCGTGAGTATGACCAGACCTGCACCGTCAGCAGGGGGAGACTTTGTGGCCAGAGCGGGCCACATAATATCCAAATGCAAGTTGCTCGAACAATGAAGTGCCTCACACGACGTATTATTTAAACCTTTTATTTATCGGCAGGCAGCAGGAAACCAAAGTGCACTACGGAAGTTTTCCTTTATTTAAAGACCACAACAACCAGAATGCACGTTTTGCAAACGCCCAGTAGGGCGGGATAAAGAACTTTAAAACAAGCATGAGATGAAATGCAGCTCTGGCCACGAAGTCGCCCCCCTGCTGACGGTGCAGGTCTGCTGCCTGCCGATAAATAAAAGGTTTAAATAATACGTCGTGTGAGGCACTTCATTGTTCGAGCAACTTGCATTTATATATAACGCTCCCACCTTTCTTTTCTTAACAGAAAAGGCACAGCACTCAAGGAGGATTGTTGTAACCACAAGATTTAATCAGGGAAACTGCACAGACGCGTTTCGGCGTGCTGCCTTCGTCAGTGTGTCAGTTACACAAAACAATCAGCATGTTAATAAAGCTTTGCCACATCATGGACATGGACATAGGACTAACCCCTCAAGCAACACCATGAGCGCCATATTAGAATGTGTTTCCTAAGTATCATTACATATGTAAGATGCTTGCCATGCCCACTAATGGGCTGGGTGGTCATGCATAGAGGGTCTATTCATTACATATGTCTAAAAGTATATAGACAAAAAATAAAGCCGTGGATCGGCTAGTGTCCTATGTCACAGTTGTCCCATCATGATTATAGTGCAATTAAAACATACCGGAAAATATACACTGATTGGTCATATTCAACATTAGAACCAATCAGATTGCGTGGGCAGTTGCAAAATACATAGTTGGTGCATGTAATAAATTGGTTCAATCAATAAATATAGTCTATTCAATGTCAAGATTTCATTGATAAGAATCAAATCGGATAACAATAACCACATGGCTAGTATGGTTTTTTCAACAATCTGGTAACAACTAGTCAGATAACAACCAGATAGATACATGAGTGCAAATCAGACCAAAGAGAGAACCCAGAAAATCAAAGATTTAAATCAAAATTCAAGAATTTAAAAATTAAACCAAAGAAAATCATAAAAAATTAGACCAAAGAAAAGACTCAAGGATAATCCTTCAAGGATGGTGCAGATGGGTGGAAGATGTAACATCACTTTCCTAAATGAAACGCCATCTCTTCTCCACTTTTGAGCCCCCTGGGATGTTTAGTGGAGAGATCTAAGATGTACCTCGACTCCAACCTGCGGAGTCTTCTCAGGCGATCACTTCCCCTATGATTGGGTGGGACAATGTCCAGCCCAAAGAATTGGAGTTTGTCTCGGTCCCTGCCGTGTGCCTCGGCAAAGTGCCGGGCCACCGGATAGGCTGGATCCGCCTTCTCGATGGCCCGCAGATGTTCTAGTATCCTCAATTTCAGTTCTTTGATTGTACTGCCAATGTAGCGAAGGCCACAAGGGCAGATCAAGCAATATACTGCAAATTGTGAACTGCTGGTAATGAACTTTTTGATGGTCATTGTTCTCCCTGTATCTGGTATTACGTAAGACAGAACTCTTTTGCTGCCGGCACAGGCCTTGCAGCATCCACAGGGAAAAAACCCTTTCATCTCTTTAAGAGTCTTCACTTTGGGTATGGGTTTCTCTAAGTGACTCGTGACTAGCATGTCTCCTAGAGACCTCGCTTTACTGAAGGTCAACAGTGGATATGTTGGTAGATCTTCCTTCAGTACACTGTCTGTTTGCAGAATATATAGTAACAACAAGAGAGCGAGGAATTGACAAAAGTACTTGTCCGTCTCTCCAAAAAATATATACGATAGAACAACGGGGACAAGACCTTAGGCAGGTACTGGTCAGGGTAAATACCCTATGGGATGAACAACACGTTCTTGTTGTTTAGAAACCCCTCACCCACCTACCTAGTAGGTGGCATGCTTCATCATCGGGGCCCAGCTGGATCACCGAGTGTGAACCAGCTGTGCTGCAACGCCTGTCTACAGCGGAGCGGCATTTGTTGTGTACAAGTGAACAGTGCTATGTGAAGTGAATTATATGTTAAAAATGCCTATAGGAAATACCCTTTTAAAAGTTTTAATTGAAGGGTCCTATGGCATAGGTAAAAGCTGTAATCGGATATGCTTGAGGAGGTGATGCCCCTCAATATCCTGGAAAAGGTGTAGGTCAACTAGTTTCAGCCTTCGTCGATAGTCGTGAGGCTTTCTTCAGGACCAATAGTGAGCCTGGCCAAAAAAGTAGAGTAGCCACGGCGGTGTGTCTTATATATCAACACGCATCCTAAAGCGCATTGTGTATGTAGTGGGTCGGTATACTTACTGATCCCATTTGTAAAGTACGTTGTCTTTACGTGTAAATAGCTACATGGATCCTGACTCACGTGTGGAGTATTGGGGACCGTTTGTCTCCTCAAATGAAACCATCAAACCTAGTACGGAGTAAAGGACCCGGCAGTCCTGCACTCATCTGGCGCTGGTCCAGGAAATGTTGACTGCCTCCAAGCCGTGTCTATGCTCTATACAAGTGTATAGGCTAGTAATGTCCATCACCATCAGCAGATATTGTGGGTTCCATATTAAGTCTTGGATCTTGATCAGAAAGTCCTTGGTGTCCTGGCTGTAGGAGTCCAGTTTCACTACCAAGGGGAACAAGATGTTATCCACAAAACGGGACATATTCTCCGTTAAGCTGCCGATGGACGAGATGATGGGGCGACCTGGAGGACAGTCCATATTTTTGTGTAACTTAGGAAGGTGGTAGAAGGTGGGGATCATAGGATAGTTATTCCGCAAGAAAAGATGTTCATCTTTGCATAGCATCTGAAGATTGTACCACTTCTGGATGAGTGTCTCATATTCCATGATGCTCTGTTTGTATAGTTCGGTGGTACATTTTGCATAGAACTTATCATCTGAAAGTTGCCTCAGTGCTTCTCCTACATATTGGTCCCTACTCATAAGGACCACGTTCCCCCTTTGTCCGATGGTTTCACCACAATATTTTTATCACTCATCAGGTTTTTTAGTGCCATTCGTTGTTGGTCAGTGATGTTCTTCCTGTCGGGTTGATGGTTCCCTTTTCTGTATTGCATGAGGTCGTTTTTCATGGCCTCCGTAAATACGTCCACAGCATCCCATGGTGACTGCGGCACGAAGACGGAGGTAGGTTTGAACATACTTTCCTCCCTCTCCTGTTCCACCCCTTGAAGTTCTGCTCGCTGAGCTATGTCCAGTCGACAGATGTCAGAGTCCTGTTCCAACCGTAGGTCCTCCACGGTCTCAATAGCAGGCAGATCTCTACTATTTAGGGCATCTGTTGCAGTCATCCTTGCCCCCTTCACATTACGATCTTTCATGTGAGGGCGCAATTTGAAATACTTGTGCAATTTAAGTTTTCTAGTAAAGCGGAACAAATCAATCCGTGTTTGCGTATACTCCAATTCATTGGTGGGGCAGAATGTCAAGCCCAGGCTCAGTACTTCGGTTTCTATGTAGGTTAATTTTTTCTCGGTCAGGTTCACAACCGTTAAGTTAACCAAATCTCCAGAGCCGTCATGCCCGTTGGTTATTACTTTTTGTTTGTATTGCGGTTGGTCCAGCGGGAGGATCTTCCCCCTCCTTTGCCTCCTCTGTCCGCCGCCTGACCTCCTCGTCCTCCTTGTCCTCCTGCCCCCCCTGCACCGTCAGCAGGGGGGCGACTTCGTGGACAGAGCGGGCCACATAATATCCAAATGCAAGTTGCTCGAACAATGAAGTGCCTCACACGACGTATTATTTAAACCTTTTATTTATCGGCAGGCAGCAGGAAACCAAAGTGCACTACGGAAGTTTTCATTTATTTAAAGACCACAACAACCAGAATGCACGTCCCAGTAGGGCGGGATTAAGAACTTTAAAACAAGCACGAGATGAAATGCAGCTCTGGCCACGAAGTCGCCCCCCTGCTGACGGTGCAGGTCTGCTGCCTGCCGATAAATAAAAGGTTTAAATAATACGTCATGTGAGACACTTCATTGTTCGAGCAACTTGCATTTGGATATATATATATATATATATTTTTTTTACCATAAGAATGGTATATATACATATATATTTATACACATGCAAATACCTCTAAGGAAATATAAATATATATATATTCCTTTTGTTCAAAAACATTTGTCAGCAACTCCCCATAACAAGGGCCAAAACCCTGATCAACACAGTTGTTAGGAGCAAGCAGGATGTTTGCCAGGGGCGTAACACAAGCCCACGCATCCCCCGCAGTGCAGGGGGGCCCTCAAGCTCAAGGGGGCCCCCTCAGCACTGCACTTCGGCCTGAGAGCTCCTAATAGAGTCCGGAGGGGGCCCCTCCACGTACCTGGCAGGGGGGGCCCTCAATTATCGTTACGCCACTGACGTTTGCAACATCATAGACTTGGGGTGCGCCAATATGGATCCACTCCATGGGAAGTGACCGCAATTTTGCACTTCAACAGCTTTTTACCTGCTCAGAACATCTCCATCGCACCTTCCGACACTCAGCAGAGGCGGTTCATTGCTGAAAGCAGTTCACTGTACAAGGTGCTCACCTTTCAGTGTCCAGCTGGACATGTTTTAGTGTTCCAGGAGTATGCGGTACATGCACTCTACACCCACCCATCACAGGCGTCACCGGTCAGGTGATTCTGCTAATAAAAGGTTGCCGGAAACATGTGCTCTGGGCCAGTTAACAGCAATCAGACTACTGTGTCCGTATCCATTATTTACTCTACAACCTTGGTAATCAAAGCTACTGACAGCACTGACCCTTCCATACCACAGCGCACCGGCCACAACGCATCGTCCCGCAACGTCCCCAACATTGTGCCAACTTTTATCTCTTTGCTGAACCCAAACTGCTTGACCCTCTTGCCCAATGGCCTCTCCAACCAACTCTAAGCCACAGCCTAAATTATAGAACTTAAACATATCAGATCTCGACTTCTGAACCAGGGGATTCCATGGCTACCACACACATGTACCCCTGGTTCTCCAAACCGGGAAATACAATTATTTAAACTCTGTAGATAATTTGTGCATATATGTACCTCCTTGCTACCTATGTCTGTACTTCCTTACATGTCTTTGCCTCTCTACACACGTCATCAGGCATCAACAATCTACCTTGCAGCAATTTGCAAAAATGTTCTTTTGTTGTGCTGTGCAAAGCTGAGCACTTGCATTCGGACTACAAATTCTTCAATAAAATGAAAACACAATTTTTTTCAAAACAAAATGCATCCATTTCTGACGATCCGAACCCAACACTTTCACGCTCCAAGAGCTTTGTCACGGTCCAAACCCGGGCTCCCTGAAGCGGAGTCATAAATACACACAAGAATTTGAAACTCAAAACGTATAAAAATGCACAGAGCCACGCGATATGGTACTCTCCAGAGGGCTTCTGCAATGCACTGATTTACAAACGGAAGTAGGTCAGAAGCAGCGACAAAACGAGCCGAATGTCCTGGATCTGCGGAATAAACAAAAGTTCATGAGAAGCCGATGCGCGCGCTCCCGGGGGATGCGCTCCGCCCCCGGCGACCCCGCCGGCTTCCTGCCGAGGCTTCTAGAAGCTGCTGGGACGCGGCTGATGAATAATGTCCTTCTGTAACACAGCGTGTCCGTTCTGAAAGTCTCACTCCCCGGTTTCCCAAAATAAACATATTTCGGGTATTCATCACAGAGGCATTTGGAGTGCATAATGTATGCAGTCTTACTTGTCGCAATGTCGCTGTGCATTAGTCCCGAAACATCTAAAACGGGAGTAATAAGGGAATATATACAATTAGTAGAAATAGAAACAATTGTGTCTTCTTTGCACCTTTGGTAATAGGGCGGTTGGTGTCTCGGTGCCGATTCACAGAGGCCTGTTAGAGTACGTAGAAGAATACACCTATAGTGGCACTATTTTTTTTTTTTTTTAATGAATGTTCCACCACAAAATAAATGTGTATTTCAGACCAAGTAAATACTGCTACTTCTTTGTACATTCTAGTGTTTATATTAGAGAGATTCATGTCTGATACTAAAACTTTAAATGTTAGGAGTACATATGTATGTATAAGGTAATTACACCTATTCCTTAAGAAAAAAACTATTTAGCCACAAGATATACGTGTACATCAAACTTCTGAATATTGCTCCTTCTTTGTAGATATGGGTCTATAGAGAGGGTCTTCTGTCTGACATTAACATTTTACTAAGTGTCTGATAGGACAGAGGGCCCTCTGTATCCTAATGGAAGTGCACCCCTGCCCTGAGGGCCCAACTTTACTGATCCCTAATGCTGATGTTTGTTGTCATAGGCAAAAACAGATCATGCGTGTGCGCCAGGAAATAGGTCTGTCACATGGATTGCAGACTTGTGGGACCATATAAGGTGCCGACAGAGCCACGCTTATGGTTGTGGAAGGCTCTAGCCTGCACCAGGAACTAAGCAGCACAGGCACGGTGATGGCAGCATACCGTGTATTAATCAGTAGTAGCGAGCAGGACCATTTAAACCTTTGTCATTGGAGTGTGGCCTGCAGGCTCACTCACTTTAAAGTTCCACTGCTGTGTGCTTAACTCACCCCTTGTCCTACATCGGTTTGGTGTGAAGTGCAGCGCAGGAGTGGTATATCTGTGCTGAGTGTATGTGTGCCCGGGGAGAGTAAGGTACTGTGCAGTGTGTACGCTGAATCCATGTGCCGGGGGTATGTGTGCCTGTGAAGGGTACAATAAAGGAAGGATGTAGTGTTGTGCAGTCTGTGCATGTTTAATGCATGTGCTGGGTGTATTTGTGCCTGTGAATAGTATAACATTCAAAGGATACAATGCTGGCTGTGTGTGCGCCTATGAGGGGTACAATACATGGGGGAAACAGCGCTGAGCAGTGTGTGTTGCTTGTGTATTAAATGTATGATCTGGGTGCATATGTGCCTATGAGTGGAACAGTACATGGAGGATACAGTACTGTGCAGTGTGTGAATATACTGTGTACATGCAGTGGGTGTATGTATGCCTGTGAATGGTACAATACATGAAGGACTCTGTGTTCCATTTTAGGAGACCCGGGCCTGCATGGTGGAGGTCTAGAAATACCCCAGACAGATTGTATATTGCTGCATTCCTGTAAGCTGTGTGGGACACTCACTGGAGACGGGCAGAGCCAGGCTTCCCCTGAAAACGTCAATGGGTGCTCTTTGATTCAGTGGGAGGTTTAGTAGGAAGGAACCTGGGAAAATTTCATGGAGAAGATGGGGCTGATAAGAGAATCATAAAGAGTAGGGCCGGTGGCCCTGGGCTCCCCTTTTGATGCACACATTGCTGCGGCTGACATCCAGGTGAGAAACTCTAGTTTCTCCCATGACCTCTGTTGTGAGGTTTTGTAGTCACTCCTGCTGTGACAGGCGGCTTTTCAGAGGAAGGGAGAGCAGATGGGTAGACACTTCTAAAGGATGGAGATCCCCAACATAAACTTCAAAGACTCAAACTCGAAATCAGATTTCGGGCCTGATTACGAGTTTGGCATTCCGAGGACCGCCAGATTCACGGAGTGCAGCGGTGGCAGTCCAGCCAACGCGGCACCAGCAGTGCGACCACCATATCACATCTTTGAATTTTGGACTGCCATTGCACCGCTGCAGTTAAAAGGAAACCGCCGTTCTCTGGCGGTGGCGTGGCGGTCAGGGCCTCAGTAATATGCTGGTGGTACCGCTGCGGCACTGCCATGCTTATTATGAGTTTTAGGACCGCCTGTGGTGTCATGGAGGTCTTTACTCCATGAAAAGGATGGCAGTCCTGAAACATAGGGGGTGCACCCCGGTTCCTGCACTGTATGGACTTTACAATCCATGCTGTGCAGGAACAGTTTTTGGCGTTCCCATTGCGATTCCAATTCTCAGAGGCACTGCCGTAGGGCCACCAAAAAATAGCCTGCCAGACACGAGGAAACTCGGAATCTGGCAGGCAGTGGGCACAAGGGTTAGGCAGTGCGTGCTGCCGGCATTAAGGTCCACTCCTGCACCGCCAAACTCGTAATCAAGCCCTTGGTGTCTGGAAATGGACTATAAGAAGTGGAATTTGAGACCCCAAAAATTGTCATCTGCCAAGCAGCCAGACTGGGGGCCATGGCCTGCTAGTGTCCCTGCTGGTTGAGGGGACACAACTCAGGGTATCCATGACCACCTGCCCTCAAGCCTGGAGCAACAGTGCCTGCCTGCTTGCCAAGACCAGTGTGTCCTGTTATGAAGAGGAGAGCGTTGGAGGAAGCAAGATCCAGTGAGGAGGCTGTTGAGTAGATTCCCGGTGCAAGGTGTGAGGAGACTGCTTCACTGATTGGGTTGTTGCCCATGTGCAGGACATAGTCATTGACCCCCATGTGTCAGGGCAAGGCTGCTGTGAATTAAGACTTTTGTATCTTTGCACCATTTAGGACAGAGCCTCTACATAGTGCCAAGCTTGCGAACTTGTGTGCCAGGAGTGGGCATAGTGAGAGGGTTGCAGTGCGGTAAGGCCCATAGCATGTGCTGTAGTGGGCCGTGATCTCGTATGCCAAGAAGGGCCACCACCAAGGACTTGGACATACCTGTGTCGATCGAGCAGGAGCCTGTGTATTGTATGGATACAGTCAGTGCTTTAAATGGGCCGGTACGCACCGGTACTGAGTACCGGCACTTCTCAGTTTTCTCCATTAGAGTACCGGAACTTCTCCTTGTGTCAAGAGAGTACCAGTACTCCCAGAGGCAAACTGGGGTCGGGCTCTGAGGTATGGGATTTCATGCAGCGCAGGTGCTGTTGAATACATTCAGGGGAAGCTTGTTTTGTGAGGCACTCTGACAGTCAACAGTGAGTGTATTCCAGCGCTAGGTTGCTGCTGCTGCCTTATACTCTAACTGACAACGTGACAGGAGTAAGGAGATGTGGCCTGCCGGACAGAGCTACCCACATTGGAACTTTTGCGTTGTCAGTTAGAGTGTAAGGCTGCAGTGCTGGAATACACTGTCAGAGCGCACAACGCCTGTGGCCAAGTTCAGCTCATGTGTACAGTGCGCAATTAGTACTTTTTTGCATTTATATATAGCGCACACTTGTCAGGAGAGAATTAAAGCACTTTAAATGAGTAGTGCAAGTTCTACAGGAAAGCATACTTTATTTTGTTTTAATGGCACAGGGAGCTGCAATCCCAGCTTCTGCTCAGCATCCTGTTATTCTGGGTGCTCTTTCTGTACCATAAAAACAAAATTACGTTTTCATGTAAACTTCTGCTTCTCAAGTAAAAAGCTTTAATGCCCTCTGCCAAGTTCGCACAATATAAAACTGCAAAAAACACCAATTACGATGTGCACATATGAAGAAACATGGTCGAAGGACACTAGAGTGCTTTTGCCTTGAATAAGAAAATGCCACCATTGTAAAATACCTGCCTCAAAGCCGCGCCTCCAGACAAGCCCCTACGAGGCCCATCCCTATAAATTTGGTGAGTACCGGCATCAGGAATTGCAACCTGATTGGAATCCCCAACCAGAGAAGTGAAGACGCTGTTGGAGCACCTGCGCACAATCATCAAGGAAAGGGACTCAGGAGAGGATCAATGCAACAGCCCGCATCGGGGAATGGGTCAAATACCGACCCTGCAGGAGGAGCCGTTAAAAACCTCCGGTTGCATCGGGAGCGTGACCGTGTGTGAGAAACTCGGCACCCACTGAGTATAGCCCACTAGAGACGCGTGCAGCTAACTCACCTTAACTCAGCTGGTGCTGCTCCAAGCACCCGTGGACAGGATTTGCTTAGGAACTCCAGATGCTTCACACCTACCGGTGCGGATAAGACTGATTGCGGGCCTGTCAGCCACCGGGGAACTTACTGCTAGTTAGCACTGCGGCGCTGGAACACTCTTGACTTTATATTATAGACAAAGTGGACTCTTGAGACTAGGACTACAAGTGGTGCTTACCCTGGATGTTGCCTATAGTAAATGGGGAATAACCACTATCGCTAGGAGCGAAGATGGAGTGGGACTTAGGAGGGTAAATCCTAACAAAACACTAGAGCCACAGCCTTTAGGGAACTGTGTAGCTGTATTTCCTATTTTTCCTCTGTGTTGTTAGAGATAGAAATAAAATACTTATCTTTTCTATAAAAGTAGGTATTTGGTTAGACAATGATTTGTTGCCACGGCTGCGCACGCATGTTGAGTTGTGCAGTCCATGTCTACTTGCCTGTATCCACTCCAACCTGGAAGGAGCCTTGGACTGCACCAGGCCACACTAAACCTGAGAGTCAAGTGCAGAATGGGTAGTTGGCCCAGTTGCTCAGAATCCATAATAGGTCAGGCCTGGGACATCAGGAGTAACCCTACATGCTCTGTAGCTCTCTGAAAGGGTTTCCGAGAGTCTTATGTGTATATATGTATGAATAAGTTCATTCTTGTTATTTTTGTATTTACAAATCGACTCTCTTCAACTTTTCTCCCATTCCTCCTCTCTGAAACTCATCCCAAAACTTTTTGACCACCATAAATTCCCTAACACCCTTTTCAAAATCCCCCCTCCTTTTTAGCCAGCTTGCTCACTAACAGGCACACAAGTCCACTACTCCCAATAACACCTTACAATCTTCCCCTTTTCTGTTCCATTCCCATCATTCTATCCTTACTCAAAATACTATTACTCACACAAGAACTCTGGAGCACAAACTTACCACAACTAATCCATAAGGAAAAAATAAAGTACATCATACTAATCTCCTATTTAACTCTGATCTTGGGTGTTGGGGTAGATTGCTGCTCACCGCAAAGCACTTCAACACCTTGACAAGAGTAGTAAGCACTATTTAAATACAGTTTTGATCACAATTACTTCCCGTATTCAGGAATGCTTTGGTCAATTGACCCACATTAATCCCTTCCACGCGGGGCTAATTCTCCTGCGGTGCTGGGAGGGGGGGCGTGCGAGGCGCCGCGGTGCTCGTGACGAGCCCAGCTCGTCATGCTGCACAGTGGAGCTGTGCTCATGACGAGCAGAGCTCATCACGACTCCGCCCACTCCCACGGAACGCCCGCACAGGTGGGGAAATAGCCCCGCGTGGGCGTTCCACGGCCGTTATGACGAGCTCAGCTCATCATGAGCACAGTTCCACTTAACATAAGCGTCAAAGGGGTTAGATGAAATTTTAGAGGTATACAATTTATTTTAAGTTCACAAAAGATTACAGGACTTATACTGGAAAGCTGTGGTACTGGCAGCACTCATGTGCGTAAGCATTTAACTTTGTGTAAATGTAGCAGGTGTAGCTTTACACTTATGCGAATATTTAAAAACAGTGCAACTGCACCTTAACATTTTTTTTATTCTCCACAGAGAAAATATTTTTTCCTATGGAGAACCCAATGGCTTGCATCCCTCCCATTTAAACAGCCTCTCTCACTCCCACCTTTATTAGTGACTTAGGGTCAGATGTACTAACCCAGTTTGAGGGCCCAGACCCTCCAATTCACAAAATCACAGTGTTTGCAACTGCAATATATGTTTTTCCAAAGCACAACTCGCATTTTGCCAGCTCCTAAAAAGAGATTCTGAATGGTTACAGTGCCGCAATTTGGGAGGGGTGTGTTGTGGGCTTCCCTTTCAAATTGCGATTTGGTAACTTGTGTATCAATGGTTTACGACCACAATCCTAGTAGCAAACAACTGAAAAGATACCGACTCCCAAGTAAAGGTTTGTTATGCCACTGTCACAGACATGGTGCCCTGCTGACCCTCGCACGCCACCATTCCTGTGATTATTATCAATCGAAGTGAGTTGCAAATTGTAAACTATCTAATTAATTTTGTTCAGATAAGTTGGATTGCAACCCACTCTGATTCGGAATTTTAGAAAACCGACTTATTAGTACATAGGTCTGTTCGAACGAGGGGGCGTGGCCACGAGGCAGATGGGAACGGATGCGTGAGCACAGAGCACAGAGCACAGAGCACAGAGCTCCGCGCCGACCCCGTCCTTTATCCTGCAGAGGGGCTGTGAACGAAGCCCCCCAAAAACCCCGGAAGTGTGGTGAGGGTGCCTGGGAGCACCAGCATTCAAAAAGAGCGAGCATGAAGTAGCGCAGACGAAGGATCGGCGAGAAAGATTCCCGAGCCGAGGAGCAGACCCAAGATGGCGACGTGAGGGCTCCGAGCTCAGGCTGGTTGCAAGGGTGGCGCGGCTTGCGAAGCCTCGCAGGAACACTCGGTGACGCGGAATAAGCCTAGTAAAAGCTCGGATTGCGTGTTGCCAAAGGTGTGTGGGAACATTGGAATACAGAGCGCCTGGGGCCCCGACGAATTTGGCGGCCGAGCAGAATCGAAATGGCGGCAGGTGCGGCTGGCAAGGAATTCACTGCGGCAGTGAACTGATGCAGTAAGCGGGATTGGAGGTCTCCACCACCGCTGCAGAAACCGGGTAGCTGGCCGGAGGCCTGTGGGGGCGGATTGTGCCGCGCAGCGGCTGGAAGCGGGGAGCACATAGCGGCAAGTGGCCCCCCCTTCTCTCTCCCATCGTGAGCGGAACTGGAGGCATTACGGAGACCTGGGAGGATCTGCGGGCGCAGGTGGGAGCTGCCTGGGTCTGCCGGAGGCCAGTGGACAACGCAGGAGGCGCCGCAGATACCCTGGCCACTTAGCTGTATTGCGGAGGCCCCCGGAGGGGAAGGAGAATGTGAGCATCGAGAGGACTGCTCGGAGGTGAGGGCTGAAGATTGCGGCAGTGCTAGAAGGCGGAGTAAATTGCGGAAGTGCCCTGCTCGCAGGGAACTGGAGCGGCCTGGAGGCGACCAGGCACAGGGGACAGCTGATGTGGTAACAGGAGGCGGAGCCCGGAGAGACTACATGGGAGCTGGAGCCCTAGGACCGTGTGCACCTATAAAGGCGATAGAGGACAGAGGGTGAGGAGAGCAGAGGATGAGCGCGACCCTGGCAGTGGGGTACAAGAGTGGTGCCAGCCTCATGGTGGGAACAGTGAGACTATCGGACTGCCTGTGCAGTAGGTCACTCGAAGGGCAGAGGAGCACCTGAGGGCAGTACAGCCATAGCGGGGACTCCGGGGGCCGAAGTGTGTGGATAACTGGGCGGAGCTGGTTGCGTCTACTGGGATACACCCCTGCCCTCCCTATCTTGGGGCTCTCACAGCTGGTGCCACTGAGCAAGGAGGGCTGAAGAAGTGAGGGTACCTGGAAAATTGGCGAGGCCCTGTAGAGGGGCACCGCAAACAAGTGGCTGGGAGAAGACAAGAGTGGAGCCGCCGATGGGGGACCTCGGCGGGAGATAGTCTGAGCAGGGCCACAGAAGAGGACATGGGCTGGTGCAGGCAGTAGGTGGAATACTCCAGCAGCTGACACAGGTGCATTGCTGCGCTGTGGCAAGACTGTGCATTGTAAAGGAGATGAGGCCCGCCGTCTCTGATCCGTGAGGTGGGGAACCGTGGACATCTACGACGAAAGAGATGCGGTGGCTGTCGACAGTTGGCCTTGAGTGGGCCACATTGCTGGAAGGGGGCCTCTGATGCAGTAAATGTAGTAAAAAATCTTGGGGTCATGATGGACTCTTCCCTTTCCTTTCAGGCCCACACCAAACGGTTAGCCGCCGCATGTTTTGGCATCTTGCGAGGCCTGAGACCCATCTTAAAATACTTTGCCCCCTCGGTGCGCCAACTCATCGTGCAAGCCACCATCCTCTCTCGCCTTGACTATTCGAGCTCCCTCCTTCTGGGGGCGAATAAGGCAGAAATAATGAGAATGCAGCGCATTCAAAATGCTGCTGCTAGAGCTCTGGTGGGCTTGCTGCGTTTTTGTTCAGCCTCCAGCACCATTCGTAAGCTGCATTGGCTTCCCATTGATAGACGCATCCACTTCAAGACACTTTGTCTTTCTTTTAAAATTCTGAAATGCTCAAGTCCTGCCCTGTTGAGCAATCTGATCTCCCATTATGTTCCATCTCGCCCTCTCCGCTCGGCAGAACTACATCTGGCGACGGTGCCCAGAATTAGGCTCTCTAGGACCGGCGGTCGGGCTTTCCGGTACCTTGCGCCCAAGCTCTGGAACTCCCTCCCCTTACATATCCGTGCCATCGATTGTCTGTCTTCTTTTAGGAAGGCCATCAAGACCCTTTTGTTTCCTTCACCCTAGCTTATCTCCAGGTTGCTTTTTCTGTTTTTCTGTTAGGTTGGTCTTCATAGTTGTTGTGTCCTCCCGTGGCAGCGCCGGGACGCCCCTTTGCTGGGGCAGCTGTGCGCTTTACAAAACGGATAACATAACATAACATAACATGCCCAGCTGGAGAGTGGCCTTAAACGAGAGCTGGGGCAAGGGAAGTAGCGGGGCCCGGACGAGTGTGGAGGGCGACCCTGTTGAGGGGTGTGATTCTGGAAGGCGGCGCTGAGCGGTGAAGGGAAGGCTGATTGCCACCTGAGGTGTGGCCGCAGAGTGGGAACCTGCTGGGAGACTGCGATTTTTAGCGGACCACCCGGAGGCCTTGGGGAGCTAGCGATCCGAGGGATCATGGGTAAGCCGAGAGGGAAGCAGGCGGGAGCACCAGTGGAGCAGGAAGAGGATGCGACTTCTGGGGAGGCGCAACAGGGGACTGCAAAGAGGTCGATCAAATACTAGAGGCCATAACAGACACCAGAGAGGCCCTGCAGCTGGACATCGCGCATGTGACACAGGGCTTGGGACTGCTTCAGGCAGACCATGCTAAATTGGCTGATAGGGTGAAACAAATGGAGACAGCCATAGAAACCCTGGAGCCAGCTCAAAAGTCGATGGTGGCGCAGATGACAGATTTTCAAATTAGGCTGTAGACGCTGGAGAGGAGGGCAGAGGATGCCGAAGGACGAAACCGAAGAAACAATATCCGGGTGGTGGGGCTGCCTGAAGGGGTAGAAGGAACCAGCATGGTGGACTATCTGGAGGAGTGACTAGGGGGGGCTGTCGCACCAGAGGGATTGTCATCTTTCTTCACTCTGGAGAGAGCCCACAGAGTACTGGCCAAGCCCTTGGCCCCCGGGAGACTGCCGAGGCCGGTGCTGGCCAGATTTCTTCATTATAAAGACAGGGATCTTCTGCTGAACAAGGCAAGGATGGCGGGCCCCTACACAGTGGACAATAGCAAAGTGACATTGTTTCCGGATTACACGCTTGAGGTTCAGTGCTGCAGAGTGTCGTTTGTGGCAGTCAAGATGAGGGTATTCAATACTCTCTGATGTACCGGGCGCGTTTTAAGATTATGGTGGATGACAAGATGTCCTTTCATGACAGCCCGGAGGGGCTTGGGTCTGGCTGGAGATGTATAAAGCGGGTATTGGAGAGCCAGTGAGTGGCTTGGGAGCAGGAGTGGAGGGACCTCACCCGCGCAGACTGAGGCGTAGCCGGCGACGTCAACCAGCAGCCCAGAAGCCGACAGAGACACAAACAGAGAAGGAGAGAGGGGCCGGGCTGCAGGCCGTCACGGCTATCTCTCATGTGGAAGGGAGCACCTCCCCGGCGGGGACGGAATCGGACAGGGGGTCCTTGGAGGAGGCTGATGAACAATCGGAGGCTGGAAGCTTGAAACTGCCACGTGTGACTGCTGGGACGGCGGATGAGATCGTAGCTGGGTGATGTAGACTCTGGCTGGATATGGGAAGGGCTCTAGCCGGGGGGAGGGGGATAGGGAGGGGGCCGGATGGAGAAATGGTTGGCTCGGACTGGCTCAATGAGGACCGGGGTAATTGAGAGGGCGGTGGAAAACGTGTGGAAGAGACCTCGAAGATGTGAGGCCCCGGAGGGGCTGGTGCAACATAACGGGGGCTGAGCGCAGGCTGGAGGTCTATTAGGCGTCCGGTTCTTTGAAGCTGAGGGCTCACCTCCCGTAAGTTTGGGTGGGAGTAGCTGCCTGAGGGCATCGAGGGAGCATTTGAGTGGGAGTTTGTATGGGTTCTAATGTTGTAGTGCCTGTTCTGGGGGAGGGAACTGGGGAGGGGTTGGGAAGGGGTTGGGGGAGTTAGAGACACCAGTGTGCTCTTAGATAGGGGTTGGGCATGGGGAGGGTGTGCCTAACTAATGGGGACACTATATGATTTGAAATGTATCACCTGGAATGTACGGGGGCTTCACACAATGCAGAGGCGGCAAAGGTGCATGCTTACCTGGTGCGGCGGGGGGTACAGGTGGCGCTCCTCCAAGAAACATATATCAACCGGTCCAAGGGGGCAGCATTGAAGAAGCGATGGAGGGGGAAGTTATTTTACACAACTTACTCGGCCTTTGCCAGGGGCGTCCTGGTGTGGGTTAGAGCGGGGGTACCTTTTCAGCCACTGCAACAATTGATTGACCCACAGGGAAGGTTTGTAGCGGTGCTCGGGAGGCTAAATGGAGTGGATGTGGCCTTGTGCAGCGTGTATGCCCCCAATGTCGACATGCCATCCTTTTTTGAGAGCTTATCGGGGAGACTGGCGCCATACTTGACTGGGGTGATAATAATGGGGGGTGATTTCAACTCCATAGCAGATATGGACAGAGAGACAGGTCCCACCCTCCGCTCTCAGGTGCCTCAGTACATAGGATCTCCAAGGCGAGGAGAGCATGGCAAACTAATTGGGGGTTGGTCGACACTTGGCATGCCCAGACTTGGAGGAGAGGGACTACTCCTATTATTCTGGCCTCCATGACCTGCATGTGCGATTAGATGCAATATTGTGCACCCCTGATGTTCACGCCAAGGTGGTAGGTAGCTAGTATTAAGCGAGAACAATATCCGACCATAACCCGCTACATGTGCAGATACGATGGTGCCGAGAGAGGTCACTTATACCGACCTGGCGGCTCCGACCGGAGGCGCTGAAAGATCCGGTCTTTAGTGAAGAGCTGGGGGCGGGCATTGCTCAATATTTTGAGAAGAACGAGGGTAGGGCGATGTCAGCAGCAATTGAATGGGATGCGTTCACGGTCGTGGTCAGGGGCATCTGCATTAGCAAGGTGGTGGAAGTAAGGAAAACGTTACTGGCGGACCTGGAGACAGCGGAGAGCCGGCTGCGGTAAGTGGAGAGAGACCGACCTGGGAGGCCCAGGGCACAGAGTGAAATGTTGAAGGCTAAGGAGGCAGTTGCGGTGCAGGTGGAGAGACTAAGCTCCTTTGATTATAAGAATTATAGAGCACGGATGCAGGCGGAGGGGGACAAATCGAGCGCTCTGTTGGCATGGTTGGCAAACCCGATACCAAGGGGTGAACCGATCTTAGGCTTGAGAGTGCCCACAGGGGAGATGGTGCACACGCAAACAGGGGTTAACAGACTGTTTTTAGAGTATTACGCAGAGCTCTACAGTACCCAGCTGACTAAGGATGCCGAGGGCATAGAGGAATATCTCAAACAGATGGTACTGCCGAGCCTGAGTACGAAGCAGGGAGATTTACTGGGCTGTGAGATTATGGTGGGAGAGATCAGGAGCGCGATTAAGCACATGGCCCGTAACAAGACACCTGGGGTGGATGGCCTTCCCATAGAATTTTATTCCAAGTACGCGGAATGTCTGGCTCCGCTCTTACAAGTAGTTTATAAGGAGGCGCAGGCAGCAGGGAGGCTGCCTGAGACAGCTACGGAGGCTGTTATCATTCCCCTATTGAAACATGGTAGGGAAGCCACGGATATGAAGGCTTACCACCCACTCTCAATGTTGACAAATGACTACAAAATCCTGAGCAGGATCCTGGCATCCTGTCTACTCCCACACATGTCGCAGTTAGTGCACCAGGATCAATCGGGGTTTTATACCTAAACGCAACACGTCTATTAATGTGAGGTGCTTATTGCGAATCTTGGAGGACTGCCAGGATCCGACACTGAAGGCCTTGATTCTTTCGGTGGACATAGAGAAAGCATTCGATAGCCTGGAATGGCCATATCTCTTCCAGGTAATGCGCAAGCTGGGTTTGGTTGAAACGTTCATGAAGTGGACCCGCATACTGTATGAATCAGCGACGGCCCAGGTACGGACGCGGGGACGGTGTCAGCACCCTCCTCAGTGGGACAAGGAATGCGTCAGGGCTGCTTGCTGTCTCCGCTCCTGTTTGAACTGGCGATTGAGCCACTGGTGATGCGAGCTAGGTCAGGGAAGCATTATGCTGGGCTGGAGCTGTGCGGAGAAGTTCATTATAAATCGCTTTATGCAGATGATCTGCTGATGTTTCTGGCCGCACCTGCTGAGGTAAACACAGGAGTAACGGAGTTGCTGCGGACGTTTGGGGAAGTTTCAGGGTTGTACTTGAATTGGGAGAAGACTAGCCTGTTCCCGGCGAGTAGGGCAATGGAGCCTCCTGATAGACTGGGGAGACTAAGATGGGAGCCCTATTGCCTAAAATATTTAGGGACTAACATCTACCATGAGCAGGCGGATCTATTGGAGGGCAATGTGAACAGAGCAGTGCGAGGGGTCAAAGGGAGTATGGCGTTTTGGAGTACTTTGCCGCTCTCAGTGGCAGGTAGGGTGGCACAACTGAAATTAGATTTAGGCCCAGATCTCTGTACTGGGGTGAATGTATGACATTGTTCTGCATTCTGTCCATCAACTGTTGGTTTTGCATTTGTCACCCCGAGTGGGATGGGTATGCTCAGACGTGATTCCCATGCTCTCCACACCACTGGAGTCAAGCTATCCTGGCTGAAGACGGCTGATAGCCAGAAACCGGTCCTAGGATGCTTGATTCCGGTCCAGGAAAGACATGGCTTGGCAGTTCCGGCTGGACTGTTCCCATGAGGCACAGGGTCAAGGCTGATTTGCATATGGCCATGTCTGAACTGGGGTGGTATGGAGTGCAATAAAACAATGGATTTAGGCCCAGATCTCTGTACTGGGGTGAATGTATGACATTGTTCTGCATTCTGTCCATCAACTGTTGGTTTTGCATTTGTCACCCCGAGTGGGATGGGTATGCTCAGACGTGAGTCCCATGCTCTCCACACCACTGGAGTCAAGCTATCCTGGCTGAAGACGGCTGATAGCCAGAAACCGGTCCTAGGATGCTTGATTCCGGTCCAGGAAAGACATGGCTTGGCAGTTCGGGTCAAGGCTGATTTGCATATGGCCATGTCTGAACTGGGGTGGTGTGGAGTGCAAAAAAACGATGGATTTAGGCCCAGATCTCTGTACTGGGGTGAATGTATGACATTGTTCTGCATTCTGTCCATCAACTGTTGGTTTTACTACTGAAAATGGTAGCACTGCCTAGACTCTTGTATTACTTCAGTATGCTGCCTATTTGGATTCCGGGTTCGGTGTTTAAGACGCTTCGGTCCATGGTAGGGGGATTTCTGTGGGGGAGTCGCAGGTGGCGGGTGGCTCTGGCCACGATGATGAGGCCTAGGGGTGAGGGAGGATGGGCGGTCCCGGACTTCGAAGTGTATTATTTAGCGGCCCAGCTACAGTGGCTTACGCAGGCGGTAGCCCGGGAGTTTAGGGGACCGTATGGCCCAAAGGACCGATGGCTACCGAGGCATGTTCTATCATTTGTCGTTCTCGGTCAGCGATTGCGAGTCGACTCATTGACGAATGAGGAGAAACCACTAAGAGCATGCTGAAACAGATACAAGCATAGGGGTGGCATTACTCGCCCATACGTGCCGGAGGCAGTGCATGGCCTTCCCGAATGGGGGAGACTAGTCTGCGCTGGCGGAGTGGGAAGACTTAGGGCTACAAATGATTGGGAACCTATATGAGGAGGGGGCCCTCTTGCCTTTCCCGGCACTGCAAGAAAGATATGGTTTGCCTAGGGGCAACTATTTGCTACATGCTGCTCTGCTGTCTGCGATTCAGAAGTATTGGGGGACAGTACTATCGGGGCCACAGACATCCCTGACATGTCAATATGTTGTAATTGCAGTGGGGAGGGTGAAGGCAGTAACATGCCTATGCTGGCGAATTGTGGAGGAGGCACTGCAGCCACTGACTCAGTTGCGTGAAAAATGGGAGGCGGACTTGGGTAAGGATATTCCCGAAACGGCCTGGACCAAAATAGTGGAAAGGGCATGGAAAGGCAAGTAGAATGCCAGATTCCAACTTATCCATTTCTACATTGTACACAGGGTGTATTTAACCCCAGAGCAGATAACTAAATATTTTCATGTAGAAACGGCATGTTGTCCCAGGTGCAACACGAAAGCGGCAGATTTCCAGCATATGATGTGGAGCTGCCCGCAGCTCGGAACATACTGGGAACAGGTGGTGGAGGTCCTGTGCGGGGTTACGGATAGACAGATAGAGCCCGACATGGGGGTCATGCATACTGCACTGGTTTTCACACACAGCGCGAACTAAGGTCACAAGTAAGTTCATTGATTTAGGGTTATTGCTGGCTAAACGGGAACTAGCAAGGCAGTGGAAAACCAAGCAGGGCCCTAGCGTGGAGCGTTGGAAAGTGGAGTTCACGACCTGAGCGGCCAGTGAGAGTATGGTTAGGCTCCAACAGGCCAGGAGAGCAAACAAAGACAAAGTGATGGAAACTGCACAGGCATGGGAAGCATTGGCGGCTCTGCTGAAGTAACCAGAGGCGGATTCGGAAACAGACTCCCTGGAGGATCCTCGGGAAAATGTTGGAGCACATAGTAAGTAGATAGGTTTGAGCACACCCCACGGGGGGTGGAGGGAGCAGTGGAACTGGGTGAACAACCTAAATGAGATCAGAGACCCGTACACCCTAGCACGAGGAAGACGTTTGATTATTCTTGCTTAATTGGAGCACATCGGTGAAGGGAGTTAGGGGGTAGGGGGAGGGAGGGGCATGAGCACGCGTGGGGCACCAAGCTTGGGAACCATTATGCTATGGGATACACTGAAGCTAATATTGAAAGGAAGAGAGGACGGTGTGTAGAATACTGTGGTATCGATTAAGATGAGGATGCCATCTCAATTGTGGATAATGAATACTCATGCAATGTATCAAGGAAGGTGCCTTCCATTGAAAATGTGCCTTGTAAAGGGGGGTTTGTGTGTGTGTTGAAAACCAATAAAATTACTTACAAAAGACAAGCATTGGCATTGCCAATAGGTCTCGCTTGTGGGACCTTAGAAGTATTTAGTTTTGCAGCACAATATCCTTGTTGCATAATCGGATATTGTGCTGCAAAACTAAATACTTATAAGGTCCCACAAGCGAGACCTATTGGCAATGCCAATGCTTGTTTCCCTCGCCACTAATGTCAAGGCCGTTCCCCGGGCAGACGAACAAGAGGTGCTGAAAAGCCAGACGGTCGTGTTGCAAGAACAGGCTTGTCACCTGTGCCGCATTCTTTTTTTTTTTTAAAACATTTTTTATTACAGATACTCAGACATGACAAAGGTATCAGTGATAGCGTTAATCAAATAAGACAGGTACATATTGAGATACACCTCACAGAGCCCCCGATGTCGTAGCAGTGCATAGTCCATAGATCAGTCTTACCAAATCCTCGGTCCTCTCTTGGTGTGCCCCCGCCATAACATATTTGGTGGCCACATTAGCCATCTGGGTATCTGCTTTTTTGGTTTAGTTAAACTCCCCCCCCCCAACAAGCATCATTATGAGTGTAAAGTCGGTACAGCAACTGCTTAAATGAGATCTAACATTACAGTCATGGTAAGGGCATAGACATTTCCCGCCTACCCCGTCCCTCCCCCCCACACCTGGTAAACAAACAATATGAAAAGCATTCAAGCATGCATTTTGTGACTGAAGTAACAGTGTCTATTCGTAGCATGTCCTTTCATCCCGAACTCGTTTATCTTCTCATTCGGTTCCACTCACGAGCCCCCCTCCCCAAGCCCCCCATCCAGCCCATGATATTGCCTCCATTTTGACCAAACCCTGTTGAACTTTTTCGGGCAACCCCTTGATTTATAAGTCACTCGCTCTGCCGCCATGTAAAGATCTAGTCCCCTTCTCCATTCCTCCATAGTGGGTACCGTCTCAGCCCCCCAATATTTTGCGACGTCACGCTTTGCTACTACCAAAGCTAATGTCAGAAACACCAGTAGGGGGCGGGGGAGGTCAACATCATTAGTCATTCCCAGAATGGCCAGTTTGGGCTCCTGGTCGAGCGATACAGACAGGATCTCACGCAGTTCGGTGAAAATGAGCGTCCAGTAGGATTGTATTTTCACACAGTCCCATAATATGTGGAAAAAATCCCCTCCTTCAAGATGGCATCTCAGGCACCTATCGTCTGATGACTTCCCCATTTTGAACAGTCTCACTCTATCATAGTACGTCCTGTGGAGCACGTTATATTGGATCAGGCGAAGCCGGGATTTGATAGCCACCTCTCGCGGGTGCATGAGGGTTAGGTCCCAGTCAATGTCTTCCATTACCCCTACTTCCCGTTCCCACGTGGCCCTAAGCTTCGCCAGGTCCCCCAGCATGTTGTTTGTGAGTGTTTTGTAAGTGAGTGACACGGCCTTGTGTGGTATCTGTTCCTGCAGCAGTCTGCCTTCCAGGGGCGCATATTCTGGTAGGCCCTCTAGGGTTAAAGCCTGTGCCCGCCAAGCGTGGCGTAATTGAATGTATTTAAAAAACTGTGAGCGATGGAGCCCATATTCCGCCCTCAAGGTTGAGTAGGGTTTTAAGTTTCCCCCGGCGATGACATCCCCCACCGTGGAAATCCCAATGTCGTCCCAGCGCTTAAATCCTGTGAGTTTGTGAAGTTCAGGGAGCCACGCGCAGTGCCAGAGTGGGGTCTGTCGGGTGGGTTTCTTATCCCATCCCGTGCGTCTCGTCGCCCCTTTCCAGGCCTTGAGTGTGATTTGCGTGGCCGGGAGTAAAGACCGTCTCGCCGTACCACCGTATAAGTACGAAAGCAGAGGGCGTGGTGCCAGTTTGGCCCGTTCCAGTGCATACGTAGGGTGGTCCGCCGGGGCGTGGAGCCAATCGTTAATGGGGGACAGGTGCTCCGCCCAATAGTATGCTTCAAGGTTCGGTAGCGAGATACCCCCACGGTACTGTTGGCGTTGGAGGGTGGTCAGCGCTATTCTCGGCTGTTTACCCAGCCAGAGGAAAGATCTGAGGTCAGCGTGTATTCTGCGGAGGAGGCTGTCCGGAATCGGATAATATTCATTCTGTAGGGCATATAGATATTTGGGCAATATAATCATTTTATACATCGCCGCCCTACCTAGGAGCGTCAAAGGGAGCTGACGCCACCGGGCCATATCCGCCGCGGAATTCACGAGGATTCTCTCAATATTTTTAAGATGTGACTGTTGCCTATCCAGCGTGACGAATATTCCCAAGTACTGGAAGCCCTCCGAGGACACCACCAGTCTATCCGGAAGGTCCCCCTCGCTCGTGTCACCCTTGGGGTCAAAGAGGACAGACTTGTGCCAATTTATTGCGTAACCGGAGTGACTGCCATAGCCCTCTAGTTCCCGGAACAATTCAGGCACTGAGGTCTGTGGATCAGTGATATAGAGGAGTACATCATCCGCGTAAAGGGATAGTTTCTCCTGTGGACCATCCGCGTCCGTAAGTCGGAAGCCGGAGATCCTCTGGTTTTGCCTGATCTTGGCGGCCAGCACCTCAATAGTCAGTGTGAAGAGAAGCGGTGACAGAGGACACCCTTGCCTGGTGCCTCTTTGGATCAAGATTTCGCGGGAGAGCCTCCCGTTCACCCGCACCCTGGCCCGCGGGTTGGTGTAGAGCAGGTGTACCCATGAGCGGAATTTGGGACCGAGACCGAATTTTTCTAGAGTAGCCTCAAGAAATGGCCAGTGTACGGAATCGAAGGCCTTTTCCGCATCTAGTGAGAGGAACCAATGGGGCGGGTCCCTATCTCTCACCTCCTGCAGCCAGTTGTGCGTGCGCCGGAGGTTGAATTTCGTGGCTCTATCCGGTAGGAAGCCGGTCTGGTCCAGGTGTATCAGATCAGGGAGGACCGTCCTAAGGCGGCTCGCCAGGATTGTGGCAAGGATTTTCACCTCCGTGTTCAACAGGGAGATGGGACGGTAGGACGCGCAGTCTTCCCGCGGTTTGCCTTCCTTGTGAATAGGGACTATGATTGCCAGTGTGAGGTCGTTGGGTAAGCCTCCTTCGTCATGTGCTTCAAGGAATAGGTTTTTCAGGTGCGGAGCCAAGATGTCAGCCGTGCACTTAAAGAATTCCGGGGGAAAACCGTTCGGCCCTGGTACCTTGCCCGGCTTTAGTCCGGCAATGGCGGTTTTGACTTTTTCTAGGGTGATATCGGCCTCCAATGCAGGTAGGGCCTCATCGTCCACAACGGGGAGGTCGACCTGCGACATATAGAGAAGGGAGTCCTCACACGAGCCCAGTTGCCTGGCTTCGTAAAAGCGCTCATAGTAGGCTGCGAATGTATCCGCAATGTGTAGGTCCGGGCACACTGTCCTCCCCCTCTCGTCAGTGACCGCATCTACCCACCGCGCCGCCCTCTCCTTACGGCTAAGCCAGGCTAAGAGTTTGCCGGACTTGTCCCCCACATCGTAGAGACGGTGTAATGTGGCCAGGTTTTGTGTTCTCGCCTCGTTCGACACCAAGTCTCGATAGCGTCTTTGTTGATCCAGCAGCTTACGCAAGGTAGTCGTGTTTTTTAGTACGCAAGTGATCCCTCTCCAACTCCACAATAGTGCGTTCTACAGCCTCCACCTCCTCCAGTAGTCTCTTTCTCTCCTCCCCCAATCTGCCATTAATCCTGTCTCTCATTACCGGTTTCAGTGCTTCCCACAGGATTACCGCCGAATCCACCGACCCCTCATTTTCAGCCAGGTAGACTCGAGCATCCGCCCTAACGCCTTTGAGGATTGTCTTGTTCGCCAGGTCCCAAGCGGCAAGGCGCCACGGTGCCTCATTTTTGTGCCCAGACCTTCCCGTCTGAAAGACCTCTTGCTAAATATTCCGCTGCGCCCTCCATAGACAACTCCTGTCTGGACATAAAGACATAGTCCAATCTGGAGAACACTTTGTGCGCCGCCGAGTAAAATGAGTAGGCCATAGTGGTCGGGTGTAACAGTCGCCATACATCGGTCAGTCCCAGCTCAGACATCATGCGAGCCAGGGGGGTCTGAGTACCATGGTTATTAACCGCTCCTGACCTATCCATACCCCTATCCATTACGTCATTAAAATCACCTCCCACTATCTGAATTGTGTCCGCGGTGTCTAAGAGTATGGTAGCTAGCATCTTTAGCGCGTTCGCCTGCAGTTTAGGTGGTGCGTACACTGAAACTAGGGTGTAAGTACGTCTGCGCCAGGATCCTTGCACTCCTACACATGTCCCCAGAGGGTCCCCCCATGTCCGTGTGACCTGAAATGGGAAAGTATTCTTAACGACAATCGCTACGCCCCTGGAGTCAGATGTGTATCCCGCATGGCCCAACACCTTATACCTACCCCGTGCTATAAATGCACAGGCCGTGCCCCTCAGATGCGTTTCTTGTAAGAAAATGATATCAGGACCTATTCTCTTGAGGAAGTTGTTCACCAGGCCCCTCTTAATTTTGTTACCCAGACCATTTACGTTCCACGTCAGTATATTCAGTTTGTCAGTGGCCATGGGTACAGCAGTGAGGCATGTGTATTGCAGGTCGAGGGGTCAAGCAGGCAGGCCAGCGCCCAAAAAGAAATAACCAAATAATGTGCCAATCCCCATGACTGTGTTCGCTTAATATCACATCACTCCCCCCCTCCCCCCCTTAAACAACCAAACTGTATGAACAACCCCCATACCCCCCACCCCCACCCCACCTGTACCTCCCGGCCGTCCCACCCGCACAACCATCGATGGTGTGAGCCACCAGGGAGCAAGGTCTGTCGCCCACCCCTCAAACAACCTCAGCTAAGAAATGTCTAGCTGTTCAAAGTCTGAGTCTGGAAGTGGCGTGTGCCCACCCCAAAGAACAAAAAGAATTACTTGCGTGCCCCATGGCAAAGAACTGCTATGTTGAATCTAAGTCTCTCAGCTACTCAGGAATGGGAGTCCTGCGTGTCAGGATCAGTAGCCTCCGTGGTGCCCGGCACCCCCTGCTCCAAATCTCGAATGGCAACAGCTAATGGGTGTAAGGTTTGCTCCGCCTGGATTTCCATATCCGAGATGTTCGTGTCATCCTCTCGATCTGATGCAGTTTCCGATCCCGGGAGCAGGCACCCGAATCTCGACCCCCGAGTGGTATCTCCAGTGGTGGCAGTGGTGCCGCCACCCTGGGCTCCTCCGACCGCCGGCTGCTGAGGTGGGTAGGGTGCACGCTGTGAGTGCCTGTCCGCCCGGTGATGTTGCGTTCGCTGTGACCTATTCGGACTCTTCCTGAAGTTGGCCGTCGCCTGCTCGTCCCGAATTCTGCGACCCTCTGCTTCCGCCTCTCTCAGTAGCGGTCTCTCCTCCAGCCAATGCCAGGCCTCCTCCGGGCGGGTGAAGAAGTGCGATTTGCCTTTGAACAGGACTTTCAATTTTGCAGGGAAGAGGAGCATATAGGATATATTCAGTTCACGCAGTTTAGCCTTCACAGTGTCATAGGAACGTCTTTGTTTTTGCACTTCCTGGCTGTAGTCAAACTCAAACTTCTCAAGCTTGATTTCCCCCATTTTCCGGGCCTCCCTAAGGATGAGATCCCTGTCCGCATAGTTTAGAAATCTCGCAATGATAGGGCGAGGTCTCGCACACTCCGGTGGTCTAGCGAGGAGCGCCCTATGCGCTCTCTCAATCACGAAACAGTTGGAGAAGTGAGCTCGGGGGAACATAGTCGTCAGCCAAGAGTGGAGGAAGGCTGCGGTGTCGGTCTTCTCAATCCCTTCCCTCAGGCCCACGAAGCGCAGGTTGTTCCTGCGTGCCCTATTCTCCGCGTCGTCCACTCGCCACAGCAATTGTCTATGGGAGGCCTGCAATTCTGCCATGTCTTTTTTGAGGGAGGTAACGGAGTCTTCCGTTTCGGATATCCTGGCCTCCGCCGTGCCCACTCTGTCAGATAGGTTCCTGAAATCTTGACGTAGCAGGAGGACTTCGGAGCCCACCTCCCCGATCTTGGTCTCAAGGGCCGCCCTGGAGTTCTGGATGTCAGTTCGCGAGGCCTGGATCGCCTCTAGAAGCATGTTGGTATCTGGATGTGCTTCTCGGGCCCCCCCAGCCGCGTCTCTGTGGGTCCGCGTGTTGGTGGCGTAGGTTTCAATTGATTCCTGTCTGGCAGACCTTGGCACCGGGTCTCTCTTGCCCATGGTATCCGCTGCGTGGTCCCCCGATGTTAGGATCCTGCGGGAAGAGGGTGGGGGAGGGGCAGTAGCCACAGCCTCTCAAGACGATAGCCGCCCAGGGCCGGGATCGACCTCGTGATCCCCCCCGTACACCGGGATGTCTCTACACCAGGCCCCCTCCAGGGGGGTCTCGACTAGGCGGGCCGAACCAGTCCGGATCTTCCTCACGGTGCGGGGGCCCCGAGGTGTCCTCGCACCCTCCGGGGCGAGAGGGGGGGGAAAGGCGGGTGAAGAGCTCAAGAGCACCACAGGACAGCCCAAGCCGTCTGCCGCCTCCGGGACTCAGGCAGGATCTCGCGGATTGTGCACCACCACCGCTGGGAGGGGGGAGGGAAGATGTAATCCTCTTGTGGGCCCCTCCGCAGCCTCCACACCCCAGCTCCGGGCCCAGGGGAGTGCACACCCCCCACACAAGTCTCACAGCCCGGGCAGCTCACCAGGCGGGCCGTAGGCAGAAAATCCAGGCCCCTGCTTCACAGGCCGCCACTCAATCGCTGGTCGTCTCGCCCCCAAGAGCCCCTCCGCGGCCCCCGCGGCTCCCAGAAGGCGGCGCCAGGCCCAGGGTGTTGCAGCCTCGCGTAGGGCCCGCAGGTCGGGCAGCTCACCTGGAGGGCCGCAGGCAGTAAATCCAGGCCCCGGTGTTTCAGGCCTCAGTTCGTCCCCGCCCCCGGGGCCGCCGGAGCGTCGGAGGGGGGGGGGGAGAGCGGGTCCCAGGGTCGTCCGCTGCCGCGAGGGGGCGGGGACCTCTCACCGTCCTCGCCGCCTCGCCGTTCACACCGCCTCACCTCGTCAGCAGCCGGTCCCGATGGCTCCGGGCGCCGCCATTTTGGAGTTCAGGGTCCCGGGGATAAACAGGCGAGTATCTTGCCTCCGCTTGGGCGGACGACGGAGCCAGCGGGCTTTCCAAGTGCCGCACACCGTCCGACGTATTTGCAGCCAATTTTTCGGGAGTTTGCACGCTGATTGAGTTAAGGAAACGCCGGATCTCGTGCAGTCTTGCCAGGAGCTGCGCTGAGGCACGTCTTACTCAGCCATGCAGCTGGCCACGCCCTGACCTGTGCCGCATTCTTGGCCCGCTGTAACCCAGCGTCTTGTAGGGTAGCTCGTGTCTGTTCCTGCAGCCTCCTCGGGTCTCTGGCAAGACGGGGCAGCCTCGCCATGGCAGACAATCAGACCCGCAGAAACCGAAGCCAAGCAAATGTTCTCGTCAGCATGGCCGCGTTTACAAACACGTGCCAAGTGTCATGCTGATACTACAATATATTTCACCCCAATCAGCTCATCTGAGTGTTTATTTGCTGAATTCTTAACATCATGTATAAATTACTGGCGCATTTGATTTTCTGCCAGTCCGTCCTGCAAGCCATATGATTAAAATCTGATTGATGATAGATTCGGTAATGGCGCCCCGGTTCATTTTAATATGCGTCATTATGCAGTTTTCGTGCCGCAAAACTGCTAGTTTGTGGGAACGAAATTGCAATCCTCACTTGACTGAACAAGAGTGCACTCATTGTAATTTCAGCTCAGGACTTTTGTCTCACTGGCTGCGATGAGCGATGTCTTGCCTCGGGGTTAAATCCGAAGAAAATATTTTAAATGCAAATTTCTGCTCTGTTGCTATGCCCTGCTGGCAGGAAATCTGGGATGTCTGAGATCTGCTTGCCTCGTAGATCATCCTGCGCGGATCTCTGAAGGCTGTTTGCAATCTGATAAAAACATCTAAATTAAAACAGAAAAGTAGGTCAGTCTCGTAAAAAAGAAGGCGCCACTGCGGACTGATTAGCCAGCACGTAAGGATTGCAGGGTGCACTTTTGAAGTAGCATTTAAGATCACATGTTTGCAGAATGCGATTCAACAGGCTCGGTGACATACTCAGATAGAGCAGAGACACGAACCGAGTGAAACCAGACCAGTCTGAGAAGAGCCGCATCAATTGTTATTTTGGACAGAACGAGCGCTAGAAAAGCCAATAAGTCTTTTTTTAAATATGATTTTGTATGAGTCGTTGTGTCGATAAGTGCCTGGGTGAATTCGAGAGCGGCAGCAAATGCTTGATGGCCGGCCGGCGGCGATGGAGGGCAGGAAAGTTAGAGAAAGAGGGGTGAGGGGTGGCGAGGTCAATAAACAGGCATGCTGTGACGGAGGTGTGAGAGGTCTGGCAGGGAACAGATGGCCTGGCCGTGAAGCAGGGGGCGGGGCAGCGCTGGGGAAGGGAATGTGGGGAGGGAGGAGAGCCTTTTGCGAGCAGATGTCCGTGAGGTGTGGGAGGAGTGCCTGATGCGCGTTCACGTGGTTCACGTGAACTGCATGAAAACGCCAGCAAAAAGCTGGTGGTTTCATGATGTTTTCGCTACTTGAATTCTCGCTCCGCTCGATGCGCATGCGCGCATCGATAGGTCGCGAGACCTAAAAAAATAGGTCTGTTCGCACGTTGTAGCCTGGTCTCAAAATACTGAGCAAAATTGCGAACAGTGTGACCAGTATTAATATACAACTGGCTCCCACTTTTATCTCCAACTGTATTCAGGATCGGGGCATGTCCTAAAAATATTTGCAATGAAGTGATTTTGCTCAACCAACAATGGTTCTGCACAATTTCATTAAGCCTCTCTCAGTCTAAGCGTATGTAATTTACATACATCATTTGTATATATCCTCTCCCATCCACACCCTGAATTGAGACTTACTCCTACCATCAACTCATGATTGTGAATTTTGCATTATGCAAAGGAAGTGATTTTGCTGATCCAACAATTGCTCAGCACAGTTTCATGTACGTGGCTTCTCTCGATCTGAGCATATGCAGGTTGCCAGCACACAGAAGAATCAGTGCCTGCCCAGTGCAAAGTTTTACAGAAGGAAATTAAGCGTTTGCTGAATTTAGTGCATTATTTGGGTGCATCATTGTTGTTTTTCACAGGCCTAAATACGGTTCTGCACATAACAAACCTTTGTGAATCTGGGCCTTTGTGTTTAATTTTTTAATTTTTTTTGTTTAATAAGTTTTATTTGTGAATGCAAGTATACATGCAATATCAATGAGGCCAATCCACAAAAATATATTATCAATTAAAAATATTGAATGAAAACAGTGGAACTTTAAAGTAGGCCCGATTCACAAAAGTAATCTGAGACAAAATCCTAATTTAACGACTTTCGGTATTCACAAAGTGCATTTAGGAGTGGTAAAGTTAGGAATCCTAACTTTACTACTCCTAAATGCCCTTTGTTAATACCGAAAGTCATAAAGTTAGGATTTTGTGAATCAGCCCCAAAGTCATTCCGCAGAAAATAATCTAATGTTTGAAAGACATCTAGAGAAGAGCACAAACAGAGGAGAAAGAAAGAGAAAGACAGAAAGAGGAAGAAGGAAAGCGAAAAAAACAGTGTCTAAGACAAAACTATCATCTAGTAAATTACAATATGCTAAATTATCAGTACTAGAAAAGAACACATTTTTCCAGTAATATTATAGTAAATATGATAGAGTTTTCAATAGGTAGAAGTTATGGAGCATAACTAGTTGCAACTTTGGAAAAATAAGTAGTAGGTAGTGAGAGTTTACCATAAAATATCTTGTTTCATAGACAGTTGAAAAGAATGTAAATTATCTAGTTTACGGTTATGGCATACTTAATTCCACCATTGTTTAATGGATATATTGTGTTTAGCTTTCCAGTTGAATGACCTGTAACCCAATTGCTAAGAGACGATCCACAAATTTATTGAGCAATATGTTATCTGGCCAAATGAAATGTAACCCACCACAGAATATTTTATCTAATGAAAATTGTGCTCCAGTAATATGAACAATTCTAGTCCATAGATGATTCCAGAAAATAGAAACCTGTGGGCATTAAAAAAACATATGTATATATGAATTGGAATTGGAATTGCAACACCAATATGTATCTTGTTTGAGAAACGTAAGTTTGTGCGTACGAGCTGTAGTGTAAAATAGTCTATTGTAAATGAAGTATAAAGTTTGTGTTAAGTTTGCCGGATGGGCAGTGGAATGAATATTTGTCAAAAGTTTTTCCCAAATAGAGAAAGGCAAACTACGGTGTAAATCAGTGAGGCTGTAGAAGTTATGTTCAATGCGAATGAAGTAGACTGCAAAACATCGTCTTGGCGCAAAGAATTTGGGAAGAATTGGAGTGCATTTTGAAGAACAACTTTTCGTAGCTCATATTGTCTTAAGAAAGTAGAGGGTACATTAGATGAATGAGAAAGGGATTCAAAAGGAATAATTTAATTGTTATACAATATTTTTGAGATAGTAAAAAGGCCTCAGCAATCCAACCTCTCCACATCAAGGGCTTCCCATTGAATTTAAGGTGTTTATTGTACCATATAGGGCTTTGGAAACATTGGTCATATGGGGACGGATTGGAGGTGAAAAGTGGTTTGAGCAAGGAACAAGAATGAGAAATTACCGTTAGCAGACAAACCTTTGGGGGTGGAGGGGTTTGAATATGATATGTTTATGGGGGAAAGGAGATATCAAGGAAGACTCTAGTAAGAGCCATGAATTGGAATTGGTATCCCTAAAGTCAGAAAAGGCATTTTGAACTTGCTTAATTCCAAATGCTTGGTGGTAAAGGAAAATCAACACCACCTGCAGACTTGGGGAGTTTTAGTCTGTCTAAGGAAGTCCAGAACGCTTTCCTGTTCCATAGGAAACAAGATAAAAGCCTACCAGGATTATTTTGGAAGTAGCCTCATCTTGATGGTGTCCAGACGACCCCACCAAGACAGAAATAAAGGTGACCATCCCTGTGTGGGGTGAATGATCCTGGAAATCAGACTTTCCATATTCAAATTTAACATGTCTCCAATGTTATTAGTGTAAAACAAAATTCCAGACACTTAATCTTAAGAGGGCTCCATGACAGACCTGCCTCAATAAAAGGATCATTCAAGCAATATTTATTTAAGGGCAAAACCTCTGATTTAGCTATGTTAAGCTTATGACCTGAGACTTCTGAATACAGGTGGAACTTATTTAAAAAACTGAGCAGTGAGAATAAAGGTTTTGCATGTAGACAAAAATGTCATCAGCATATGTAGTATATATTATTTGTGTTTTCTTAAGTTGAAAGTCAAAGAGAGTGTCTGAAGTTTATTATTGATGTAAAAAGGGTTCTACCGCAAGAATGAATAATAGCGAGATAAGGGACATCCTCCTCTAGTACTTCTATTGAGCGGGAAGAAGGGAGATTGGATACCGTTAACCATGGCTGTAGAGCCGGGCAATGAGTAAAGTAAGTAAATTTGTTGTACAAATTAGGGACTGAAGCTCTGCTATTTGAGGGCCTTCACAAAAAACTACCAATTAACTATAGCAAAATCTGTTTCCACATCAAGGGTCATCGCAGCAAGAGACAAGTTAAATGTATTAGCCTTACTAAGAATATTTAAGAAGGTATGCAAATAAGCTGCTATATTCCTGGTTCTAACAAAACCAGATTGTACCAAAGCAATGAGACCAGAGATAAAATTGTTTAATCTAACAGCAATGGCCTTAGCAAATAGCTTGATATCAGTGTTGATTAGAGAAATGGGATGGTAGTTCTGACAGAGGGTCAAGTCACAATCCTTTTTCAGAATGAAAGATATCATTGCCTCAGAAAACGAACCAATTGAATTATATAAGGAAAGAATGTAGTTGATTAATTTGAAGATTTGGGGAAGAGTAAATTAGGCAGTTGGAGATAAAATTCAACAGAGAAGCCATTGGGTCCGAACGCTTTACCCTCTGGCAGACACCTAATCACCGAGTGCAGTTCTTTAAGCATTAAGGGAGATTCAAGAGGAGAATAATCTATAGTAGCACATTGCTGAGGTTTAAGAGTTGAAAAATAGGAATCAATAAGTTCTTCAGATGGATTGACTTTGAGAGTATATCATGGTTGATATCTGCAAAGTAACCTGCAGTGTCTGCATCATGAAGCAGTTGGGTTCCCAATGTATTAGTAATAGATTTAATATACATTTTATCCTGTCTACAGTTTTAGTAGTTCGCCTACAGGGCACCAGCTATGTTCTTTACACCATAGTATCTGGTGTTAACCCTAAGGAGCGTACCACAAGCTTTTTCACTAGATACATAATTAAACTGTATGCTAGTCGCAATTAGCACGTCCAAATCTGCTGTATTATTTTTGGATGAGTAATAAATATGTTCTAGATGCTTGATATTAGCCAAAACAGAAGTGACATAATTGATTATAAAGCCCTTAAAACTGCTTAAAATCATCCCAAACAAAATTAAAGGGTGTGCCTCCCGTTTTATTGTGTTAAAGGAATTAAGATATAAAAATGTCATATGCAGGAAACATTTCTCATAAAGTAATGAATCAATGTGAGTATGATCACAGAGGATTTCAAGATCTGTCCAAACAGGAGCATGATCCGATGTCAGAATCAAACTAATCTCCAAATTGGTGAGGTGTTGGATTGTGAAGAAAGAGTACTCCATAATGTCTGGGTAAAGAGTCTCCACAAATCAGATAAGGCGTTTTGAGAGATAGTGCGTTTGAAGACTTTGTGAACTTTTTGAGGCAAAAACCTGGTAGAAGAGTATCCATTAAGAAAGCGGTCTAAAACCTGATTGTAGTCTCCTCCTAATATAAATTTGTCAGAGCACTGCCATGTGATCTTTGGGAGATCAGAATCAAGAATTTAGCATCAGGATGTGGGGGACTATATATATTTAATAGTGTGGATGGAATATCATCAATTCTAAGCTTCTCTAAAATTGACCAGCCTTCGGTGTCAGATTCCTGGGATACAAGCGAAATGTGAAGGTGTTTAAGACAAAGAATAACAACTCAATTTTTATGAAGAACAGATGGGGAAGAAAACAGTTCATGCATCCAACATTTTTTTAACTTGACGACTTCTTTTTAAGTCAGATGAGTGTCTTGAAGTAAGGTCAATTGACATTTTAAGATACATAAATGCGACAATACACATTAGCGTTTAACAAAGTTTTTCAATGATGACATGGTGAAACCATAAGATCATAATGAAGGTAGACATACTGGATGTGAGAGTACGAGAAAACTAGGGAAAGAAGACAAGACGAAAGTAAAAGGAAGGAAAATAAGAAAGATAAAGAGATGCAGAATAAAACCACTGTAAAAGAATTAGGGGATAAAAAGACAATGCAGGTACAAATTCCTTAATTGCTGATGAGACAAAACTAACACACAGAAGTACAGCCCGAAGGATACAGGGGATATGGGATGCCTAATGAAGATGTGCCAGTGCTGGCACCAACGAACGTCACCGAAACACAGCCATGGAGAGGAAAACAGCCATTGAAAGAAAAACCAAAGAGAGGCGGCATGTAAACATAGAGGGAATGAATATATAACAACAGACCAAACAAGACAACCTAACGCAATAAAATAACAGGAAAAATAAAGAACTGGACAATAGACTTACCATTGTTGACAAAGGGAGGATTGGTGGGTATGCACAACATTGAAGTAGGGATGATGGGCATATATGTGTAAGTCCAACGTACAATCCATTACTGAAACAAATGAGGAGATAAAGACAAAAGGGTTAGTGAGTAAAAGAAAAGTAGCACAACCTAAAATGAATAAAATATCTTTGTTAATTAAACAGTAAACAAAGGTTGAAGAGAACCGAATCAAGTTTTAACGTTGGCTGCAGTCTCCATATCCTTTTGACTATGTAGACGATGGAAATCTTGTAAATGATCCAGGTCTCCAAAGGTATAAAATTTGTTTTTATGAGTGATCTTAAAGAAGCACAGATGTACCATCCTCTATCTAATGTTCATAGACTTCAACTGAGGACTCATTTCGAAAAACACTTTCTTCTTGCTACAGTCACATTGGTGACATCCTGTGAAAAGAAGTTCCTGTTCCTGACCAGTGTAGAGTACTGCGTTGTTTGGCTGCTGACAATATTTGCATCAGGTCAAGAAAGTGTAGAAAAAGAATAATAAATCCCCTGGGTCGAGAAGGAGAGTATGATGCAGATTTGGGCCAGTACGATGTGCTCTTTGAATACTGATGGGCCCTCTATCCTGTAATTAAGCAATTGAGGGAATGACCTTTTGTAAAAAAGCAATCATATTGGATCCTTCTGAATTTTCTGGTATAACATAAAGTCTGAGGTTATTTCTCCGATTCCTGTTTTCTAAATCCTCTGAAAGTGTTTTAAGTTGTTTTGTTTCTCTAGCCAAGTGAGAGACATCTGGAATAAAATCTTCTACATCACTGACAAGTTGTTTAATGGCAGAGATGTGTTGCTCATGAGATGACCATTTATCTTCGATACACTGAAGAGAGCCCTTAGTTTTAACAACAAAAGGCTTTAAGGCTCTGATTTCTTCCATTACATCCTCCAAATTAAAAGGTGAAGAGGACTTTGAAGGAGAGTTGAGGTCTTTTTTTTTTGGTCGTATGACCAATTTGAGATAGCTCCTGAAGCAGAAGTTGAGGAAGACCTACTGTGTTCACTACCATGCCCCATGATAGCCGATAGAGAATCCAGGATATGTTCTTTTTCCTTTCGAGGTCTTCTAATGACAGGCTTGCTTGTGGAGGAGACTGGTTTGATAGCAATCGTCAGGGTGTAGGACTTACCAGTAGAAAACCACACAGCTATGAAACATTTCCAATTAATGATTCATGGTAAGTAACCAGTAATTGAGTATCAAAAGACATTAGTTGCCTGGCTCTCCATAATGAAGAATATAGATATGGCCAGCCGGAGTCCCCAACAGGAAATCAGTGATAAACAGCCCCTTCACGTAAGAATCATTGAACCAGCAGTCAGAGATTAAAAAAATGAAGTATTCAATTTGGTGTTAGAGTGAAGTACTATATCCACCAAATTAATGAATAAAAAGAATGTTCAAGGCGAACTGCAGACTTGACTTGATAGTGACAGAATAGTCAGTCAGGTGCCCAAGAAATATATTATAAGTGAGGGCTATGGCTGTGCAGCATGAACATTATCTCAGAAGAAGAGGTACGGAGCTCCACAAAATGGTGGCCGAAATGCCAAAATAATGTAACCCAGCCTAATGAGCACCAGAAAAGAGGCTTAGTATGTGACACCTGTCTACCGGTCATGAAATCCTGCATTGGTGATGCATAATTGAATCAGAATAAGGCATGTCTCCGCCGATCCACAGGAGTCGCTCAGGAACTTCAGAGGATGGCCTGGCATCCGCGCACATCCCCTTTGTTTACATTTTTGATTCAGGAAAACAATATTTGTTACAACTAAGCATTCTCTATATTTTGTTAGTACTATTTTGTATTGCAAACAACAATACTGCGCAGTGTATGGAAAGACTCATAAAAATTCTACATATAGCGTTTAAAATATAAGTTGAAGATTTCCACACATTTCCACACATCAGATATCACTAGCAATGATAAAATTCTTAATTCTACAAATTCTGAGCAATCATTTTTTATTTAGCCCATGTTAAGCGAAATCAGGAAAGAAAAGCATTGTTTGCTATTACAGTGCATTCTTCCATATGTAACTAAACTATACATATCCACAGTACATTCCTCAATAGTCAGTTTACACCTCGATGTCCTGTGCCTTGAAATTATTATTTTGGCCAGCAGCAAGTCCTTAATACCAAAATCTCAGACGTGTTTTGAAAAATGCTGCTAAGAAGGAAGAAAATTGAAAATTGGCAGAGATCTTCAGTAGTAACAAAATTGGTTCTTCCAAATATTTAATTCCAAAAGGTTTGCACTCTCATGCAATTCCACACTATAACAACCACGAATAACTGACCTCTATTACAAGACCAGCAGATTTGGTGACTAATGTTTACTCTATGTAATATTTGATTAGGTGAAATATAATTGCAGGTCTTTAGAGCAATTGAAAATATTTAAGGACACCTTCTTGCTGTCTACGTCAGATACATTCTAATCCTAGTCAAGTAATTCCATGAGTCAGCTATCCCAAAGTATTGTCTGATATGACCCTGTGCCCATCTACAGATTCATAGCCACACTAGGAACTGCTAAAGATTTTGGAACCTGCTCACAAACTGCACTTTGTAGTTTACTTAGTACCACTCCAATAGAGCTACTCACATACTGCAAAATGCAATGCACAAAACTATGTGCGGAGATCTCTGCCTCTTCCCCTCCTCTCCTGTCATTCTTTGCTATGTGGAGTTCTCCACTCTGGTTACAATTGAAGTTTTGTTTGTAAATGTGTGAGGAAACTTGGGGAATGGCTGGAAAATGGTGAATGCCTAAGAGTACATGAGAGGGGATAAGGGAAGGATATGGTGTAGGTTTCAAGAGGGGCAAAGAAGGATTTGGGGGAACTACAAATAGTAGTCTGGAGGCCACAGCTGGGACCTGTATGGCCCAGGGTGCCGCTATTTCTAGTGCAGCAGGTGTAGTGGCACAGGTGCCGAGGGGTGTCAGCACCCAGGAGTAGCAGGGTTCCACTGCATTCACATTATGACTGCTCTTCACCACCTAACCTGTGGATAGAATGACAACCTCTCTCTCCATCATTACGGACACTGTTTACAGTCCTGAATTTTCTTGTGATCACCGAATGCATTCTGGATGCTGTAGTCTTGTTTGCTTCCCTGTATTAATTAGAGTAACACATGAAAACAATGATGTGTAGGTGAGACCTTGAGGGCTGGAGATAGTGTCCTTAAAGACCTGAGTGAAATGATCACCCTACAATGGGCTGAGTGGCTTACGTTTCTTACTTGCATAAATGCCAATTGCAGCCTTGCATCAACTCCGATAGCCTCTGCACAACTTGGTGAGAGGTTGTGGCCTAATGGCTAGAGCGGTCGACCTTGAAGCTGGGAAACCGGGTTCGCCACTCGGCAGGGACGCTCAACATCTGGTGATTCCGGGCAAATCACATAGGGCCTGATTACGAGTCTGGCGGTCTGACGACTGCCAGGCTTGCGGGGGATGGCACTGTCGGTCCAGCTACCACTGCATCGGCAGTCCGACTGCTCCATTACAAATAAGGCACTCGGACTGCCATTGTACCGCCGCAACCCTGGCAGTGATGCGGCGGTCATGCGGCCGCAATATGTTTGTTGGGACTACAGCGGTCCCACCAAGCATATTAAGAGTTACCTCTCCGTCAGGGTTTTATGACGGGTCCTACTCCATGAAAACGGTGGCAGAGAGGAAACAAAGGGGGTGCTACAGGGTCCCCTTGTGCCTCAGGGCCATGGGGTGAAAGCAGGGGGGCACATGTTGTGCCCCCCTGTGTGCATGCACCCAGTACCTCACGGCATGGACTGCACCAGGCCATGCCATGAGGGAGCTAATCCGGCTCCCTCACCACCAAACTCGTAATCAGGCCATTAAGCGCCCTGTGCCTAACAAAATGAATGTGTCCATTTGTAGCACAACTGGTGCTCATGTAAAGAGCTCTAATACTTTTGGGTCTAGTTTAAGCTATATATAACTCAGAACAAACACGAAAAAACTAACTAAATACATGATGGAAGTGCACTTTAGCCATGCGCCTACGTACAGTTTATACCCACATGCACTGGTTCCCTTCCTAGGCGAGAAGCGGAGGAAGGTACTAATGTAGAGTTCAGAATTGCTTTCTTTCATTTTGAAAAAAAATTAATTTACCTCTCGCCTAAATGAGGCATAATTGCCTTGTTATTGCGACAACACTACCATCAAATGAAAATCACGGAAATGAGCGCGGCAGCCTGGTTTTACAACTCAAATTATGCTCACAATTTGCCTCTAATGGCACAAGGAGAATAGCTGGCAATAGCAAACAAATAAGTAATGGGGGCCTAGATCTCAGGCACACAGAACGCGGTGGTGGATGGCCTGGAAGGGTGGCAGGCAATTTATCCGTTAAAAAACAGCAGAAACTAATGAGCGGGCTGCCAGGCTGTTCTCCCAGTTCAACGAGGTGCGAGAAGGACATGATGAGCAAAGGGGCCAGTGCCTCTCATTCCAAATGTGCTGATGTATTAAGCAACGGAGGGGCCGATTCACAGAACCAATTTACGACAAAATCCTAAACTTACTACTTTTGGTATTCACAGAAGGCATTTAGTAGTCTTAAATTAGGATTTTGTCTTAAATTAGGATTTAGTCTTAAATTATGATTTAGTCCTAAATTAGGATCTTGTCGTAAATTAGGATTTTGTCCTAAATTAGGATTTTGTCTTAACATAAATTTAAGACAAACTTAAGTTAAATTTAAGTTTAAATTAAGGCAAAATCCTAATTTAAGACAAAATCCAAATTTAGGACAACATCCTGATTTATGACAAAATCCTAATTTAGGGCAAAATCCTAATTTAAGACTAAATCCTAACTTAAGACAAAATCCTAATTTAAGACTACTAAATGCCTTCTGTGGATACCAAAAGTAGTAAGTTTAGGATTTTGTCGTAAATTAGTTCTGTGAATTGGGCCCCAAGTCTTTATGCCACTTTTTAACTCAATGGGGGCAAATTGAGAGGTGCTCCCACTCCAAGGGCTTGATTCACAAGTTGTTTGAATACATATATTTAGCTCGGATGTATGACATTACAACGCATGCATTTACATCGCATGCCTTTACAACGTAAGTATTACAACGCAGTCCATTACAACGCATAGTGCTTAGGGGTGCTGGATAGTGAATAGTTTAATTTACTATTCCAACTCCAGTCCCCGTGGACACTAGGGAAGGTTATTGGATAGTAAATTAACCTATTCCCTATCCTAGAGCGCCCCCCAGAGCAATGCGTTGTAATAGTTTGCGTTGTAATGGTTGCGTTGTAAAGGCTCTGCGATGTAAAAGTTGCGTTGTAAGTGTTGTTCACCATTTAGCTCACGTGCAAATGGGCATTTTTATAGTTTAAAACCACTTTTGCCTTTCTCAAAAAATATTACACAATGAAAGAATTTCATGTAAGTAAATCTATTCAGCAGCTGCCAAATTTCCCATATCTATTCATGACTACCAGTTCCAATCCAGTTTTTGGTTAGCTTTTCTGGCAATTGTAAAACTGGGGCCGTATTACAGATGAGGTGCACTTTCCCTGTTTGCGGTGTGCCGGACCTTCAAATTGGTACACATGGCGTAAACAGGGATAGTGCGCCCCATTACTGACAGTATGCAGCCTTCAGGGAAGCCGTAAACTCGTGCCTGCCTTGGGGGCAGAGCATTAGTGAAAGATGCAGTAGTTGGTTGAAGCAGCTGCTCGGTATTCCACTGTGCTGGTGGCACCTGCCTGCACTTGAAAGGGGGGTAGACATCCCCCTACAGGGTGGTGTCTGGGGTGTCCACGAGACTCCGTTTGCCTCTCCCAAGAGGGCTACCTTCAAGTGGCACCCTGATTGTGCACCCCTTTTTGGGGGCACAGTCAGACCACCTCCTGACAGCCTCTTTGACTATGCACCCACATCCATAATAAGACGTGGATGCAGAGGTAATGCCATTCTTTTATACTCCCATGCATATCAGGGAACGCCCTCTTAAGTTAAGATCGAAGCTATATGTGCCCCTGCACCATCTGTATTACAGATGCTACTGAAGCATCCTCAATAACACTATAGTACCCCAAAAGATCAAGAAGGGGGTATACATGTATGTTGTATCGTCAGAGCTTGGTCTGTAATGCAGCCCCTGGCGTTCTAACAGAATAAATGAGACTGTACACCCCAGAATGCAAAGCAGAAACCTAGACTACAGCAGCTAGTTATGCATGGATCTGGGAAACTTGGCAGGATAGTTAGCCAGAGGGACAAGAGACAAACATTCCAGGATAGAAATGCTTGGAATGTTGTGCACACCTTCAAATTTATGTTTATGGCATCTCTAGACTTATTTTATCACAAACCATTGCCACCTTTGAAATTGAGATTTACTCTTGCCATGCATGTCTGTTCATGTAGCACTTACAAACAGATTTTAGGATTCCTCATGGAAACCAGTAAAAAATGGTAGTAAACCTGCAGATGTAGAATTTTGTGGTATTTCGGAATCCAGTGCTGACTTTATGCATAGCTGATTCTGAGATTATTTACAGAGTCAGCTAGTGCAGTGTCATTAGCCCCACCTTTATCCAGTTCTGGATTTTGAGCGAACAGCACACTGAATGCCGGGGTTTAAAGACCCAAGTCCATAGTTCAAAAGCAAAATTACAATTCCAAGCACACAAGGACAGAAAGTCCTGCTGGCAATGAGCAAACACTAGATGGGAACAATGTTTAACTCCTCACACAAACAAAAGTGATGACATTTGTAATCATTATAATCAGTTTTTGGAGCGAATCATGGTTGTATGTGGTCATCATCAAACATCGGATTCAGGTCATTTGTGCCTGCTCACAGTACATCAAGGAAGCAGTGACATCATTACCTATATCAGTGAGCGATCCACTGGTCCGACGCCGTGAGTGTCACTCATAGTGGTAGTGCCTAAGATGGCTAGTGGAGAAGCCATGCACATCTGTGTTGATATGCGCCTAACTAACAAGGCGATTAAAAGAGAACGACATCCAGGTCTGCTTATTGCGGACATGATTACGCAGCTGAATAGAGCCAAAGTCTTTTCGGCCTTGATTCGAACACAGGGTATCATCAACTCAAACTGGAAGAAAATTGCAGGTACATTACTACCTTTTCGACTGATGTTGGTTTATTTAGATATAAGAGACTAAGTTTTGGAGCGTCAATATCTGCAGCACTTTTTTCTTTTGTCTTTAGTCGCATAATACAAACAGTCACAAGTGCTTTCAATTACAGTGATCACATACGGTTTTTTTGACTACACGAAAGGAATCTGATAAAACTCTTACACAAATGTGTCCCATAGCTGCTGATGAAGGTCTCACTTTACATTCAGCCAAGTGTGAATTTAATAAAACTCAAGTTCTTTGGACATATCTTTTCTGATGGGGAATGACCCCAGATCCAAATAAAGTACAAGCTTTTTCATCCACTTCTCCCCCACAAGATGTAACTATGCTGTCATCCTGTCTTGTTATGGCCAATTACTGTTCAAAGTACATAAGTGACTTTGCCACTGTAAGTGCCTCATTGAGAGACTTAACAAAACTAAATGCTCCATTTTGATGGTCATATGAATGTGATCAAAGCTTCAAGAAAATCAAACATGCGATTGAGAATGCCAATGAAGTGGCATGCTTTGATCCAAAACTACAAAGGGAGATGTTGCTGATGCCAGTCCAGTGGGGTTAGGTGTCATAATTGCCCAGCACAATGGACATCCTAAAGCACACATTGTGGCTTATGCTAGCAGGAGTTTGAAACAGATGGAAAATGCTTATTCACAACCTAAAAAAGAAAGCCTCGCTGTGGTGTAGGCTTGTGAGCATTTTCATGTGTTCCTGTATGGAAAGCACTTCATGGTTGTCACCGACCACCAAGCATTACTCACCATTTTCAGCACTCCCAAAGCCTATATGCCTCCTTTCATTGAGAGGTGGGGATTGTGGCTGCAAGAGTATGTTTATGCGATTGTGCATCATTCTGCAAAGATCAAAACCATGCTGACTACTTCTCACGTATACCAATACTGTGTCATGGCACCACTTCTAAAGCGACTGATGCTAATGTTAACTTCATCGTAAAATCCAGTACCCCTGCTACCATATCATTAGAACAAATCATTGGTACCCGAAGCACTGACAGAGATTTGCTGATCCTCAAAGACATTATTACACATTAATCCTGGAGAAAACATACTCGACCTCTTCATGATGGCCTTGAAAATCATAAATTCAAAAATGTGCAGGAAGAACTTTTATTTACCCCACAAGGCATTATATTACGTGGGTCGAGAATTGTTATGCCTGAGACAACAAGTCATTCAACTGAGACATGAGCGACATCGTGGAGTTGTTGCTACTAAATGATCCCCACGAGGCAGAGTGGGGTTCTCTCGTCTTGATGAAAGAATTGAAAAGAAATTAAGGGTGTGTCATTTATGCAACTGCTTGTGATCCATAACAACCCTGCATCCATTAAACATGACTGATCTTCTGAAGCATGCATGGGAGACAATTGCTATTCATTTCTTTGGACCCCTAGACATCATCTACTAGTAATTGTTGGTGAATACTCCAGTTTTCGCCTTGTGGAAGATCTGTCATCAACCACAGAGTCATTGAGAGATTAGAAAGTATATTTGCAACGTTGAAAGTTCCTTCGATTTTGAAATCTCACAATGGCCCGCCTTTCAATAGTCGAGAATTTAAAGATTTTCTCACTCACCTAAATGTCAAGCACCAGAAAAGCACACCTATCTAGCCTCAGGCAAATGGTGTCGTTGAGCAATTTATGAGCACCCTCAAGAAAACAGTTTAGCGTGCTGTACTGGAAAGACTTGAACTCAAATCAGTTCTTCACTCTACTCTTCGTGCATGCAGGTCAACTCCCCATTCTACCACAGGTGAGAGCCCTGCCACCTTAATTTTTGGGAGAGCCATGGGAACAAAATTGCCACAATGGGCCATTGAAAGATCTATTGACATTGATAATCTTTGCATTACTGATTCATCTCACAAATGCAAAATGAAGACCTATGTGGTTAGATGCTGTGCTGTGCTCGGCGTACTGTGTTCAAAAGAGGGGATCAGGTCATTGTCAGACAGAAGCGGAAATGCAAGCCTGATGCTTCTTTTGATGCTGACCCACTGATGGTTGTGACTCACGTAGGACACATGGTGACTGCTCATTGTCCTAGAAAGTCCATCATAAGCGCTTCTTCTTATTTCAAACACCTGCCTCGAGGTTCATTGACTTCAGATGTTCAGAGTGAGAGCCTTCCAGCTAGGAGTCAGGAGAGCCCAAAGATTGTACCTGTGTCTGTGTCACCTGTGCCTGTCTCAGAAGCCTCTCCTATGTCTCCTCAACCTAATGCAACGAGATCTGGAAGATTGCTTCGAGCACCTCGATGACTCATTGAGGATTTTAAGGAATCTGTAAAATACAGATTCCTTAATTTAAGGAATCTGTAAATTACCGAATCCTTAAATCCTATGTAGGGAGCACTCAAGTGAGTGCATTTTTGGTTTAAGGATTCATTATTTACCACCAACTACAAGTTGGTGGTAAATACCGTATACCTTATAAAAAGCAATTTTGTGCTTTTTAAAAAGTGCCATGTGGCAGACATGCATGCCCTTTGGCATGTATGTGCGTTGGTGTCAATGTGACACCCTGCCACCCTTGAATATGCTTCCCTATTACAGATTCGGTATTTACCGAATTGGTAATAGTGAATGGCTTCCCATTCATTCCTATGGGCCTCCAGGCCCATAGGAATGAATGGGAAGGTATTCCTTAGTACCGATTCGGTAAATACCGATTCGGTAAGAATGAATATTACCAAATCGGTAAAATGTACCGATTGTTTACCTACATTCTAGTTACCAATCTTAAATACCGAATCGGTATAATTCGGTATTTAGAATCGGTAAATAGAAATTACCTACATATAGACCAATGTCTTGTATCTATGTGTTTTGGTTTGGAGTGTAGTGGATGTGTGAACAGAGATACAGCTGCAGCACTTGCTAGAGGACTTAGATTGAGGAATTACCACTCAGACCAGAGAAGCAGCTACAGCACTGTCTAGGGGACTTAGAATGAGGAATTACTGATGAGACCGGAGAACAGCTGCAGCACTGTCTAGAGGACTTAGAATGAGGAATTACTGACAGGACCCAAGATGCAGCTGCAGCACTGCATAGAGGACATAGAATGAGGACTTACCGACGAGACCAGAGAAGCAGCTAGCAGCACTGCCTAGAGGACTAAGAATAAAGAATTACCACTGTTACCAGAGACACAGATGAAGCACTGCCAGGAGGATTTAGAATGGGGGAGTTACTGACAGGACCAGAGAAACGGCTAGCAGCACCGTCTAGAGGACTAAGAATGGGGAACTATCACTGGGAACAGAGACACAGCTGCAGCACTGCCTAGAGGACTCAAAAAGAGGAATTAACGATGAGACCAGAGAAGCAGCTAGCAGTACTGACTAGAGGACTAAGTATGAGGAATTACCACTGAGAACAGAGACACAGCTGCAGCACAGCTAGATGACTTAGAATGAGGCATTACCACTGGGACCAGAGAAACGGCTACAGCACTATCTATAGGACTTAGAATGAGGAATTACAGATGAGACCAGAGAAACAGGTAGCAGCCCTGTCTAGGGTACATAGGATGAGGAATTACTGACAGGACCAAAGATGCAGCTGCAGCACTGCCTAGAGGATTTAGAATGGGAAGTTGCTGACAGGACCAGAGAAGCAACTAGCAGCACCATCTAGAGGACTAAGAATGAGGAATTACCACTGAGAACAGAGACACAGCTGCAGCACGGCTAGAGGACTTAGAATGAGGAATTACCACTGGGACCAGAGAAATGGCTACAGCACTGTCTATAGGACTTAAAATGAGGAATTACCAATGAGACCAGAGAAGAAGGTAGCAGCACTGTCTAGAGGACCTAGAATGAGGAATTACTGACCGGACCAAAGATGCAGCTCCAACACTGCTTAAAGGACTTAGAATGAGGAATTATCACTCTTACCAGAGACACGGCTGAATCACTGCCAGGAGGATTTAGAATGGGGGAGTTACTGACAGGACCAGAGAAACAGCTAGCAGCACCGTCTAGAGGACTAAGAATGAGGAACTATCACTGAGAACAGAGATGCAGCTGCAGCACTGCCTAGAGGAATTAAAAAGAGGAATTAATGATGAGACCAGAGAAGCAGCTAGCAGTACTATGTAAAGGACTTAGAATGAGGAGTTACCGATGAGACTAGAGAAACAGGTAGCAGCCCTGTCTAGGGTACTTAGGATGAGGAATTACTGACAGGACCAAAGATGCAGCTCCAGCACTGCTTAAAGGACTTAGAATGGGGAATTACCAATGAGATCATAGTAGAAGCGAGCAGCACTGTCTAAAGGACTTAGAATGAGGAATTACCACGGGGACCAGAGAAGCAACTCCTCCCTTGCCACTGGTTGAGTCCCAGCCTCCCTTCAGCTTGGTCAAATCTCTCCCATCCTGAAAAACACCTCTGCCGACCCAAATGACCTTAACAACTTACGCCCAATCTCTAACCTTCCTTTTCTCTCTAAAGCCCTAGAAAAATGTGTCCTATCACAACTTGAGAACCATATCCTCGACTTCAATCTCCTTGATGTTTTTCAATCCGGTTTCAGAAAAGGCTGTAGTACAGAAACTGCAATGTTAAATATCACAGATGACATTCATCGCTCCCTTGACAATGGTGAATCCTCTCTACTGATCCTCCTTGACCTCTCAGCGGCATTTGATACTGTCCATCATCCCACCCTTCTAAACACCCTCAAAGATCGATTTGGCTTGGAAGGCACTGTACACAAATGGTTCTGCTCATTCCTTCAAAACAGATCACAGCAAATCAAACTTAGCCACTTCCTCTCTAATCCTCAACCTGTCTCACTCGGGGTCCCTCAAGGATCCATCCTCTCCCCAACCCTTTTCAACCTTTTCATGGAACCACTCACCCTCATTCTCAAAGAAGCTAAAATTAGTTACCACCTCTACGCCGACGATACACAATTATACTACAAGATCAAATCCCACAACGACATCCTTCACCTCAACGACACCCTAACTAAAGTACAAGCCTGGTTCCGTCTAAACCATCTCAAACTGAACCCCAAAAAAACAGAATTCATTCTTTTCACCCCCAAAAACAATACCCTTCCCATCCAAATCTGGATCAATGATATCAAAGCTCTCAATTGCTCCCTCTCCACCTCTAACTCTGTTAAATCACTTGGCATCAGCATCGACCAGAATCTCAACCTCATTCCCCACATCAATAATGCCGCCAAAAGTGCTCTTTTCACCCTTCTCCACCTCAAGAAACTCAAACCTTTCATTCCAGCTGATGATTTCAAAATCGTTGTCCAATCGCTAGTCCTCTCCAGGATTGACTATGCTAACGCCACCCTTGCCGGCACCCCTAAAACCCATCTTGCACCAATTAAATCTGTCCTCAATCTAGCTGCCCGACTCATCTCTGACTGTAAAAGATTTTACCACATATCGCCCGTCCATAAAAATCTTAATTGGCTCCCAATTGAAGGAAGATCCTCTTACAAGATTGCCTGTATCACCCACAAAGCTCTTCATCAAAACACCCCCGCCTACCTTGCAACTAAACTAAAAAAAGCAGGCTGCACCAGGTCCCTGAGAAGCACCGACTCCCTTCTCCTGATCCCACCTAGACTTAATTGTCAAAAAACTCAATCCCGTGCATTCTCTGGTAATGCTCCTACCATTTGGAACTCACTCCCCAAAAACCTTCGCTGCAACCCCTCTTACTCTCTTTTCAAAAAAGAACTCAAACTACTTCTCCACAACTTATATTGGGGTACCTAACATGTCCACTCTCTCTACTCTTATACCCTCCCCCCACCTTGTCTGAATTCAACATCTTCTCCCCTGTTAACTGTTTCGCCTATTTTTAATTTGTACCTGTCTCTTACTCCCCCACCTTATCATATACTTTTTGCAAACTGTATCCCGTTGCTAATTCCGCATATATTTCTATTCTATCCTATTGTGTCTAACTCTGTTGTAAAGCGCTCTGATACTCCAGGGTCCAGCAGCGCTATATAAAACCCTTGAAATAAATAAATAAATAAATAAGCAGCTAGCAGCACTGTCTAGATGACGTAGAATGAGGAATTACCACTGTGACCAGGGACACAGATGCAGCATTGCCTAGAGAACTTAGAATTGGGAATTACAGATGGGACCACAGAGTATCAGCTAGCAGTACTGTCTAGAGGGCTTAGAACGAAGAATTACCAAAGGGACCAGAGGAGCAGCTGTAGCACTGCCTAGAGGACTAAGCATGAGGAATTATCAGTGTGACCATAGAAGCAGCTAGCAGCACTGGCTAGAGGAATACAAATGAGGAATTACCATAGGGAACAGAAACGCAGCTGCAGCACTGGCTGGAGGACTAAGAATGGGAGCTTACTACTGCGAACAGAGACACTGCTACAGCACTGCCTAGAGGACTTAACATAAGGAATTACCGATGAGACCAAAGAAGTAGGTAGCAGCACTGTCTAGAGGACAAAGAATGAGGAATTACCGCCAGATCAGAGAAGCAGCTAACAGCACTGTCTCAAGGTCTTAAAATGCAGCTAGCACTGTCTAGAGTGCTACACATGAAGATTTACTGATGGGACCAGAGAAGCAGCTAACAGCAGTGCCTAGAGGCCTTAAAATGTGAGAATTACTGACAATACCAGAGTAGCAGTTGGCAGCACTGCCTAGGAGTAAGAATGAAAAAATCCAATGGGAACAGAGACACAGCTGCAGCACTGCCTATAAGAATTAAAATGTGGAAATTACAGACGGGACCAGAGAAGCAGCTGCATCACTGTGTAGAGGACTTAGAATGAGTAATTATCAATGTGACCTAAGAAGCCGCTGCAGCACTGCCTAGAGGGCTAGGAATGAGGAATTACCACTGGGACCAGAGAAGCAGCAGGCAGCACTGGCTAGAGGACTGAGAATGAGGAATTACAACTGGGAACAGAGACGCAGCTGCAGCACTGCCTAGATGACTTAGAATGAGGAATTACCACTGTGACCAGAGACACAGCTTCAGCATTGCCTAGAAGACTTGGAATGAGGAATTACTGGCGGGACCAAAGAAGTAGCTGCAGCACTGTGTAGAGAACTTAAATTGAGGAATTACCTATGAGACCAGAGAAGCAGCTAGCAGCACTGGCTTGAGGGCTAAGAATGAGGAACTATCACTTGGAACCGAGACAAAGCTGCAGCAGTGCCTAGAGGACTGAGCATGAGAAATTATCACTGGAAACAGAGACGCAGCTGCAGCACTGCCTAGAGGACTAAGAAATGGGAATTACCTCTGGGAACAGAGACACAGCTGCCAAATTTGCAACCAGATAAAGAGCAAGATTTACAGCCCTGTTTTCAGAAATGGAGCAATGGCGCTCCGAGTGGGTGAAACATAGTTAATGCTACAAAAAATAAAGATTGGGTGAAAGGGAACTAGCAAGTAAAGTCACATTTCTAACATTCTAACTTAGTGACTGCTCACCTCGATCTTCAGTGACCCAGACACTGTAGATCATAAGTGAAAGCCAAGGTGTGAAGGGGAGAATATATGGAGAAACAGTGAGTAGGAAGGGAACACTAGTCAGCTGCTTGCGTTTGCAACATTTCCAGAACACGAAGCAGACAATCGGTAAAACTAGTGCGCAAAACAAACTGAAATGGACAGAAGTAAAATGAGCCCTGTAACAGGGCTACTCACTATGGGAGGGAACAACAGGCCAAAAGGAGGGAGAAATGGTCAAGATTTACCATTCAAAAGTAATGAATTTAGAAAGGCACCTGGAACAACCAATGACAAGTGATGGCTGACTTGAAGCCTATGTACTGAATACACCATGCCTCGCAGAGTAGCGCATGCGTGCTGCTAGGCTCGACCTAAAAAACTAAACACAACAGGTTGTAAAGAACCACAAGCAGCACCATAGTTGGGTGGTAAAGCAGGCCATTTATTTTAAACAAAAGAAATGTATACATTTTGAGGCTTATTGGTCTACGGCCAGAAAAATGTGCCGATTTACAATGCTATGCACACGATAGCCCATGTACTCAGAAATACAAACACACTGTAGTATGTCCTCGACAGTACATCCATCCATCCAACATCTCAGGGTCTACTGATTTATGCAGCCCATCCAGCCTGATGGAAATAACAAGGGTTATTAAACTGTGAAATCAAGTGAGGTATCTGGGCCACTTGTAGGGTTGTGGGAGGTGTTTATTACTTGAGCAAAAGCTTGTTTACTTCCTGTTTATTAGGTCTCGGCCGATTCCCATTCCGCAGGAATGGAATAGGACGAGTCTATAGCAGTGAAACCAAGACTTAAACTAAGGTCTACCAAAAAGAGGTTTTCCACGAGTGCATGTGCACATGCACGAGCCCGAGCCTTCTGCCTGCCTCCTAGGCAATCTGCTTCTCCGCCCCCCTAGTGTTTCTGGCTTGCTCTTCAAAGGCTCCCCATACCATTTGCTCCTGCCTCCCACTGCTTCACACTTCACGGCCGCCAGGCCTTGAGCTCGCATTTCTGCCCAGCAGCTTCAAAGGGATCTTCTTTCCCGCCCACTGCTTCACACTTTACGGCCTGGCGGCCGTGACTCGCATTTCTCCTCCCCCCTCCCCACAGCAATGCTAAGAGCTTGTTTTACAGGTTCCTAGAGGCCTTTCATATTCCCTATCATTCAGCAGCTTGACTTCAAAGGGATTTCATTTCGCGGCCGCGTTTTTTCTGTCCCTGTTAGGCTCGTTTTTTTTGTGCCTTTGCCATCTTCTTTCATCACATATTCACCATCCTGACAAAATGCATCCACAGGCACAGACATTAATGGGTCACCCTCTTTTCAAACCTTTTATCTCCCTCTTAAAACTGTCCATTTGCTTTCAGCTTAAAGGGATCTCTCTCTCTTATACTCATGACTAACCCCCCTCCTCCCCCCCTCATCGGAAAGTCAACGGATTGTCAACTATGCTGTTTGGTGGAGGAAGAGCTCATATTATACTGGCGTGTTTCTATTGCACGCTTTTCACTGTATTTCTTTCAACAAGTGTCCTGCCCATCCGCAAGCAGCAGACATCCACAAGCGTCAGACATCACCAAGCGTTAGACATCACCAAGCGTCAGACATACGCAAGCATCAGACATCCACAAGCGTCAGACATCCACAAGCGTCAGACATCCGCAAGCGTCAGACATCCGCAAGCGTCAGACATCCGCAAGCGTCAGACATCCGCAAGCGTCAGACATCCGCAAGCGTCAGACATCCACAAACATCAGGCATCCACAAACATCAGACATCCACAAGCATCAGACATCCACAAGCATCAGACATCCACAAGCAACAGACATCCACAAGCAACAGACATCCACAAGCAACAGACATCCACAAGCATCAGACATCCACAAGCATCAGACATCCACAAGCGTCAGACATCCACAAGCGCCAGGCATGCACAAGCGTCAGGCATGCACAAGCGTCAGGCATCCAAAAGCATCAAGCATCCTCAAGCAACAGACATCCACAAGCATCAGACATCCACAAGCATCAGACATCCACAAGCGTCAGGCATCCAAAAGCATCAAGTATCCACATGCATCAAACATCCACAAGCAACAGACATCCACAAACATCAGGCATCAGACATCCACAAACGTCAGGCATCCACAAGCATCAGACATCCAAAGGCATCAGGCATGCACAAGCGTCAGGCATGCACAAACGTCAGACATCCACAAGCGTCAGACATCCACAAGCGTCACACATCCACAAGTGTCACACATCCACAAGCAACAGACATCCACAAGCAACAGACATCCACAAGCAACAGACATCCACAAGCGTCCGGCATCCACAAGCGTCCGGCATCCACAAGCGTCCGGCATCCACAAGCGTCAGACATCCACAAGTGTCACACATCCACAAGTGTCACACATCCACAAGCAACAGACATCCACAAGCAACAGACATCCACAAGCAACAGACATCCACAAGCGTCCGGCATCCACAAGCGTCCGGCATCCACAAGCGTCCGGCATCCACAAGCGTCCGGCATCCACAAGCGTCAGGCATCCACAAGCGTCAGGCATCCACAAGCGTCAGGCATCCACAAGCGTCAGGCATCCACAAGCGTCAGACATCCACAAGCGTCAGACATCCACAAGCATCAGACATCCACAAGCATCAGACATCCACAAGCATCAGACATCCGCAAGCATCAGACATCCGCAAGCATCAGACATCCACAAGCGTCAGACATCCGCAAGCGTCAGACATCACCAAGCGTCAGACATCACCAAGCGTCAGACATCACCAAGCATCAGACATCCGCAAGCGTCAGACATCCGCAAGCGTCAGACATCCGCAAGCGTCAGACATCCGCAAGCGTCAGACATCCGCAGGCGTCAGACATCTGCAGGCGTCAGACATCCGCAAGCGTCAGACATCCGCAAGCGTCAGACATCCGCAAGCATCAGACATCCACAAGCGTCAGACATCCACAAGCGCCAGGCATGCACAAGCGTCAGGCATGCACAAGCGTCAGGCATCCAAAAGCATCAAGCATCCTCAAGCAACAGACATCCACAAGCATCAGACATCCACAAGCATCAGACATCCACAAGCGTCAGGCATCCAAAAGCATCAAGTATCCACATGCATCAAACATCCACAAGCAACAGACATCCACAAACATCAGGCATCAGACATCCACAAACGTCAGGCATCCACAAGCATCAGACATCCAAAGGCATCAGGCATGCACAAGCGTCAGGCATGCACAAACGTCAGACATCCACAAGCGTCAGACATCCACAAGCGTCACACATCCACAAGTGTCACACATCCACAAGCAACAGACATCCACAAGCAACAGACATCCACAAGCAACAGACATCCACAAGCGTCCGGCATCCACAAGCGTCCGGCATCCACAAGCGTCCGGCATCCACAAGCGTCAGACATCCACAAGTGTCACACATCCACAAGTGTCACACATCCACAAGCAACAGACATCCACAAGCAACAGACATCCACAAGCAACAGACATCCACAAGCGTCCGGCATCCACAAGCGTCCGGCATCCACAAGCGTCCGGCATCCACAAGCGTCCGGCATCCACAAGCGTCAGGCATCCACAAGCGTCAGGCATCCACAAGCGTCAGGCATCCACAAGCGTCAGGCATCCACAAGCGTCAGACATCCACAAGCGTCAGACATCCACAAGCATCAGACATCCACAAGCATCAGACATCCACAAGCATCAGACATCCGCAAGCATCAGACATCCGCAAGCATCAGACATCCACAAGCGTCAGACATCCGCAAGCGTCAGACATCACCAAGCGTCAGACATCACCAAGCGTCAGACATCACCAAGCATCAGACATCCGCAAGCGTCAGACATCCGCAAGCGTCAGACATCCGCAAGCGTCAGACATCCGCAAGCGTCAGACATCCGCAGGCATCAGACATCTGCAGGCGTCAGACATCCGCAAGCGTCAGACATCCGCAAGCGTCAGACATCCGCAAGCGTCAGACATCCGCAAGCGTCAGACATCCGCAGGCATCAGACATCCACAAGCGTCAGGCATCCACAAGCGTCAGGCATCCACAAGTGTCAGACATCCACAAACATCAGGCATCAGACTTTTATTTAAGTATTAATTATTTAAAAAAATTAAAAACCATTGTTATTTGTAATATCAATACATGTAAGTCACGTAAATACAACACATATTGCATTACAAATGCTATAGGTGTCACATTTGCGAAAGTTATAACTATTGGCATGGTAAATGACAAAGCTATTAATTTCGCTATTTTCAAAAACAAAACCTAAATAAAAAATTTGTCATTTACAATACCAATAGCTCAAACTTTCCTAATACGAGACCTATTGCATTGCAAATGCTTGTTTCATAGGAGTTTCTTGTTTTTTCTACCGATCCGCATGCCTACCGATCGGTAGAATCTAGCACCGCGGTAGGAACTAGCACCGCCTCTCAGGGGTGCTAGTGGCCGCCAGTCGCTTGTGAGCATATTGACGCTAAGCCATACCTTACTTAGCTTTCCCAGAGAGTACCGAACGCAAACTTACACTTGCGTACGAAATGTCTGCGAAAGTCCAGAGTTTCATATGAAGCCTCGTCCCAGTTAGAATTTCACGACTTTTGCATATTTCTTGTCGTTTTTATGCTAGAAGTATGTGAGGGAAAAAATGTAACATCGCACACCCCTAATTAACTGAAAAATAAATCTCCCTAAGTCCTGAGAAAACCTTCAGCCTCATGTAAGCCTGATTCATTCGCTTTAAGGGAGTACCCTAGTGCATATCATGAACTATCCATCAGTAGCCTGTGTCGTTAACATTCACCTGTCTAGGATGCACCCGTGCAGCAGTAGCGCGTTACATGGAGTCACACAGGTGGGAGTCAGCGGGAGCAGACAGGGAGGGTTATACTTGTAAAGTGCTGCCTGATGCAGATCAATTCAGGCACTTGAGTGGATGAGGAAGGATACGCCCAAACAGCCAATAGCATTAGATGAGAGATGAATACTCCATTGGGCAGGGTAAAGCTTGTGATTGACAATGTCTCAAGCCAATGCCTGAAAGAGGCTGGCTAAAGAAAGCCAGTGTTTGAAAGGAGTGCTGCCAATATTTTTAACAATGTATCTGAATGACAAATTTGCTGCCAAAACCTTGAAAATGCAGAGTAAATGCCGTGGAACATTAGGAGACCCAGGGCCACCCCTATCTTGTTTCACCTTCTCCATTGATATTTTTCTAAATGAGGATACTAAATACAACTGTCATTCATTGTACAGAGTACGCTAAGGCGCTCGACCTCGGGCCTGGGAATCTGGGTTCGAGTCTCGGTAACGACGCCAAAAACCCCCTGTGATTCTGGGCAAATCACTTAATCTCCCCGTGCCTAAAAAATGAAAGTGTGTCCTCATGTAACGTAACTGGTGCTATGTAAAGCGCTCTGATAACTGATTCGGTTCGGTTCTAGTTCACGCTATATAAAACTCCAAAAAAAAAAAAAAAAAGATGTATGCTAGTTAGCAGAGTGCCATTTTCAACAAAGACTCCATCTAACCCAGCAGGCGAAAAGGTGGGAACCATTGAGGAGGTGAAGGGTTTTTGCAGTCACCATTTTGTTACTACAGGTTGTGCAAAAAAATAGCACAAGTTTGCTTTTCTATGTTTGGTTTCACTCCTGGAATTAATTCCATTCTCCAAATGAGCTTTAAAAGTTATGAAAATGCTTGTGAGCCATCCTAATGATCTGTGTGGTTTGCGTGTACCCCTGTTTCCCTATAATTAACAATCCTATAAGAAATATTCTAACACAGTTACCTCATTTGCATGTTTCTGTGTGGAAGTGATACTGAAAAGATCTCTCACTATTCCTATGCCAAAATCAAATACAGTTTACAGAAAGGTCTCTTGAAATGTCCAATGAGGAGACACTGTCAACAACACCCCTAAAAGGTTTGGCCAAAAGTTGGAGTTAATTTGTGTATTTGAATGGCTGATGTTTTGTATATGATGGATACCAGGACCATGGCCTAGGTCACAAGATTGGTGTTTCAGGATTGTTACCTTTGAAGGAAAATGGCAGTAAGCAGGAGAGAAGACGTGAGTTTGGAAGATGTACAGTGATAAGGTACCACAGAATAGGTGTAGCTGAGGAGCCATTTGGTGACAGGAGAGAATGAACACTGGTGGCTTCCTCTGCATCACTCTGCCTAGAGCTGAAATAAGATGCCTTCAATCCACTGCTGGCCCTGGAAGCCTGCACCCCGTCAGGTGCTAACCATACTTCCATATTCCCTTGAAATCAGCCCATGTGCTATGTCCATGTGTGATGAAGGGTTACGTAATAAGGAATTGGATGAACTTTCTATATTGAATATCTTTGTAGCCTAGAACTACTATCTCCAGAGACATTTTAGGGCATGGGCATTGAGGAAAATTGAATTTTGCCCTGTCATGTGTCCCTACGTGTTCCCCCTTATATGTTATATGTGCATGATCGCTATGCATATTTACCCCCTTGACCGAATAAAGACGCAATTATAGTTGTGTCCAACGTTAGTATGCCAGTTATCCAGTCCCTCGTGAAAGCAACGAGTTTTAGGCCTATGTTGCCAACGTCTTTACATTGTGCACGTTAATTCATCGAGTTGTCCCCGTTTCTAGGCCTTAAAAGGCCCGGACACCAGATTCGAGTCTCAAGTCTCCTGAAACCACTCCGAGGAGCGATGCAGCCCCTCCCGCATCCCTGACCCTTCACTTACTTTCTGCCAAGCAGCGCGGTGCCCAGCCTGGCCTGCCTGCCTGTCTGCCAAGAATATGTTATGCCTCTAGTTATCAGTTCAGCTCCCCGGCTTCACATTCCTAAGCTAACGAACCGCATAAACATCTTCATCTATAGTCTAGTCTTCCTGTCTCCATGCAAGAGAATTACTGAATTAGTATCCATAGAAGATTCATAGCACACGCAATACACTAAGCAATATATGCATGCACCAGCCTTAGTGACAAGTAGCCTTTGCCCTGATGACTTTTAGATTCTATCAACATGTACTCCAAACACGAGATACCAGATATGCTATAGGTACTTGTCGTCCTGACATCCCAGACTTTAGTCTCCTCTTCTAGTGCCAGAAGTCAGAGCCCCCAGCTCTCCCCAGTTACACGTCATAGCCCGTTTGCGCGCACCAGTAGGTTAAAGGTTCCAGCTGCCCAGGTAGCCCCCTCCATGTATCCACCCATTTATGACACTTCTGTGACGTTTACATCACATGTTTCCGTGCACGCCCTGTGCACGCCTTTCTTTTTACGCCCATATGCTCTTATCTTCCATTTGTCACTTGTTACACCTACTGTATTCAATGCAATTGTACTGTTTCACTATATATACTGTATGATGTTAATGAGACGTTGCAGCTGCCATTCCCCTTTCCTTGTGTCTGTCCCTTCCTGAACCTTTGCAGGGGATGGAACCCGATGGTCCATTGGCTCGAGCCATCTGATTAAAGCCCATTCGACTCAGATACCACGGATTCTGCCTCTTATTTATTGAGCTATCTGTTTCAGTTAATGCATAGAAAAATAGTACCGGTAATTAATTATTTATTTACCACATAATGGCGCCCGAATAGGGACGAGCCCCTTCCCCACGCGCCGGCGATGTAACGCAGGCCCCCTGACCCTTCTACAGCCGTGACGGAACCCTACTGTGCACGTGCAGATATTTCTGCTTCAAGTCTCCCTCAGGCCCACGGAGGAGACGGAGACTGCGGTCCGGCATCCAGACGAGGCGGTGAGGAAGGCGGATCGTCCCGACCAGAGCCCAAGCCGAGAGAGCAAGGTCCGAGGTATCCGGAGGCCCACCTGTTTCTGAAGCCCGAAGCCCGAGGCGCATGCGTAGTGCGTAGCAGTAACCAGACGTCGTAGCAGTCCAGTCCAGTCCGAGGCCTTCAGTTTGCTTCCCGGTGAGTACCGTTGCTGGGGGTATCTAGACGGGTTCATTAATTTGTGCCCGGTCCGACGGGTTTGGGTACACAGATCCGGTCCGACGTGTTCACCTAGGTGGATGCGGTATGACGTGTCTCTTTAGGAGACCGGTATGTTCTGTACTGTTTTAGCAGTGCATCCAGTAATTCTAGTAAGTCTGTTCTCGAGAAATTCAAGTATTATGTTTTCAATGTATTAGGTAGTATCTGTTCGAACTGTTATTAATGTGTTCTTGATGTCGTGGTATGAGTGATTGTTTTACTATTCATTACTGTGTTCATTGTGTATTGTGTTCAAGTCCAAGTACGGTTCAAATATGCCTCTGTTTTCGAAGTTACGTCAGATAAAAACCAGAAAAGGGTTACTCGAAGAATCAGTTCCTGTCCCTCCCAGGGACAGTCCTGGACATTTCATGTATCATAAGCATGGCTTAGATGCCATACTGTATCTAGATTTATGGGTGGACTACACCAAGAATCTCGAAGAAAAATATAGATGGCCTGTTTCAGGAACATGGGATGCCGAGTGCATCATGAGAGTAGAAGAAGCATTATGGAAAAAGAAAGCCAGACAATCCCAGAAAGATGCCATAGAGTTATGGCGTAAAGAATCCCATAAAAGAACAGAGAAAGAATTCAGAAAAGCAGAATTAAGTAGGGAATCTTCCGAAAAAGCCCAAGAAAGGGAATTACTAGAAGAAGGTGAACGAGTTAGAGCAGAACAGTCAGACAGACAGAGGAATGCTCTTATTAAAGGTATGTATCCCCTTCTCGCCGAGGGTCTGCCTAAGGCAACCCCGGAAACACCCTGTAATTTACCGCCACCCTTGGTCCCGACTAAGCTACGTCATAAACCGACCGCGGCTGAAATTTTCCTTTCTTCCTATTTAGATGACACTGTCCCAGAATATGCTAATACGAATCCTACGCCAGTTCAACTTCCACCTCCTGTTAATGTAATTACTGTGCCTCCAGTCGTTGGTCCTGTTAATGTGCCAGTACCCCAGGACCAACCCGCATTACGTACCCCTACTTTGCCAGTCACGTTACCAGTAGCCGCACATTCAGTATTAACTGACGATTCCAGTTCAGGAGGAGCAGGGGGAGGTACTCCTATCACCCCGCCTCAAACAAAGCGACTGACGCTGAGAGATGCAGCGTTACAACATACGCCAAAAGTGACTACGTACGAAGCCCTCAAAAAGTATTTTAATGAATGTGGATCTGATTGTAGATATGACCCAGTACCAGGCGAAGATAGTATGATAATATATTCCATACGTTTACGACGAGTTGCAAGCTTCTTGGTTACCATATCAAATATGGAACAACATCTAGACAGGATATATCATTTCATCCGAACAGGGGAGAAACCAGAAAGTATTCACGAAGCTATGGTACACAGGAAAGTCGAGATTCAAGGCATGATTTTACAATTTTTAATAAATTGTTTAATAAGAGAACAGGATCACCCTGATAAAAATAAAGAAGATATGAAAGTCCTGACCAGATGGAGTGACAATATAGCAGAAGGAAAACACAGAACACAAAATAGTATAGAAACCATGTACAGAAAGATTCGTAAAGAAATTATAAGTATACACCAAAAGGAGGAAGCAATGAGAGTAGCCGAGAAAGAGAATGACTCTTCAGACGAAGAGGTAGACAACGAGAATCCCACCAGAATAGCGTATGTAGGTAGAACGAGACCTTCCGATAGACACACACGCCTAGATTACAAGAAAGTTTTTCCTCCTCCCGTACCAGAACAGTGTTCTCTTGAAGAATTATTCCAGGCTACTGATAAAGTTCTGAAATTACGAATAGGTTACAGTGAGCTTAGTACCATGCATGAACAAGAACTCGCCCGATCAGCAGTTCGATGGACTAGTGATTCTACCACGTATTCAGACAAAGTAGTGGCTCAAATGTTTCTGAAACTGCCCCCAGCCGAGCAGCGACTGGTGGGTATGTACATGATCCAGCACCTCATCACACTGTATGAGAGTCAGCATTCTGATCCAGGTCCTTTATATAATGTATTGAACGAGTTACTCCTGAACCGATGGAAAGGTCTAGGTACCGATTTAATTAGTGTCATTTTAGAACAGCGCCACAGATACAGAACGTTCCTGACTCCACATTTTGTTCCTGTTTCACCCCCATTCTACATAGACAGACAGAATCCGTTGCGAGAAGTACATCCAGTTAAGGGAACGGGGGGTAATCTCGAACGAGTATTTGTTTACACCCCTATAACGAAAATAGAACTACTAGAAATGAAAAAGTTAGTGCCCTGTCACGATAAAGATCCAGCAGGGTTCCATCGAGAATTAAAAGACAGTACCCAGTGGTTCCAGATATCTCTTCCCTATTGACTGCCATTGATTCTGAAGCTACGTTCTTTACTGTTATTGATCTCAAGAACGCATTCTTTAGTGTCCCCATTCATCCAGACAGCCAGTTTCTTTTCGGATTCTGTTTAAATGGAAGAAGCTATAAATTCACACGAGCTCCTCAAGGTTTCACAGAAAGCCCTAGTATTTACAGTCAAGCACTTAAAAGACAACTAGACAGTATTCACATGCCAACTGACACTGCCCTGCTCCAGTATGTCGATGATCTATTGATCACAGCCCGTACCGAACGTGACTGCGAACGTGCGTCACTTACAGTCTTGTATTTCCTGGCAGAAATGGGGCACAAGGTGTCCCCTTCGAAACTGCAATTCTGTGTCCAGCAAGTGGTATACCTTGGACACTTACTGTCCAAGAGGGGTAGACAGTTGACACCTGACCTTACCCAGTTAATAGCACATCTTCCACAGCCCAAGACACAGAAGGAGGTACGAGCTTTTATCGGCCTCACTTCTTATTGCAGACAATGGATTCCTCAGTATGCATATCTAGCCAAACCACTGATACAGTTAACGACACAGGAGGCAGTGACATCGACTGTCCTCCCTTGGACCCAGGAACATACACTTGTTTTTAATGAGTTAAAGAAAGCTTTATGTAATGCACCTGTGTTAGCGACACCAAATTACAGTAAGCCTTTTACACTTTTTGTTACTGAACGTGATGGTACAGCATTATCTGTTCTCACACAAGATCAAGCAGGACAACACAAGCCTTGTGCTTATTTTTCTAGCACATTAGATCCAGTAGCCCAGGCTCTGCCTGCGTGCCTCAAGTCAGTTGCAGCCACAGCTCTAGCTATCAGACAAAGTGATTCCATAGTGTTAGGACACTCCCTGACAGTACAAGTTCCACACTCCGTGGAAGTTCTTTTAAACCGAACACAGACTCAGCACCTGACAATTGCACGTTTAACAGGATATGAACTGACACTGTTTCAGCCACATATAGACATCAGACGCTGCAACATTTTAAATCCTGCTACACTGTTACCCTCGAATACATCAAATCCTGCCACACATGACTGTGTGGAAGTTATTAACACCATGACAAAGCCAAGACAAGACTTGACGGACATTGCATTACCTGATCCAGACCTGACACTTTATGTGGATGGTTCATGTATGAGAACAAGTACAGGAGAACTAGTAGCCGCGTATGCAGTGACTACTGAAACTGAAGTTATAGAAACACATCGTATTGACACCTTGTCTGCTCAAGCAGCAGAGCTCATCGCTCTGACCCAAGCCTGTATACGAGCCAAGAACCTGAAAGTAAACATATATACAGATTCACGTTATGCATTCAGAGTCGTTCACGACTTTGGAGTCCTTTGGCAAGAAATAGGTTTCATGACCTCTCATGGAGCCAAGATTCAGCATGGCCCCCTCATTCAAGCTCTGTTAGAAGCAATACATTTACCGAAAGCCATTGCCATTATGAAGTGCAAAGCACATACGAAAGCCACTGACACCAATTCCCAAGGTAACGATCTAGCAGATCGAACAGCCAAGCTTACAGCTCAGACCCCAGACATTCCAGTTAACACGACAAAGACAGACGTTCCAGTCCAGACGACTTGTATGACAGTTAAGGACCCTACACAAGACGTACTAGACATACAGACACATGCTACCCCAGACGAAATCAAGAAATGGTCTGAACAAGGAGGGGTCCAGACAGATCAAGGATGGTTGACGAAGGGAAAAGCCACATGGTTTCTCCCCGACTCTATGGTTCAAGTCATTATTAATACAGCACATAGTCCAGCACATTTAGGAGAAAAAGCCATGTTAGACAGTATCCAGAACCTCTGGTTTAACAAGCATTTGCGAGCAGCAGCAAAGCAGAAAGTACGTACCTGCATGATATGTTGTCAGTTCAATCCAGGTAAAGGTGTTCCGGTGGAACAAGGTGGATTCCATCCTCCTGACCACCCTTTTGAAGTCCTCCAGATGGATTATATTCAGATGGATCGATGTCGAGGTTTCAAGTATGTCCTCATAGTAGTATGCGCTTTGTCCAGATGGACAGAAGCATATCCAGTCCCAGATTATACTGCCGCGACCACTGCCAGGCAGTTGGTTTGTGAGTTTTTCCCCCGCTATGGTTTGCCCAGGGTCGTGTATTCAGACAACGGCCAGCCACTCTCATCCGAACTCATGAAACAAGTATCTCTTCTGTTAGGGTACCAGTGGAAGTTCCACTGCATACGACATCCCGAGGCAGCTGGCCTCGTCGAGAGACATAATCAGACTCTGAAAATACGCATTGCAAAAGTTTGCGCAGAGAAAGGCGTAGATTGGATGGTAGCTCTGCCAGTCGCCCTTTTTTACATGAGAATGGTCGCCCACTCCCGTTCAGGTCTGTCACCGTATGAAGTAGTATTCGGACGTCCCCCGAACATGTGGGGTACACCTATGCCACGTAAAATTACCGATGTTGACAGTAATATGCTGACAGATTACCTAGCTTCCTTGATGTCTGCACTACTCTCTTGTCGTTCACAGGTCGCGGCTGCCTTTCCAGACAACACCCAAGTGAAACCGCACGAAGTCATTCCAGGCGACCTCGTTCTAGTGAGGAACTTTGATCGTTCAAGTCCGCTGGAGCCCCGCTGGAAGGAGCCGAAACTTGTTCTGATGACCACAAGGACCGCAGTGAAATTGGAGGGCCGGAAGGGGTGGCTACACTCCAGCCACATCAAGCGTTTTCATGGACTCCGTCCAGAGACTTTTTTCAAGGACTGCCCCGATACTGACTCTAAACTCCCCCTGTTAGAGAAAACTCCGCAGCAGGAGTATAAAATCAAGCTACGGTCTAGCAAGTCAGACAGTTTAATTGTTTAAGTCCCTCTCGGGTGAAGCGGTTAGACAGGTTCCTGACATGTATGAGATAGACACGTTGTAGCTGTCAAGCTTGACAGGTGAACCAGTCGCACTCTTTTGGGGAAATCAATCCCTGAAGTTCTTACAGTTTAAACATTATGTGCAATCATGACAATGGTCCATCATATACTTTGTTTTCGCAGGTTTATTCTGTTTCAAAGGTTAAATCGCTTTTCTCAGGTTAAGCTGTTGCATCACTGCTATGTGTCAATTCATTGTTTTCCAAATAAACATATTATCCACGAAGTCAACTTGAACCCAATGCATTTCGTGCCTATTAGCACTTCATCAGGGGAAATACATTTCTGCGGGGTAAAATCAAACATGAAATATAATCAATGGCGGGGAGCAGACCACAGTCTGATTGTTAATACTGTGTGCTCGGAGGGTGTCGGGAATATATTACGAACATTTTGTCGGGTGGTGGAATGCTACCACAAACGATGTGAAAGTCAAGTACATGCCCCAAGTGTTGTTAAGAACGGTTGGAAGAGTGATAAGTTTTTGGGCTAAGTCGACTAAGTACAGACGACTTTAAGGTGCTGCGAGTGCCGGCAAACGGGAGTGTCATTTATAGAAACAACGCAGTGAAAACGTTACCGTAACGTAAATATATCATGGGTGCACGAAAGTGCTCAAGGATTATTAAAAGCGTGAAAGAAACATGCGGTATAAGTGTGGACGCTGTCTATAACTCACCGGGTGTTCAAGCGGGTCGCTGCTCAACTCTCGGAAACGGTTCTGCTTGCGTATGCGTGCTGAGCGTGTTATATGAAAGGGTTCTCTTTCCCGTGTGAGAAAATATCCAGTGTAAAGGGATATACCAATCGAAAATAATAAATAAAAGTGCAACTATATACTGAGTGTGTAAAGAAAAAATAAACGATCGATGCAAAGTGTAATAAATAATAGGTGACACGAAATTTAAAGATGCTGGTTTCGTGACCATCTACATCGCGGCCATCTTGGACAGGTAAACAACGTAAATGCAAGCATGTGTATTTACATTAAACATTCATGGTTCCTACCACTACTCCCAACTTAGTGAGTAAACTTTAAACTCAAATTTACATTTTTCAAATAAATTGCTTATGCATCTCGAGCATGATTTCAAGTAAAGAAATGTGAAAAAGTAATGTACACGGAAGTTCATAATGCATGAGAGCCTACAGTTACTGAGCATTTTATAGGAAGCTGCTATATTCAAGACGTTCATTTAACCTCGTGGGGGTGCAGGAATTCAGTTTTTTAATCCAAAAAATTTCCCTTTGGAGAAGTCTTTTTTTGTTATCACAGCCTTGCTTTATGGGAACACACTCCAAAATCAGAAAACGAATCTGACTGATGTTATGGCAGTTGGAAATGTAGTGGGCGGCTACTGGAGCCTTGGTGGTTCTGTTTCTAATTGTACTTTTATGCTCTGTCAGACGAGTCTTAATCTTTCTCTCGGTTTTCCCCACATAGGGGAGTCCACACGGACACTTCAACAGGTAAACAAAGTTTTTAGAGTCACATGTGGCATTGGTGTAAAGCTTGATGGATTTTCCTGTGGTTGGGTGATTGATGTTGCTACCACGTATTATGTTATTACAGTGACCACAGTTTGCACAGGGGATAGTTCCTGCGTATTTTTCTGGTCTGTTTCGTACCTCCTTTTCTATTAGATCTTTCAGATTTTTAGATCTTTGGTATGCAAATAGTGGTTTGCTGAACATTCCTCTGAAGTCCGGTTCTTTCTCTATCATTTCCCAATTTTTTAAAACAATTTTTTTCATTTGAAGGCTTAAGGTAGAAAATTTGGAAACGAACACTGGTCTGTTTTGGGTCGTAGCCTTTGTGTGTGTTTTCAGTAAGTCTTCTCTGGAAATAGATTGTGTTCTTGCCTGCGCTTCATCCAGTACATTCTCGGGATATTTACGTTCTCGAAATTTGTTGATCATGAGGTTCGCGTTCTTTTCATAGGTTTGGTTGCTGGATGATATTCTTTTCATCCTTAACAATTGTGAATACGGTAAGTGCCGTTTTAATGACATTGGGTGACAGCTGTCAAAAATCAACATGTTATTCCTATCTGTTTTTTTGGAATATACATCTGTCTCAAACTGGTTGTTTTGCAAGGAAATTAACACATCCAAATAAGGTATAGACCCAGTGTTGATGGAATGGGTAAATTGAATATGGTCATCAATGTTATTGATGTACTCAATAAACTCTTCAATTTCAGTTGGTGGACCTTTCCATATGAGAAAAATATCGTCGATGTATCGCCAAAATTTGTATATCTTATCTTGCCATCTGGGATTTTCAAGAATGTTCTCTAATTCCAACCTGTGCATAAACAGGTTCGCATAGCTGGGGGCCGCACAATTCCCCATTGAGGTACCTGCCAGCTGTTGAAAGTATTGTTCATTCCAGGAAAAATAACTGTGATACAGCGTAAAATGTAGCAGTTCCAACAGAAAGATTTTGAGGTCTTGTTTAATGTCGTGGTCAATCAAAAATGACTCTATGGCTTCAATGCCCCTGCCGTGGGGGATGGACGTATACAATGAACAAACATCGATGGTGCACAGTGTTATCTCCATTGTTTCGTCTAGTTCCGTGTCGTTAAGTTTTGTAAGAAAGTCAGTGGTGTCACGAAGATAAGTTGACATTTTCTGAACAAGTGGTTGTAGGTGACGATCTAAATACTTTCCTATAGGTTCATGAATTGAGCCTCTTGTGGACACTATCGGTCTGAAGGGTGGTTTCTCTAAGTCCTTGTGGATCTTGGGTAGCATATGTATGCTTGGGCATTTTGGATGATCGTGAAGCAAGAAACGTCTCTCTTTGTCTGTGATGGTTCCCATCTCAACTGCTTGATTGATAATGGTAGTTAAAACTCCTTTGAAGATGTTAGTAGGATCACTCAACAGTTTTACATATAGTTTGTCGTCGAACACATGATTGTTTACACTCTCAGTGTAGTATTCCATATCCATAATGACGATAGCGCCACCTTTATCCGCTTTGCAGCATTTGATTTTTCTGTTTTCCGTGATTTGATTAATTGCTCGAATCTCATGTGTTGTCAAGTTTGAACGTTTTGTACTTGGTTTCCTGAATAGTTCCTTAATTTCATTCATGGTGATGGTTTCATAAGAATCCAAGATTTTGTGGCTTACTGGGGCCAAAAAAGTACTCTTGCATTTTAAACCTAATAATGTGTCTTCAGTTTGTGTAGAAGTTGGAGGTTCAGTCACCACATTGGTGAAGAAATGTCTTAGACGAAGAGTCCTCATGAACTTAAAAAAGCTCACTTCCATTTCCAGTTCATTTGGTTTATAAGTTGGTACAAATGTAAGTCCACGTTGTAGCACGGAAAGTTGATTTTTGGATATTTTCTCTTTAGAAATATTAATAACTAGGTTGTTTTGCTGCGTGTCGATTGAGCTATTGATGAACTTGGTTCTCTTTGTGTTCTTGCTCCTCCTGGTTCGACGTGCTGGCTTTGGCCTCTCCCTAAAAAAGGCCTCTCTGATGTTGTAGGAGCGGAGGTATTGGTGGTGTCAGCCCTATTGTCGGTTTGTCTTCCTCTTCTGTCCGTTCTTTGGGAATCTTTCTGCGTGGAGTCAAATGAAGATGAACTACCTTCATCAGAGGATGCGTTTTGAAATGGCCTTTGTTGTCTGCGCTGGGCGTAGACCTCAGCCCAATTGTACACTTCCCCTAATTTATAATCGATGGTATCGCGCTTGTACTTGCGAATCTTCCTATCGTTTATCTCTCTAGTATATTTATCAAGCTGTATGTTGATGTCTGCTAGTGCTTGGTCTAAGTCTTCTTTTGAGAGGTTGCTTTCCAGGTTTGTTTGAATTCTTTTGATGTCTTTGTCAAGATCTTCAATGACTTTGGATAACTCTTCCACAATAAGTAAAATTAAATCTAATGAACACTTGTTCAATATCTCGTACCATCGTTCGGTGAACTTTGGATTGTTCCTACAAAGCGTCGGCTTTAGGGCAATTCGAAGCCCTCTCGGTATCCTTTGATCCTTATGGTATCTGATCAGGGTTCCTGCATGGAGTCTTTGGTTAATGATCCGCTTGGAAGTGTATAGCAATTGCCTCAGTAGGCTCTGTGATGAAAAGGTGCCCGCTGCTGTGGGATCTGCTTCCCGTATCAATGAGTAGATTCTGTTAGTTTCTTCGGTGGAAAAAGCAAAAGTGTTGGCTCTATTTTCAGTTAAATTTGAAATGTCCTCATATTCCATTATCACTAGGTGCCCACACTAGTTAGGTCAGTAACGTGAAGTATCAACAAGGGGAGGTGTGGCACACTGTTAGGTAGACTCAGTCTACCTAACAGTGTGCCACACCTCCCCTTGTTGATGTATGAGATAGACCCCCATAGTGAGAGAGTTAGACGAAACTCCAAGAAAATACGTTATTGTAAAAATCTGCGCAGCCGATGCGTTATTACGTTATTGTTTATGTTATTTCTGAGTCTTACGATTACATGCATAAGTTACGTTTTACATGTATTTTTTCCTCCTCTTGATTCACATGTACATCTTTCATCTAATGATACAGTAGAGCACACTTTTAGTGAACTACCCCCTCACGAGTTATCCTATCGACTTGCCATGCGCAACAATACTTTTATACGAATGTTACACTATTCACACCAGACTAGCAATGCCACTAATTGTTGGGTGTGTGGTCGACTCCCCCCTTTCCAGACACAGAAGGGAGTTCTGCCACTCTTTCCCTATCCGTTTTCACACAATGGTTCGTGTGGAGCATGGTTTACGATAACATCACCCTCAGACGATAAGTCCCTTTTGAATAGAACATGTTTTCCAGACAAGGAAGGTCTTTCCCATAGAACAGGGTTAGATCTAGAAAATGAAGTATATGATCTAGGTAATTATTCCTCGAATTTCATGGTTTTGAATGTTCAGTCCGAGACTACTCCAGACTTGCCTGCTATTACAGTTCTACCAGTGAAAGGCGAATTATGTATCCGAAAGAATGGTTCAGTACATCTAGGACACAGTGATTGTAATACTATGGTCGAGTATAGTGACAGTGGGAAGTCTACTTTCAAAGCCTCACGTCATTCGTATTTTGTATGTGGTCAGACCGCATATGTACGCCTGCCCCTAGATTGGGATGGAACATGTTACATTGCCTTCCTACTGCCACCAGTTTTCCTAGCCCCATCCGATTATCACAGAAATACACATCTAGTACACATCAGACATAGAAGGGAGATCGAGTCCCCAATTGTCGATCAAACTGAAACTGCCTTAGAACAGTATACAGACTTCAATAAAGGTTTCTTTTTCTTCATAGGACCTGTCCAGAACAGTAAGCTAATACGTAGGTTAACCAGAACCCTTGAAGCAGTAGTGAATGAGACTACTTCCGCTCTAGGTAACTTAACAGAAGAACAATCTGCTATGAGATTTGTCGTTCTTCAGAACCGCCTTGTTCTTGACGTCATACTGGCCGATAGGGGCGGAGCTTGTAGAGTCATCGGATCTAGTTGTTGCATTTTCATTCCTAATAACGCACCGTCTGTTTATTCAGCTATAACAAGACTTCATAAAATAGCCCATCAGTTGCACCAGAATCCAGGCACCTGGACATGGTCCGGTTGGCTCTGGAGTGTAATATCTGCCTGGGGATGGAAAGTACAGTCATTCCTAGGAATAGTAGTAATGATCATATTCAGTTGTTGCCTATGTTTACAATGTGGCCCTGCGATTTGCGGCTTGTGCGCTACCTCTTGTATTCCAAGTCCTAAGTCCCATTCCAAGAAGATTCGAGACGAGCAAATGATGCTGTATGAACAGATAGATGGTATCATGAATATTGATGTTTCCTGAAGGAAACGTAGGGAACAAGGAGGGAATGAGGAAAATTGAATTTTGCCCTGTCATGTGTCCCTACGTGTTCCCCATTATATGTTATATGTGCATGATCGCTATGCATATTTACCCCCTTGACCGAATAAAGACGCAATTATAGTTGTGTCCAACGTTAGTATGCCAGTTATCCAGTCCCTCGTGAAAGCAACGAGTTTTAGGCCTATGTTGCCAACGTCTTTACATTGTGCACGTTAATTCATCGAGTTGTCCCCGTTTCTAGGCCTTAAAAGGCCCGGACACCAGATTCGAGTCTCAAGTCTCCTGAAACCACTCCGAGGAGCGATGCAGCCCCTCCCGCATCCCTGACCCTTCACTTACTTTCTGCCAAGCAGCGCGGTGCCCAGCCTGGCCTGCCTGCCTGTCTGCCAAGAATATGTTATGCCTCTAGTTATCAGTTCAGCTCCCCGGCTTCACATTCCTAAGCTAACGAACCGCATAAACATCTTCATCTATAGTCTAGTCTTCCTGTCTCCATGCAAGAGAATTACTGAATTAGTATCCATAGAAGATTCATAGCACACGCAATACACTAAGCAATATATGCATGCCCCAGCCTTAGTGACAAGTAGCCTTTGCCCTGATGACTTTTAGATTCTATCAACATGTACTCCAAACACGAGATACCAGATATGCTATAGGTACTTGTCGTCCTGACATCCCAGACTTTAGTCTCCTCTTCTAGTGCCAGAAGTCAGAGCCCCCAGCTCTCCCCAGTTACACGTCATAGCCCGTTTGCGCGCACCAGTAGGTTAAAGGTTCCAGCTGCCCAGGTAGCCCCCTCCATGTATCCACCCATTTATGACACTTCTGTGACGTTTACATCACATGTTTCCGTGCACGCCCTGTGCACGCCTTTCTTTTTACGCCCATATGCTCTTATCTTCCATTTGTCACTTGTTACACCTACTGTATTCAATGCAATTGTACTGTTTTACTATATATACTGTATGATGTTAATGAGACGTTGCAGCTGCCATTCCCCTTTCCTTGTGTCTGTCCCTTCCTGAACCTTTGCAGGGGATGGAACCCGATGGTCCATTGGCTCGAGCCATCTGATTAAAGCCCATTCGACTCAGATACCACGGATTCTGCCTCTTATTTATTGAGCTATCTGTTTCAGTTAATGCATAGAAAAATAGTACCGGTAATTAATTATTTATTTACCACAGCATAGTGGGCAATTGCCATGGCCCTCCTCTTCCAAGGGGACCCCTGGAAAAGTCAATTTTTCTATCCCCTATATTTAACTATCTTAACTTCTTCCTCTCTGTTGGCCTACCTGTACCATAGACTCAGCTTCTCTCTAGCCAATGTCACCTTATGGATTTTAGTCCCTCAGCCACAACATCTTTTGTCTCTTTTTGTGTGACCCTGTTTCTGATAGTTTAGCGTATGATTCAGTATTACTGGTATCTTGCTGGCTTGAATTAGCAGAAAATGGGAAATAAAATTCAAGATTGTTTAAAACTGAGCCCCCCAAAATATGTCTTGCCAAAGGCCACAAAAATTAATAGGGTGACTCCGCTATCTCTGAGCCTAAGTCTTTTCATGACCAACTGCGCTGGGTACGAACACAGCGGGGAGACACTACTTTTAGAGATCACCTTAGGCTTCTTCTACAAAGGCCTCTGCAGTCATTGGAGGCCAATATTGATTCTCTCTGTTGTGCAGGTGCTTTTGATATTCCATTTAAGAAGATAACATGTTAGGGTGAATCAGTGGAGGGTTCCCCAGTCACCTCTCCCTCTTAGTTAAACTGCTTAATCTCATTAAGTTTCCAGTTTGATTCCAAGGCCATCCTCCTTCCATCTGTCCATAAAATGCAAAAGCTTTTCAGTTTTGTGCATGGTTTGGATGGGCAGCAGTCACAGGTGGAAGGACAACAGCCATGACGCATGCGTGGTTCCTGCTCCATAAGAGAAGGAATCACGACTTCTATGCGTTTACTTCTATCTCCCTGATCCCAGTCACGCAAACTAGGGACACGCAGGACACACAATGTCCCTATAACATGTGGGATCCCTTTCTCAACGTAAGCACAGGGCTTGAATGTGAGAGGAAATCAACCTTGCAAAGTGTTTTGACACTAACCCGATGCTTCAAGAGAGGGATCGTTTGCAAACAGATCTGAGTTTCCCCTGGAAAGTTGGGGGATTCTGGAACGGTAGGCAGGATTCTGCTAAAATAACAAAAACAGTGCCAAACAATTAATTTAACAGCACAGTTTTCTATATATATTGGCTACAAAGACATAGGCGGGCCGGACTGGAAATAGCAGGCATTGGGCGTTTTCCTGGGAGGGTGGAAGGGTGGCGGGCGGTTTTGCAATGGTGGGGGGCGATTTTGTTACTGGGGGACGGTTTTGCAGTGGTGTTGCAACATCAGTCCACGGTAACAAAAGCAGCACTTCCTCACACTTGCATCCCACCTCCCCCGCTGTGAGCTGGCCTGACAAAATTGCCAGGGCCTCTTTGGGTTCCCAGTCCTGCCCTGGACAAAGGCCCTATTTAGAGTTTGGTGTATGGGATACTCCATCACAAACGTGGCAAAGGTTCTGTCCACTGTATTACAAGTGTATTATAGACTACGACTCTTTTACTATGGCAGACCGGATATTTGACACATTTTGACATCTGCTAAAATCTGAACAAGACCTCTAGGCTTTTGAGGTCATTATTAAGGGAAAATCATGAAACATTCCAATACGTCTAGGAAGATTATTTCTCTCCAGCCTCAAACCATGTGTGTTCCAGTAATACATTGTGTTCTATTCTCTCTCAGGGAAGTTTTGAGAGCCTTAACAAACCCAGAAAGCAGTCCCTCTGCCTACCAGGATCTTTACAGTCTCCCGAATGACCCGTCCGGTCCTGGGAAGGCTACATACAAGTGTGCGTAGGAGCTTACACTTTCTGTTGCCTTCTAGGCATTTAACCCCTTCGGTGCACATGACGGCCCCCGCCCGTCATGCATCATGGTGGGCATGTGCGGAGGACGGCCGGGGGGCCGTTCGAATCCCTCCCACTATTTAAATCGCCCGCACATTTACACAGAAATGGGGTTAACATTTGTATTGCATTGCAACATTTATAAAGTGCTTGTTACCTGAACCGCTTGCCTACATGCACCCTACAAGCTATGCTTCATACGGTGTGTGATTGGAAGGGTGTTGTCTTTGTTTTTGATCCTATGTAGTGTTTCCATGTCGGGCTGGTTACCGCACTGGGATGTCCAACCTGATATTTTGTTAAAGTTTATGACCCTGAGCAAGCATAGGTTGGAAAGAGAAGTGGTGGGGCAATCTACTGGCATAGACTTTGTTACTGTCATCCCATATCTGCCTTCGACATATCTGTATATTGTATAATACAGTCGCTTTTCAATCTAACCCAGGGCTAACTGCAGGTAATGTCTGTGACATTTGTAGTATGAGTTATCGCTTTTACAAGAATTTGCTTTGTAGATCTGTGAACGTACCCTGACTGCAGGGCATCAATGGGTTGATTTATGTCGTTGAAACAACCAGTTTTGCGGCTTCTGCATGAGCTCCTCTGAGGGCGTTTGGCAGACCATCACTCTCTCTCTCATCCAAGCTTGTTTCAGGTTGTCGGGCGCCATTTTGAATAGGATAGCTGAAGTGTGGCTATCTTTATTTCTAGCAATTCAGTATCTTCTCAATGAGTTTGGCTCTTCTGACAAGATCCTTTCTTGTCAAATGCAACAAATCAATTCTGTTGTGGTTTCCCCTCATCAAAAGGTTGTTTTGACAAGGCAGGTGTGTGCGGTTTAATGCGTTAACGGTGGGTATTCTAAGTTGGCAGACCTTCTGAAGGCTGCCTTCTCTCCTTTGATGCCTCGCCTCTTTCATGCTCAGGCCAAACTATTCCTGGGTGGCAGTGGATGGATCTGGGCCCAGTGCACCTGTGCTCAAAGAACCTCCAGCTTAACTGTTTGCATCCAGTTGAAACTTGAGTGTTTTATCTTTGAAACATTCCCTGAGCAATCTCCATTGTATCAAGACTCAAGACCCAACATGGACACATAGGAGCCGGGGAGTGTGGGCCCACTTGATTTTTTAATGTGGTTCTTTATCGCAGGACCTTTTTTTCATACTGAATCCGCATAATGCAGTAAATGGTATAAATTGATCTATGACCACCGCCGTAATCAGAAATATATTTTTTTCTAAAATGGATCAAAAGTTAGTATGAATTCATGTGGGGATATTTTTACCACACATTTAATGTGTCATTGGAAATGACTGTGCTGCTAAATAATAAATATATATCGCTGCTGAAAACTATAGTGCATTGAATTTATGCCATCTTTCAGATCGGTATGGATAGCTGTGCTTATCCTATGCTTAAAGACTTTGATGTAAAAATGGCGAAAGGCTTTGCCACTTTGTAGCTCAGCGTGGATTGCAGAGTGCTCGTCCTATGCTTACAAACTGCTAGAAAAAATAGACATGGCGAGCAGATTCGGAGTGTCAGTGTTGTTGACGGGTGCTCCACAGAAAGGTGCTGCTCTCCAAAGGTAGTATCCAGAGTTCCCTGCTTCCTTTTTTGCATAATTTAAGCAGCAGTCAGCAGTCACCAGTGGGTAGTTATAGTTAGGTGCCGCCATGCACTGCTAATAACCCTATGTATTACACATTGACAAGATCTACAACATCATTGAAAACATAACTGCAACATCTGAAATTACATCAACGATGGCATGATTCATTTATATATAAACAATATACGTATAGTTCATTTATTAAGGTATGAATTACATGATTGATAACAAATCTGATTACATTTCAAATATAGATAGATAGATAGATAGATAGATAGATAAATAGATAGATAGATAGATAGATAGATAGATAGATAGATAGATAGATAGATAGATAGATAGATAGATAGATAGATATAATTAAATAATTTTTAAACCACATCACTTACGTATTCTATCACTACCACGCCAAGCAGGTCTTGCTCTTGGTTGATGACATCAGCCTGGCGGTGTGTCACCTGCCGCTGGGTGCGAAGGGCCCCAATGTGAAGGGGCATGCTGCGCAGGACTCTCTCCCCCACAGCTTGAGCTCCTCTAGGCATGCCGCCAGCGAAAAGGGGAGGTGGTACTGCGCAAAAAAATGAGCATGGCCACCTTTTTTATTAGGTGGTGGGGCATTACCTCCTTGCACCATCATCGCCAGTTGGCTGTCGTCCACATAGATATAAAATTGCACCCTGAGTTGATGGAGCTGTTTCATAAGCGTTAAAAGGTAAAGGCCATGAAATAGAGCCTTATGGAGGCCCACAACTATTGGTTGTAGATTGGGAACTATCAGGTGAAAGAGATTTCTTTAATTTTATTGTTCAAAACAGATTTCAACAATTTCTGTGCAAGGTCCGAAAGGCCAAGAGAGTGGCTGATGATGTCAAAAGAAGCAGAAGAGTCTGAGAAGGTCAGGGGTGTGACCTCACCACCATCCACCAGTCTCCTCAGATCATCTAATGTCCAGTGACTATCAGTTGGGTACTTCTCTGGACAGACACCAGTTTGGTATGAATTTTACTTTTCCATGAATGCTTTAAATTGGGTGAAAAGCAGACTGGATCAGAAGATCTGGTCTGGAAAGGCCTTTTGCCCCTGAAAGAGAGTGATGTCCAAAGAGAGTACTTTGGGTATCACTGATGAGTCAGTGTCAAATCAAAGGTTTTTTAGCTGTGATTTACTCAGAATGGCCTCAGAGAGTTCTTGAAGACTTGTGACTGAAGCAGGGTGAAACTTGACCAGCGATTACGTAGCTGCATTAAAGTTATAAAAATGTGTGCAAGCAACTCAGTAAGTGAAATCAAAGGCAGGAGATAGAGGTTAAACAAGGAAGGAAGAGCAGAACCTTGAGGGCCTCAACATTTAATGCTTAGAAGATTGAATCTGGGCACGTTCAAGATGGCAGACACCCTCTTGCCACAGTCAATCTAGGAGACTCGTCAGACTGACAATGTTGACGGCCATAGAGACGTCTTATAACACCAAGGCTCCATCACCGCCAAGGTCAATATCACTTCCAAGAGACACTATGATCCGGTCCATTCCCATCAGTGCACTGAATCCCGGCAGTACGGCCTGAAGGATATTGTTTGTCTCCACTTCAACTTGGATCAGTCTAGCCAGTTTTCTCACCATTCTAACATATCTGTATTGTATCATATTGAATTGTACTGCAGTATTTATATAGTGCTTCACATTCCTGGCAGGACCGGATAGCACTTTGGTGGGGGTCATCTAACTGGGGCGCCCTTTAGAGTGCATTATTGAAAAGGCGTGGGCTTGCAGTGTGGCCTTTCCTAGATAATTACAGTTTGCCCTTCTCTGGCAGCAGCACGGATGTGAGGAGGGCAGTCAGGAGGAACGTGTTGCTGTAGTATAGTCCTAGCCATCTCTTCCCTCCCCTTCCCATCATCAACTTCAGAAATGCCTTAACATGGAACTCTCTAAGGAAGTGGTGTTTTTCCCTTTCTAATTCCGAATTCAAAGATTTATTGTGGACTGTAGAGAAGTGTATGTAGAGGCTTTTGTAAGCTGATTGGCTCCTGTAAATATGACAATGCTAATATTATATTTACTTTACATGAAATTTAATATGTATTTTAATTTTGAATTACCCTTTCCTAAACTCTAAAATCCTTTACTACTAATTAATGCTACCTTTCCCCAAACCCTAAAAATCCCTTTGTACCCCTTAATTATACTTTCCCCCGAAATCTACACAACCCAATACTACCCCTTAATACTTCCCTTCCCTGAACCTTAACAACCCTGTACTATCTCTTAACATAACCCATCTTTAAATACTAAAAATCCCTTAATTCGCCTCACAGCTTCCAATCCCTACACCTTAAAAAAAATACCGCCCCTTAACTTTACCCATCCCTGAGACATAACAACCCTAACTTTTAAGGGGACTTGTGACCCTTGTAGTTTCTTTAGCCATCTCCCGTTTTGCAATTATCAATGTCCCTGGTATCAGTAACTCTGGGGCGGAGTTACCAGGTGACTTCAGCGGTGACGTTATAAGGCATTGTGTTAGTCAAAACAAAACAAAAAATAACTCTTTAAGGAAAACAAGGTTTTACATCATTAATGGAAGCACTTTCAGGGCTCTGATCAAATATATTTTGTTATTTATGTACAGTGGAGCTGTGCTGCATTGCATTGTGGGAGAAATGAGCTCCACACCGCTAATGGAGTCATTTGGAGAATGTTAGATTTTTAGCGTTATACCTCAATTCGGTAATTGCGTTACACAACCAGTAATCATGACATTAAAGCAAAAAGCATTGTTTTTTCCTATTTTTCCACAACTATTTAGATGTAAAATTAGAACCAGTTTATTGCTTCTGCTCTGGTACTAATGGGCACGGAAAGCAGTACTTCGCTCTAAATGTAATGATAGCGATAAATGCACAGAAAAACACTTTCCACACATTTCACATGACTTTTTCCAGCTTCCGGCATACTCTAAATGACCCTCAAAGTGATATGTCCGATAATGACAAAATACATCCAATTTTAGTGGATGACTATTCTACGTTTTTCGTATTAATACGTTTCCCTTTTTAGGTGTGGTTTAACAACGCAGCTCTCTGGATGACGCATTTAAATGTAAATGGCATGGTATTTATAGAGCGCACTGTCACCTTGCGGTGTCGCCTATTCGGCTTCCTGGCACTGATACTCATACCGCTGTGGAACCCCTCCTGGCTTTCACTGTGAAGTGTCCACTCCTGGGCACCCCCAGGGTGAAGCCAGGCATCCTAGCGCTGTTGGGGCCGGTGTGGAGGCTAAGCAAGCTATTGCCCAGAGTTGCAGCGTGGGGCCCGTGATTAGAATAGGCACCAAGGCAAGAATTAACAGGTCCGAGGAAATCGAGCCCGAGACCCCGCCGCGGCAGGAATCGAACCCTGGTCCCCTGGCCACGAACTCTGCATCAGCGTCTGCCGCTCTAACCATTGAGCCACACTCCTCCACTAATTTACTGATTCTTTGAAATACTTATAGAGTGAACTCTGGCTTGGCTCCACCCAAAGCTGCATTACTACCTAACCACATGCTATCAGGGTGTGATGTATCATTCCGCTTTCAAGGAAGTGCTTCCATTAGAGGAACAGTTCTACATCTCAAAATTAAACTCAGCTATGCTGTTTACTACATTCTTTATTTTTCTCCTTTATGCATTCTACAAGAAAACAATTTGTTTTGCTACTTTTTCCAACATTGGCAGGCTTTAATGTGATTAACAACATTTCTGTATAGAATCCACGCAAACAGCATTTGTGAATGCCTATGTTTACACGTGTTGGTACATTAAAATGAGACCTAGTGGCTTTGCCAATGCTTGTCTTAAATGTGATCTGCCTCTCTGGAAATTGGTAGCCATTACCACATTCCAAAATTCAAGCTTATTCTCAAACATTCTTATTCTTGCAGCAGCTACTGAATAATTAGAAAACATCAGCAAAAAAGATCTGTTTCAAACTCAAATGAAGCTAGGGCTGTTTAAAAAAAAACGCCATAAGTGGTGCCACAATGGCGCAAACCCTTTGCAAAGGTCAACTGGTCATCTTTCTGTTGCTGATAGCCCGTGCCTAGATGCTAAACTGATGCTGACACTGTGGAAAAGTAAATTTTGTCATGTTCTGTGTCCCTACGCCTCATCCATCATATGTTATGTGTGCATGACCAATATGCATATGTACTCCCCATGTCCGATTCAAGACGCAATTACAGTTGTGTCCACCTCTAGTATGCCAGTTTCCAGTTCTCGTGAATACTACGAATACCAGGCCTATGTAAAGCTACGTTGCCACGTTTCCCAGTGTGCACATTATTCCATTATAAAGTCCCCGTTTCTAGGCCTCAGAAGGGCCTGGACATCAGATTCAGCTCCTGTCTCCTGAAGCCTCGCTAAGGAGCGATACAGCCCCCACCTGTATCCTCGACCTTTCACTTACTTCCTGCCTCGCAGTGCCCGGTGCAGCTTGGCTCTGCCTCTGAGTCTGCCAAAAGTATGTTATAGTTCCAGTGATCAGTTCAGTCCTCCTTCTCTGCATTCCTAAGCTACTGAACTGCATCAATAGTTTCCGTCATTGTCTAGCCTATTCGGCTCCATGTTAGAGAAATACTGCATTTACTGGTCGTTTAATATTCTTCATCACGCACTACATGTAGAATAATGCATGGTCCAGTCTTAAAGTCAAGTTAGCCTTTCCCCTCCTGACTTCTAGTTTATATCAACATGTTCTCTAAACATCAGATACTAGATAAGGTTTAGGTGCATGTCGCTCCGACCCTCCAGACTTTAGTCTCTGCTCCTAGCACAGAGTTCATAGCCCCCAGCTTCTCCTAGTAACACGTCATTGCCAGTTTGCGCGCACCACCAGGTTAGAGGTCCCGGCTCCTTAGGTAGCCCCCTCCAATGTTTCCGCCCCATTCATGACATATTCTGTTACGTCTGCACCACATGTCTATGTATACGCCTAGTTACACCTACTTTTACTGTTATCTTTCGCGACTGCTACGCGTCACGCCTTCTGCTCCACCCACTGCTACGCCTACTGCAATGTAATGCTATGTGTTTGCGCCATGTATATATGCTCGTGTATTGTTATCAAAAGTTAGCGCGCTCATCCCAGACCCAGCCCCAGCAGCTGCTGGGCCCCAGTTGTCCTGCCGGGCCCTGTCATCCTGTTCCCGTGCAGGTCGTCCTGTTCCTGTCCTTATGCTGTATTAAACCTGCAAACTCCTACTACCTCGAATCTTGACTCTTATTTATTGAGCTATCTGTTATGATATATGCCTAGTCAAAAATAGGGTATTATTTATTTATTTACCACATAATGGCGCCCGAATAGGGACTTGCCCTTTCCCCACGCGTCGGTGAAGCCACGCCGACCCCCTGACCCTCTGCAGTCGTGACGGAACCATACCGTGCACCGGCAGATATTTCTGCTTCAAGTATCCCTCAGGCCCACGGAGGAGACGGAGGAGGCGGTCCAGCATCCAAACGAGACGGTGGAGGAACGCGGCGAGTCCCGACCAGAGCCCAAGCCAAGAGTCCAAGGTCCGAGGTATCCGGAGGCCCACCCGTAACTGAAGTCCGAAGTTCGTCGTCCGTCGTCGTAGCAGTCCAGTCCAGTCCGAAGCTTCCGTTCTTGCTGCCCGGTGAGTACCATTACTGGGGTAGTATCTAGACAGGGTCAGTCTAAATTGACTCCTGGTCCGTGGGTTGGTGGTACCCAGACCCACAAACGAAGTGTTCACCTAGGTGGATACGGGTCTTGATGCGTCCCTTTATGGGACCGGTATGTTCCGTACTGTTACAGCAGTGCATCCAGTAACTCTAGTCTGTTCTGTTCTCGAGAAATTCTTGTGTTTCTGTTCTCAGTATTCCAGGTAATATTCTGTCCAAACTGTAATGTTATGATGTTGTTCAATGTATAAGTCCAATGTCGTGGTATGCCTGAATTGTTCTCCCAATTGTTATTGTTCCTCGTTTATTGTATTGTGTTCCGATTCAAGTTTACAATGTCTCTCTTTTCGAGATTACGTCAGTTAAAAACTAGAAAGGGTTTGTTAGAGGAAGCAGTTCCTGTCCCGCCCAGGGACAGTCCAGGTCATTTTATGTATCAAAAGCATGGCATAAGCGCCATATTATATCTAGATTTATGGGTAGATTATACCAAACAGTTAGAAGAAAAGTATAGATGGCCCGTATCGGGTACATGGGATGCCGAGTGCATCATGCGAGTAGAAGAAGCATTATGGAAAAAGAAAGCCAGACAGTCACAGAAAGATGCCATCGAGTTATGGCGCAAAGAAGCTCATAAAAGAACCGAAAAAGAAATCAGAAAGTCAGAACTAAGTAGAGAATCCCAAGAACGAGCCCAAGAAAAAGAATTAATCGAGATAGGTGAACGAGTCAAAGCCGAACAGTCAGACAGACAGAGGCATGCCCTCATTAAGGGTATGTATCCTCTTCTTGCTGAGGGCTTGCCAAAAGCGACCCCGGAGGCATCCAGTAATTTCCCGCCACCGTTAGTCCCGACCAAGCTACGTCACAAACCGACCGCAGCTGATATTTTTATTTCGTCCTATCTGGACGACACAGTCCCCGAATATGCAAATCCTGTTCACGCTCCGCCAGTCCCTGTAAATCAGGTAATTCCTGCTCCTCCAGACACCGGGGTGCCCTTAACAGCCCCCCGGGTCAGCCCGCCATACAAGTCCAGCCCACGTTACAATTACCGACCCTGCCAGGACGAAAAGCATCAGTTGATGATTCCAGTCTAGGGGCCACAGGAGGAGGTCTTCCTCAAACCCCGCCGCCACACAAGCGTTTATCAGCCCTCGAATTACATGCTCAAGCATCACAGCGTACTCCTAAAAGTAATAAGTCTGTTACAGAAATCAGGCAAGCCCTTGGCGAATGTGTCTATGACCCAGTTCCAGGCGAGTTTAATATGGTTTTATATTCCGTACGCGTAAGGAGAGTGACCGAGTATCTAGTCACCTTGCCGAATATGAAAGAAGATCTAGACAGAATATATCGTTTCATCCGTACAGGGGATGATCCAGAAAGCATTAGTGATGCCATGTCTCAAAGGAAAGCCGAGATTCAGCGCATGATATTAAAGTTTTTAATTAATTGTCTAATAAGAGAACAAGATTACCCGTCTAAAGATCCAGCCGAAATGAAACTCCTGACAAAGTGGAGTGATAATATAGCCGAAGGAAAGCACAATACCATTGGTGCCATGGAAAGTATGTACAAGAAAATCCGTAGAGAGATAATAAAGATACACGAACAGCGTAAAGCAGCACAAGTAAGCGAGAAAGAAAGTATCTCTGATCCTGAAGAGGAAGACGACGAGAATCCCGCCAGAATAGCGTATGTAGGAAAATCTAGATTTCCAGACCGCCATTTACGCCTAGAACACAAGTCTATTTTTCATCATCCAGCACCAGAACAAGGTTCTCTAGAACAAGTATTTCAAGCTACCGATCACATTCTGAAATCACGAATCGGTTATAGTGAGTTAAGTACTATGCATGAGCAGGAACTAGCCCGATCAGCAGTCCGATGGATTACTGATTCTACCACTTTTCCAGACGAAATAGTGGCACAAATGTTTCTGAAAATGCCCCCAGCCGAGCAACGACTGGCGGGTATGTATATGATTCAGCACCTCATTACTCTGTATGAGGGTCAACATTCTGATCCAGGCCCGTTACATGATATCCTGAACGAGTTACTCCAGTATAGATGGAGAGGTCTAGGTACCGATTTAATTAGTATCATTCTAGAACAGCGTCACAAATATAGAACATTCTTGAACCCGCATTTTGTTCATGTCTCACCCCCAGAAAGTAAATCATTCTACATAGACAGACAGAATCCGTTACGAGAAGTCCACCCAGTTAAAGGAACGGGTGGCGAAATGCAGCGAGTGTTTGTTTACACCCCAATAACAAAGATGGAACTTCTCGAGATGAAGAAATTAATTCCCTGTCATGACAAAGATCCAGCAGGGTTCCATAGAGAATTAAAAGACATGCTCCGTATGGGAGAATATACTTACCCAGATATCATTAAAATGTTAAAAGTTCTGCTACCCGCAGGGGTGTATGAAAAGCTAAAGGAAAAAGAATGGGAGGTGGGAGAGAAAAAGATCGATTGGGCAGTTCTAGAAGCTGAAGACAAGGCACGAGTACCAGGTACCGGTCTTGGAGATAAATGTAAAGAATTACCGGAATTATTGATTCAAGTTTTACCCAGATTATTGACAACTAGAAAAGAAGACTGGGATGCAATCTCAGCCTGTAAACAGAAGCAAGATGAAGATATTAGTGATTTTTATTCTAGGTTTGAAAAATGTTTTAGTATCAACAGTGGTCTCAAGACAAGTAGTGAGTCATACCCTCACCTTTTCGTTACTAAATTAGTCGAGAATTCAAGTCCATCAATTAAAAACCGAGTTCTGAAAGTCGAAAGCACCTGGCAAGCTAATACTCCGTCCCAGATGCTCCAGATGCTCCAGTATCACCAGAATAGAATCAGGGAAGAGCAAGAACACGAAAGAAAACGTATGAAAGACACGAAAATGAAAGTACTAGTTGCACAATCTGTTCCTCAAGACAGTCAGAAGAGGGGTCCGAATCAAGCCAGTCATCCTGCAGCTCCCGTTAAAGGGAACTGCAATTATTGTAAACAGCCAGGTCATTTTATAAATGAGTGTGCAGTTCTGAAACATAACATAGCTACTGGTAAGACTAAAGAAAGACCACGTCCGCCTAGACAAGAACAAGTTTCACAGACTCCTCAGTCACAGAATGCACCACAGACAGTTACAGCACCGCAGCCTATTGCTGCAACACAGCATGTTACATCGCAGATGTACCAGTATGCACAGTCTGAGTATCCAGAGTACCAGCCATATTCATGAAACAGCCTAGAGAGGGAGGTAGGCTTGCCTCTCATCGAGATACCTGTAGATCAAGAAGGTCCCTATGTTCACAGTCAAGTATTAGGGAAAGACAGAAAGTTTTTGATTGATACAGGGGCAAGTAGGACCACAATTAGTCATGCCGAGGTTCCAGGGGCTCCGCTCTCAGGCTCAAGAAATGTTTCCCTTGGATTTTCAGGAAAACCTATCGTTAACGAGATATCAAAGCCAGTTACCCTAGAAGTAGGTCCATTGTCCCGTACTACTGATCTGTTACTTACTAAGTCATGTCCAGAAAACCTATTAGGCATTAAAACACTGAAAGAGTTGGGTGCAGTCATATGCTGTTCCCCAGAGGGAATACGTCTGTTCCTACGTGACTTTAAGGGTCACTATGTATTACGAGATTTTGATTCAAGACTGTCTAATGTTCCGCAGCATTTATGGGCGCAAGGTCCAACTGATGTAGGTTATATGCAAATCACACCCTATCGTGTGACTCTCAAACCAGGTGTAGTGTTACCACGAATCAGACAGTACAGATTGCCACCTGAGGCTGTAGCAGCCTTATCCAAAATTATAGACGAGCTCATGGCTCAAGGAGTAGTTGTAGAAACTGACTCCAATGTATGTAATTCTCCGATCATTCCAGTCATGAAACGTACTGATCCAAATGCACCCCCAGTATATCGATTAGTGATTGACTTACGAGAGCTTAATAAATGTATTATTCCGCAGTACCCAGTTGTCCCAGACATCTCTTCCCTATTGACAGCCATTGATTCCGAAGCCATGTTCTTTACTGTCATCGACCTCAAGAATGCATTTTTTTAGTGTTCCCATCCATCCAGACAGTCAGTTTCTTTTCGGATTTTGTTTAAATGGAAGGAGCTATATGTTCACACGAGCTCCTCAAGGTTTCACTGAAAGTCCTAGTATTTACAGTCAAGCACTTAAGAGACAACTAGACAACATCCACATGCCAACTGACACTGCCCTGCTCCAGTATGTCGATGATCTACTGATCACAGCCCGTTCTGAACGTGACTGCGAGCGAGCGTCACTCACGGTTCTGTATTTCCTAGCCGAGATGGGGCACAAGGTGTCCCCTTCGAAGCTTCAATTCTGTGTCCAGCAAGTGGTCTACTTAGGACACTTGCTGTCCAAGAGGGGTAGGCAGTTGACACCAGACCGTATCCAGTTGATAGTGAGTCTTCCCCAGCCCAGAACCCAGAAGGAGGTACGTGCTTTTATCGGCCTTACTTCTTATTGTAGACAATGGATTCCCCAGTATGCATTTTTAGCCAAGCCACTGATACAGTTAACGACACAGGAGGCAGCCGTATCGACTGTTCTCCCTTGGACATCTGAACATACACTTAGTTTCAACGAGTTAAAGAAAGCCCTATGCCAAGCTCCAGTTCTAGCTACACCGAACTACAGTAAGCCTTTTACACTTTTCGTTACTGAACGTGAAGGTACAGCATTATCTGTTCTTACACAAGATCAAGCAGGACAACACAAGCCCTGTGCTTATTTTTCAAGCACATTAGATCCAGTCGCCCAGGCATTGCCTGCGTGCCTCAAGTCAGTTGCAGCCACAGCACTCGCTATCAGACAAAGTGATTCCATAGTTTTAGGACATTCCCTGACAGTACAAGTCCCACACTCCGTGGAAGTTCTTTTAAACCGAACACAAACACAGCACTTGACAATTGCACGTTTAACAGGTTATGAATTGACACTGTTTCAGCCACACATAGAAATTAGACGCTACAACATCCTGAATCCTGCTACACTGTTACCATCAGTTAGTTCAGATTCTGCCACACACGACTGTGTGGAAGTAGTCAACATTACGACAAAGCCAAGACAGGACCTGACAGACATTCCGTTACTAGATCCTGACCTGACACTTTATGTGGATGGTTCATGTATGAGAACTAGTACAGGAGAACTAGTCGCCGCGTATGCAGTGACTACTGACACTGAAGTTATTGAAACACACCGTATTGATACCCTGTCCGCTCAAGCAGCAGAGCTAGTTGCTCTGACACAAGCCTGTATACACGCCAAGAACCTGAAAGTTAATGTTTACACAGATTCACGTTACGCATTTGGAGTCGTACACGACTTTGGAGTGCTCTGGCAGGAGAGAGGTTTCATGACTTCTCATGGAACCAAGATTCAGCATGGTCTCCTTATTCAAGCTCTGTTAGATGCCATACATTTACCGACATCTATTGCTATCATGAAGTGCAAAGCACATACGAAAGTTACTGACATTATTTCTCAAGGTAATGATCTAGCAGATCGCACAGCCAAGCTTACAGCCCAGACTCCAGACATTCCAGTTAACAAGACACATACTCCAGATCCGATTACATGTATGACAGTTAAGGACCCTACTCAAGATGTCATAGATATCCAGTTACATGCTACTCCCGATGAAATCAAGAAATGGTCTGAACAAGGAGGGGTCCAGACAGATCAAGGATGGTTAACAAAGGGTAGAACCACATGGTTTCTCCCCGACTCTATGGTTCAAGTCATTATTAATACCGCACATAGTCCAGCACATTTAGGAGAAAAAGCCATGTTAGACAGTATCCAGAACATTTGGTTCAACAAGCATTTACGAGCTGCAGCCAAGCAGAAAGTCCGTACCTGTATGATATGTTGTCAGTTTAATCCAGGTAAAAGTGTCCCGGTGGAACAAGGTGGTTTCCAGCCTCCTGACCACCCATTTGAGGTCCTCCAGATGGATTATATTCAGATGGAGCGATGTCGAGGTTTCAAGTATGTTCTTGTAGTTGTATGCGCTTTGTCCAGGTGGACAGAAGCATATCCAGTCTCAGATTACACAGCCGCGACCACTGCTAAGCAGTTGGTTCGTGAATTCTTCCCTCGATATGGACTCCCTAGAGTCGTATATTCTGATAACGGCCAGCCATTCTCATCCGAGTTGATGAAGCACGTTTCCCTGTTGTTAGGGTACCAGTGGAAGTTTCATTGTGTACGCCATCCTGAAGCAGCCGGTCTAGTCGAGAGACATAATCAGACTCTGAAAATCCGCATTGCCAAAGTTTGTAAAGAAAAAGGTGTGGACTGGCTAGTAGCTCTGCCAGTCGCTTTGTTTTATATGCGCATGGTCGCACATTCCAGATCAGGTCTGTCCCCGTATGAGGTCGTATTCGGCCGCCCCCCTAACATGTGGGGTACTCCTAGACCCCGAAGTATTACTGATGTTTCATGTAATATGCTGACAGATTACCTAGCTTCCTTGATGTCTGCCCTCAACTCATGTCGTTCACAGGTTGCCGCCGCATTTCCAGACAATACCGAGGTGGCACCGCATGAAATCGTTCCAGGTTCCATGGTGATGGTCCGAAACTTTGACAGATCAAGTCCGCTGGAGCCCCGTTGGAAGGAGCCGAAGCTTGTCCTCTTGACCACCCGTACTGCCGTCAAGCTGGAAGGCAGGAAGGGGTGGGTCCACCTGTCTCATGTTAAAACATTTCACGGACTAAAACCTAAAAACATTTCCAAGAACATTTCCCAGGATTCGAAGGATTGCCAAAATATTGTTTTAAAGGACTGTCCCGCAAAAGACATTGCTACAACCCCTCCCTTGTTAGAGAAAACTCCGCAGCAGGAGTATAAGTTAAAACTACGGTCTAGTAAAATAAGTCAGCCAGTTTGATTGTCTAAGTCCTCCCCTAGGTGAAACGGTTAGACTGTTTCTGACATGTATAAAATAGACCCCCATAGTGAGAGAGTCAGTCAAAACTCAATTCAATGTATCGTTTTTCTAAGTTTCATATTATTCATCAGCATAATGATTTCCTGCACTAGTTACGCATTTTTCCTGTATTTTCCAGTTCCTCATGTAAATAAGTCTGCTAATGCTACAGTAGAGCACACGTTTAGTGATCTGCCTCCTCACGAATATTCATACCGCCTCGCTATGCGTAACAATTCATTTATCCGTATGTTACATTACTCACACCAGACCAGCAATGCCACAAATTGTTGGGTGTGTGGTCGACTCCCCCCTTTCCAGACACCAAAGGGAGTTCTGCCACTTTTTCCTTATCCATTTTCACATAATGGTTCGTGTGGAGCATGGTCCACGTTAACGTCATCCTCAACAGATATGTCTTTTCTTAACAGCACATGTTTCCCAGACAAGCAAGGTTTCCCCCACAGAACAGGTTTAGATCTAGAAAATGAAGTATATAATTTAGGTAATTATTCGTCGAATTTTATGGTCCTGAATGTTCAGTCTGATACTACTCCAGACTCACCTGCTATTTCAGTACTACCAGTCAAAGGCGAATTATGTGTCCGTAATCATGGTTCTGTACACGTAGGACATAGTGATTGTACTACTATTGTCAAGTATAGTGACAGTGGGAAATCTATTTTCAAAGCTTCACGTCATTCTTATTTTGTTTGTGGTCAAACTGCATATGTTCGTCTGCCCCTCAATTGGGAGGGAACCTGTTACATTGCCTTCCTACTGCCACCTGTTTTCCTAGCCCCACCTGACTACCATAGGAATTCCTTCCTAGTACATACTAGACACAAGAGAAACCTCCCGATTGTCGATTATACTGAAACCGCTGCAGAACAATTCATTGATATTGATAAAGGTGTTTTCCCTTATTTAGGTACAGTTGTAAACAGTAAGCTAATTCGTAGGTTAACAAGAACTCTTGAAGCAGTAGTAGATGAGACTGCCTCCGCTCTAGGTAACTTAACCGAAGAGCAATCCTTTATGAGAATTGTTGTGCTCCAGAATCGTCTCGTCCTTGACGTCATACTGGCCGATAGGGGCGGGGCCTGTAGAGTCCTCGGATCTAGTTGCTGCATTTTCATTCCAAATAACGCGCCGTCTGTTTATTCAGCTATAACCAGACTCCATAAAATTGCCCATCTGTTACACCAAGATCCAGGCACCTGGACATGGTCCGGTTGGTTCTGGAATATAATTTCCGCATGGGGATGGAAAGTCCTGTCCTTTCTAAGTATTGCAGTAGCGATCATATTCAGCTGCTGCCTCTGTATACAATGTGGCCCTGCGATTTGCGGCATTTGTGCTACCTCTTGTATTCCTAGTCCCAAGCCCCGTTCTAAATCCCGTTCCAAGATAATTCGAGACGAGCAAATGATACTGTATGAAATGATAGATGGTATCATGAATATTGATGTTTCCTGATGGAAACGTAGTGACAAGGAGGGAATGTGGAAAAGTAAATTTTGTCATGTTCTGTGTCCCTACGCCTCATCCATCATATGTTATGTGTGCATGACCAATATGCATATGTACTCCCCATGTCCGATTCAAGACGCAATTACAGTTGTGTCCACCTCTAGTATGCCAGTTTCCAGTTCTCGTGAATACTACGAATACCAGGCCTATGTAAAGCTACGTTGCCACGTTTCCCAGTGTGCACATTATTCCATTATAAAGTCCCCGTTTCTAGGCCTCAAAAGGGCCTGGACATCAGATTCAGCTCCTGTCTCCTGAAGCCTCGCTAAGGAGCGATACAGCCCCCACCTGTATCCTCGACCTTTCACTTACTTCCTGCCTCGCAGTGCCCGGTGCAGCTTGGCTCTGCCTCTGAGTCTGCCAAAAGTATGTTATAGTTCCAGTTATCAGTTCAGTCCTCCTTCTCTGCATTCCTAAGCTACTGAACTGCATCAATAGTTTCCGTCATTGTCTAGCCTATTCGGCTCCATGTTAGAGAAATACTGCATTTACTGGTCGTTTAATATTCTTCATCACGCACTACATGTAGAATAATGCATGGTCCAGTCTTAAAGTCAAGTTAGCCTTTCCCCTCCTGACTTCTAGTTTATATCAACATGTTCTCTAAACATCAGATACTAGATAAGGTTTAGGTGCATGTCGCTCCGACCCTCCAGACTTTAGTCTCTGCTCCTAGCACAGAGTTCATAGCCCCCAGCTTCTCCTAGTAACACGTCATTGCCAGTTTGCGCGCACCACCAGGTTAGAGGTCCCGGCTCCTTAGGTAGCCCCCTCCAATGTTTCCGCCCCATTCATGACATATTCTGTTACGTCTGCACCACATGTCTATGTATACGCCTAGTTACACCTACTTTTACTGTTATCTTTCGCGACTGCTACGCGTCACGCCTTCTGCTCCACCCACTGCTACGCCTACTGCAATGTAATGCTATGTGTTTGCGCCATGTATATATGCTCGTGTATTGTTATCAAAAGTTAGCGCGCTCATCCCAGACCCAGCCCCAGCAGCTGCTGGGCCCCAGTTGTCCTGCCGGGCCCTGTCATCCTGTTCCCGTGCAGGTCGTCCTGTTCCTGTCCTTATGCTGTATTAAACCTGCAAACTCCTACTACCTCGAATCTTGACTCTTATTTATTGAGCTATCTGTTATGATATATGCCTAGTCAAAAATAGGGTATTATTTATTTATTTACCACAACACGGCAGAACATGTGAACAAGCAGTATTATGCCACATAATTTTGTTTTTCTTGCTGGATATTTAGTCAACCTTCATGTATAATTTGTTCCTGGATTTCTGCATAATTCTAATGAACCCAATTATAGGTGATGTAGGTTCAGACTGCATTGTACCCAGTATTACAGCATGAGGTACAGGCTCTGATTCCCTTTCTTCCAGTGCTAGTGCATCATGGGAGTTGTAGTGCTTTTGGTCTTGCAAAAGTTCAATTACGCTTAAAAATGGTATGGGCTTCAGAGAAGCACTGACATTTACTTTAGCGTCCAACACTGTCAATACACGGCTTTCCTGGTGAGCCACAAGCAGGGATTATTGCAGAAACGTTGACAAAGCCAGGTGTTTGAACAGTAGGAGAAACGGTAGCCTTCAGCAGCTATGCCCGGGGCATAAAGGATCACCATTACAAATACTGCGCCAGTCAGGCGCACTCCCACGGTGGGTACTGTTATATGTATGTGGTGCACACATTCACCCTCAGGGAGTCTCTGGGCAGATCTTGACAGATAACAGATGTTTATTGTAGCTCAACTCAATGGTACTCATTTTGTTGACCTTGGAAGGATGACAGCTGAGTCAACCAGCCAGGATTCGAACCTGTGACTATGGAGACAAGCATGCGTTTTTTCTCATCATTGGTCTACACTGCTGTCACATTTACATTGGAGTGCTGTCATCAATCATTTCTGAAGGGCTGTTATCAATCATATTTAGATTAAAGTCATTATATAAGTTTGTCCTACTGCCATTGTATAAGTCTGGTTTGCTGCCATTATGTCTAAGCTGCTGTGTCACACAGGCTTGCAGCTCTCCCATCAGGTATGCCTGGAAAACTGCCTTGAAGTCAGCCTAGGTGCCATTTTCTCCCTTCCTGAAGCATCTAACATTTGTGCTTATTATGCTTCCTTCTTTGAACAAGGATATTTCACATCTTGATGTAATGGATGTCTGGTGGACATCTAAGACCTCATCCTTTCCTAAAAAAAATACTATTCAGTGTTTGCCTTTGAGCTCAGTTTCCAATTCAAAATACATGACATGTTAAAAACAGAGCCAAGGTCTATAGCTGTCGACTCCCATATCTATACACCCCTCTTATGGCACTTTAAAGGAACCATCTACTCTCAAGTCTTCCTTCATACGTAAAAGTAACAGGATGGGTCCAAAGTTTGGATTCCTTACACAAATCGAAAAAACAATAGCTGGAAAAATCTCTGATTGCAGTTCCCAAAAACATGATCTAAAAGTTATCCAAGACCTATCCTAAGCTGGTCACAGTGTCATGAAGTAAAATAGCTGGGATGAGCCAGGTTCCTCTGGTTACGGCAGCGGCAGAGAATGAGCATGATAGGACTGAACTATGCAGCGCTTAGGTAGAGCAATCACAGCTTAAAAGCAGAGATATAGGGGCCTTTTTCCTGTTTGCAAACGGGCAGATTCTCAGAATCAAGTTAGTGGTAATTTGCGATTCCCTTTAAAAAACTCTTTTTTGATTATTTAAAAGTTCCATATGTCACACATACATGCCCTTAGGGCATGTATGTGTGCAAAATGTGCACACCACACATGCATATTTCAGGGGTGCACCAGGGTGTCCTTTTGGCTCCTTTGCAACCTTGAAATTGCATTCTCAATTTGCGATTCTCTAATTGGTAATCGCAAATTGAGAATGTCTTCCCATTCATTCCTATGGGCCTCCTAGCCCATAGGAAAGAATGGGAAGGTATTCCTTATTTGCGAATCTCAATTTGCGATTCGCAAATAAGGAATATGTAGGATTGCAGAAAAATGTTAGCAAATCCTACATACATTGAATTTTACGATTCTCTAATTGCGATTCGCTAAAAAGACCAATTTGAGAATCGCAAAACTCTTCTTTGATACATATGGCCCATAGTATTTTATTTTTTAGGTCTCACCTACTAGAGAGCGAATGCGCTGTCTGTTGCGAGACATATTGTCAGTTTAAAGTTGGCTTAGAGCCCACCTATTGCTTACCACTGGTTGGATTAATTTACATTCTTGCTTGCTTCCTTCTTATCTGTTATCATGTGTGGGCTTTTCTTCCCCTTGGTGTGTTTATCCTCTCCCTGCAGCAGGGACACATTACTTGTATCTTTCCACTGCTCACTTTTCAGGTGCTACTTTTCTTCCCCAAAAGTGTATGTGTTTTTCAGCTGTCGCCCCTGTGTACTTCCTTCCTCCATCGCGCTTGTATTGCTCTTTCTCTACTGCTTTGCGTCTCCATGATGTGCTCACATTTGTCTGCTTATCCCCCATATTTCTTTCTTGCCCATGTGCTTCTACCCCACACCCTGTTGAGCATGTGTCCTTCTACGTCCTCCTCTATATTTCTCTCCCTGCTCTTGCTTCCCTGCCCACGCCCTCCATGATGCTTCCACCCCTGCAACCCCATGGTGCTTCTACTTGCCCCTGTTGCTTTGCCCTCCCTCGTATTACTTCCACACCCTGCACCCTGTGATTACAAACCCCTAGTGTTGCTTCCTTCCACCCACTCACGCTACTTTTAAAAAAAAACTTTGTTTACTGATCCAACTCCGACCAGTAAACAAAAATAGGAAAAAGGGCTCACATCATTTTGTAGGTGCACACGTGTACAGCATTGCTAAAACAATCATCAATGCCAATAAGTGCCAAAAGCCAGCTTTGCCAATGCTTGTTTGAAGTGTTGTCTAGGTTTTGTCCCCAGATTTTAAAGAAAAGAACGTCACATAAGGGTAGAAATGTCATTTAACAAACAAAGCCCAGCCGCTTATCAAATGTGTGTGCAAAACATACAACGAAACCCACTCCAATATGTTATCATTAATCAACTTTCAAAGTGTGTGTGTAAATCTAAAGCTGTCATTGGCTCTTGGCTGACCTTGGATTTCATCTATTAATTATGTAGATATGAAAAGCAATCATTATGAAATGCAATCTAATCCTCTCCCTCCTCCTGCTCATAAGTGCCCAGTGCTCAGAGGAGGCAGGGACCACTCTGAGATGAAGAACGCCCTCTCCTGCATCTCTATTTATAGATGCTCTTCTTCAGTGGTGCATCTCTCACTCCTGCTCTCCTCCACACTGCCCTGGGTATCAGATGCCTCCAGCCAATGACTGAAGGCTTCACTCTATCACTTAGTAAATGAATCTTCTATACAATCCACTGCCAGTGTGTAGATCTCCCTTACAATTTGTTTTTTGGGCAATTTCATCTGTATGATTGCATATATGTATGTATGTATGTATTTCGTTTTTCTAAAGTGCACACGCAGCCGAGAGGCAGTGTATGCTATACAGGGTCTAAAGACACTATGGGGTCTATTATAATGGAGGGCGGATCTCCACCGCCCGAATGGCGGTGGAAATCCACCCGCCATTATTCACCGCCCGCCTTCAATTTCCCACGCCATATTAAGATGGAGGGGGCGACCCCGGCGGATGGAAAGACTGTCCGCCGGTTTTCCGCCGGTCAAACAGGAGACCTGATGGAAAAGAGGATTGATATGGTGCCGGTGTCTGCAAGACACCGCCATCCAGATCAAGATGCAGGTGGTGATGTGCCTTTCCATGGCGGCAACGCATGCAGAGTCTGCAGCACCCAGGGTGTTGGGGGGTGGGGGTGCACATGGGGGGTGCACATGTGGGGGTACCTATGGTACCCCCCTGCATTTGCTTGCACAACGTGGCAGGCACCGCGCGTTTCCTGCCACGGGCGCATCCTAATTGGATTTGCGGGACCGCCACACACTTAGCGGGCAATCCCATTTGCCGAAACAATGGCGGGCGGACTTTGTCCACCGGGCAAAACGTGCTCAATAAATCACAAACAAAACGTGTGTAAACTTACAATTAGAACGCAATCCAATTAATTAGTAACAAACAAAACATGTGTTAGGTGTGTAAACAGAGAAATTGATGGATGGATGCATGATGGATGGGTGGATGGATGGGTGCCTGGGTGGTGGATGCATGGTGGATGGATTGATGGATGGGTGGATGGATGGATGCATGATGGATGGATGGGCGGGTGGCTGGGTGGATGGATGGGTGGATGGATGCATGATGGATGGGTGGATGGATGGATGGATGGATGGCTGGGTGGGTGGATGGATGGGTGCATGGTGGAAGGGTGGATGGATGGGTGGATGGCTGGGTGGATAGGTGGGTGGATGGATGGATGCATGATGGATGGGTGGGCTGCTGGGTGGACGGATGCATGATGGATGGGTGGATGGCTGGGTGGATAGATGGGTGCATGGTGGATGGGTGGATGGATAGGTGGATGGATGGGTGGATGAATGGGTGCATGGTGGATGGGTTGATGGATGCATGATGGATGGGTGGATGGATGGGTGGATGTATGGGTGCATGGTGGATGGGTGGATGGATGCACGATGTATGGGTGGATGGCTGGGTGGGTGGGTGGATGGGTGGTGGGTGCATGATGGTGGGTGGATGGCTGGGTGGAGGGATGTGTGCATGGTGGATGGGTGGATGGATGGGTGGGTGGATGGATGGGTGCATGGTGGATGGGTGGATGGATGGGTGGGAGGCTGGGTGGTAGGTGCATAATGGATGGGTGGATGGGTGCATGATGGATGGGTGGATGGATGCATGATGGATGGGTGGATGGATGGGTGGGTGGATGGTTCCAAAGGGCTATATGCATCCATTCTGAAATCAACTGTGAGGATGGGTGACTGCTGTTGGGAGTAATCCTTGTACTCCAGAGGTCTGTTTTTGAGGGGGACAAGGTGGGCGAGGCCCTCCCAAAGTAGGCTCATGGCCCTCCCATTGGCCATTTACTGTCTCCCTTCTGTGATGTTATTCTTATCTTGCAGCATCACATAAAAAATTGCCACAGGTAAATACTTTTGCCAAGTTTCATCAACACAGCACGCTGGTACAGCGCCGGTAGAGGCTGTGTAATAAATACAGCATTAAACGAACTGGCGGCTCTGTGCAGCTTGTGTTGTTACTCTACATCGCACTAGGTGCTTTCAGAAGGCCGAGCCTGCTCATATAATTAGAAGGAACTAAGGCACAGACGACAAATTTTGGGACACATTTTGGGGCGGTGGTGAGCATGCACGTATTCCCTCTCAAGTCCTCTCTTTAGGTTGCATAAGTAGAAATGTATTTCAGCCCTGCTTTAACTCCCCGGGTCTTAAACTGATAATACAGCGGGTTAATGCACCTGCTGCTGAGATGTTCGTACAATCTATGGCCTTAACCAGTTCAATTCTTGCCACTAAGTCTTTCATCTCCGACACAAGAGTGAGACAGCAAGTGCTAGTCAAAAAAAGGTATGTCGGGGGAGGAGCTACGCTAGCAACCAAGATGGCCGCGTAAGCTCCCGGCTCCGCCGACCTCCGCCAGCAGCTCGTATATCTTGATATAGATCCTGAATCCGCACCAGACCCCCGTGTTCATGAAGTGTTCCTGAATCTAAAGGTGCAATCCCGAGATTTCCATCTTCTCGAATGATGAAGATACGCCGTGTTTTCATTCTCGGCCTAACCCAGCATGGAAGCCGGGGCCTCGATTTTTGACCCATCCGGGTTGGAGTTGAATAACATCGGCTGCGGGAGTTAGGCAGCGTCCGGTCTCCCGAAGTGGGGTATATCCTGATAGTTTTGGATGGCGACACTGTGAACGGTTGATTCCGAGGATACAGCAGCGTGACGCACCGGTTGCTGTGGTCGGGGGTCCGTCGCCCGGAGACTCTGCTAGCCGCCCGGGGTCGACAGGCTTGGGCCCCCGCTTGAGGCGAGGGTGTCGATGTTGCGAGATTGAGAGCGCCCATCGTTGTCATTGGCTTTACATGTGCCTGTTATCCCGGAGTAGTCATGCGGTGTTCTTGCAACGGAGGTCCTGAAAATGTCAGGGCCACAGTTTTCACAAATGTGGCCCGGAAAAGTGACAAACACAGGAAAAAAAATCAAAAATCTTATGGAATGTAGCACATAGATGAGAAATGGAGGGGGATTAGAGAACACAAGGATAGAAAAGAAGGGTAAACAGAAAGACAAGGAAGGATAAGTTAAAAGAATAAGGAACAACGAGGATTAACCTCATCCATGCTCATGACGAGCTGAGCTCGTCATGAGGCACGGCACTCTGGTGCTCATGATGAGCTCAGCTCGTCACGAGCCGTGGAACGCTCACACGCGGGGATAATTCTCCTGCTATACTGAGCGTTCCACGGGAACGGGTGTGGTCATGACGAGCTCAGCTCGTCATAAGCACACGAGCGCCGTTCCTCATGATGAGCTAAGCTCGTCAGTACCGGGGCGCTGCGCACGCCCGCCCCCCAGCACAGCGGGGGAATTGCCCCCACATAGAAGGGGTTAAATAAGAGCAAAGGAGTGAGTTGAAGAAAATAAAGAGGACAGTCGGTCCTGCAAGAGCAGGAGAGTGAGGAGTGTCCAAGTAGAGAAGGCGATGAAGCTGGTGAAAGAGGTGGATGGAGAGGAGTCTGAGGAAGCAGGATGGGGAAGCAGGAAAGAGCTTCAGAATAGGCAATGGGAGTAGTGTGAGGGGTGGGCATGCACTGAGACGGGAGAAGAGCAGGAGCAGAGGAAAGGGTGAATGTATGGAAGAGGCTGTTGTATTACGAGCTGAGGGCATATGACTTCGCAGAGAAGAAGAGTACTTCAGATATAACCCATCTCAGACTTGAGGGACGCCCAGTCCGGGCTCCTAAAGGGCTGGTCTCCGACGACTACCTGCCACTAGCGATGACAAGGCGGGCACGGCGGCTACTGCGGCTCATCTATCTGCAGGGCACAAGTGGTAAACGCACGCGATGAAATCGTGCGCGATGTATCGTCATACCTCCGTAGGTGCCTATGTGTTGTCTTGTGTTGAAGGAATATGCTGTGGGGTCCCTATTCTGTGTGCATAATCCTGTTGTTTGATGGTGGTAAGAAGGGTTGTGTATTGTGTCCTGTGATCCTTTGGTTTCCATGAAAAGTGAAATGTGTTGATTTTTTGTTTGTTGCACATGTCATGTGTAAGGGCCTGATTTACAGTTCGTCAGATGGGTTATTCCGCCACAAATGTGATGTCTATCCCGTCCGCCGTATTACAAGTGCATTATATCTAATGGCACTTGGAATACGGCGGACGGGAAATCCGTCACATTTGTGATAGAGTAACCTGTCCGCCAAGATCTAAATCAGGCTTTAAGTTTTTTTTTTCTGCAGGTACTCCCCATCCCCGTACAGAGGCAATCGCCACTGCCACCCTCTGATAGTAAGCAAGAATATACAAACTCATGGAGCCACCTATGGCTGTACCATCCTCTGGAGGTAAGCAAGAATATACAAACTCATTGAGCCAGCTATGGCTGTACCATCCTTTGCAGGTAAGCAAGAATATACAAACTCATTGAGCCAGCTATGGCTGTACCATCCTTTGCAGGTAAGCAAGAATATATAAACTCATGGAGCCAGCTATGGCTGTACCATCCTTTGCAGGTAAGCAAGAGTATACAAACTCATGGAGCCAGCTATGGCTGTACATCTTCTGCTGCCAGGTGGGCATATACAGACTAATGCGAACAGGTGCAGGGAGTGATTGAGAATACGTGAGAGTGAGTGACTGTGAGTTGGAATGAGTCACCAGACTGAGTGTGATTATCTGATTGTAAGTAAGAAGCAGTAATTTATTTATTTATTTATTTTTACGATTTATACAGCGCGAACAAATGCCCGTACGCGTCTCGGCGCTAAGAACAGTGCGTAGAATTCGCCCTAAGGCTTAGTGGGAAGCTATTCTTGACAAAACAGCCAGGTCTTTGTTTTTCTGCGGAATTGCATCAAGGACGGGCTTTCCCTGATGGTTACTGGCAGTGAGTTCCATAGTCTGGGAGCAGCCACCAGGAAACGCCTATCGCCCCAGGTGACTGTTTTGGTTCGTGGTACCAGCAGATGGTTGAGATTATTGGATCTGAGCGATCTTGTGGGTAAGTGGAACCTAAGATGGAATTTCAGGAAGTGAGGACCTTGGTTGTGCAGAGCCTTATAGACTATGCATAGGGTTTTAAACGTAATCCTATTCCGGATCTTAAGCCAATGGAGATTTTTTATAGTCTCTGTGATTGGCATAAACTTCGGGGTTCCAGTCAGGAGACGGGCTGCAGCGTTCTGGATAGTCTGCAGTTTATTAGTCACTCTAGCCTGGGCATTGATGAATAAGCCATTGCAGTAATCTAGAGAAGACAGCACTAAGGCGCTTACCAGTGTCTTTCCTGCTGCGACTGGGAGGAACGGTAAAATTTTCTTAATTAGCCTGAGTTTATGATGGGCGGTGGCTGCTGTTTTATTTGCATGGGCCATGAAATTCAAGTTTCCGTCAAAAGTCACTCCAAGATTTCTGACTGTGGATACCGGTTTGGAGGGGTCCCATACGTAGGAGGCCACCACGTATTAGACCAACTGGGTGAGAGGTGTCCGAAAAAGACCACCTCCGTTTTTTCGGAATTTAATTTTAGGCAATTGGATGTCATCCACTCTCCAATTTCCCGCATGCCCCCTCGCAACTTTTCTGCTACTTTCTCTCTATCACCATTAATGGCCAGCACACGTTGCGTGTCATCTGCGTAAGATGTGAGGCTCATCCCATGGGCCTTGATGACAGACGCCAGGTCTGACACATAGATATGGAAAAGTGTCGGACTTAGGGATGAGCCTTGAGGTACACCACACGGCAGTGACAGCTTGTCTGATTGAAGATGCCCCAGTGTGACCACCTGCGTTCTCCCAGCCAGAGTGAGACAAAGAATGTGTGCAAGTGAGAGTGAGAGAGGCAGTGAAGGTAATTATGAATGAATTAGTGTGAGAGAGTGCGAGTAAGTATGAGTGTGTGCATGAGAATGAGCATGAGAATAAGTGTGATTGATTGTAAGTGAGCAGCAGTGTGTGAGAGTGTGTTAAATATGTGAGTCTGCCGCTACCCCGGCATGCTGGAGGCAATCCTTTTCATATGAGGCATCCATAGTAAAAGGCTAGCGGTGATATACTGGAGGTCATTATTGGCCTACGGGGGAGCCATGGCAAACTACTGACAGTGATGTAGTGCAGGTAATTGTTGACATAAGCAGCGCCCAAGGCAAAATGGTGGTGTTGGCCCAATTGAAGGAATTATTGGCTTATGTGATAACAGTGATAAAATGCTGGGGCTGGCATACTGTACATAATTCGTGGCATAAGGGGCACGCATAGCAAACAGTTGGAATATTGGAGGTGATTCTTGCCTAAGGGGCACGTGTGACAAAACACGGATGCTGGCACACTAGCAGATGTATAGGGACAGGCACGGCCATATGCTAGTGCTACCATGCTGGAGGCAATGCTTTGGATTAGGTAGGACAACCATTATATACAGTGAAGGTTAGGGGAGGCAACCATATCAAAATGTTGGCCTTACCATACTAGCGTTCATCTTTGACATATGGGTCATTTATGGTTCTTGGCATAAATGTGTACAAATGGCATAAGGTGAAGAACCATAACCATATGGTGATCTTAGCATGATGGAGATAATTGTTGTATATGGGGGCACTGACTTCACAATGTGAACTAATTGGGTCAACTACTGGAGAGCATCAGGCTTTATTGGCTCGCAACATCAATGGCTATTGAACAAATCTGAGTGAACATTGTGCTGTAAAGTGTGCTATTTGAACCAACTTTCATACTGTACTCGGGGGGAAGCCCCCTTAACTCCCCTACGTTAAGTCAGTTCACTTGATTTGTAACCTGGAATTAGGGGAGATCATTCTGTTCCACCATTTTGAAGATCACCACTGATGGTGCCAAGAGATGAATCTCAAAGCAGGCATAAGGTAGTTCTTTCTTTTTAGATCCAGAGTCAGTAGGTGGATTTGTTTGGACCGTGGCCGATCAAAGTCTTTTTGATACACATTTGAAGTAAAAACAATGTGCAGCGTTACGTTGCCACAGCTTAGCCACTGGATCTACATGACACATGAGGTGCCCATCAAAGGTCTAATCCACAACAAGGGCACGCAGCTATGTTTGCAATTATTCATATACGCAATCAATCAATCTATAAATCAATCAAGGATTTATAAAGTGCAGCAAATCACCTGTGAGTGTCTCAAGGCGTGGGAGTTGCTAACTGCTTCGTCGTGATCTGTTCAATCAATGAAAAGGTGGGGAAAGCATGAAGAAGGCACTAAAAAACTGGAGAAAAAGCAAGGAGAGAGCAGTGAGTACGAGTGAAAAGCAAGCAGAAGACACTCGAAAAATGGGGGAAAAGGAAGGAGAAAGCAGTGAGAACGAGTGAAAAGCAAGGAGAAGACTCTAAAATTGGTGGAAAAGGAAGAAGAAAGCAGTGAGAAGAAGGAAAAAGCAAGGAGAAGACACTCAAAAAATGGGGGAAAAGGAAGAAGAAAGCAGTGAGAACGAGGGAAAAGCAAGGAGAAAGCACTCAGAAAACAGAGAAGAAGCAAGGCAGGCGCAAAAGCAATGCAGCAGCATGGGGGGAGCTTGTGACTGGGACCTGCTCTTTCCAGGCTGTTTCACACCTTGTAAAGGCAAAAACAATTACTCATGGCATTGGGAGGAGCGAATAGAACTGACTCATGAGGGGAGGGTGTATATTTACAATGGCGTGTGTACGCCCTCACATAGGTGCTAATTTACTGCTTCCTACAATTCACAAAACAATTATAGTTTACAGATGGAAAGCTGAGCCAATCACAACTTTCCAGGCACAAGCCTGAAACGTTTTTAGGAATTCCTTTTGTCTCAGGTGAAAAGTATACCTGTATATTTTTGCATGATCGTAAAATTAAAACAAGTGCAAACACATTTGATTTTTTAAAAACTTTTTTCTCTACAGGGAAAACATTGTTTTCCTTGGTACTCTGCCTTTACCTACACCCCCACCAATCTTGGAGGTGGCATGCTTCCTATCGAAGAAAGGGATTCATTCCTCCTCTTGACAGGAGTAAATCTACAACCACTTCTAGTGTGGGAAGAGGTAAGAAATTAGTTTGTGAATACTGCCATTCTGCAAGTTTGTGGTTGATCACAAATTTTCTGGGTGTGGAATGCCCACGCCCCACCGACAAGAGGAGATTTTCTCACACTGAAGCTTCTGTGCGATTAAATCATTTTTATGAGCGCGAAATAGTCTTTTGTGATTTTCAAAATACTTTTTGTGTTGATGAAACAGCTTATCTGCACATGTAAGTTGGTCAAACAGGTTGTTCTACTGAATAGGGAAATCAATAATATTGTGGTACAAGAAAATCAAGGACAGAATATCGAGGGCCAAAATATTGAAATGTAAGAGCATTTCGGGAAGTATTGAATTACTGTTGCTATCTCCACATCTACTTGCCTTGAAGATATATGTGCCGCATATGTACATATACGTGGAGCTAGGAATAAAACTCTAGACTTACTTACCTGTCGATATCTAGTTTCGATATTTTATCCTCAATATTCTGTCCCACTGGTATTGTGGGTTCAATATTCAGGGAGCCCCGTCAAATAGCAAGTGACTTGACCACAGCGTGTTTCTGTAATGGAAATAGGGACGGGACAGAACAATATTCATTGGAGATTTAAAATGTGGGTGTTATTCAGAGGAAAAATATCTTCCCGATGGAGAAACAGAAAAAAACAATGTTCTCGAACATTATATTTCTGCATGCACAATTTTTCCACGTGGAAATCTTATTGGAGTACTCCAGGAAATCTATGACTGATATATGTTTCCTTCAGTAGACCTGGAATCCTTTGTGAATCCCCTAAGACTAGAACTCAGTAAACAATATCTGACTTTTAAATCCCTAGCTTTCTGAAATGCTTCGTTATAAGAAGAGTTACGAGTCTGCAGTTCAGCAGCTACACAGAATCCATTCAAATCAACATTTTTGCTGCCTTTGACACACCATCCGGCCTGGGCTTGGGAGAGCTGCTGAGGCATGCTGTCACACAGACCTAGATATTTCACATATTTGTGGTGGTGGGAGGGCGCCAGCACTACATTCTATAAACCGACAGTGTATCTGTAAGAACGCATCGTCATCTGCCTCTAAGAAGTTCAGGGCTGGCAGCTTGTCCATGACAATTAATTCTGAGAATGCCATGCCCTTTAAAATGAAGTCATCAAAATATCTTGGGAAATCTGAGCAAATTTGAGTTTGCTTTGAGAAATTGTTGAGACTATATTGCCTGGTTGGACATTGTACTCAGGGTTTTTTTATGGTTTTTTTTCTGCCGGGCATAGCTGCCAAGTGGTCCCATGTCATGTGTGCCCCCTTTAGCCAGTCCTCACTCCTATGCCAATAGCAGTTTCCATGCTGTAATTTTTTAACCCACACCTGCCTCGCTTTAAGCAAAACTGCAATTCCCAGAATGCAGCATGTTATATGTATATAAGGATGCATATGTTATGTGTATAGTGCAAACCAGCCCAAATGAAAACGAGTTACTGTACGTGTCAAAGGCAAAGAAGCAGTCAGTGAGTACCTGGAGCGAGAGCTGTCTTCTGAGATTGGAGGTTACCTGTTACTTTACTGTGTTCTTTTAAATTGAAGCAGGCTTGGGAGGTCTTTACTAACATAACATAACATGTATTTGTAAATAGCATGTTTACCCAAAAGGGTATCTTGGAGCTGAATAACAGTTGTTTATTGTTACCCAACTCAAAGGCACTCGTTTTATTGACCTCAGAAGGATGAAAGGCTGAGTGAGCCCACTGCGATTTGAACCTCTGACCAGGAAATCAAACACAGGCCCCTACAGTGAACACATTAGTCCACTAAGCCACGAGACTCAGCTCTGATACAAGTATGTCATTTATATCCTAGGTGCATAAATAGAGCTGGCCTGTTGCCTTTTATTCTTTTTTGCACTTCTTCTTTTCCTTTCTGATGGTGTCATAACTGTGTGGGCCTAAAGCCACTGGAGGTGGCCAGGCTGGTGGCAATGCCAGTGATGATGTCTTTGTGGGTGGTGTTGATGTTTTTGAAGATCGTTTAGGCTGACAAGAGGAGCCAGTGGAGTTCCACTGGTCATATTTATTGGGGCCTGATGAGGTGTGCTGAGGCCTGCAGGATGCTCTTAACTGGGGCCATTGTGAACGCTGGGGTAGGACATTCCCAGCATCCAGATGCATGAGTACGAGGACCCAAACAGAAGTTCTGATGTCACTTTCCGGGAGGAATGTTTTACTTTTTTCAGAAGAGAGCGATGGTACCAGGCTATCTTTAAAAAAAAAATTTGCTTTATTGACATTTCAAATAACAGTGCAGTATAACTTACAGTACCATAGTCAAACATCACTAAACAGACAGGGGTCACATTTGCCCTTTCAGAGAAACTGCAAAAATTGAGAAAGCACACCATTAGACAGTGGGTGGTAGAAACTGTTATTCCGAAAACATACGGTATAGGGGTAATCCATAGCCGTCCTAGTGACAGCGATGTCCGGCACGGTAGCATTCCAACGAAAATATATTTGGACATGGCAATCGAAAGTCCACACCACAACAAAATCAATTTAACAACAAATAGAGCATATGAAGATCCCTCACCCCAAGCTTCCATTAATACAAGCGGCATTTAGAAAATATTTTGTACTTTGTTTCGCCAACCGACTAACCGCATAGTCCCAGCATGCAATGAGTGTGTAGGTCCTCCAATCAAGGCCCCGGTCACTGAGTCGATCAAGGTGTCTCTCTAACCAGTATGGTCTGGGTGTCTGGTGGGTTGATCATCGTCCCCTGGCTCCAACAGCGCCGGGGTCATGGCATTACGATTACTGACAGCAGCTACTTTCCCCTTCTGAGGCGGAAGCCGGGAGGTCTCTCCTCTGTACTTTGCGCTATTTAGCATTTTTATGCTCTTTTAAACTTCGTTTTTTGACGCTTGATTTAATAAGCGTGCAGAGACTCCCTCTGTGCTCCCCTGCGCTCTGTGTACCTTTTCCCCCCTCCCTCTGCCCCCGGACCGCTCTCGGCCGAGTACAGACGCCGAGGGCTGGTTTTCCGGTTTTGGCGGCCATACTGGGTGTGGGCTGGTGGGTGACGCGCTCTAGCAGCGCTCAAAAAGGACGGCTATGACTCCGCGCAGCGGACGTGTACAGCGGACGCGCCGGACCTGCGCCGGAGTCGTGCCAGAGTCCTGCCCGTCTGCGCCCGTCCGCGTCACGGAGGCGGACGGCGGGACGGGTGCTGCTAGATCTAGGCTCTCCTATTCGGCGTCTGATCTTCTGACACTTAGAAAAGGTATGACCTCGTGTCAGGTGGTCTTCCCGGGGCGGTGCAGAGGTAAACGTAGATGTCCTGGGTGTGGATGGCTCCCTGGTAATTCCTCGGCGATCGGGGCCTTTAGCCCCAAGTCCATCGCTAATTATAAGTGTCTTTTGCTTAATTGGGCAGACATGCTCCTGATATTTTTGAGCTGTTAACTAATGAAAAACCTGTCTGTTTAATGCTCACTGAAACGTGGTTGGGAGAGTCCTCCAACCCTGATATTGCGACTGCTATCCCTCCTGATTATGGTATTTTCAGACATGATAGACCTATCGGGAGAGGTGGAGGGTTGGCGATTGTGGTCCAGAGATCTGCCACATGTGTGGTCACTCCTATGGCGCCCATCTCCGGTTGTGAGTCCTTGGCTTTCTCGATTGCCCTATCTTCTCATCAATCTTTCTCTGGGCTCCTTGTCTATAGACCTCCAGGTCAGCGAGGGCCCTTCTATGAGGAGCTGCAGGCATTAATTACGGCGCTCTGCTTGAAGACAGAACATTGTATTGTTCTCGGGGATTTTAACATACACATGGAGGATGGGTCGGACGGTGAAACGATTAAAATCAAAGATATCAACGCCCCCCTGGGCCTCATTCCCTACTTGTCAGTTCCGACCCATAATAGGGGCCACACGCTAGACCAGGTGTTCTCTACCATTCCTCTGGTTATGGCCAGCCCCATCCCTGTTCTCTGGTCGGACCATTTCCTGATTAGCTTCCAGATTCAGGGTTTTAGCAAACTCCTCGGTGCAATTCCTAATCATTGTAGGCAAACTAGTAGGGCTTACCATCGTGTGGCTTCTGAGAGTCTGGCACAGGCCTGTTTGGAGCATCCTTGCCATCTTTCGGGTGATCTTGAGAGGGATCTCGACCTACTACAGAAGTGGCTAGTGGAACGGCTAGATGATCTCGCTCCTCCTATTGCGCCCTGGACGACTGCTAGGCGGACCTCTGCGCCTTGGTTTACTGAATCTCTTGCATTGTCCAGGCGTAATTGCAAGGTAGCAGAGAGGCTCTGGCGCCAGCAGTATGATCCCGGGGCCAAGGCCGCTTATAGGGCTACTATTAAGATCTATCATGCGGATATTTTGGCCAAAAAAAAGAACTATTATGCAGCAAGAATCGAGACTGCCTCTAGTTCCTGCAGGGAAATTGTTTACTATTGTCAAGGAGTTTGTAACTCCGAAGGCCAGTGCTTCACATCATGAGTTTTCTGAGCCATGGGTGATCTCGATAGCTAGTTTTTTCTCTACTAAAATTAAGCAGATTCAAGAGTCCTTCTCCTCCCTGGACCCTAGCGTTGTTACCATCCCGAGGGACCAGTTTAATTTGATAACTGAACCTGGACCCTTTCTTTTTGAGTTTCCATCTATTTCTATGTCTGTCTCCCGGGACCTCCTTTCTAAACTTAAATCAGGCTCACCCTCTGACCCCTGCCCTGCTAGTTTTCTAGCTAGGGCTGGTGAGGCTCTGAACCCGTTAATTAACCCCATTCTTAACCTGTCTTTGTCAAGTGGTGTGGTTCCTTTGGTTTGGAAACAGGCGATGGAGGTTCCACTCCTTAAAAAGTCAGGTCTTGATCCCGAGATCATTGCCAACCATAGGCCGATTTCCCTCCTGCCTGCTCTCGCAAAGACAGTGGAAAAGCATGTCCATACTGTGCTCTCCACTTATCTTGAGACCCATAGCCTGCTGCACTCCACCCAGTCGGCCTTTCGCTCCAATCTAAGCACCGAGACAGCACTTTTGGAGGTTAATGAGGCCATCAAGGAAGTGTTGGATGAGGGAGGAAGAGCCATGTTGGTAATGTTAGACCTGTCGGCAGCTTAGATCTTATTTAGCTGGTCGCCGACAGGTGGTCTGGGCCCCCCCATACTCAGCCGAAGTGCCGCCTTTGGAGGTCGGAGTTTCTCAGGGGTCGGGGCTTAGCCCGACTCTTTATAACATCTTTATGACCCCTTTGGCGGTGCTGGCTGAGTCATTTGGGGCTCAGATCATATCATACGCCAATGATACTCAGCTCCTTTTCACTTGTGGGAAGGGGGCTGAGTTCAACGGAGAGAGCATCCGTGGGTGTCTTGAGGCTGTTTTCGAATGGTTTCAGCGAAACAGCCTCAAATGCAACCCTGGAAAATCTGAGGTGCTTTTCTTCAGGTGTCAGGCTGACCCAAAGTGGCAGGATTGGTGGCCTGTGAACATGTCCCCGCCCACGTCCTCCTCTCTGGCTGCTAAGAATCTGGGGGTCAAAATTGATAACTGCCTGTCACCTAAGTCCCAGATCCTTGGTCTGACGGGCACTTGCTATGGTCTCCTTAAAATGTTGCGCAAGTTTCTTCCCCTGCTCCCGCTTGCGCATAGGAAGACTACTGTCCAGGCTCTCATCTGTTCTAGGCTGGACTACTCAAATGTTTTGTGTTTGGGTCTTCCGGACTATCTATTACAAAAACTTCAGGTGGTCCAGAACTCGGCGGCTCGGGCAGTCTTTGGTCTGCCTCGTCGCGCGAGAGCCTCGGACCTTTTACATTCCCTACACTGGCTCCCTATTCGTAAGTGGATTGTTTTTAAAACACTTACGCTGGCGCATAAGGCACTCCATGCTGTGGGAGCTGAATATATTCAGAAACGCCTTGCTTTCTACAAACCAGCTAGATCCCTAAGATCGGAATCTCTTGGTCTTGCCACTGTTCCTTCTGTTAGGAAAGCAAGGGTGGGGAGGCGTTCTTTTAAACACCTGGCTCCCAAGCTGTGGAATGCGCTCCCTTTGTCGCTCCGCGGTATCTCGAACCTGCTGGCCTTCAGAAGAGGTCTAAAGACGTGGCTCTATGGACAATGATCTGATGTTTCTTTTCTTTCTTCTTTCTGCCTTCTGTTAGTCTGCTGTGGGTTTGAAAGCGCCGGGACACTCCTCGGAGTAGCCGAGCGCTATATAAGACACCCATAACATTAACATTAACATTAACATTACAAGACAGCAGAACATCGGCTACCTTAGCACCTGTACGTGTTGTACTTATGCGTGCCTCCTCTGCTGCTGCCCACTCTAATAAATCTCTCTCCCATGCCACCCTTGTAGGGGGCTTCATCTCCAACCAACTGACAGGTATGCATCTTTTAGCCACTATGAAGCCCAACATTGTAAATCGTCTACTCAGCTTCAATTTAGGGTTCTGAGGTAGGAGCCCCAATAAACATTGGTTAATTGTATATGATAGTTCCCACCCTGATGCACGACAGAGTTGTGGTAATACTTCTAACCAATATGATGTAATGGTGGGGCAGTGCCATATCATGTGTATGAAATCCGCAGGGACCTCGCCACACCGAGGACATCTGTGGCCCCTACTAGGTAGATGGCATGTAGCCTTTTGAGTGAGAGGTAAGTTGAATTGTATCAGCTTAAATCGGGCACAGACTGAGACCTTATGGACCCCAACTTACATTTTTGGCCAGTCTGTAGGGCAATAGGCTTGTCGCTAAGGTCTTGCAAGTTCTCCTTTATACGAAGCAGCATCATTGTCTGTCTGTACATATCGCTCTGTAGATATGCTTTATGAGTTTTTGCCCACCCGCCATGGACAGTAGGGTCACCAGTGTTTGTGTGGGGGGATTTGCCTCAGGGAATGATGGCCATAACTGAGGTGCCCTGGCCGCAATCTTGGCGTACTGGAGGAATTGCCCACCCCCTTGTCTGAACGTCCCTTAGGGTGTCCTGAAGTGAGAAGAAACGTCTCTCCAGATAGAGTTCAGAGAGCATTAGGCAGCCACCCACCTGCCATCTATCTATCACCATCAGGTGAGCCATTTGTGCAAAGCGGTGAACTATATATATATCTAAATCAGTGGCGTATGACACCCACCGAATTAGTTGTTGGCCCACTCACTCCCAGAGACCGCCCATCATCCTGATCATGTGAGGTAATTCAGGGGGAATTAGCCGACAACTCATTATCAGAACCCGAAGCGGGTGTCCGTCATGCGTCCTGTCTAGCAGGGAGTGCTCCCAATGAGGCTCCTCATCCAACCAATGAACAGCATGCTGTAGTGGTTTTCCCAGATGATATAATTCCAGATCGGGGATCTCCATTCCCCCCGTCCCATCGTCGCTTCAAAGTACTGAGGCTCACTCTAAACCTCTTGCCTTCCCAGAGAAGCTCTAGAATCAGCTTATCTAGTTCCCAAAATACCCTTCGGGGGATTTCATACAATGCACCTTGTAACATGTAGAGACATCGTGGCAGTATCACCATTTTGATTAACGCTATCTTCCCCATTAGTGAGAGTCTCAATTATTCCAAAACGTAATTGAAGTGCATAAATTCAGAGGAACTCTGCCCAAATTCAGATCATAGGACCGACGCTCGCAGTGTACTACCTGTACGCCAAGATATTTGACACTATCTACCTCCCAGGGTAAACCTGCATCTGTAAGGCTTGCTACCAGGCTGCCTTGTTTATCTTGCTGACGTGCTCCTTGAGGTCAGAGTCCAAGAAGAACCTCAGTAACTAAGTGAAAGTTGCTGGTGGAATCCATTCAGGATCATATCATTAGCCTGGTTTGGACTAGTCGTTCCTCATTGTTCTGTCCTGATGGGGTTGGGCTGGTAGTTACTGGGCATTCATGCCTGGCTGGGGTATGGCCACTGCTTGAGGAGTCAGATGTCTGCATTGGAGAACACAAAAAAGCCAGAACTGGCTGAAGGTGTCACACATGGAGTGGGAACACTTTTAGGTGTGAGATAACACCTTTCTTCAATGCTTGTCGTGCTTACAAGTAGTAACAGACTCAGAGATCTGCCTTGTGTGTGGGGTAATACTTCAATTAAGACATTTGTGTTTTTTCTTTTATCAATAAATCCCCTTCTTTGGTCAATGAAAACTCCAAAACAGATAAAATAGGAGCTTTGGCAGCTCTACTTTGGTGGTTCTGCCAGCCCCCTTCCCCCACCTTTTTAACTTAATTCTTGTTGCCTTTGTGGTCAACTAGACCCGTAATTTTGCGGATGGAAATTCCACAAACTGATTTAAAGTTTTTAATAATGACATTTACTGACTTGGGGGCAAGGTGGGTTCATTTAGCAAGTAACTGAAGAAGTGCAGGTTTTTATTTAGCACTCTGATACTTGTATTATATGTTTTCCTTGATAAAGCATCTTTCATTTGAAAAAAAGGGACTATCCAAATAAAATCATGATGGGTCTGCAAATCTTGTTTGGGTGCAAATAGGATTTAACACCAATCTAGACCATAATCCTTTAAGTACAACAATTGGCTTGACGCTGGTGGACCTAAGTGCTCTTTCTCCTGCTGGGAAGGTTACGGAGAAGAGAGGTGCTGCTGCTGCAGAGTGTGAGTTTGCACAGGGGCACTCTCGCAGTGTCTGCCTCCGCCGACTATAGCCCATGGTGCTGGGATGAGAGGGAGGGCAACCTGCCACGTTGGATCTCCCCACCTCTAACACCGTGCAGGAGGCCCTTGGCGGGCCCTGCAGGAGGCCCTTGGCCCCCTGGGCCCGCCGCGCAGCCAGGTCCCGGGCGCCGACACAGACCGGGGCGCTATTCGGCTTGGAAAACGGGTGCAACCAGGAGCCGCAGCCCGCCCTCGCCCAGGGACGGGGTGGAGAGAAAGCAGCTGTCCGCTGCAGGTAAGGCACCCTGCAGAGCAAGGTCCCAAGTGCCCCGGGCCAGCCGCAGTGACCCCCAGACAAGACCACCGCACGCCCCAGAACCCCTTCACCATGCCAGGCTGCAGCAGCCTGGGCAGCGTCTCCCCAGGCACCACCCTCCCCTTGCTGCCCCCACCCCTGCAAAGTAATGAATCCACCAGAGGAAAGGAATCGGAATGGGGAAAGGTGCCGCCCGGCCCCCAAGAGGAGAAATCACCCTCCCCTTGCTGCTCCCACCCTAACAAAGAAATACATCCCACGGGAAAAAATGCATTCAAATGCGGGCGAAGGAGCCGCCTGGCCCCCGGGGAAGGAGCACGGGGAGCTTTCACTCGAAACTTTTGGACTGGAAACACGCGTGCGCCCTGCCATTATGGGACCGTCTCCTGTTGTCGCTCTTGTCCTTGGTCCACCATCTTGCGAATCAGCAGACATTCTACTGCCCTCCCTTGGTGCTGTGTCTGCGTCCCCCCTCCGACCCCACTTAATGGAACTCTGCTCTCCTTGTTTTTTGTGTCCTGACCTGAGAAAACCTTCTAGTTGTACATATATGTATATAGAGATAACTCTAACCACTAATATATGTAGTAGACCTTTATACTCTCTACCATTCCTATGTGACTCTTAGAGTTTATCCATTTGTATCTCTTCCTTGAGTGACTTTACAACTTGTACATTTGCATTTTTTTCTATTTGTATCTCTTCCCTGTGTGACTTTACAACCTGTACATTTACAATTTTTTTCCTGTTTGTATCTTTTATGTAACTCATGTAATCCTAAGTCCTTATGTATCGCAACTGGTTCTTTTTTAAAGCAGTCTGACACCTTTGGGTAATGTTCTCGCTCTAGAAAATCGCATTAAATAAATAAATAAAATAAAAATAAATAAATAAAAAGTGAGTCATATTTGCTGTGACAATCTCTCCCTTTTCCTCTCAACCACCACCCCCTTAATTTGAGGATTTGCCTCAAATGATCCAGAAGTGGATCCCCTCAGGGTTGAAAGACAGATCGAGCCATGAGGTTCCTCACTGAGGACAGGACAGCAGTAACATATTTACACAGGCGCCATCTTCTGGGAGCCACTGGGACTCGAACCCCAGAAATACTTGCGCTGAGTGGCCCATGGAGTCCTCTGCATGGAAAAAGAGGTGCCTGCAGTGAGGCATTCTGTTTGCCTTCTAAATTCAAATGGATGTAATTGCCGCTGCTACCTCTACACCACGAAAACACCGATAGACGCAGGTTGCAGGTAGTGTTCCGACAAAGGCATAGCTGTCAAATTTCCTAAGTCCATGCGTGATGTGCTGCTCCAGTCCAAGGTTTTTCTTTGAATTCTGGGACTTGTAGTCCTACTTCAAAAAGAACTAAACTGGACTAAAAGTCCCAGAATGAAAAAATAAAGCTGATTTTTATTCTCTGCTCTTTATCGGCATCGTTTAGGAGGTTCTATGCTGCTATAATCATGTTGCCAAACCCTGCTGCTATTCTCTTCTAAATGATTTGTGATATTTTACTGTTTCATGTTTTATTTAAATGGATGTATTCACGCTACTTTTATAGGCTTCAAGACCTGGCTCTTTAAATGATCCTCCACCCAGTCCGAACCGCAGCCCCTTTCCCCCAGCGTGTTGAGACGCTCACTAGTGAGTAGTTGCACTCTACAAGTTCCTGATTGATTAATTGATTGATGGGCTAACATTAAGTGTACTGAAGGTGATATTTTCGTGCCTGCAATCTATGAAGGTAACGTCTCAAATTTTGCGTGCCGATTACGATGTGCCATAGTTTCAGTGCATCGGTTTTGTTCGAGTAATGTGGTGTTCAAATGTGCTGCAAGCACTAAGGTAAGTTCTCGTGTAGCCATTAAGATAATCGTCAGCGGCAGTGTGTTCAAAATACAGACTCGCGAATGTGTGTAATTACGATCTGTGCCATAGTTCGTTTCATAAAGCTATAGCTATGTAGCTATATAGAGTTTATACGAAGTGCACAAAGTGATATTAGACAAATGCCTAAATAAATAAACGGAACTCACTGGAGAACAACACCACCGGCTTCTCCTATCGTCAAGGTTTGGTCGTGTAACTAAAGAACAGTGAGGAAGGACTATATTTAAACCTGAATGGGGGCCATCTTGAAAGGTGCAAAGAGTGACGAGTGAAAGAAGAGAAAAGGACGGCTTAAAGTAGAGTTCAGCCTATATGTAAAACATAGCAAACGGAGATTATAACCTAAATGGAGTATCAAAACAATCTGCAAGATCTACATATACCTATCAGAAATTTCAAAGCAAAATAATATAATGAAACAAGGATATTATAATGTACATTCACAATATTCAGTATTATGATAAGGGAAAACGAGCTCAGTGTTAGCATGAGAAAAGTCAAAAAAAGGTTCTTGTGATCATAATCTCTATAGATAACAACTGTACTCCATCCTATCATTCATTCCCATGGGTTTTAAAGTTTCGAGTTTATAAATCCAATAATTTTCACGCTGTAATAAGTTCTTGTTGTTATCAATTCCTTCTCTTCTGGTAACCACTTCCAGGATGGTATATTTAAGTTGGCTCACATTATGTGAAGCTTCACAAAAGTGGCTGGTTACTGTAGATTGCATCATCTTGTTGCAAATATTGGATTGATTTTCATTTAGCCTGATTTTGATTTTACGTTCTGTCTTTCCTACATATCCCTGCCCACAGGGACATGTCAGTAGGTAGATTACATTCATAGAGTTGCAAGTTGCAGACACTCTCAATTTGATTTTATATCCTTTGCTCGGATGCGTAATAGAATCGCCTTTAATAATACAGTTACAATGACTGCAGTTGTAACAGGGCACAGTACCCTGATATATTACTTTTGGTCTTTGTTCTCTTGGTTTGAGTAATTCTCCCAAGTTTCTGGCTCTCTGATATGCAAAGATTGGTTCTTCATTAAGATTAAGATTAAGATTAAGATTTACATTAAAAATGTTGTTAAAGTCATCTTCTTGTGACAGTATAGACCAATGTTTTTTAATAATGTTTTTAAATACCTTACTTTTTGTTGAATATTTGGAAACAATAACTGTCCTGGTGTTCTCTTTTTTTATTGCTTTAGTCAGAAGGTCTTTTCTGCTTTTTTGTGCACATCTGTTTTTAGCTTGTACCAATGTTTCCCGGGGGTACCCCCTATCTCTGAATCTACTTTCCATTTCCTTAATTCGAATCTCTGTTTTGTCAGGTGAGGACACAATCCTCTTTACCCTAAGCATTTGCGAGTATGGAAGATGTTTTTTCAAGCAGTCTTGGTGAAAACTATTGTAATGAAGTAGATTGTTTCGATCTGTTGATTTTCAATAGATATCAGTTTCAAAACCTGAATCCCTTCTGAGAACTTCAACATCTAAAAAAGTAATTCTTGTAGAATGACTTTCCGAAGTTAATTGGATACGTTCATCTTTTTTATTCAATTCTTCAATAGCTTTATGTAACATTGATTCTGTGCCTGTCCATATAATGAACAGGTCATCAATGTACCTTAAAATGAGTTTAGTGTGTGACATCCATGGCTCTTGTGTCAGGATATGTTTGTTCTCAAATCTTTCCATGTACAGGTTCGCATATACTGGGGCTGCCTAATTTCCCATGGCTGTTCCAGTTTGTTGTAAAAAATATTGGTTTTTCCATTTAAAGTAACTGTGGGATAGGACTTCTTCAGGGCTGTGTTAAATACAAACATATAAACATACAATTAAAAGGATGTCCGCGTTTTGGGCCGTGACTATCATATTACGGTAAGCATGCTTGAAGGGATGTGGGTAGTCGTTACTTACTGGGAACGCTGGGCGCTGTGTGATGTTTTTTTTTTCTTTTTTTCCCCCTGGGACTTGAATTAGGGCTCTTTCAGATTTGAACGTACAATAATGGAGAAAGATGCCCTCCAATGCAGTAGAGTCTGCCATCCACTTTAATGTTGATAAAGCCTTGACCACACCTTAATATTGTGAACCGATTAGCGTTTTAAACAGCTTCTTCCCCTTTGGGAATTGATTTAGGGCTCTTTCTGATTTGAACGCACAATAATGAAGAAAGATCCCCTCTCCTTCAGTAGAGTCTGCCATTTACTTTTATGTTGACCAGCTTTGACCACACTTAATATTGTGAACCGATAAACGTCATGAACAGCTCCTTTTTATATATCCGGGTATTTTCATTAATATTGGATCATCTTTTTGTACCTAATAGAGCCTTTTGGTGACACCAGATGGGGCACTTTCCTCAATACTAACGGGGACACAGTGACTTGTCTGCTTGTAGGTAAGTTTTCGACTTAACATATGTAGTTTAGATCCCTCCCTCTGACTTGTTCGTATAAGCATAGAGAAATATCCCCTCCTCTCCAGTAGAGGTTGCCATCTATTTTGATATTGTTAAGCTTTGACTACACTTCATATTATGAACTGACTTGCGTTATGAACAATTTCTCCTTTATACATCCGGTTATTCACATTAATGTCGTACTACTTTTTTGTACTCAATAGAGCCTGATTGTGATTCCAAAGGGTTACTTCCCTCTAAATCTACAGAGACACAGAAACGTATCTGTTTGTAGGTAAGAAGCTGATAGTTCAAAAATAGATTAGATCCCGCCGCTATATAGTATGGATCCCCTTAAGATATATGTCCCCTTTATCAAGTCTTTTCTTATTGCACATGTTGGATTATTTATATAGGGTAGCTTTATGAGACTCTACATATCAGATGTGAATTCGGTACACCTCCCATTAATATCAGCAATTTCTCTTGTTTCTAATATTAGAGTTACTTCATGTGGTACGTCCTTTTAACTTTCCGGTGACAACTCTAACTGGAATCCAGACATCAATTTGGCTTCTGCCTTTCGATTCCTGATTTGGAATGTAAGTTACTGATCGCTAGGCATTGCCAGGCTCATGAGGCAGATTCCCCTACATCTGGGTGTCCACTTGAATGTATACATGATTCCATCTCTTGCTTCTTTCACAGTTTGGGACATATACACTCCCCAACTTGACATCGAAGGATCGGCTCAGCAAATACTCGCAAACTTCTTATTGGTCTATGATCGGCACACCAACCTACTTGCCGTTTTTTTGAGTGATCTGGATGACTAAGTCGTATGTAAGAATTTTTACTTAGGACTTATACCACTACAACATGGGCATGAAGGATCTGACATACACTTCATATACATTGGTTTCTTAAAACATTTTTTTTCTTTGTCTTTTTCATTGAAGATTCTCTTTCAAGAGTCAAGACTGAGGGATAGCACGCAACTATAGTCTTTACGATCTATAGATACGACTCTCTACCCAGAAATCGGTAGGTCTATACTTGTCGGACCTTTTGTGCTCTTTTGCTCCTGCACACCTGTGGGCACAACAACCCTTCTGCAGTCCAAATGTTTTTACTTACTCTTTATTGCAAATGCTAAATTTACTGCTCACTTTTAGCCCTTATTAACAATAACTTTCATGCGGTTAATATGAAGCATTCGCGCTGAACAATACAGCCTAGAATAGCTCTGGGCTGGTCACTACGCATGACTTAATTCACTTAATCTTCTCTCCCGCCTTTTCCGTCTCCCGCTAACCTCTCTCCTGCAAATCTCTCTTCACTTAATCATTTCTCCCTCTTGCTTCTCCTAAACATGTCATTCTTATTGTATACTGGAAATGTCAGAAATGTGAAATATACTAGATAATTGGCCTCTGTTCAGATGACTGTGTGAAAAGAAAAAACATATCATTTGTACACTCTAGTATCTGACCCATAACGTATTTAGCTCCTGGATGAGCTGTTAGATGAACCAATTTAGACTTATTATAAATGTATGTATCACAAGTGTTTTTAACTACATGCTTGTCACAATGCTTGTTACAGTGTTGGACATCCTTTTAATTGTATGTTTATATGTTTGTATTTAACACAGCCCTGAAGAAGTCCCAAGTTGGGATGAAACGCGTCGGCTGTACTATCTTTTCTACTACTTTTGGAATAAAAGAAATCAAAATTGAGGAGTTCTACCATTGTGATTATTATAGTTTGAATGTATTCTATCACTGACATTGTGTGGTGCACCTGTGCTTATCTGTATATTGTTAAAGTTCTTCTTGAACTAGCATTGTGATGGTGGGTGCTAATCAGTGTGCACACATTTCCTTAAGTTGACAGAAAGGGAATGATATGATTGAGAGTTATTCAGGTTAGGTGCTGATATTGAGAAGGCTCCACTGTATTTTTTGTTTTCAGCAGTAACTGTGGAATAGGGTGAAGCACAGAAGTTCCATCAGAAAAACGTTAAAATCCTAGTCTAATTCAGTGTTCAGTAACGCATATTAAATGGCTTCTATCCCATCTTGATGGGGTGTCGAGGTATATAGGGATTTCACATCCATACTGCATAGTGTAATCGGTTCACCAGTTGTTATTTCGATTTTCTTTAGTCTCTCTATGAAGTGGGTGGTATCCTTCACATATGCACATATGTCCTCATCCTTATCACACACGGTTGTAAGTATTTGTCCAACAGTTGACCAATGGGTTGGTGAATACTCCCTATGGTGGAGACAATGGGTCGAAAAGGAGGTTTTTTAAGGTCCTTATGAATTTTAGGCAGCATGTATATCGAAGGACTCTTAGGATGAGCTGTAGTTAAAACAAATTGTTCTTTCATTGATAATGCCTTTGTCACAGGCATTGTTCACAATTATCTGTAGCTGTCTGGCAAATTCCTCAGTAGGATTTGTTTCCAGAGGTTTATAGATGGTTTCATCTGACAAATGTAGTGCCACCTCATGTTCATAATGTGTAGTATTTAGTAGCACCACCTTTGTTTGCCTTTTGACAGATAATGTTCGGATTGTTGGCAATCCTGCGTAGAGTATCTTGTTCCTGCTGTGTGAAGTTATGACGCCTAGATTTCTTTGAGAAATTCAATTTGGATATTTCCATTTTTACTAGATTTTCAAAGATATCCAGAGTTTTGTGAGTTGTAGGTGCCATGAAGGTACTATGGGGTGACAATCCCCATAGTTGATCCTCTTTAGCTTCCCCTTTCTCTGTGATAACATTGTCAAAGAAATGTCTTAAAGGTAGTTTCCTCATTAATTTGTAAAGACTAACTTCTAGTTTCAGTTTGTCTGTTTCCATTGTACGTACATATGTCATTCCTTTTTGTAGTATTTCTATATCTATTTTGTTCAAATTGTGATCAGAGATATTAATGACCAGATTCTACATATTCAGTTCTTCTTTGTTTTGTCCTTCTTCTGTCCTGCCGCTACACTCCATGTATTTCGTAACTCGTTTTCCTTTTCTTTTCCCCCTCCTGGGACTCCCTTTTCTTGGTGACCTGCCTCTAAAAAAGGCTCCACATTGCTCTGTTGTTGATCTTGGCTATGATTATGTTCTGAGGTTTGAGGTTGTTGTCCCGATGTAGTTGGTCATTGAGGATTGGGTTTCCCAAAGGTTTTGGATCGTGCTGATGTATCGCTGTCAGATGAAGATGTCAGTATTCTGATGGTTAGGTTTGTACTGTCTACGGCGGGCATATACCTCTGCCCAGATATATACCTCCCCGGGTTTGTAATCCACGGTATCTCTATGTAGTTTCCTAATTTTTCTATCATTTACCTCTTGGAAATGCTTTGTTAATTGAGCATTAATGTCCTCCAATATCTTTGTCCAATCCTCTGATGACATTGTCAATTCATTAGTTACGACCACAATTTCCTTGGATAATTCCTCCAAGATGATTGATAATTCCTCTATTATAAGAAGGATAAGGTCGAGGGAGCGCTTGTTAAGGATTGCACTTAAACCATCTTTGTGTAAAAACTCTCAAAAGTTCAAGGAAAAGTGGTACGCAATCCTTAACATCTGTGAAATGTCCACTCCTGGGCACCCCCAAGGTGAAGCCAGGCATCCCAGCGCTGTTGGGGCCGTTGTGGAGATTAAGCAAGCTATTGCCCAGAGTTGCAGAGTGGGACCCATGATTAGAATAGGCACCGAGGCGAGAATTTTCAGGTCTGAGTAAATTAACCCCAAGAGCTGCCGAGGCGGGAATTGAACCCTGGTCCCTGGCCAGACCTCTGCATCAGGGTCTGCCGCTCTAACCATTGAGCCACACTTCTCCATGATGGAAGTTGAAGCGGTTAGGGTTGAACAAAAAAAAAATACAAATTTACAAATCACGATCTTCTTGCCATTGTTGGGATGGGGGCATCCTCAACTTTCCCTGTATCTGGCAAGTCACGAGATTGTGGGAAACATGAGGTGGCATTCCTTGAGTCAACACTCAGCAGGCAGGAAGGAATTGAGTACTCCTCATGGGTCCTGCATCTGGCGAGGTGTACTCTTGAAGGGTGGGGGCAATGGCAAGAGGGGCGGACAGCACTCCACCCTAGCCCCAAGGGAGGTGTAACAGCAATGAACTCATTGGCGAAATCATGGGCCGAACCCCATACCCTCAAGGACTAAATGTAGATAAGGCCAGTGAACCCGATCAAACGCCTTTTCTGTGTCAATTGACAACAGAAGGGCCAACACCTGTGTACACTGCACCTCATCCAGTAAGTGGCACAACCGTTTCGTGTTGTCACTACACCCTTGCTCCAAAAAAACCCGGCCTGGTCAGGATCAGATAATCCCTGAACATAGGGAGCAAATCTGTAGGCCAGAATGCTAGTGAAAATGTTTGCATCTACATTCAAAAGAGAAAATGTTCGGTAGGACACACAGTATTTTGGATCCTTTCTTGCTTTGGGGATCACAGTGATAGTTGCTAGGCACATTGACTCTAGCAGTGCCCCACTCACAGTAAATGTGTTCAAAAGGTGCAAGGTGCTCCAATTCAGGGGCTAGTTGTCAGGGCCGGACTGGGAACCACAACCGGCCCTGAAAAAGTGCTCGGCGGCCCCCCCTCCCCACTCGGGGGAAGACCCTCCCACCCCTCCACTGAAAATTGAGCTGTAAAGGCAGTCCTTAGTCCACCCTTTTAAAATAGAAGAGTGCATTTAGGGTGACCAGGCGTCCCGGATTTGCCCGAACGGTCCCGGTTTTTCACCAGCTGTCCCCTCAGATTTCAGGAAATGTAGCTCCTGTCCCGGTTTTTAGACAGTGTCGACAGAAAGCGGCAGGAGGTGCTTTTTGTGTTTTACAAAGCAGAGATTGTTACCAGTTGTTTCAAGAAAGCAATTTAATTAACAGGCAACCTTCTCGGTTAAAAATTGCATTGTATGTATGTTCTAACTGCCTGTTCTGTGATTCTCTGCTGCAGAGTGCTGTCATTCTGGGCACTCGCTTGAAGTAAAACTGTAGTCCATCTTCTATATTCGTGAAATGCCCCGGTTTTTGGCTTTACGGTTCTGGTCGCCCTAATTCTGTCCGCAGGTAATTGTCTCTTAGTAAACAGGACAGGTACAGAGTCAGTCGGAGGCCAGGCACCCCTGAGTGTTGCTTACTGCCCCAGCCCCGGCCCTCTGCCATTGCCTTCTCCAGCACAAGCGTGGACTTGGGTCACGAGCTTTGTGACACAATAAGTTACTGTAGAGCACAGAATGGTCGCCCTGGGGGAACCTGGCCAATGAATAGAGAGACACCCAGCAGAGCTACCTTGGCGCTCTGTGGGGCCTGCCATTGTCTTAATTAGTCTCAGTGCAAGGACACACTGTGCCCTGGCGCTGCAGTTCAACTGGTCACGTGCCGCACTTGTCCTTTGGGGGCTGAGAGGCGCTTGAATCACTTTGTCCCAAAATGTGTCCTGTTTGGGAATATATTCTGAACTCAAGTGTCATCACAGGCCTGGCTCTCGGTGTGACGTGCACGAAGTGACATTTCTGCCAACACTGCAAACGTGCGTTTTTTCCTTGCTGTTTGTGCAGTGAAAGAGGGAACCCAGGGTCATATGTAGGAAGCCTAATTGCTGAAATTCGCAGAATTTCAGCATTTGCGATCGCAATTTGGGCAGTGTGCTATGTAGCACACAAAAACCCACACGCAAAATAAGGAATCGCAAAATTTGCGATTCCTTATTTTGTGAATGCATTTAAGGAATTGCAAACTGCGATTCCTTAAATGCAATGTAGGAAGCACCCAAGTTGTGCGATTTTAGCTTAAGGAATCGCAAAATACCACTTAGTTCAGGTTGTTGGTAATTTGCGATTTCTTTGAAAAATTCACTTTTTTGCATTTTTCAAAGTGTCATGTGGGTATGTCCGCCACATGTGCACACATGTTAATTTCAGGGGTGCAACAAGGTGTCCTATTGACACCCTTGTAACCCTGAAATTGCATTCTCAATTTGCGATTCTCTAATTGAGAATCGCAAATTGAGAATGTCTTCCCATTCATTCCTATGGGCCTTTTAGCCCATAGGAATGAATGAGAAGGTATTCCTTATTTGCGAATCTCAATTTGCGATTCGCAAATAAGGAATAAGTGGGATTCACAAAATATTTTGCTAATCCTCCCTACATTGGGTTTTGTGATTCTTTAATTGCGATTACCTAAAAATCGCAATTTGAGAATGGCAAAACACGAATTACCTACAAATGGCCCCCAGACAATAGGTGAAGAAAGGCGCCGTGCCTATCCCAAAGCAACTACAAGTGCTTTAAGGCTGCCAGTAATGGTATGTTGGCGCTACATAAAAGCTCTGAGGTCAATTAACACAGTTGTTTGCACTCTAAAATGATAATGTACGTTGAATTAATGTGTGCAAATAAAAGCACTCATGAATGAATCTCTACCCTTCTCACATACAAAATGCAAATGGGTGCTCTTAAATGGTTTTACTCACACATACCATTACAGCAGCACAATATAATTTGCTGCTAGGGCCCTTGCAGCGCCAGGTTGTGGGCGTTGCAAAATCGGTCAACCTAAGTAGTTGACGAATCCCCAAAACTCGCAAGTTTGTTCATTTACACAGCATTTGTGGGTAGTTTTCCACCCTGAAAACGGTCTGAGATTTACTGTCAGCTCTAAAGGCAGGAGTAAATCCCTTTTTACAGACAGAGAAGGAATAGGACACCCCGATAAATGTTGGCAATTTTGTACGAGAGCTTTCTCTAGGGAAACAAAAAAATTATTCACTACAAATGTACAAATGCTACATTTCCATGCTGGTAATAATTTCCGCATCTCAGTACTCCTGGCTCATATTACTGACAGTGAACACAGCCCTGATCTGCACTAGGGCGCACACCTAACTAGTGGTTAATTTTTTGAAAAGATAAGTGCCACGGCTCTCGTCAGGGGGCTGCCTGCATCTCTTGTTAGAGCCGCCTACAACAGAACCAACTGCTAACCATGAAAGCAAGCAGAGAATGGTGGCATAATTGCCAGAGCTGCAGACTTCGGAGCTGGGGAACCAGGTTCGAGTATCAGCATCGGCTCAAAATCCTGTGATTCTGGACAAATCAGTGCTCATGAAAAGCGCCGGTGTTGATGATTAAGTGCAGGGGCTGAGCACCGTAAACCACTGGCTCAAATTGAGCACTGCCTTAAACTGGGTTCCCCAGGGCGCAAACATGGTCAGTGCACACTGGCACATTGAATCCCGACTAAATCGCTCCTGTCAAAAGGGTAGCACATTAGTCAAAGGCGGTGAGTCAGTATAGTTGCATGCATGGGGGGTCCTTACTACTTCTGACAAGGGGTGCCATTTGCGGATGCACTGTCTGTGAGCCACCTCTACATTGCAGATAGTCAATGCACCCCCAACAGCCCCTTTGCCTCTGTACCAAGAGCTGTAAAATGGCACAGGCATCGAGGTAAAGAGTTCATTTGCATGTGGCCAGTGCCGAACTGGCCATAGCGGGCACCAGGTGTTTCCCCAGTGGGCCTCCAGGGCGGAGGCTGGTTTTCGGCCCCTGGAGGGCGGCTTTTGTTAGAGGGCCGTTTTTTGCAGCATAGCTGCAATATCGGCCCCTGTAACAAAATCGTCGGAACAGGCCCTAGCAAACAACTTGGTTGCACTCCCTACCCTTGGGGGGCCGGCCAACCACTTTGCCAGGGCCGGTTTTGGTTCCCAGTCCAGCCCTGCATGTGGCCACCCTCCCATGCAAATGAGGGCCCCCTCATTGAGTTTGCACATGTGCTACATGTGTGCCAGTGTAACGTGTATAACAGAGGGACAGGACAAGCATCTGCGTCCCTTTCTGTAATACCAAACTTCTGCAAGGGAGCAAACAGCAAACACATACATTCATTTTGGCTCTGTTATTGGATCATTGGTACGGTAAGAGTCTCACAATCTCCTGGAAATCTTTCTGAGTTCTAAATTAAAAAAATTGCTCTGCTACACTTTTGTTTACCTCTGAAGTAAATTTCAAAGTTTTTTTTTACAGAATGGAACCCGTAATATATAAATGGTTTGCTCTTGGTGGATGCTTGTAGTGTCTTACGTGCATTTTTTAGTAGACGTAGATTGGTCTCAGGTAAGTACATGAGGTTGCTGTCCTTCGAAACGTTCCAGTTATAAATAATGAAAAGGATACCCTTTGCGTCATGATGTTACCAAGCACCAGGGCCTGTGAGGCAGGAAGACCCTACACAAGAACACCTCCTTGAGGAAAACAGAAAGTGGGAGGGATATCTAGGGCAAAGGGCAGTGAAGCTGGACCATGGGGGGACCTGACGGACAGCTAGGCAGGTCGCTTCCAAAGTCAGGCAACTTGTGAAGCCTTACTCTTTCCAATAAACGGCAATCAAGCATACCTGACTCGTCTGTATTTTATGCGGGACTGCTTGCCTCCCCAATTGACAACTAGTGACGAAGGTGACCAAAGGCCCAGAGTGTGCAGAGGATCACCACCTTGCCTAACATCAAGTAAGCCACCCAAATGTAGCATATTGATGTTGTGTGCACTAGGACCCTCGTGATTCTGGGCCAGACTCTGCACAGGAATTTCATCATATGTGGGGAGGGGTTAGGGAGTGGTTAATGTTTAGTAGGAGATAATATGCAGTGTGTGAGTGTATGCTGAGGGATAAAGAAGTGTTTAACTACATTTCCCGTGTGTTGTAATCTAGCTGCATGCTCCAGGGTGGGGTAAGACGCTACATCTGGCGACGATGGCCCACTAAGTATTAGGCACATATAATACTAAGATTAGAATAAGTAAGTTCTACTGAACTTAGGGTTGGGTAAGTTAAGGGTCTAGCACACCCTTCCTCCAACCTAAGAGAGTTTAGTTCCCACTAGGTTAGGTAGGTGCATACACCACACCATACTAGTAATATTTGCTAAAGGAGAAGCCAGTGGCTCTCTGCCTACTAGGTACAATGGCTTGGGATTTCAAGAATTAAAAGCCATGCCTGTGTCTAGACAGCTGAGGACAGGGAGAAACCCCAGTACTCACAGTCTCATTGAGGTGTTAGTCTTAGATGACCTTAGGAAGACTCCAGGGTCATATGAGGTAGAAAGAGTGGATGGGGCCGGAAATGAGGAAGGGTTAGGAGGTCTCACCTTCTTTGACGTAGACTCAAACCTGGACCAGGAGGATCATGTTGATTCCAACCTGGACAATCATGCCCGGAAGAGGATGGGGAAGGCCTTGAGGGCCCTCTCTTTACTCCTTCTGGTAAAGTACAGAGTTTACCCTGGAGAACTAGAATTAGGACTCCCTCTGTAGAATCTGAGCATTCAGCAACTTCTGTAGGGACTTTCAAATTCCATAATAGATCTAGCTCTTATGACAGTTTGTGCCAATTTCTCGAGCTTGAGAAAGTCAAGCTTAGGCTCAGGCAAGTGCAATTGGCACTAGATGAGGAATCCTTAGAGCTCCAGAAGGCTAGAAAGAAACTGGGACTAGAATCCCATGGTGGCAGCAACAGTGTCCCTAGGGTTAAGGACTACACCCAGGATCATAGGAACCTGAACAAGATAGTCCCTTCCTACCAGAGTGAGGATGACATCCACAAATGGATAACTGCACTAGAGAGGGCCTGTAAAGTACAGACGGTTCATCAGGAGCAGTGGGCAGCAATCTTGTGGCTCCCCTTTGCTGACAAAGGTAGAGAAAGGCTCCTCACTGTAAGACAAGAGAATGCTGATAATTATTCAGTCCTGAAGAGTGCTCTCATTGAGGGGATTGGCTTAACCACTGAACAGTACAGGATTAAGTTCAGAGACACCCAGAAGACACAGACTCAGGACTGGGTAGACTTTGTAGATTGTGCTACTAAGGCTCTGGAAGGCTGGTTACTTGGAAGTGGATGATTTTAAAGGATTGTACAATTTAATTATGAGGAAGCAGATCCTTAATAATTGCCAAAATCAGTTGTTGCATCAGTACCTGGTTGATTCTGATTTGACTTCTCCCCGAGAATCGGGAAAGAAGGCAGATAAGTGGGTCAGAACCAGGGTGAAGCAGAAAGCTCAAAATCAAAGTGGTGACCAAAAAAATGCAAGATGCTAAAACTTCAGATAAGGGTGGGGAAAAGGGTAAACACCAGAAGTCTTTACAAGGGCCCCAAAAACCTACATCTGGTGGGGGGGGGCGTGGGAGACACAATCTAACGAGGGGAGAGGTACAAAGAAACCTCGGTGGCATATATGTAGAGAGAAGACCCATTGGACAAAGGATGCCAATTGTCCAAGGGCCAAGGATTCTACTCCTACCACCACTGCCCCTAAGGCAACTGCTCCCCCAGCACTGTTCCAAGTGGTGGTACACAGAACAAGGGAATAGTGGGATCTGAGATGTATTCTGGCCTAGTCAGAATTCCAACTCAGGCTGTTTTGGTCTGTGGTGGAGGCACGGATATTGCCTCCTTATTTGTCAGAAGAAGGCATCCAAAAATCTTGAGCCTAGCCAAGAATTGCAAAAGGTCTGGCATGACCAAAAGGCTGTTTTGACTGTGTATCAGCCAGGACAGAAGGTATGGGTGTTGGAGCCTGTGGCCCCAGCAGCTCTCCAAGACTAGTGCAGTAGAACCCATACCATACTTGAGCAGAAGGGAGAGGTTACCTTGTAGTGTAGTTCCTACATTCCCAATAGGCTCTGCGCATTGGAATAACATAAACAGCAGTTTAGACGTAGGACTGAGGTCATCTAGGTCTCTACTGACTATGTTAGACTTCATTAGTTTTGCCAGCTAGCTCAGAGGTCACTAGAAACTTTTTCGAGTGAACAGGAAGGGGTTAACTTTCCTGAATAGACAAGAAGGGATTAGTTTCTGACAACCGCATAAACATGACAACTTTGCTCCCTCAGAATAAAGAGTATATCTCTAGAGTCGTGTGAAAACAATAGACAGTTATTTCACTGAGTCAATCGTGCATGCTTAATTTCACCAGGAGTGCAGAGAAATAGAGAGACGGGCATTTTCAATAAAAGGTGTTATTTATTGAGCAGTCTTCTTTCTCATGCAAGAGAAATGAGTTGCCACAATTGCAATACTTATCATAAACTAAAGTGCGTACAGTAAAAGGAGTATTATGAAATAATACTGTAAAAGCATTAATATGGTTTCTTAGCCATATGATACTTTAAAACGGATAAAATATATACATACATAAAAACATTGACTAACGTACTCAACTGGTGCTTCCAAGATACGCCTACCCCGGTGTACCTGACCTAAGCCTAATACGTGGGAAGGAGTAAGTAAGTTGCAGTTTAGGTTAAGTTGGTTTTTTGCCAAGAATCTGAATCAAGAATTCTCTTAAGGGTTTAGTCAGCTCCGTACCTTGGTAATAGAATGTAGGAGGTCTTGTATCTCTCTCTCAGGACTCGATCTCCCAGCAACCCGCAAGGGTGACTGGAAACACCGGAGCTGGATTCCTCGGCAGGAGAAAAGACAGCGTCTCTCAGTGCGTCAAATGGGAGGGTCGGCTTCCTTTGGCACTCGCATCAGCTGGGCGTCGGGCAAGTAGATAGCCGCTCTGCTCCAAACCACCGTGTGTTTGCTTAAGGCAACTGTTGGTATATTTATACCTGAAAGGTGCCGAGTTTGACGTAAGGTTGGACATACGACGTCACTAAGAACTAACAGTTCTTTCTGGACTCCAGGAGTACTTGTGCAAATCAAAACAAAAGCAGGGGGATTTCCCGGGCTGCTGGAGGCTTGGTTTGTTTAAAGAACGCGTTGTACTTCCTAGGAGTCTATGGGAGTAGCCTTGCCGTATTTGGACTGCATGGGCTATGACTAGATATGGACATGATTCCTATGCCTTTATCAGGATATGTTTTGTTATAACCATATAAGGGCATGAATCAGGGATATCTTGATTAGGGTCCTAGATAGATTCACAACAACCTACCTGGTGGCCCTTGGAACTCACAGGAGCCCCCACAGGGTGCTCCATGTAAACAGGCTCAAGCCATATGTGGACAGGGCAGACATGAGCTTGCTCATGGCTACTGATCAGGGACAGGAGGAAGAGAGTGATCCACTCCCTGACCTGCTCTCACAGAACCCTGATGATGGTTCAATGGACAGTGTAGCTTTGGCAGGTAGACTCACTGAACAGCAGCAGACTGATTGTAGGAAGGTCCTCAATCAGTATAGGCATATGTTTTCACTGACTCCAAGTCAGACTACCTGGTGTACACATGAGGTGGACACAGGTGACAGTCTGTCTGTTAAAAATAAGATTTACAGGTAATGTGACCATGTCAGGGTCTGTATCAGGACTGAAGTCCAGAAAATGTTGGATTTGGGATTAATTGAGCCCTCTGATAGCCCTTGGGCTAGTCCACTAGTCTAGGTACCAAAACCTCACACCCAGCATGGTAATAGAGAGATGAGGTTCTGTGTTGACTACAGGGACTCAATGCAGTCACTAGGACTTGTGCCGGAGAATTAGTATGGCGTGGAGCTGATCTGTTTATCGGCATTTTGCTAGACAACTCAACGGAAGGATTACTACGTTCACGATTCATTCGTGATAACAACGCGGTATACCGCGATTCTACAACACGGGAGAGATACCTTGACAGTTGAGAAGAAATATAATTACATCTAAAGTCGTAACACTCTCGAGATGCCACAATAAAGAACGCAATACGCCCTTACAGTAGCAGACACCGTCAGTTCCTGCTGGACCACTAATAGCCCTTGTCCTGATAAGGCCCGTATTCATTGGGCTGAAACGCGTCGACATTCCCAAGAAGACACCATTTAAATTGTCTATGTTGTATATGTAAATCAACAAGGAGTTTTCAAAGTAGAAAGGTTTAAGTAATATAGATCGGTTAGCCTCTTTTTCATTTTTTTTTTTTTGGTAGATCTTGTTTTATAGGAATGCTTGTTTCTACTCCAATTTAAGCATCCTTTTTGAAAAAATGTGGGCTATAAAATAAAAATAAAATACGTCAGTGTGTAAATTTATATATTATGAATATTGTTGTGATAAATGTGATGTACATATGTTTGTTTTTGTATATATGTAGATTTCCGGAAAAAACAAAAAAACCTTTTCCAACAAGGAAAAAATAAAACAGTAACCATTAAATGAATAAATATATATAAATGAGTTACTCAAAAAGTTGATTTGTGTTGTTTAGTTTGGTTTTGGAGGATTATGAACAAAATAATATAGAATTGAATTTCAGATGTGATATATTTCACGCAGAAAGGGATAATTCATTTTTTCTCAGCCTTTCAAGTTAGACTGATGTTTCTTAGTTCCTATGCATCATTTTCTTTGTGTAGTATGGAGCCTGTGGCCCCAGCAGCTCTCCAAGACAAGTGCAGTGGAACCCATACCATACTTGAGCAGAAGGGAGAGGTTACCTACCTGGTGGACCTTAGAACTCACAAGAGCCCCCACAGGGTGCTCCATGTGAACAGGCTCAAGCCATATGTGGACAGGGTAAGACATGAGCTTGCTCATGGCTACTGATAAGGGACAGGAGGAAGAGAGTGATCCACTCCCCCTGACCTGCTCTCACAGAACCCTGATGATGGTTCAGTGGACAGTGTAGCTTTGGCAGGTAGACTCACTGAACAGCAGCAGACTGATTGTAGGAAGGTCCTCAATCAGTATAGGCATATGTTTTCACTGACTCCAAGTCAGTGGTGCACACATGAGGTGGACACAGGTGACAGTCTGCCTGTTAAAAATAAGATTTACAGGTAATGTGACCATGTCAGGGACTGTATCAGGACTGAAGTCCAGAAAATGTTGGATTTGGGAGTAATTGAGCCCTCTGATAGCCCTTGGGCTATTCCAGTAGTCTTGGTACCAAAACCTCACACCCAGCGTGGTAATAGAGAGATGAGGTTCTGTGTTGACTACAGGGACTCAATGCAGTCACTAGGACTTGTGCTCATCCTACTCCAAGGGCAGATGAGCTTATTGACACTTTGGCCTCAGCGAAGTTCTTAAGTACATTTGACCTCACAGCTGGTTACTGGCAAATCAGAGTAACTGAGGATGCAAAACCAAAAACAGCATTCTCAACCCCGAGTGGGCATTATAAATTTATTGTAATGCCTTTTGGATTCAAGAATGCACCTGCCACATTTCAAAGGCTGGTGAATAACGTTCTCACAGATCTGGAAGCCTATAGTGCAACTTATCTTGATGATATTGCTGTCTTAAGCTCCACCTGGGAGGATCACCTGATCCACCTAAGAAATGTTTTGGAGGCCCTGCAAAAGACAGGCCTCACTATCAAGGCCACCAAGTGCCAGATAGGGCAGAATAAGGCTGTATACCTGGGCCACCTTGTGGGTGGGGCCAGGTTCAACCATTGCAGAGGAAAATCCAGACCATAATGGACTGGGTTGCTTCAACTACCCAGACTCAGGTCAGAGCTTTCTTGGGTGGCCTGTCTGGGTACTACAGGAGGTTTGTTAAGGGTTAAGGATCTATAGTGACCCCCTTAAATGCCTAAGAAGGTTCAGTGGACAGTTACCTGTCAAAAGACATGTGATGACCTGAAGCAGGCCATGTGCACTGCTCCCATTCTGCAAAGTCCTGATTATTCCAAAAATTCATTGTTCAAACAGATGCATCTGAATTGGGAGTAGGGGCTGTGTTATCACAATTGAATGAAGAGGGTCAGGATCAGCCAGTAGCTTTCGTTAGCAGAAGGTTTGAGGAAAATGAAATTTTGCCTGACCAAGATGCCCCCTACGTGTACCCTATGTTACATATGTGTGCATGTCACCCATGCATATTTCTTTCAGTGGCCTGAACAAAGAGGCCTCTGCAATCACGTCCTGCTTTAGGATGCCAGAAATCAAGTCTTCCATGTAAGAAATATTAAGCTAACATGAAGGCCCATGTATTTACATTGTGCACTTTTAAATAAATCACGATGAAACCTTTTTTGTGGTTCAGCTGAGCCACTTTCTGAAATAAGGGTTTTTCATGACTCCAGACACACTGAAAGCTGCCATTACGTATCTCTGACCTCGCATGCTTCTAGCTCAGCTGAGCAAGGGCTGCCAAGACAGTATATTTTGCTTAACAGTTATCTGCATGCCCGGTGAAAAAGGTAAACAGAACCCGTCTGCTGAGATAGGGCCCAGCTTTTCTGTCTCTGGTTAAATGAAATTACAGTACTTGCATTTGTAAAAAGCTCACAGCCCCCATGCAATGAACGAAGAAATATATGCTTTTTCTGATTCCTAGTGACGAGCAACCTTTGCTTCAGATAATACATCCCCTGACTTAAGATATCAGTTAGTACCAGACGTGCTGGTCACCTTGACACTAAAGATCTCTCTACTAGACTGAAAGTCAGCTCTCCTCCCAGTTACACGTCAATTGCACGTCATGCTCAAGTTGCGTGCACAAGTAGGGCAAAGTTCCAGCCTGCCATGTAACTCCTCCTCTGTGTACCACCCACCTATGACACCTACCTATCACCTACCTATGACTCATAAAGTGTACACCCATATGTACGCCCACATGCTCTTATCTGTTTTTTTCTCTGCTCTGCGTTCCTTCCTACGCCCTATGTACAAGACAAAATGTATATATGTTGTTCATTGTTATTAAATGTTAGAAGACCCTTCCTGAACCTCAGTGGTGATGGAACAGATTCTCCCTTAACTCGAGTTATTGGAATAAAGCCCTTTTAACTTGGACACCACGGACTCTCTGCCTCTCATTTGATACATGCTAATTGTCAATGCCTAGAAATTATGCCAGGGTAATATTTTATTTACCACATTAATTTGGCGCCCGAATACAGGGACTATCCCTTTCCCCACGCGCCGGTGACGTAGGTACAGCTCTTGCCCCCTTCTACAGCCGTGACGGACTTCAAAGTGCGCACCAGCGGGACTTCCTGCTTACTCCCTCAGGCCCACGGAGGAGACGGACTGCGACCAGGCGTCCACACGAGGCGGTGAGGATCGCGGATCATCCCAACCAGAGCCCAACCCGTGAGAGAGCAAGGTCCGAGGTCTCCAGAGGTCCACCTGTTCCAAGGCGCATGCGTAGAAGTAGAAGTATCCAGTATCAAGTTTCCGAGGCCTTCAAGTTCTGCTTCCCGGTGAGTACCACTATGGGGAATGCATAAAGTTTCAAGACGTGTTCATTTTATATGAACACGGTCAAGACGGATCCACGTTATTCGTGGAAACGGTCAAGACGGGTTCACGTTATTCGTGAAAACGGTAAAGACGTGTCTCATTTATATGAGCACGGTCAAGACGTGTCCATGGTAAACGTGGGCACGGTCAAGATGTGTCTCATTTTTGAGACCGGTATGGTTGTACTGTATTCCAGTGCATATAGTTTTTCAAGTACATGTTTAGTTCTCTGTATTAGTTTAGATCATGTTTGTTTTAATGTTATGATGTTTTAGTGTGAATGATTGTTGATTGTTTCAGTCTATTTTTGTGTATTGTATTTCCATTGTGTTGGTTTCAACATGCCACTGTTTTCAAAATTACGTCAGATAGGGACCAGAAAAGGCATACTAGAAGAGTCAGTTAACATCCCGCCTAGAGACACACCTGGTCATTTTATGTATAATAAGCATGGATTAGACGCCATCTTGTTTTTAGATTTATGGGTAGACTATACAAAAGACCTGGAGGAAAAGTATAGATGGCCTATCTCAGGAACATGGGATTCAGAATGCATTATGAGAGTAGAGGAATCGCTATGGAAAAAGAAATCAAGACCCTCTCAGAAAGATGCCATTGAATTGTGGCACAGAGAGTCACATAGGAGAATAGAGAAAGAATTTAATAAAGTAGAGAGAACTAAACAAGCAGCGGAAAAAGCGAAAGAAAAAGAACTAGCTAGAGTGACCTCCTCAGAAAACACCCAGTAGGTCGCGAACGCCACCACCTGTACCCTTTAGAGTATGTAGAAAGAAGCTGACAGCATCAGAGTTCCTTGTAAATAGCTCCTTGTAAATATGGTTTATGAAGAGCATGTCATTATTATAACTTGTTGAGTTTCTTGTGAATATGGCTTGTGAATAGCGCCATGTGGTTATGGTTTGTGCAGAGCATGTTATCATTACGGTAGGCAGGAGAGAGCTGGATCTCTTTCAAGTGCTTGGAGAAAACGTTTTGGAGATATACGTGTTATGTGATAACGTGGAGAGATGAGTTCATGACTTTCCCATGTACTGCAGTCATTGGGGAATGATTGTGCTTCAGCTGTCAAAGAGTTAATATCTTGTATTGAGAAGGCAGTATTTGTTTTAACATGCTGTTTAACAAGGTGTTGAGGGATTTTGGTGTTTTTTGGGGTTTGCGGGGGCGTGTTTTTGAGCGGAAATTTGTACCCGTTCCAGTGGAGGGATTTGGTTGCTTTCTGGTGAGGATTTAGGGAATCGCTTGGACTACTGTGATGCCAAATTTGAAAAGGATCTGAGCTGTGGAAGTGGTGGAAAAAGCATGTTTTGTGCGGAGGTGCGATTTGCCATGTTATCCAATGGGCGTATTTCTGAAAATTGAGAAATTATTTTGGGGGTGTTCCAGGTGCGCTAGGGGCCCGGGGGTTGGATCAGCGGTAGAGGAGGTGGATGGCCAGATGTGCTGAATTTTGGGGATTTTTGGCGTCGTTTGGAAGTGCGTTTTGGCACGATTTCATGGCTGTGTAGCTCACATGCATGGTTATTTTAGTAACGTGAGCTGACACTAAAAGTCAGTGAGTATTTAGTTGATTGATGGGTTGATTTAATTTTTTCATTGGTTGATGGGTCTGCCCATGTGCTTTGTCAGTTTGCTGACTGAATGGTAACGTCTTGCAGTCGGATTGAGATAAGGGTTTGCACGGAGGGTGCTTTAATGTTTTCACAGTTGAGAAGGAAATATAAAACAGACCCATCATAGAATGTGCTTTTAATTAGTGTAATGCAACCGTGTGCTTTTTTTTAAATAGAAATGTGTTCTACAAAATATACATTATTTTTCCCAATGCAAGCTGCCCTTTAGAATAGCGTGTGACAGTTAATCCACTCAATTAGACAACATGTTTTTTTAACCTCAATTAGAAAACATGGTTCTTTGAAAAATGATGAATCTGGCCTTTTTAATAGGTAGAATAGAAGAGCTTGCACACTTAATTATGAAAATCTTGGTTCTGCAATGCAAAATTATGGAGTTTTCACATGTTATTTTCAAAAAGTAAAAGCCATGTTGTTCTGTTTCCTTTTTTTTTTCCTTTGCAGCTAGTGACAATATTTTATGATATAATTATTTTCAAATGCTAGCATGTGTCTAGGTTACAAAAAAAATATATGTCCTTATTAATTACTGATTTTAGGAGGCCTGGGTACAGATATGTTTTGAATTACAGAGAATGTGTTTTTCGACCTTGAAGTGGCTCAGGCTGAACCATAGTTCAGCCAGGCCCCGTAGTGGCCTGGCTCCCAGGGAAAAATATTTTGTGAAGGGAGGGCTTTTCCCTCTTGGAGCACCGAGCAGTGCCTGTCTTGTTATCATTGGCCATACTCCAATTCTTTTCCGCGGACATTTGTTGATATAAACTGACAGCCCTGTGGGTGACATCACGATGAAAGGGAAGGCAGTGTAGAGAGAGAAAAACTTGATGAGTCACGGGGATATGTTTATATAAGGTGGGGGTCATGTTGCTCTTCCTTACAGCCAGCACTGAAAGCTTCATTGACTTCAGATAAGAGCATGCTTGCAAATGAATAGTTTTTCCCTCGTAGTGTAAACAGAATAGTTGGCAGGAGTTTCGCTCTTGCAATGAGCCCTAGTATTTACAGTCAGGCATTAAAAAGACGGCTGGGACCTGCCCCTTGGATGCACAGCTGGGAGGATACTCAGCCAGGGCCCTGCAGCCCAGTCTCACACACCCTTCAGCCCTGGAGCTCAGTCTCAGTTAGAGCCCTGTGTGAGGTGCATCAGTCTCGCCCCCCCACTCTGCAGCTCACTCAGTTAGAGCCGTGCGTCCTGTAGTGCGGTCTCACACACGCTCAGTCTCATTACGCAGGCAGTATTTATATGCCTCCCAACACTGCTCTACTACAGTACGTAGATGACATCCTAATTACAGCACGTTCAGAACCAGAATGCGCAATTGCATCACTGACAGTTATACACTTTCTGACAGACAAGGGGCACAATGTTTCCCCTCAAAGCTGCAAGTCTGTGAAAAGCAAGTGGTGTACCTTGGACACTTGCTTTCCAAGGGGGGTAGACAGCTAACACAACCTTTCACAGCCCAAGACACAAAAGGAAGTACGGGCCTTCATTGGCCTCACTTCATACTATAGGCAATGGATTCCCCAGTATGCCTATCTAGCCAAACCACTCATACAGTTAACTACACAGGAGGCAGCCACTCTGACTGTCCTCCCTTGGACACAAGAACATACCTTGGCATTTGAGGAATTAAAAAGAGCATTATGTCGAGCGCCAGTTTTAGCGACTCCATGTCACAGTAAACCTTTTATGCTCTTCGTAACTGAACTAGATGGGACAGCGTTATCTGTCCTCACACAAGCTCAAGCAGGAAAACACAAGCCTTGCACTTATTTTTCTAGTACACTAGATCCAGTGGCCCAGGCTCTTCCTGCGTGCCTGAAATCAGTTGCAGCAACAGCCCTAGCCATAAGACAAAGTGACTCAATAGTGCTAGGACACCCTCTGATAGTACAAGTACCACATGCAGTGGAGGTTCTCTTAAACAGGACACAGACACAACATTTGACTGTAGCGAGACTGACAGGATATGAACTGACATTATTTCAACCACACATAGAGATCAGACGTTGTAATAAACCAAGACAAGACCTGACAGATATTGCACTTCCAAGACCCAGACCTAACGCTCTATGTAGATGGATCATGCATGAGAACGAGTGCAGGAGAGTTAGTAGCAGCATATGCTGTGACCACTGCTACTGAAGTCATAGAGACACAGAAAATAGACACACTATCAGCACAAGCAGCAGAGCTCATCGCTCTGACACAAACCTGCATAAGAGCTAAGCACTTAAGAGTGAACATTTATACCGACTCACAATATGCCTTTGGCATAGTTCATGGTTTCGGGGTACTTTGGAGGGAAAGAGGTTTCTTTGACCTCCCATGGGACCAAGATCCAGCACGGCCAGCTCATTCAAGCCCTGTTGGAAGCAATACATTTACCTACAGCTATTTCTATCCTGAAGTGCAAAGCTCACACCAAAGTTACAGACACCATTTCCCAGGGTAATGACCTGGCAGACCGAACTGCTAAACTTACAGCCCAGACAGCCCAGACACCAACAGACACGACAAGGACAGAGGTACCATTACTGACAACATGTATGACAGCCAGGGACCCTTCTCAAGATGTACTAGACATACAGACACATGCCACTACAGATGAGATAAATAAATGGACTGAACAAGGCGGATTTCATCCTCCTGACCACCCATTTGAGGTCCTCCAGATGGATTATATCCAAATGGACAGATGTAAAGGTTACAAGTATGTCTTAGTAGTAGTGTGTGCACTATCTAGATGGACAGAAGCATATCCAGTTCCAGATTATACTGCTGTGACAACTGCCAGGCAATTGGTGCGCGAATTCTTTCGTCTATTCTGATAACGGTCAGCCATTCTCCTCTGAATTAATGAAACAAGTGTCTCTTCTGTTAGGATACAGGAACAGGAAGTTCCTGGATACAGGGAGTTCCATTGTGTAAGACACCCCGAAGCAGCAGGCCTTGTAGAAAGACAAAATCAGACAATTAAAACGAAACTCGCAAAGACATGTGCAGAAAAAGGCGTGGATTGGATGGTAGCCTTGCCGGTTGCCCTCTTTTACATGCGTATGGTAGCTCATTCCAGAACAGGCATATCTCCGTATGAAGTAGTCTTCGGTAGACCGCCAAATATGTGGGGTACGCCTATGCCTAAAAAAATAAATAATAATATCTGATGTTGACAGTAACATGCTGACAGATTACCTGGCTTCCTTGATGTCTGCACTACTTTCTTGTCGTTCACAGGTTGCTGCCGCCTTCCCTGACAACACCCAGGTCAAGGAACACGCCATAGTCCCTGGGGACCTCGTTTTTTTGTGTCCGGAATTTTGATCGATCAAGCCCCCTTGAGCCACGTTGGAAGACGCCGAAGTTGGTGCTACTGACCACGAGGACCGCGCTGAAAGTCGAAGGACGCAAGGGAAACTTCACGCTCAGCACTGCAAGAGACACTTTGGACAATCTGGAACTTTGGACAATACAGACTTTGCGCCGCTTGCGCCGCTTTCACTAGAAAAGACTCCACAGCAGGAGTATAAATCTAAGTTAATATCTAGTAAGTCAGACGTAGTTTAATTGTCTAAGTCCACTTGGTGGTGAATCGGTTAGACTAGATTTCTGACATGTATAAGATCACATACGAGAATAGTAAGAAAAGAAAAATGAGAGAAAAGTACTGCAAGTTATTACGCAGTAGATGTATAGTTACTTTGATCATTCTTTTTATTCTGTGCATTGTTATGATCTGTGTTAGTTTAATACTACATGTTTTCTTTCCTATTTCCTCACATATACACTCTACCAGTAACAGCACCATAGAGCATACATTTAGTGAACTGCCACCTCATGAATTGTCATATCGACTTGCACTACGTAACAATACATTCATTCGTATGTTACACCATTCTCACCAGACCAGCAATGCAACTGACTGCTGGGTATGTGGCCAACTGCCTCCTTATCAAAAGACGAAGGGAGTTCTGCCCTTCTATCCTCTACCGTTCTCACACAATGGTTCATGTGGAGCATAGTTTGCCTTAATGACCTCAATAGATAGAAAGTACATAGCTTATCCAAGTGGCTGGATATATGGAAACCTGAATAAAGTAATGAATGAAGCTTGTTTTCCAGACAAAGACGGATTCCCCCAAAGGAAGGGAACCGATCTAGAGAATGAAGAGTACGAGCAGGGAAATGCATCCGTTAATTTTATAATGTTAAATGTTCAGCCCAAGCAAAATACAGGTCCACCGTTTACTTCAGTCCTGCCAGCAAAAGGTGATTTATGTGTCAGAAAGAAGGGCTCAGTACTAATGGGACACAGCGAGTGTAACGCTGTGGTAGAGTTTAATGATAAAGGACTTTCTTCTTTCAAAACATCACGCCATACCTAGTTCATATGCGGTCAGACAGCCTATGTACATCTGCCCTTAGACTGGGGTGGGACATGTTATATAGCGTTCCTGCTTCCACCCGTTTTTCTAGCCCCATCCAATTATCATAGAGATTCACGACTAGAACATGTTAGACAAAAGAGGGAGACAGATTCCACAGGGATTGATCAGACGGAAACAGCTTGGGAGCAATATACAGATTTCAACAAAGGATTCTTTTTCTTCATAGGTCCCGTCCAAAACAGTAAACTGATACGCAGGTTAACAAGGACTCTTGAAGCAGTAGTGAATGTGACTGCATCTGCCCTGGCGAACTTGACCCAGGAACAGTCTGCTATTAGACTTGTCGTTCTTCAAAATCGCCTCGTTCTAGACGTCATCTTGGCGGATAGGGGCGGAGCTTGTAGCGTGATCCGATCTAGTTGTTGCGTTTTCATCCCAAATAACGCGCCATCTGTGTATGCAGCGATAACAAGGCTCCACAAGATCGCTCATGATATACATCAAGACCCAGGCACATGGACTTGGTCCAGTTGGCTCTGGGGTGTGATATCTGCTTGGGGATGGAAAGTGTTGTCCTTCCTAGGAATGATCCTACTTATGATATTTGGTTGCTGTCTCTGTCTGCAGTGTGGCCCGGCCATTTGCGGCCTTTGTGCAACTGCATGTGTTCCACATCCAAGTATACAAAGGGTTAAGGACGAACAAATGATGCTGTATGATCAACTATATGGTCTCATGAATATAGATGTATCCTGAAGGCTTACGTAGGGGACAAGGAGGGAATGAGGAAAATGAAATTTTGCCTGACCAAGATGCCCCCTACGTGTACCCTATGTTACATATGTGTGCATGTCACCCATGCATATTTCTTTCAGTGGCCTGAACAAAGAGGCCTCTGCAATCACGTCCTGCTTTAGGATGCCAGAAATCAAGTCTTCCATGTAAGAAATATTAAGCTAACATGAAGGCCCATGTATTTACATTGTGCACTTTTAAATAAATCACGATGAAACCTTTTTTGTGGTTCAGCTGAGCCACTTTCTGAAATAAGGGTTTTTCATGACTCCAGACACACTGAAAGCTGCAATTACGTATCTCTGACCTCGCATGCTTCTAGCTCAGCTGAGCAAGGGCTGCCAAGACAGTATATTTTGCTTAACAGTTATCTGCATGCCCGGTGAAAAAGGTAAACAGAACCCGTCTGCTGAGATAGGGCCCAGCTTTTCTGTCTCTGGTTAAATGAAATTACAGTACTTGCATTTGTAAAAAGCTCACAGCCCCATGCAATGAACGAAGAAATATATGCTTTTTCTGATTCCTAGTGACGAGCAACCTTTGCTTCAGATAATACATCCCCTGACTTAAGATATCAGTTAGTACCAGACGTGCTGTCACCTTGACACTAAAGATCTCTCTACTAGACTGAAAGTCAGCTCTCCTCCCAGTTACACGTCAATTGCACGTCCGTGCACAAGTAGGGCAAAGTTCCAGCCTGCCATGTAACTCCTCCTCTGTGTACCACCCACCTATGACACCTACCTATCACCTACCTATGACTCATAAAGTGTACACCCATATGTACGCCCACATGCTCTTATCTGTTTTTTTCTCTGCTCTGCGTTCCTTCCTACGCCCTATGTACAAGACAAAATGTATATATGTTGTTCATTGTTATTAAATGTTAGAAGACCCTTCCTGAACCTCAGTGGTGATGGAACAGATTCTCCCTTAACTCGAGTTATTGGAATAAAGCCCTTTTAACTTGGACACCACGGACTCTCTGCCTCTCATTTGATACATGCTAATTGTTAATGCCTAGAAATTATGCCAGGGTAATATTTTATTTACCACAGGCTGACCCCCAGATAGAAACGTTGGTCAGCTATTGAGAGGGACGCCTTTGCTGTGGTTTGGGCTCTGAAGCTGGCACTCACTTCATTTTTCAGACATACCATAAGCCCCTCTTATGGCTAAAACAGATAAAGGGTGAAACTCCAAACTTTTGAGGTGGTCCATTTCCCTACAGGAGATTAACTTTACAGTGGAACATAGACCTGGGAGTAACCATGCCAATGCAGATGGACTCTCCAGATAATTCCCATTAGAACATGAAGAGTCAACGGGTCAAGGTTAGTTTAATGCCCTTGCATTTGGGAGGGGTGTAGGAAAGTAGTATCTGCACCTTATGATTACCCCCAATTTTTGCTGATGTCTCACTGATTTTGGACTAGTCTGATTGGGATCCTGCTATCCAGGACCCCGGTCTATCAGCTTTCTTCCTTAACTTGCTATGTATGTACTTTAGGTACACTCCAGTTTGGATACTGAGGTGCCCTTACAATCCCTAGTATATGTTACGCATGTATCAAGGGCATAGGTATCCCAGAGGCCTCCCATGGGCTGAAGCATGTATTATGCCACACATGAGAGGCCATCCAAAATGACACAACAGGTCTGCTACAGCAGCCTGTGTAAGCTGGTGCTTGCACCACTTACTTAGATATAGTTACACTATATCTATCTAAATCACTACACCTAAAAACCTATCAGTCACCCCTATGACAGGCCTTATCAATCTTGAAGGCAGGGTGCTGGGTTTTACGTGAGAGGGTGCACCTGCATGAGTAGGGCCTCTCTGCAACCTTCGGAGACCATTCTCAGAGGTTGTCTGTGATGCAGCCAAACATATAGTTTAAAGTGCATTATAACCTCGCGGTAAATGCTAACTTTAAAGCGGCTGCTTAGAAATATGTCGTGTTTGGTATCAAACACCTTGGAATCATACCTCTACACCTGTAACTGGTGTGGGAGGTATGATTCCATCCTTCTGAAAACACTACTGTGGGTCACTGGTCTACCCGGTACCAGCTTTCCTAACCCTGGTAGCACAAAATGGACGCTGCCAGCCACAGACACATTTCTGCCCTCCTGCTGCTGAGCCAAGCTCGAGCAGAGGAAGGCATGACAATAGGCAACCTGTCACAAGGAGGTGTGACCACCTCCCAGACAGGGTTTGGTGTATTGGGGCTGGGTGGGTGCACTGGACAAAGGACATGGGTGCAGCCACCCCTCTGTCCTGCCCCTCCCCTAGAAGGATCCCCTGAATCTGCACACCCCTTCGCGTGGGTTACCTGGCTACAGAACATTAGTTTTTACCTGGACAAGATTCTACTACAGAACATACTAAGTACTTCAACTGTCTGCACGAAGCTGGACGACTGAAGAATCTTCCTTGGAGTAAAGGAGTTACTCCCCTGCACTAGCAGGCACCTAAGCACATATGACTGCCTTGCATCTCCCAAGCTCCTGAGGACTCTGAAGATTTCAGCAACACATGAGATGGGATCCTGAAAGTCCCTGAGGTCGATCTGCCCTCTCAGCAATTCTGGGGCCAGTATCCCTCGGGGGGACTGCGTGGCCCGAACCCCTGTGCACCGCGTACATTTGCACTTGTATATGCTTGTTGTGATTCCCGAGCTTGTGCATTGGACTCCTTGTAGTCCCGACCCTGAGCAGTATTTGCACCAAAGAACTCCAGCCTCCCTGCAAAGAGTGCTCGATGGGCTGGTACTTCGTGACCTTGCTTGAGTCTGTTGGCCTGTGTGTGCTGGTGAGGTTCACCTTGCTGGTTCTTCGCCTTCCTTGGATGCTCCAGACGTGCCCTGACTCTGCATTGCCTGAAGAGTCCCCTAGAACTTGCTGGTCCACACGGTAACCTGTTTGTCCTTCCTGCATGGGCTGCATTTGCCAAGGCTTGTTGGTGCTCCAGCTGGACATCAACCCCTCAGCACTCGTCATCCTTTGTGGGACATCTCACCTCCGGATCCTGGTTGTCCTCGACGCCTCCTGGTCCTCGTGGCTGAAGAGTCAAGCATCCCGTCAACACACCTGAAGCACCCGACAACGGTGGGCATTCGACTACAGAGCCCCTGGTCACCTGAAGTGATTCAGACTCTGTCCCCTCTGCTTTCAGGTTCTTTCAATTCAGAATCCAGGCTTGGATTCCACCGGACCCTTTTTCCCTTCATGGCAGCAGTACTTCTTTCCAGCACACCATTGAAAATGACGGAGGTTTCCCACACCACTTGACCCCTATGCACTTGGATCCTCTGGGATAGGTAACTCATGGGTGGGTTGGCCCCAGAACCTCTTAAGTTCCAAAGTATTTGCTTGAAGTCCTCCTAGAAGTGTCCTTAACTTGTAAAATTGTAACCGCGGCTTTCGCATAGAGTTGTATGGAGCCCGCGTCCGTGTTCACACACTGCACCCGTCCTCCGTGGGGTCCCAATCTACTTACCTGGGGTGGTTTCTTGGGGTCCCAGTGATTCTACGTGCTCTAGGCACTGTGTCTATTTAAGTTGTGATTGTTATACCATTTTTTAGTATATGGTGCGGTCTCCTCCTGGAGCCCGCTGTGTATTGTGCTACTCACATTTGTTCTATTGATCTAATATTGTGTGCTTTGTGTTCTATTCTCGCCAGAGAATAGTAGAGAGTGTTAAAATAATAAATACATATTTTTATATAAACACTTTGTAGTTCTCCTTTCATTTAGTCATTCAGGAGGTGATATTCTGGTGAAACAAGCTGCTTTACATTCCTTCAAGATTAAGCCTGAAGGCTGCTCTCCATAGCTACCACTAGGACAGCTTTCAGTAAAGGTTACCTGTGACCTCATACATCCTAAGGGTTGTGTGGACTGGTACAGGGTGCCCACTTTAATTAGTGGACAGCATATACCAGACCAACTTCTTACAGAGGTGAAACAATCTTTAAAAAAGAAAGGGGCACACAAAGTTGCAGCAGGACAGCATGCAAGGCATTACTAAGGCTGCCATCCAGCGCATTGTGCACAGCATAGAAGCACCAGGAGCAAATATGCAAGGTGGGAGACATAGTGAGAGGGCAGCAAGAGAAAACAAGTGCGCCAAGACATGAGCTCCTATTGAACAAGTAATGAACTTTACAAAAAAGGAGTTCAATTATTCACCAGAGGAAGGCTAAACGACAGCGAAACAAAAGCAAGGATTAACTAACTATGCTTCACCGGAGGGAAAAACAGTGAACAATAAAGAGAAGGGAACTAAGATTAACAAGAAAGCTATCCAATCATGCGCAAGGGCTGACTCTGAGTACTATTGTATACAATATTGTCTGCGACAGTCAGCTGTCGCTGTCTGTAGCAAGACAACACAAATCACCACCAGTAAGAGCAACCGATGCACTCAAAATGATCACATCTAGGAACTTGCCACCAAATCAGAATGCTCAACATACTTTCTGTCCATAAGCCTGCTACAAAAAGCAGTGTTTCCCTATTAACATCTTGCCTAGCCCTAATTGCAGTGGCAGAACATCTCCTCAGTGGACACTAGACTACTTCATTTTAACATTCTTCCAGAGTCTCAGGATTCCTTTTAGCAGTGATCACCCAGAGAGAGATGATCAATAGATCAAAGGAACTTTCTTCCCATGTCTGACAGTATTGGCCATCACAGTGAGAACACGTCAATATTTTTAAAAGCTCCAACGTCTATTGCAAATAAAAGGCAGAAATGCACGGAGCGCAAGGCGCATGACTCTGAAAGAACAGTTGTAGGAAATCCACTTTTTCTGTGCAGTCACCCCAGATTTTTCACCTCTTGCTGGACCCTAAATTTTTAGAACTCTGTGCACTTTAATAATAATAATAATAATAATAATAATAATAATAATAATAATAATAATAATAATACTGTGATTTATTAAGAGCGACAGCTACCCCCAACACAGTGGTGTCCTGGCGCTAGAAACACTAGGTAAATAAGGCGTCAGAGGCAAGAGTGCGTATTTTCAGGTCTACAGTGCTGCTGTCCTGAAAAGCCATGTCTTCAGGGCTTTTTTAAAACAGGATTCTGACTTGGCACTTCGCAAAGAGGCTGGGAGGGTGTTCCACAATACGGCTGTTTTGACCGTAAATGCTCTTCCACCCAGCCATGCTTTCTCAAAGCGCGGAGACTGGAGCCAGTTAAAGGAGTAAGAACGCAACACCCGGTATTGTTTGTAGGGGCAAAGTCTTTCCTTCAGATACTTCGGGCAGTTTCCGTTCAGAGCCCGATAGGCCATTGTCATGACCTTAAATATGATTCTTTTCGCTACTGGTAGCCAGTGGAGCTTGTGTAAATGCGGAGAGACATGTTGTCGGAATGGAATCCGGCAAACCAGTCTCGCAGCCGCATTTTGAATCATTTGAAGGCGATGGATTTCATATTTTGGGAGGCCTAGGTACAGCGCATTAGCATAATATAGCCTTGATGTAACTGTAGCATGTACAACTGTTTTGCGAGACTCTTCCGGTAAAAAATGCAAGATTTTCCGGAGATTTTTTAACTTACTAAAACAAGTTGCAGAGACTTGTTGTATTTGGGCTGAAAAGGTCAGATTTGCTTCCCATTTCACTCCTAGGTTTCGGATAGAGGTGGCGGAGTGCCCATTTCTGCTTGCCACCAAAGTTCTGACTCGGGCACATTACCTTGCCCATAAAACAGAAACTCTGTTTTTTCCACATTTAGCTTTAGTTTATTAGAATTCATCCACATAGCTATATTGCGTAAGCACCCCTTGAAATTTTTGAAATCATCCACCGTCTGCTCTTTAAAGGAGAAAAACAGCTGGGTGTCGTCAGCATAGGAAATGGCCTTCACCCCCCAGTTGGAAATCAAGGAAAACAGAGGAGCTAGGTAGAGGTTAAAAAGTAAAGGACTCAGTGCTGAGCCCTGGGGTACCCCACACCAGAGTTGTTTCGGTTGGGATTCATATGGCGTGAGGGCTACTTTCTGAGTGCGTCCGCTCAAATAAGAGGTCAGCCATGTGAAAACATTTCCCTCAAATCCGACTTCTGCTCACCAAGGATAGTGTGGTCAACCGTATCAAAAGCTGCTGATAGATCCAGAAGCACCAGCAACGCCGGTGCTCCTGAATCCAGTGACCAACTAATCGACTCTGCCACCTCCAACAGAGCAGTCTCTGTGCTAAATCTTGCTCGGAAGCCTGATTGAGTATCGTGCAAAATCCCATTCTGCTCAATAAAGCTCGTCAATTGGCGCTACACCAATTTTTCCAGCATTTTTCCTGGAGCGGGTAGAAGCGACATAGGTTGCAGGTTTTTTAGATCGCCCGAGTCTCTTTTTTTGTTTTTTTTCAGTGGGAGAAGCATCACATGCTTCCATTTATCTGGAAAGATGCCAGTTTTCAAAGAGGAGTTCCAGATATGTAGCAACCCATCCACCAAAGAGGGTGCTAGCACCTTCCATAATTTGGGAGGGCATGGATCATCTGGGGCTCTCTGAATTTCAATTAGAGCATCCTGTGGCAGAATAGGAGAGAATTCTCTAAGGGTGGGTATCTCCCCCCAAAGTGGAGATTTATCCTCTTTCACAGTGGCCTCTGGGGCCCGAAAAGACTCGTAGACCTTTACGATTTTGTCGTTAAAATAGTTCGCAATCTTATCGCACAGGGCTGGGGATGGAGTTACTTCTGTCTCCAGTGCCCTGGGCTTAAAAAAGAATTGAACAACCTTAAAGATCTTGCTGCTCGACTGCTTTGCATTTCGGATGCTTGACGCAATGTGATTTCGTCTAGCTGTTTTCAACTCCTTATGAAACACTTTTAAGGCTTCTTTATAGTTTGCCTTCATTTTCTAACAATAGCCCACAATAAACCTGCTAACCATTAGTAGAGTGCCTATGCCCCCCCTTTAAACAATGTTAAATTAGCAATTCCTAATTGGCATATTTAACTTGACCATATGACCCTAGTATATGGTAGCCAGGGGCTGGAAGTTACATGCCAGCAGTAGCCTGCAGCACCTACTGTGCCATCCACTACAAGTGCAGTGCAAATATCGCTTCAAACCTACCATGTGTAGCCTGACTGTAGCAATGTAAAAACTGGAATTCGACCTGTCAAAATAAACCCTTTTGAAAGGTCAAAACCTCCCTGTTTTAAAAACGAAATTTATTGTTTACATTTACCTACCTATATGCGCTGATTTATTCTCTGCATCCCGCCCTGTTCCATCGCGGCTGGTGCCGTTTGCGTGGAGGGTGAGGCGAGCCGCCATCTTGGGTGGGGCTGGACCGGATTTAGCGGTCTAGTTCTCCCGGGACTGAGGCTACAAAACCAATGTGCATACCGGAGCGCAGCGGGCGCGCCGAATGCGCGCCGAAGTCGCGCACAAGTCAAGCCCGTCTGCGCCCGTCCGCGGCAGACCGGGGCCTGGGGCTAGAACCCCTGGTCAAATTCTCACTTACTCCTCCCTAGACTTGCTACAACTTAGACCTTCAGATAGAGCAGAGCCCGCCTTACCCGCGTATGTCCTAAAGCGTGCCGCCACCTATGGCATCTTGAACCCCGAGCTCATGGCTGATATACCCACGCGCCCCAGTCCTTCTACTGTCCCTTTATCCCTGCCCGGTTCTGAGACAACTTTTAAATGTTATTACTTAAACACCAGGTCTATGGTAAAACACCATTTGGTCATATTTCTTTTGCTTCAGGCTGAGCAACCTGATATTTTATTCCTCACAGAGACCTGGCTCAACGCAGACTCCTTGCCCGACATTTTAGCAGCGGTTCCTTCCAATTACTATATCCTGCACGTGAACAGACCCGCTGATAAAAGGGGTGGGGGAGTTGCTGCGATCATTCATAATACTCATAAATTTTCTCTTTTACCGTCTCTTGATCTTATAGGATCTGATAGTATGACCTTTAGAATGGACACTAACAGCGGATCTTTACTTATGGTCCTCATTTACCGTCCTCCTCAAAGTATGCCCACATTCGCGGCATCCTTAGCAGAACATCTTGCCCCTTTAATAATTGGTCACAAAAAAATCGTGCTGTTGGGCGATTTTAATCTTTGGCTGAACTCTACCGAGTTGGACGCTCAGGCAGCTGCACTGAAGGAGACTCTTCTAGATATGAATCTTATCCAACAGATACATCTCCCTACCCATGAAAAAGGGCACAGCCTTGATCAAATTTGGTCACAAAACGTTTCACTTGCTATTAATTCCATTACCCCCTGCATTTGGTCGGACCACTTTCTGATTCATTTTTCTATTACCATCGCTAAGAGCAGAAAGCAGCCGTTTCAGAAAGGAGGGAGAGTCAGAATTTGGAAGAATGTTGACATCCCTGCCTTTCTTGACACCTTAACCTCATCCCTTCCCCTATCAGATCAGGATATTGAAGGGATTGAAGAAGCCTTTTCCAGCTGGCTACTTCAGGCGGCTGATGCACACGCCCCCTGCTCTAACTTTCCCCGCTCCCGCACCTATGATGCACACAGGTGGTTTACACCTCATCTGATAGCTTTAAAACTTCAAGTTCGTCAAAAGGAGCGGAAGTGGCGAACAGCGTATTCAGAACTGGATAAAGCCAATTATTGCAGGGCGCGAAAGGAATATCAGAAACTCATTCAGAAACACAAAATTGATTACTTTTCGCAAAAAATCCTTCATTCACGCAATAAATCTAGAGAATTGTTTAACATTGTGGAAAGTCTTAGTGGCAGTGACAGAACCTCTCCATCTGTGGCCCCCACCCAGGATCTCTGCAACTCATTAAACACTTTTTTCTTTAACAAAATTTGCACCATAAAACAAAGTATCCTCACCACTCTGTCTCCCTCCGTTATGGCCGACACCTATGACAATCCCTCAATTTTGGAATCTTTCCCCCCTATTGATGATGCCTGTTTATCTAAACTTCTTGCCAAGGTCAAATCTGGTTCCCCTGATGATATTTGTCCCCCACACATTTTGAGAGAAGTGGGAACTACCATCCCCGAGGGCATGCTCCCCATGATGAATGGATCTCTCTCACAGGTTAAAGTTCCCGACAACTTTAAAAAAGCCCTCCTTATTCCCCTGTTAAAAAAAGTTGGAGCTAACCCGCTGGACCCACTTAATTATAGGCCTATATCATTGCTGCCTTACTGTGCCAAATTACTGGAGGCCCATGTCTGTGACAGTATTTCCAAATTTATGGAAGAATCAAAGTATCTTGCACCCAATCAGGCGGGCTTCCGCCCTTGTCATTCAACTGAAGCAGTTACTCTTTCGGTGCAGAATACTTTGAGGCGGAATGCCGATGAGGGGATCCACCAGGCTCTGGTGCTACTGGACCTCTCGGCTGCGTTCGACACGGTTGACTATACCATCTTGGTCAACCGTGTCGAGCAGGCAGGTCTCAGGGGCCCTGCGCTGAGCTGGGTCCGCTCATTCATTACTGGCCGCACTCAATCTGTCAGACTGGGTTCTTTCACAGCCCCCACTATTCCTACCATCTGCGGAGTACCTCAGGGCTCATCTCTGTCACCTCTGCTTTTTAATTTATATTTACGCCCCCTTTTGTATTCTCTTAGGAAAGCTAGAGTAACCATCTTCAACTATGCAGATGACTTGCAGCTCATCTTCCCTTTAAACACCAGGGACTCAGTGGAAGAGTTTAAAAACACCATGTCTCACATCCTGAGTTGGATGAGCTGCAGTCACCTGAAACTCAACCCAGGCAAGACCGAATTGGTCTTGCCTGGGCAGAGTGCACTTAGTTGGAATCCTAGCTTCTGGCCAGTCAGCATGGGAGTCCCTCCATCTAAGTCATCCTCAGTTAAGGCTTAGGAATTTTTATCAGTGAGGATCTCTCCCTGAAAAGGCAGGTCGGCGCAGTGGTGTCTTCCAGCTTTTTCCAGCTGAAGAAAATTAAGAAAATTGCCTGCTTTTTCTCCTTGGAGGCCATCACACAGATCGTCATTTCCCTGGTTCTGTCCAGATTGGACTTTTCCAACAGCCTTTATCTCGGGCTTCAGGCTGGAGAGTTAAAGCGCCTCCAGCTGGTTCAGAACCAGGCAGCCAGACTCATTCTTAACCTACCTAAAAGGCAATCTGTTAGATCAGGGCTAAAACAGCTACACTGGTTGCCTGTCGAGCAACGGGTAGCTTTTAAAACTGGGTGTATTCTATTTAAGTCTCTACATGACTCTGGTCCTCTATTTATTAGAGACCTGTTCAATAGATACAATCCTCCCCGCAATCTCCGCTCTATGCATAAATCCCTTCTGACTGTCCCTTCTTACAAGAGGAAGCGTCTCGGAGGTTGCTGCTTTGACCATCTTGCAGCCACCTTTTGGAACTCTCTCCCCCTTCATTTAAAACTGTGCGATAACATTCTCAGCTTCAGACATTCCCTTAAAACTTGGCTTTTTTCTCAGGCGTTCTGCTGAGCCGCTCTTTCTCTATTCTTAACTGACGCGTTGTGTTCCAGTCTATAGCGCCATGAAGCCCCCGGGCGTACGAGCGCTTAATAAATGCATATCAATATCAATATCAATAAATATTAATAAGCCACCTCTATGTTGACCTGCTCGGCCACAAGGCAGGGTTTATGGAATTTAAAAGTGGCACATGTAGAAATTTTATGATAACTTGTCCTTACAGTGACTAGCTGTTGTGATGTCAGTAGCACAAAACCAAATAAAGCCACTAACCTCGAAGGTCTGCCAGCGGGGACAAAGGTGTGTAGTGAAGCCCCCCTCCTCCCCTGGGCGCAACCCCACACAGAACGTCTAAACACCACTGTGCCAGGACGCACTCCAGGGAAAAGGGAAGTGGATAAAACAATAAACACTGCTGAATGGACGGGATCTTCTTAGACCTACTTCTGTTCAAGAGTTTGGCACCGCTTCAGAAGAGATCTCACTTGTGAGAGACTACATAGAAGAACAACAAGAAACCATGTGTTAATCAGAAGAAGTAGAAGGATCATTCATATTCAACACACTCGGTTGCACAAAATCTAACCACTCACACTACAGCACAGCAGTGACGACTGGATAATGGACTGAGGACCTGGACCCCTGCAAAGGAGTACCCACTCTGCTCTTTGGGTAGTAAAGGAGACCACACGGTTACCTTCACAGTGCATCCACAAGTACATGCAGTTACCCAGTACCCAGAAGTGCCTTAGGCAAATCCTCGTAAATCACCAACAAGTCATAGACCTTGGTCGCTGTATAAGTTACAGCAAGAGAGCTTCCAAAAATAACAATAGTTCAAAACCAGGAGGAAAATCAACGAATAAAGTCACGCATACAGGTGGAGCGCTCTACTGCTACACACCAAGTAAGCACACCTAAATACCTGAGGAAAATCGGGTGTACAAAATAGCTAGAGTCTAGGGCTGCCGACAGAGGACGTCAGGGAAATGGCGGATCAGAAACGCAAAGGAAGTCAGGAAACAGTCAATGGTGCCTTCTCGACCCTCGCACAGACGAAGGGGAGGGGGAAAGAATCAGGCTGGATACCGCTTCCAGTCGTCGGAAACAGGAATCGGAATACTTGAAACTCCAGCGGGAAAACACCCTCCGCTATGCAGAAACAGCTGGAAAACCGGAAAGTTTGTCAAGCCCCGACCCTAGGAAGGGGAGGGGCTTTATAGTAACGGATCGGACTGAAATGCCGGATCCGATTTCCTGCTTGGCGTCCTAAGGGCTTCTGGGGCTTGTAATTTCTCATGCGCCATTTGCCCCCTGGTGGCACCCTGCTCCCCGCAGACACTGCCTTGCTCACACATACAAAGGCGGAGAGAGGGGTAGCCAACCTGTAAGCCCCACACCCCAGGTCCTGGCCAGTGATTACGACACTAACACCCTAAAGCTATTTTTCATTGTGGATGGTCTAGCTGTTCTATATAGAAAACAAGAGTACAGATTAAAATCCTAACACTGTATCTGGGGCATGGGATTAGCTAAAAAAATATTTAAACTAATATTTTTAATTGTTATTACAAATTCAATTTAATTGTAAAGTTTGATTTTTAATAAAATTAAGTAAAATTAAGTTTTAGAAAGTTACCTTTTCCCTGTCTGAAGCTCCCGGAGGCTAACTTTCATTTGTTCTCCAACATCTCCCAGCCAGAGTTTAACTAGCATTTGAATAGGTGTGAAAAAAGTCTTAACTGCCACCCAGGTTGGTGTATCTACCCTACACCCCACTGCGGTCAGCCCTGGTATACTGCGACCATTAACTATCATTGGCACTTTGTGCCCTTTTTGACTATTTCTACTTAAATTTTAAACATTCATATCTTCAGTCCCTCTGATTGGATTTGTTTATTAAATGTTTCTCTATTTTCCTAATTTGGTTTGGGATTTTTTTTGTTTTGCATTTGATTTTATTACTGTTTCACTAATGTATAAATACTTTCCATATTGCCCTAAATTAAGCCTGTCTGGCATTAAGGTCAGGTTTATTTACACTTAAAAGACTAGTGATTCTACCTTGAGGTGGTTAGTTACTAGCCCCAATTAATAATCCAATTTCTTACAACAGTGCAGAGTGAGTCACAAATTTCTTTGTGTTGTAAGTTAATGCAAGCCCAAGCATGACTAAAATCAAGGATGACCACTACTTCCCAGTTCTGTATAATCACCACAAACATGTTCCCCGAATACTTAGGAGGTCTCAAACAGTACTCAAACTTTTTTCCTTCTAGATAATGACTATAAGCTGTTTCCATAGGAAACTTGGAGAAGTAGCACAAATGCCATTCTTGGACATGCCCAACTTAATACATATTTTTGGTTTGATCCACATAACTGACTTCAAAGCAAATGTCTCAATTTAGGATGAGTCAGTCATATATCTGCAAAGGGTTTTAATAACAATCAGCAAACAAATTTGCAAACAAAAATCATGTTTCAAGAAAGCTGGAACTGCAGCCCCCCATCCCTAAATACATAACTAAGTGTCTGGTGTGAGATAAGAGACAGGGGCTTCTGACAGTAGTAGGACCTCTATCCACTCCATGGAGGTTTCAGTGCCAATTTCTCTCGATGGGCCTTAATGAGGTCTTCCGGAGAGATGCAAAGATATTGCTATTTAACTCTAAGTAAGGGTTAGCGAAGAGATCCTGTACACGGCATGAACACTGGTGTACCAAACATAGAAATGCACTCAGGGGTATATTTATCCACAGTGTACACATTACCTTTTCCTGTGCTAGGCCTTTTGCCGGTGCAGAGGAAGGCAACACAAGTCTAAGTGTTTAAGCAGGCTCATTACTTTGGAAATTAGTGGTGTGCCTAGATATGAAGCTGATGCCCCTTTACCTTAAATGTTGTTCTTGAACTATGTGCTATCTGCCAAGTGCCCAGTTAGATGTATCAGCTGTTTCAGTAAAGCAAGTTTACTTTCTTCCCAGAAGTTAGCATTTTCACTGTTGGGCTAAGATATAGGGGCCAAAAATGTAAAGAAATACCCAGATTACAAATATGGTATGCACTACAATGACTCATGGGATGGGGAGACCCAAAGTTGGTCTACCCATCTCATCGCCCCAAGTGGCTACCCCACTTCCATGAGCCTCTGCAATATATATTTGTGGTTGCACCATAATTTAATTTTGAATGTAAAAAGAAGCATCTAGGGTTAATATCCACTGCCCTTCTATGGAAAGTGAAAGTTAATGTTCACAGTCATTATGTGGATTCAAATACCATTAAAAATCACAAACGTCAAAATTTGTACAAATGGAACACTGATTGTTATCATCTCTTGTACACCTGTTGTTATGATTACCCACAGCTAATCAAAAACATACTTTTTTGTGTTAAAGATAAATGGAAAACGGATGAAGGATGCTGCCCACAGAAACAACAAGGACAGACAATTTTCATCCAAGGTTTCCATAAGAGCAGCCCTGATGGAGCAAACCCTCTATGTTGTGACTATTATGTGTGTAACCTGCAATGCATGCTGGGAGAAGAACAATTCTTCCCTTTGTCAGAAGAGAAAAGCCTGGTCCCACATGAGTGCCATGGTTTCAGATTTAAGGATATGCTGTTGAAGACTTCCCAAATGCATAGGGCAGACATATAGATGCCCCCTTTCAATGACAGCCAAGCTCTGATGTTAGGGTAGTAATCAATGGCTAAAGAAAGCCAGAGGATGCCACCACCCTTTCTTAATGAGCTGGAGTAGGACACCCCAATCCATTGGTCAGAAATGTTAGTCTGAAGAATGAAGAGTTAGTGGAAGTATGGCTCATTCAAGAGTGTGTCTCTTTGAGAACTTATTTCAGGTTGTTAGGTGGTTGCTTTTGATACTCAGCCTAATTAACAGCTAAGATATTAATAATTTGGGGGTTTTGGGGCCAAGAAGAAAAAAAAACACCCTGCTGATATGGCATACCGCCCCACAAGAATAACAAGGCCTATAGCCAATGTTTAAGAGGGGTCGAGGACGATGTACAAGAATAGCCACTACAAGGACAGACCAAACTGGTTGTAAAATTGTGGGACTACTTTTCTCCAAATACAATAACGGCAAGGAATTTGAAAATAATCTTCTAAAGAGAATGAGAATGCATACCTTGAGGTCCAGAATACTATTCAAATAGTAGTTTTAGAAGGGGAGTCATGTTTAACCCAAAGCACATAATTCAGAGACAACTTCTTGATAACTGAAAAGGGCAATACAATCAATCATTTGTTCAGGAAACTTCGAAGGCCCATGTATTTACATTGTGCACTTTTAAATAAATCACGATGAAACCTTTTTTGTGGTTCAGCTGAGCCACTTTCTGAAATAAGGGTTTTTCATGACTCCAGACACACTGAAAGCTGCAATTACGTATCTCTGACCTCGCATGCTTCTAGCTCAGCTGAGCAAGGGCTGCCAAGACAGTATATTTTGCTTAACAGTTATCTGCATGCCCGGTGAAAAAGGTAAACAGAACCCGTCTGCTGAGATAGGGCCCAGCTTTTCTGTCTCTGGTTAAATGAAATTACAGTACTTGCATTTGTAAAAAGCTCACAGCCCCCATGCAATGAACGAAGAAATATATGCTTTTTCTGATTCCTAGTGACGAGCAACCTTTGCTTCAGATAATACATCCCCTGACTTAAGATATCAGTTAGTACCAGACGTGCTGGTCACCTTGACACTAAAGATCTCTCTACTAGACTGAAAGTCAGCTCTCCTCCCAGTTACACGTCAATTGCACGTCATGCTCAAGTTGCGTGCACAAGTAGGGCAAAGTTCCAGCCTGCCATGTAACTCCTCCTCTGTGTACCACCCACCTATGACACCTACCTATCACCTACCTATGACTCATAAAGTGTACACCCACATGTACGCCCACATGCTCTTATCTGTTTTTTCTCTGCTCTGCGTTCCTTCCTACGCCCTATGTACAAGACAAAATGTATATATGTTGTTCATTGTTATTAAATGTTAGAAGACCCTTCCTGAACCTCAGTGGTGATGAAACAGATTCTCCCTTAACTCGAGTTATTGGAATAAAGCCCTTTTAACTTGGACACCACGGACTCTCTGCCTCTCATTTGATACATGCTAATTGTTAATGCCTAGAAATTATGCCAGGGTAATATTTTATTTACCACAGGCTGACCCCCAGATAGAAACGTTGGTCAGCTATTGAGAGGGACGCCTTTGCTGTGGTTTGGGCTCTGAAGCTGGCACTCACTTCATTTTTCAGACATACCATAAGCCCCTCTTATGGCTAAAACAGATAAAGGGTGAAACTCCAAACTTTTGAGGTGGTCCATTTCCCTACAGGAGATTAACTTTACAGTGGAACATAGACCAGGGAGTAACCATGCCAATGCAGATGGACTCTCCAGATATTTCCCATTAGAACATGAAGAGTCAACGGGTCAAGGTTAGTTTAATGCCCTTGCATTTGGGAGGGGTGTAGGAAAGTAGTATCTGCACCTTATGATTACCCCCAATTTTTGCTGATGTCTCACTGATTTTGGACTAGTCTGATTGGGATCCTGCTATCCAGGACCCCGGTCTATAAGCTTTCTTCCTTAACTTGCTATGTATGTACTTTAGGTACACTCCAGTTTGGATACTGAGGTGCCCTTACAATCCCTAGTATATGTTACGCATGTATCAAGGGCATAGGTATCCCAGAGGCCTCCCATGGGCTGAAGCATGTATTATGCCACACATGAGAGGCCATCCAAAATGACACAACAGGTCTGCTACAGCAGCCTGTGTAAGCTGGTGCTTGCACCACTTACTTAGATATAGTTACACTATATCTATCTAAATCACTACACCTAAAAACCTATCAGTCACCCCTATGACAGGCCTTATCAATCTTGAAGGCAGGGTGCTGGGTTTTACGTGAGAGGGTGCACCTGCATGAGTAGGGCCTCTCTGCAACCTTCGGAGACCATTCTCCGAGGTTGTCTGTGATGCAGCCAGACATATCGTTTAAAGTGCATTATAACCTCGCGGTAAATGCTAACTTTAAAGTGGCTGCTTAGAAATATGTCGTGTTTGGTATCAAACACCTTGGAATCATACCTCTACACCTGTAACTGGTGTGGGAGGTATGATTCCATCCTTCTGAAAACACTACTGTGGGTCACTGGTCTACCCGGTACCAGCTTTCCTAACCCTGGTAGCACAAAATGGACGCTGCCAGCCACAGACACATTTCTGCCCTCCTGCTGCTGAGCCAAGCTCGAGCAGAGGAAGGCATGACAATAGGCAACCTGTCACAGGGAGGTGTGACCACCTCCCAGACAGGGTTTGGTGTATTGGGGCTGGGTGGGTGCACTGGACAAAGGACATGGGTGCAGCCACCCCTCTGTCCTGCCCCTCCCCTAGAAGGATCCCCTGAATCTGCACACCCCTTCACGTGGGTTACCTGGCTACAGAACATTAGTTTTTACCTGGACAAGATTCTACTACAGAACATACTAAGTACTTCAACTGTCTGCACGAAGCTGGACGACTGAAGAATCTTCCTTGGAGTAAAGGAGTTACTCCCCTGCACTAGCAGGCACCTAAGCACATATGACTGCCTTGCATCTCCCAAGCTCCTGAGGACTCTGAAGATTTCAGCAACACATGAGATGGGATCCTGAGGCTGAAAGTCCCTGAGGTCGATCTGCCCTCTCAGCAATTCTGGGGCCAGTATCCCTCGGGGGGACTGCGTGGCCCGAACCCCTGTGCACCGCGTACATTTGCACTTGTATATGCTTGTCGTGATTCCCGAGCTTGTGCATTGGACTCCTTGTAGTCCCGACCCTGAGCAGTATTTGCACCAAAGAACTCCAGCCTCCCTGCAACGAGTGCTCGATGGGCTGGTACTTCGTGACCTTGCTTGAGTCTGTTGGCCTGTGTGTGCTGGTGAGGTTCACCTTGCTGGTTCTTCGGCTTCCTTGGATGCTCCAGATGTGCCCTGACTCTGCATTGCCTGAAGAGTCCCCTAGAACTTGCTGGTCCACACGGTAACCTGTTTGTCCTTCCTGCATGGGCTGCATTTACCAAGGCTTGTTGGTGCTCCAGCTGGACATCAACCCCTCAGCACTCGTCATCCTTTGTGGGACATCTCACCTCCGGATCCTGGTTGTCCTCGACGCCTCCTGGTCCTCGTGGCTGAGGAGTCAAGCATCCCGTCAACACACCTGAAGCACCCGACAACGGTGGGCATTCGACTACAGAGCCCCTGGTCACCTGAAGTGATTCAGACTCTGTCCCCTCTGCTTTCAGGTTCTTTCAATTCAGAATCCAGGCTTGGATTCCACCGGACCCTTTTTCCCTTCATGGCAGCAGTACTTCTTTCCAGCACACCATTGAAAATGACGGAGGTTTCCCACACCACTTGACCCCTATGCACTTGGATCCTCTGGGATAGGTAACTCATGGGTGGGTTGGCCCCAGAACCTCTTAAGTTCCAAAGTATTTGCTTGAAGTCCTCCTAGAAGTGTCCTTAACTTGTAAAATTGTAACCGCGGCTTTCGCATAGAGTTGTATGGAGCCCGCGTCCGTGTTCACACACTGCACCCGTCCTCCGTGGGGTCCCAATCTACTTACCTGGGGTGGTTTCTTGGGGTCCCAGTGATTCTACGTGCTCTAAGCACTGTGTCTATTTAAGTTGTGATTGTTATACCATTTTTTAGTATATGGTGCGGTCTCCTCCTGGAGCCCGCTGTGTATTGTGCTACTCACATTTGTTCTATTGATCTAATATTGTGTGCTTTGTGTTCTATTCTCGCCAGAGAATAGTAGAGAGTGTTAAATTAATAAATACATATTTTTATATAAACACTTTGTAGTTCTCCTTTCATTTAGTCATTCAGGAGGTGATATTCTGGTGAAACAAGCTGCTTTACGTTCCTTCAAGATTAAGCCTGAAGGCTGCTCTCCATAGCTACCACTAGGATAGCTTTCAGTAAAGGTTACCTGTGACCTCATACATCCTAAGGGTTGTGTGGACTGGTACAGGGTGCCCACTTTAATTAGTGGACAGCATATACCAGACCAACTTCTTACAGAGGTGAAACAATCTTTAAAAAAGAAAGGGGCACACAAAGTTGCAGCAGGACAGCATGCAAGGCATTACTAAGGCTGCCATCCAGCGCATTGTGCACAGCATAGAAGCACCAGGAGCAAATATGCAAGGTGGGAGACATAGTGAGAGGGCAGCAAGAGAAAACAAGTGCGCCAAGACATGAGCTCCTATTGAACAAGTAATGAACTTTACAAAAAAGGAGTTCAATTATTCACCAGAGGAAGGCTAAACGACAGCGAAACAAAAGCAAGGATTAACTAACTATGCTTCACCGGAGGGACAAACAGTGAACAATAAAGAGAAGGGAACTAAGATTAACAAGAAAGCTATCCAATCATGCGCAAGGGCTGACTCTGAGTACTATTGTATACAATATTGTCTGCGACAGTCAGCTGTCGCTGTCTGTAGCAAGACAACACAAATCACCACCAGTAAGAGCAACCGATGCACTCAAAATGATCACATCTAGGAACTTGCCACCAAATCAGAATGCTCAACATACTTTCTGTCCATAAGCCTGCTACAAAAAGCAGTGTTTCCCTATTAACATCTTGCCTAGCCCTAATTGCAGTGGCAGAACATCTCCTCAGTGGACACTAGACTACTTCATTTTAACATTCTTCCAGAGTCTCAGGATTCCTTTTAGCAGTGATCACCCAGAGAGAGATGATCAATAGATCAAAGGAACTTTCTTCCCATGTCTGACAGTATTGGCCATCACAGTGAGAACACGTCAATATTTTTAAAAGCTCCAACGTCTATTGCAAATAAAAAGGCAGAAATGCACGGAGCGCAAGGTGCATGACTCTGAAAGAACAGTTGTAGGAAATCCACTTTTTCTGTGCAGTCACCCCAGATTTTTCACCTCTTGCTGGACCCTAAATTTTTAGAACTCTGTACATAATAATAATAATAATAATAATAATAATAATAATAATAATAATACTGTGATTTATTAAGCGCGACAGCTACCCCCAACACAGTGGTGTCCTGGCGCTAGAAACACTAGGTAAATAAGGCGTCAGAGGCAAGAGTGCGTATTTTCAGGTCTACAGTGCTGCTGTCCTGAAAAGCCATGTCTTCAGGGCTTTTTTAAAACAGGATTCTGACTTGGCACTTCGCAAAGAGGCTGGGAGGGTGTTCCACAATACGGCTGTTTTGACCGTAAATGCTCTTCCACCCAGCCATGCTTTCTCAAAGCGCGGAGACTGGAGCCAGTTAAAGGAGTAAGAACGCAACACCTGGTTTTGTTTGTAGGGGCAAAGTCTTTCCTTCAGATACTTCCGACAGTTTCCGTTCAGAGCCCGATAGGCCATTGTCATGACCTTAAATATGATTCTTTTCGCTACTGGTAGCCAGTGGAGCTTGTGTAAATGCGGAGAGACATGTTGTCGGAATGGAATCCGGCAAACCAGTCTCGCAGCCGCATTTTGAATCATTTGAAGGCGATGGATTTCATATTTTGGGAGGCCTAGGTACAGCGCATTAGCATAATATAGCCTTGATGTAACTGTAGCATGTACAACTGTTTTGCGAGACTCTTCCGGTAAAAAATGCAAGATTTTCCGGAGATTTTTTAACTTACTAAAACAAGTCGCAGAGACTTGTTGTATTTGGGCTGAAAAGGTCAGATTTGCTTCCCATTTCACTCCTAGGTTTCGGATAGAGGTGGCGGAGTGCCCATTTCTGCTTGCCACCAAAGTTCTGACTCGGGCACATTACCTTGCCCATAAAACAGAAACTCTGTTTTTTCCACATTTAGCTTTAGTTTATTAGAATTCATCCACATAGCTATATTGCGTAAGCACCCCTTGAAATTTTTGAAATCATCCACCGTCTGCTCTTTAAAGGAGAAAAACAGCTGGGTGTCGTCAGCATAGGAAATGGCCTTCACCCCCCAGTTGGAAATCAAGGAAAACAGAGGAGCTAGGTAGAGGTTAAAAAGTAAAGGACTCAGTGCTGAGCCCTGGGGTACCCCACACCAGAGTTGTTTCGGTTGGGATTCATATGGCGTGAGGGCTACTTTCTGAGTGCGTCCGCTCAAATAAGAGGTCAGCCATGTGAAAACATTTCCCTCAAATCCGACTTCTGCTCACCAAGGATAGTGTGGTCAACCGTATCAAAAGCTGCTGACAGATCCAGAAGCACCAGCAACGCCGGTGCTCCTGAATCCAGTGACCAACTAATCGACTCTGCCACCTCCAACAGAGCAGTCTCTGTGCTAAATCTTGCTCGGAAGCCTGATTGAGTATCGTGCAAAATCCCATTCTGCTCAATAAAGCTCGTCAATTGGCGCTACACCAATTTTTCCAGCATTTTTCCTGGAGCGGGTAGAAGCGACATAGGTTGCAGGTTTTTTAGATCGCCCGAGTCTCTTTTTTGGTTTTTTTTCAGTGGGAGAAGCATCACATGCTTCCATTTATCTGGAAAGATGCCAGTTTTCAAAGAGGAGTTCCAGATATGTAGCAACCCATCCACCAAAGAGGGTGCTAGCACCTTCCATAATTTGGGAGGGCATGGATCATCTGGGGCTCTCTGAATTTCAATTAGAGCATCCTGTGGCAGAATAGGAGAGAATTCTCTAAGGGTGGGTATCTCCCCCCAAAGTGGAGATTTATCCTCTTTCACAGTGGCCTCTGGGGCCCGAAAAGACTCGTAGACCTTTACGATTTTGTCGTTAAAATAGTTCGCAATCTTATCGCACAGGGCTGGGGATGGAGTTACTTCTGTCTCCAGTGCCCTGGGCTTAAAAAAGAATTGAACAACCTTAAAGATCTTGCTGCTCGACTGCTTTGCATTTCGGATGCTTGACGCAATGTGATTTCGTCTAGCTGTTTTCAACTCCTTATGAAACACTTTTAAGGCTTCTTTATAGTTTGCCTTCATTTTCTAACAATAGCCCACAATAAACCTGCTAACCATTAGTAGAGTGCCTATGCTCCCCCTTTAAACAATGTTAAATTAGCAATTCCTAATTGGCATATTTAACTTGACCATATGACCCTAGTATATGGTAGCCAGGGGCTGGAAGTTACATGCCAGCAGTAGCCTGCAGCACCTACTGTGCCATCCACTACAAGTGCAGTGCAAATATCGCTTCAGACCTACCATGTGTAGCCTGACTGTAGCAATGTAAAAACTGGAATTCGACCTGTCAAAATAAACCCTTTTGAAAGGTCAAAAACCCCCCTGTTTTAAAAACGAAATTTATTGTTTACATTTACCTACCTATATGCGCTGATTTATTCTCTGCATCCCGCCCTGTTCCATCGCGGCTGGTGCCGTTTGCGTGGAGGGTGAGGCGAGCCGCCATCTTGGGTGGGGCTGGACCGGATTTAGCGGTCTAGTTCTCCCGGGACTGAGGCTACAAAACCAATGTGCATACCGGAGCGCAGCGGACGAGCGCAGCGGGCGCGCCGAATGCGCGCCGAAGTCGCGCACAAGTCAAGCCCGTCTGCGCCCGTCCGCGGCAGACCGGGGCCTGGGGCTAGAACCCCTGGTCAAATTCTCACTTACTCCTCCCTAGACTTGCTACAACTTAGACCTTCAGATAGAGCAGAGCCCGCCTTACCCGCGTATGTCCTAAAGCGTGCCGCCACCTATGGCATCTTGAACCCCGAGCTCATGGCTGATATACCCACGCGCCCCAGTCCTTCTACTGTCCCTTTATCCCTGCCCGGTTCTGAGACAACTTTTAAATGTTATTACTTAAACACCAGGTCTATGGTAAAACACCATTTGGTCATATTTCTTTTGCTTCAGGCTGAGCAACCTGATATTTTATTCCTCACAGAGACCTGGCTCAACGCAGACTCCTTGCCCGACATTTTAGCAGCGGTTCCTTCCAATTACTATATCCTGCACGTGAACAGACCCGCTGATAAAAGGGGTGGGGGAGTTGCTGCGATCATTCATAATACTCATAAATTTTCTCTTTTACCGTCTCTTGATCTTATAGGATCTGATAGTATGACCTTTAGAATGGACACTAACAGCGGATCTTTACTTATGGTCCTCATTTACCGTCCTCCTCAAAGTATGCCCACATTCGCGGCATCCTTAGCAGAACATCTTGCCCCTTTAATAATTAGTCACAAGAAAATCGTGCTGTTGGGCGATTTTAATCTTTGGCTGAACTCTACCGAGTTGGACGCTCAGGCAGCTGCACTGAAGGAGACTCTTCTAGATATGAATCTTATCCAACAGATACATCTCCCTACCCATGAAAAAGGGCACAGCCTTGATCAAATTTGGTCACAAAACGTTTCACTTGCTATTAATTCCATTACCCCCTGCATTTGGTCGGACCACTTTCTGATTCATTTTTCTATTACCATCGCTAAGAGCAGAAAGCAGCCGTTTCAGAAAGGAGGGAGAGTCAGAATTTGGAAGAATGTTGACATCCCTGCCTTTCTTGACACCTTACCCTCATCCCTTCCCCTATCAGATCAGGATATTGAAGGGATTGAAGAAGCCTTTTCCAGCTGGCTACTTCAGGCGGCTGATGCACACGCCCCCTGCTCTAACTTTCCCCGCTCCCGCACCTATGACGCACACAGGTGGTTTACACCTCATCTGATAGCTTTAAAACTTCAAGTTCGTCAAAAGGAGCGGAAGTGGCGAACAGCGTATTCAGAACTGGATAAAGCCAATTATTGCAGGGCGCGAAAGGAATATCAGAAACTCATTCAGAAACACAAAATTGATTACTTTTCGCAAAAAATCCTTCATTCACGCAATAAATCTAGAGAATTGTTTAACATTGTGGAAAGTCTTAGTGGCAGTGACAGAACCTCTCCATCTGTGGCCCCCACCCAGGATCTCTGCAACTCATTAAACACTTTTTTCTTTAACAAAATTTGCACCATAAAACAAAGTATCCTCACCACTCTGTCTCCCTCCGTTATGGCCGACACCTATGACAATCCCTCAATTTTGGAATCTTTCCCCCCTATTGATGATGCCTGTTTATCTAAACTTCTTGCCAAGGTCAAATCTGGTTCCCCTGATGATATTTGTCCCCCACACATTTTGAGAGAAGTGGGAACTACCATCCCCGAGGGCATGCTCCCCATGATGAATGGATCTCTCTCACAGGGTAAAGTTCCCGACAACTTTAAAAAAGCCCTCCTTATTCCCCTGTTAAAAAAAGTTGGAGCTAACCCGCTGGACCCACTTAATTATAGGCCTATATCATTGCTGCCTTACTGTGCCAAATTACTGGAGGCCCATGTCTGTGACAGTATTTCCAAATTTATGGAAGAATCAAAGTATCTTGCACCCAATCAGGCGGGCTTCCGCCCTTGTCATTCAACTGAAGCAGTTACTCTTTCGGTGCAGAATACTTTGAGGCGGAATGCCGATGAGGGGATCCACCAGGCTCTGGTGCTACTGGACCTCTCGGCTGCGTTCGACACGGTTGACTATACCATCTTGGTCAACCGTGTCGAGCAGGCAGGTCTCAGGGGCCCTGCGCTGAGCTGGGTCCGCTCATTCATTACTGGCCGCACTCAATCTGTCAGACTGGGTTCTTTCACAGCCCCCACTATTCCTACCATCTGCGGAGTACCTCAGGGCTCATCTCTGTCACCTCTGCTTTTTAATTTATATTTACGCCCCCTTTTGTATTCTCTTAGGAAAGCTAGAGTAACCATCTTCAACTATGCAGATGACTTGCAGCTCATCTTCCCTTTAAACACCAGGGACTCAGTGGAAGAGTTTAAAAACACCATGTCTCACATCCTGAGATGGATGAGCTGCAGTCACCTGAAACTCAACCCAGGCAAGACCGAATTGGTCTTGCCTGGGCAGAGTGCACTTAGTTGGAATCCTAGCTTCTGGCCAGTCAGCATGGGAGTCCCTCCGTCTAAGTCATCCTCAGTTAAGGCTTAGGAATTTTTATCAGTGAGGATCTCTCCCTGAAAAGGCAGGTCGGCGCAGTGGTGTCTTCCAGCTGAAGAAAATTAAGAAAATTGCCTGCTTTTTCTCCTTGGAGGCCATCACACAGATCGTCATTTCCCTGGTTCTGTCCAGATTGGACTTTTCCAACAGCCTTTATCTCGGGCTTCAGGCTGGAGAGTTAAAGCGCCTCCAGCTGGTTCAGAACCAGGCAGCCAGACTCATTCTTAACCTACCTAAAAGGCAATCTGTTAGATCAGGGCTAAAACAGCTACACTGGTTGCCTGTCGAGCAACGGGTAGCTTTTAAAACTGGGTGTATTCTATTTAAGTCTCTACATGACTCTGGTCCTCTATTTATTAGAGACCTGTTCAATAGATACAATCCTCCCCGCAATCTCCGCTCTATGCATAAATCCCTTCTGACTGTCCCTTCTTACAAGAGGAAGCGTCTCGGAGGTTGCTGCTTTGACCATCTTGCAGCCACCTTTTGGAACTCTCTCCCCCTTCATTTAAAACTGTGCGATAACATTCTCAGCTTCAGACATTCCCTTAAAACTTGGCTTTTTTCTCAGGCGTTCTGCTGAGCCGCTCTTTCTCTATTCTTAACTGACGCGTTGTGTTCCTGTCTATAGCGCCATGAAGCCCCCGGGCGTACGAGCGCTTAATAAATGCATATCAATATCAATATCAATAAATATTAATAAGCCACCTCTATGTTGACCTGCTCGGCCACAAGGCAGGGTTTATGGAATTTAAAAGTGGCACATGTAGAAATTTTATGATAACTTGTCCTTACAGTGACTAGCTGTTGTGATGTCAGTAGCACAAAACCAAATAAAGCCACTAACCTCGAAGGTCTGCCAGCGGGGACAAAGGTGTGTAGTGAAGCCCCCCTCCTCCCCTGGGCGCAACCCCACACAGAACGTCTAAACACCACTGTGCCAGGACGCACTCCAGGGAAAAGGGAAGTGGATAAAACAATAAACACTGCTGAATGGACGGGATCTTCTTAGACCTACTTCTGTTCAAGAGTTTGGCACCGCTTCAGAAGAGATCTCACTTGTGAGAGACTACATAGAAGAACAACAAGAAACCATGTGTTAATCAGAAGAAGTAGAAGGATCATTCATATTCAACACACTCGGTTGCACAAAATCTAACCACTCACACTACAGCACAGCAGTGACGACTGGATAATGGACTGAGGACCTGGACCCCTGCATAGGAGTACCCACTCTGCTCTTTGGGTAGTAAAGGAGACCACACGGTTACCTTCACAGTGCATCCACAAGTACATGCAGTTACCCAGTACCCAGAAGTGCCTTGGGCAAATCCTCGTAAATCACCAACAAGTCCTAGACCTTGGTCGCTGTATAAGTTACAGCAAGAGAGCTTCCAAAAATAACAATAGTTCAAAACCAGGAGGAAAATCATCGAATAAAGTCACGCATACAGGTGGAGCGCTCTACTGCTACACACCAAGTAAGCACACCTAAATACCTGAGGAAAATCGGGTGTACAAAATAGCTAGAGTCTAGGGCTGCCGACAGAGGACGTCAGGGAAATGGCGGATCAGAAACGCAAAGGAAGTCAGGAAACAGTCAATGGTGCCTTCTCGACCCTCGCACAGACGAAGGGGAGGGGGAAAGAATCAGGCTGGATACCGCTTCCAGTCGTCGGAAACAGGAATCGGAATACTTGAAACTCCAGCGGGAAAACACCCTCCGCTATGCAGAAACAGCTGGAAAACCGGAAAGTTTGTCAAGCCCCGACCCTAGGAAGGGGAGGGGCTTTATAGTAACGGATCGGACTGAAATGCCGGATCCGATTTCCTGCTTGGCGTCCTAAGGGCTTCTGGGGCTTGTAATTTCTCATGCGCCATTTGCCCCCTGGTGGTACCCTGCTCCCCGCAGACACTGCCTTGCTCACACATACAAAGGCGGAGAGAGGGGTAGCCAACCTGTAAGCCCCACACCCCAGGTCCTGGCCAGTGATTACGACACTAACACCCTAAAGCTATTTTTCATTGTGGATGGTCTAGCTGTTCTATATAGAAAACAAGAGTACAGATTAAAATCCTAACACTGTATCTGGGGCATGGGATTAGCTAAAAAAATATTTAAACTAATATTTTTAATTGTTATTACAAATTCAATTTAATTGTAAAGTTTGATTTTTAATAAAATTAAGTAAAATTAAGTTTTAGAAAGTTACCTTTTCCCTGTCTGAAGCTCCCGGAGGCTAACTTTCATTTGTTCTCCAACATCTCCCAGCCAGAGTTTAACTAGCATTTGAATAGGTGTGAAAAAAGTCTTAACTGCCACCCAGGTTGGTGTATCTACCCTACACCCCACTGCGGTCAGCCCTGGTATACTGCGACCATTAACTATCATTGGCACTTTGTGCCCTTTTTGACTATTTCTACTTAAATTTTAAACATTCATATCTTCAGTCCCTCTGATTGGATTTGTTTATTAAATGTTTCTCTATTTTCCTAATTTGGTTTGGGATTTTTTTTGTTTTGCATTTGATTTTATTACTGTTTCACTAATGTATAAATACTTTCCATATTGCCCTAAATTAAGCCTGTCTGGCATTAAGGTCAGGTTAATTTACACTTAAAAGACTAGTGATTCTACCTTGAGGTGGTTAGTTACCAGCCCCAATTAATAATCCAATGTCTTACAACAGTGCAGAGTGAGTCACAAATTAATTTGTGTTGTAAGTTAATGCAAGCCCAAGCATGACTAAAATCAAGGATGACCACTACTTCCCAGTTCTGTATAATCACCACAAACATGTTCCCCGAATACTTAGGAGGTCTCAAACAGTACTCAAACTTTTTTCCTTCTAGATAATGACTATAAGCTGTTTCCATAGGAAACTTGGAGAAGTAGCACAAATGCCATTCTTGGACATGCCCAACTTAATACATATTTTTGGTTTGATCCACATAACTGACTTCAAAGCAAATGTCTCAATTTAGGATGAGTCAGTCATATATCTGCAAAGGGTTTTAATAACAATCAGCAAACAAATTTGCAAACAAAAATCATGTTTCAAGAAAGCTGGAACTGCAGCCCCCCATCCCTAAATACATAACTAAGTGTCTGGTGTGAGATAAGAGACAGGGGCTTCTGACAGTAGTAGGACCTCTATCCACTCCATGGAGGTTTCAGTGCCAATTTCTCTCGATGGGCCTTAATGAGGTCTTCCGGAGAGATGCAAAGATATTGCTATTTAACTCTAAGTAAGGGTTAGCGAAGAGATCCTGTACACGGCATGAACACTGGTGTACCAAACATAGAAATGCACTCAGGGGTATATTTATCCACAGTGTACACATTACCTTTTCCTGTGCTAGGCCTTTTGCCGGTGCAGAGGAAGGCAACACAAGTCTAAGTGTTTAAGCAGGCTCATTACTTTGGAAATTAGTGGTGTGCCTAGATATGAAGCTGATGCCCCTTTACCTTAAATGTTGTTCTTGAACTATGTGCTATCTGCCAAGTGCCCAGTTAGATGTATCAGCTGTTTCAGTAAAGCACTGTTGGGCTAAGATATAGGGGCCAAAAATGTAAAGAAATACCCAGATTACAAATATGGTATGCACTACAATGACTCATGGGATGGGGAGACCCAAAGTTGGTCTACCCATCTCATCGCCTCAAGTGGCTACCCCACTTCCATGAGCCTCTGCAATATATATTTGTGGTTGCACCATAATTTAATTTTGAATGTAAAAAGAAGCATCTAGGGTTAATATCCACTGCCCTTCTATGGAAAGTGAAAGTTAATGTTCACAGTCATTATGTGGATTCAAATACCATTAAAAATCACAAACGTCAAAATTTGTACAAATGGAACACTGATTGTTATCATCTCTTGTACACCTGTTGTTATGATTACCCACAGCTAATCAAAAACATATTTTTTTGTGTTAAAGATAAATGGAAAACGTATGAAGGATGCTGACCACAGAAACAACAAGGACAGACAATTTTCATCCAAGGTTTCCATAAGAGCAGCCCTGATGGAGCAAACCCTCTATGTTGTGACTATTATGTGTGTAACCTGCAATGCATGCTGGGAGAAGAACAATTCTTCCCTTTGTCAGAAGAGAAAAGCCTGGTCCCACATGAGTGCCATGGTTTCAGATTTAGGGATATGCTGTTGAAGACTTCCCAAATGCATAGGGCAGACATATAGATGCCCCCTTTCAATGACAGCCAAGCTCTGATGTTAGGGTAGTAATCAATGGCTAAAGAAAGCCAGAGGATGCCACCACCCTTTCTTAATGAGCTGGAGTAGGACACCCCAATCCATTGGTCAGAAATGTTAGTCTGAAGAATGAAGAGTTAGTGGAAGTATGGCTCATTCAAGAGTGTGTCTCTTTGAGAACTTATTTCAGGTTGTTAGGTGGTTGCTTTTGATACTCAGCCTAATTAACAGCTAAGATATTAATAATTTGGGGGTTTTGGGGCCAAGAAGAAAAAAAAACACCCTGCTGATATGGCATACCGCCCCACAAGAATAACAAGGCCTATAGCCAATGTTTAAGAGGGGTCGAGGACGATGTACAAGAATAGCCACTACAAGGACAGACCAAACTGGTTGTAAAATTGTGGGACTACTTTTCTCCAAATACAATAATGGCAAGGAATTTGAAAATAATCTTCTAAAGAGAATGAGAATGCATACCTTGAGGTCCAGAATACTATTCAAATAGTAGCTTTAGAAGGGGAGTCATGTTTAACCCAAAGCACATAATTCAGAGACAACTTCTTGATAACTGAAAAGGGCAATACAATCAATCATTTGTTCAGGAAACTTCGATAATGAAATCTAGAGCAGTTTGACTATTTCTTTATGTTCAAAAAAAGGTGACTAGACAAATCAGTGTCTATAAAACTTAAGAAAACTAGGATGTATACGATGTATATTTCAATATGTCACTCTCTTGTGTTTTATTGCTACAAGCTAAGAGAATTTCATGATTTTGATATGACAGTATAAAACCCATTGGACGTTTCCCCAAAGGTTTGCCACATTCCCTTAAAACAGGTGTAATATGTTGTATCTTCAAAAGACTAAAGTCTGGACAGCTAAGAAATGAATGATACAATTTATCAGCTTCTCATTATAAACACTGACACTCCAGCTGAAATAAAAAAAAGTTTATTATCTTTATAAAATTGATGACAGAGGACTAAAGCTAATTTTGTCATCAGCAACATTAAATGTATTTTTCTATTGTGCAATTCTTGTAAACAGTTGAATTCCGGACAAGCATGAAATAAATTACAGTAATGCCACAAAGTCTTCGCCGATTACTCATATACTCCAGATCTGACATACAGAAGAAAATCTATTACATAATTTTAATTCCCTTTTTGTCTGGGTAAAACCATAAATGAAACAGGAACTTGGTGGCTACATTAAACCAACCGACACATAGTTTTCTTGGCGTTAGCCAATTCGGCTTGACTCAAGAAGATTAACTCGTGGTACCTGATAGGCAATGAAAGTTTTTCATATTGAAAGAGCTGAGGCAAAAAACACCCCCATAACTTCTGCCCCTTAATTGAGGCTACGCAATCCCAGCTCAACCCTGAAAGCTTTTTCCAAAAGTAACCTTTAAATATATTTGATTTTATTATAAACTTTAGAATCAATGGTGCACTCCCTACAAACACCTTTGGGGCTAGTGTTTTTGGTAAGCTCTAACCAAAGGTAATCTTATGTTAAGTTTATTTAACAGCACACATACTCATATGCCTCTTGGTGCCACAGAATCAAAATGTATAACTTAGACTTAAAATTAATACATAAGACAAAAAGTAAGTCTGTTTATTCAGTTACTGGTTAAAGGGCCATGTTAAAAAAACAATAATCCTAAAATAAGGCTTGATTTGGAGAGCAAATGAAAAGGCATAGAATTCCAAACCCAAAGGAATGACATTTCAAATCCTGGGCTCTAAAGAATATCCTCCATGCAAATGATAAAAAAAGTCATACTCTATTAATAACTAGTACACCACGCCTTACTTGGGCATCCCATTATACTTCCAACGCAAATTCAGGGTAAAGTGTATACTCCTAAATACTTATATTGTTTCACAATACCTGCCTTTACACGTCCTAAATAACAGATATATTTTAAACTCTTGTTTCCAAAAGTGAATACCAGAATTTTCTCTATATTGATAATTAGATGATTCTCAACACAGTACCTGCTTAGTTCTTCCAACTGCAACTGGAAACCTATAAGGTTTAAACCATCACCTCAACATTGTCCACGTAAAGTAATATATAATTTATTGAGTGGATGTATGCCGGTACAACGCGTACCGTCACAACGCGTGCTGTTACAATGCGTCCCTTACAACGCAAGTCGTTACCACGACTTGCGTTGGGGGCGCGGATGTCGAATAGTATAATTTACTATTCTAACACCAGTCCCCGTGGACACTAGGGAAGGTGTTGGAATAGTAAATTTACTATTTTTAATCTTCTATTGCCCTCCAGCGCAAGTCGTGGTAACGACTTGCGTTGTTACGGACGCGTCGTAACAGCACCGCGGGGAAACATCCGCATTGTAACGGATGTTTCCCTATTGAGTTAATAAATTAATGATCTGAATTTTAAAGCTCAAACAGCTGCCTAAAACGGTGTCCCGGTGCTAGCCAAATAACGAAAGACATTATCATAGTACTTAATTACACTAAGGTGAACAACCAAGTCTTCAGGGGTTTCTGAAAACGATTCTCTGGTTTGATGGAACGAATAAAAAGAGGGTGTTTGTTCCTAGCTTTCACTGCAAGGTAGGAGAATATGTTACAATGGTAATCTTGGACTTTAGAAGGAAATGCTTTAACACATTTTTGGACAACAGGAAGATCACCTAATGTAATGCAAACAATGATGGGGCAAGATCATATCCGTGCTCTAAACCATTTCTAAGAGGGATTGCATTTGTCAACTCGCATTTGCTCCCACATTGGTAGTTGGATGTAGGGCATGTAGTAAATATAACAATGAATCCAGAATCCCCGCTTTTCAAAATGTCTGCCAGAGAATTTGGTGATCAACCCAACTGAGTGCCGCACAATGGCCAGCAAACAAGGTGGTATATAAATTGCTTACTCACATTAACCTCCACACAATGCTCCATAGGGTAAATATATGATTCTGTGTACTTAGCCCTGGTCCAATTCTGATGTATTTCATTGATATCAATTTTAAGGTCATGATTTAGAGTTTGGTGGCGGGTACTCTTCACTAACATAATGGATATTTTGTGCACCTTTTTACATGTGCCATAAATTGGAACCGGCTTGTAATAAGGCAGTATATATGTCATGTTTGTGGTAGGTTAACCCGTCTGTCAAACTCTAAATCAGGCCCTAAATCTTCAATGGAATTAAATTGCCAACATCAAGATAATCATAATTCTTTATTAAACGCAGGAAATACCTGGATAATTTATCCTTTCTCCCTTGACAACTCGGGCTCATTCTCTCTGCACCTTCTGCAGTATTATTAAGCAATTGGTTCCACGCTATGCCATACGATCACAGAAGTTCTTTTCTTCCCAATAAAAGATGCTCTTCCGTACATTTGTTTGTGTTGTGTCATATATGCTGATTAATTAATATAGGTTTGAGATTTTTACAAAACATTTACTCCTAATATTGAGGAGGTTACAGAAGGCCCCTTTTAAGCATTTGGAGTCATGGCATTTACATTCTTAACATAGAATGAGTTTTTCCTTAGTAGGGATTACTTGCGCCCAGATGGTGGGTGAATTGAGAGTGTTGTCTTACAGGCGTATTTTCCTTAGGAGTTTTCCTGCTGAACATGTTTTTACCATTGGGTCTCATCATGAAAATGGTGTCTCTGGTCAGGATATTTCTTACTCAGCCCTCTCCTACTAGAGATGTTCTGCTGTACCCTCTTGGTATGTGGATAGTAGTGATGATGTATTTAGCCTCTTTCTGTTGTTCTGATTCCCTGTCCTTGAATTGTGGCCTGGCCAGTAAGGGACTGGAGCCGTTCACACGCACATTAAGTCATTGGGTTGGGCCTGCCATTTTGTCTGCTTAAGTGGTCCAGCATGACCCCTGTTCTAGGGGATGCACAGAGGTCCAGGGAGGTTACACTAGGTGCGTGTGAGCTTTGTGGGAAGAGACCTAGGGGCAGACTTACAATAACTGGCGCATCCCTGCATATCAGCAGGAATGCGCCAGTTATTTTGCAACACGGCAGAAACCTCTTGCGCCACCATGGATGCGCCGCATTTACAATGCTGCGTACCATGGCGCAAGAATAGACAGATGCGTGACGCATCTGACGCGGTAAAGGTGACGCAGTGCTGGAGTTGTGTCGCAAGCGCAACACAAACCCCAGCACTGCTCAGGGGCGCACTATACTAGCTGTGCTGCGTCACTCCTTACGCCTGCTACATGCAGGCGTAAGGTTTTGACGCAGCAGGGTCGGAAAAGTGACTGAGGTAAATCTTGTAGATTTCACTCAGCCACTTTTCAGAGGCGTTCCTGCGCTGGAACGCCCCCCCCCATGCGCCAGAACGCCCACATGAAACCTGACGCAGGTTTCATGTGGCTCAGGGCTTTACAACGTGACACCCCAGCATGGCACCGGCTTTGCGCCGCCGCTGCATCAGGGCTTAAAAGTGGCATACGGGGCTTGTAAATCTGCCCCTCAGTGAGCATCTCCGATTGAGTCTTATTTGGCTGTGATGGGGGGAGGGGGTGTGCAGTTCCTTATTCACTTCCAGGCACTATCATCACCACAGGAAAGGACAGTGTCTGGCAACTTTTGTACTAAGGTTCTAGAATATGTGTGACATTGTACTCCAATCAATGTTCTGGACGGGTGTGGCATCAGTTGGGTGTACGTGTTGTCATGGCATGGTGCTCTGTGGCCCATTTCGTTGGTACCCCTCTCTTGTGATGACTGAATCAACAATATGAATGAGGAGGTAATGTTTAAATTACTTACCGGTAAGTCCATGGTTCTGAGACCAATCCTCCTCGCTCTAGTAATTTAATCCTGAAATCTTCGTGTTGTGTTTGGTGGCCGAGTCAGACCAACCTGGGTGCTTGTGGGCGCTTCAGTATGTCTTCTTGGTCGGTGGTCCGAATACACCGTACTGGGGGGGGATGTCAGGACCAAAATATTTAGTTAGAAATGAAAATGTGGCCAGGGGGTACCTGAATGTGGGTCAGACTCACCTCACTTGACGATGAACGCGGAAGAATGGACTGAGAGTAATGGAATTATGGGTCAGTATTTTCAACATTCACCCTGCTCATACTCACACAGCACACACCTTTGCAGGCCTTTTCGAAGGTTTCTGCATGAAAGTACGAGCAGAAGGTTATTGGTTTGCATCTTGTTTGCTGATAAAGACCCTCTGAAGGCATGAATTATTCAAACTGCTGAAAACCAAAGGTATCACAAAGCCCATGGGTGAAAAACTGAAGGAAAGTAATTTACGTTTGTACTGCACGGAGGAAAGCTAGATACGTGTGTCCCCTTCAATCTATAAACCTTCCTTTTCTACACCGCAGTTGGTTACTGAGGCATATAGAGGTCGCCACTGGGGTCCGGGCTTCCTAAAGGTCGTGGGCGAAGTGATGTTGTTTTACCTCACGGACGGAGCCTGTTTTTGTGTCCCCAGGGGTCGGTGTTTTTGCTGTACACGAACACTTCAGACACACAACACAAAACGCTGACACGAGCCTACTTCTCTGGCGCTCACTCTCCTTTCTTACCCAGATCGCGCGCCCCGCAGGGACCATCACGTGCTTCCGTCACTTCTCATCCGCGAGCCCTGAACGCTGCACAATGCAGTCAATTGCAAGTGTCGAGACAGATCTTCCCCCTCCGCAGCTCCTCGAACCTCGTCTCATTTTCCAACGCTGCTAATTTGCATGGATCGAAGTATCTTGGTAAAGTTGTATCTCAGAATGTTGTTGGCAAAAATTGCTTCAGATAAAAATACCATAGCCCAGGTATCGTTTACAAAAATATCGTACAATTGGCTGTAAAGTTTTGATCATTATTTAATTAATAAGTAAACTAATGCTTTTGTAATTAGTAAATGAATGTCTTTGTAAACGATGTTCAGATACAATATTTCTGTCAGATGATGCTCAGACCAGGATATCCTGGTTCCACCCCGTAGAGAGCATGTAGAGTTTGCTGACGGATGTGGGCCAATCCTACTGTAGCGTCCTACCCAGCCTGGGTACTCGCCAGTGACTACGCCTCACACGAAGAGTAGTTATGCATGTCTTTATTCTTCAGCTTGTAAGCAAGAGCTCAACATTGTAAACCTGCATTTACTTCTTTACCCTCCAGCGCTTACGTCACCGGTCTACGGAGTCCATCAGGAACCAAAAGAGTTCAGTCGCTCTTTATTTACACAACACAACACCTACAATATACACCATTACTAAATATCTATGCGAGAGAACACTGTAAGTTGAACTACATGGAGGTTTCGGTGTGCTCCCTTGGTAGGGTCTAGCTTTCAGAGGTGCACCGCCTGGTGTATCAGGGACTCCAGCAAGCCCTTCCTGCTCCACTGCCTTCATCAAACACACACCGCAGATCAACAGGCCCGGGGGTTTCAAACAGCGGCTGCCTTGGAAAGGTCCCTCCTTCAGAGGCACTGCTCAAGGTCAACCATGAGTCAAATCTTTGCTTGTTTTTGACAGGACATAATGTTAATTAGTGTACATGTTTCTGCTTCTATTGTGTAGATCAAAGTTCTGATGTCAGGAGCATAATGCAGGTCCTTGCACCCCCTGAGATGGAGGGATGCCACCAGCCCTAGAGGGCCACCCTAATTCTTCAGGAGGCCCCCATTCAGCTTAAGGCCAATGAATATCTGTGAGACATAGGAGACTCAGGGACCCATATTCACATTCTGCAGGGCGCATTATTTTACGTTAAGCATCTGAGGTGAAGAGCATGGGTGGGTCAAGGAAGCATCCTGCTAATGGTCTAATATCCTCTAACAAAGCGAGCGCCACCTTGTAGCACAAAGTAGTTAGTTTAGCATGGGGGCGAAGGGGAAACGGGTTGCAAGATACAAGCCATCTTAGCAGATCCCATTATCGGTATTGTATTGAAGGCAGGGCCCTGCTTGCGCACATTGCTACGTTAGCATAGGCTTATTAGAAGTTTAAACGCCATTTTACCTTTTTACAGCTTTTGCACACGACACTGCATGTAACTGTTGTTATAAGTTGGCTGCTTGAAAATCTTCACATGAGAAAGGCTTGTTTTCAACATCCCTAGACTTACACACTTCTCCACTTACAATGTGGAGAAGTGTGGAGAAGTGTGGGTTAGAGGCAGCAGACCCGGAAGCTGAGATCGGTCCTGGACCAGGGTTCAAATCCCCGCCTCGGCGGGGTCTTGGGCTAAAAATTCCACGGACTCGATAATTCTCGCCCCGGTGCCTCCTCGACTAACGGGTTCACACTCTGCGACTCTGGGCAATAGCTTGCTTAATCTCTACAACGGCCCCTCGCGGCGGGATGCCTGACTTTCACCTTGTGGATACCCTGCTATCTCACAGGGGAATACCAGGAAGGGTTCCCTAAGCAAGCGCCGGGAAACCCACTGCGGGTAGCTGTGCGCTATATAAGCTCAACTACATTTACATTTACACATTTACATCTCGACCTTAGTCTGCACAGTGAATGGCGAAGCCTCCAAATTTATCATAATAATGTTAGGTGTTGTTCGGGCTGATCGGCTCATGCTCTAGATACAACATGCACACAGCTGCAGCTAGCTGAATTTCTGGCGCCTTTTAAATTGCACTACATGTGCATGATTTTGTACACTTGGAGAAAATCAGTTTCCAGAGAGAGAAAGCTTTTGCAGATCCTAATGTGATTTGCCTCTGCTGATCTTGGAGGTATGGGGTTCCCCATTCAAGCCTAAGAGACCTTCTAATATTATATAAAACATAGCTCCTACCTAGGGAGGGTGGCTTACAAGGCGCTATAGGACCTGTTTGCACTATCATTTTAACACCTTCGACGCTCATGACGAGCTCAGCTCGTCATGAAGTACACCTCTTGTACACTTATGACGAGCTGAGCTCGTCATGAACAATGAGGTCCTGCATTCCTTAGCACACAGCGGGAAAATGCGCAGCATCGATGAGGTTAATATGATTTCTCCTTTTGTGTTTTATGGAATTGTAACAATGCTGATCGTATTATTTTTAATCATATGCCTGCTTATGTTAGCAAAAATACTGCATCTTAGAGAATGTCTCTTTTTACCCATGTTGTGGACTGGCATGAGAATAAAACGAAAGAGTGTTCTTGATTCTCACCATTCCTGAGTCAATCTTACTGACCGAGCTACGCCCCTGCTTGCACTCATGCACCACAAGGCACTCTGATGCCCTTCATGTACTGCTCCTCCCACTACCTGTTGTAAGCCACTCCCACTTTCTCATACCATGTTAAGAACGTGTTTGGTCTGCACTCACATCACAAATACCTCCATATAAATCACCCTAGGGATGACCTTCCATGGGAAATCACAGGCACAGACACCTATGTGTGCAAATAAAAGATGGCCTTTTCTACTGAGAGTTTAATATGTATATTATGTGCACATATTACTTTCACCACTAACTATAAAATCTGGTATTGCTGGTTCTTCCCTCCCATAGAGTAAATGCTTGCTTCCCGCAGTGGGTATCTCTAGGCCTTGGCGAGTGCTTGTCGCGACACTCTTTCCTTCCTCCCAACAGAGGAAGTTATATAGTCATACACATTATAGCAGTGCACTTTATCCAGTCCCTAATGTGCTACTATATTCCCCATCTACCCTTGTGCTGTACAGTTAGGTGTTCGCCTTAGAAGCTCATCATTGTATAAACAAGACAGCCCTCTTTGAAGAGGCGCCTTATGTAATTGTGGCGGTTGCATGGGTGTGGAGATGGGGTCACCCTCTGATTACACCCTGCTTTATTCCATGTCGTTGGCTCATCCCACTCTTACAGCACAACAGGTTATTTTGAGTAGGATGGAAAGCATTGAAGAACTATCCCAGAATCAAGCATGGATGTTTATTTCAGTGCTTAATTAAGACAATTAAGTAAAGGGGAGTGAGTAAATCTTTTCTTAGGAGCTTTCTGACAAATACCAAGGCTGAGTAATCTTGCTTTTCACCTCATACCTCTTTCCTCCAACACACTAAACTGAGGGGCAGCTCCTTCACTAGGGCTGAGGAGCATCATACCACTGCTTTCTCACAGTGCGAGAAGCAGAACCATAAAATGGCAATAACTTACCATTTTATCTTTGGTTGCGGGTGGGCGGGTGGGTGGTGCTGCTCTGTGATCAGGGCAGGGAAGGAGTGGTTTGCCCACTCCTGAGTGCGCAAAGTCTATTTGGTCGGTCCTCTGGAGCCGCCCAAACCAGTCATGCTCACTCTGCCTTCTCCATGCAGGCTGCCTGCATGGAGAACATGGCCTACCCATAAGCAAGCACTGGGCGGACTTCGCGGAGTTCTGCTAAGCGGAACTCCGCGAAGTGCAAAAAAAAAAATGCTGCGCTGCATGGAGCTCAGCAAGCGGTGGAGTGCGTTGGATAAATGATGTTTATGGGATTTTCAGTGCCAGGTGTTTGTCTGCGCTGTGCAATCATCACGAACAGCAACATGCACAGCGCAAGCGGGTGCTGCTTCTGGAGTAGATTTCTCAATGCGAACGGACAGTTTCTCAACGCGAGCGGTTGCGAGCATATGTGACCACTCGCATTGAGAGACCGGACCGCCTGCATTGAAAAATCTCGCCGGGAGGTTGATTTTCCCCGCTTGCGCGCGCCAACTTGATGTTGACGATTGCGAACGAGGAAAAATCTCGCCGGGAAGTGAATTTTCCTCTCTCGCTCTTGGCAACTTGCCGTTGACAAACGCGAGCGAGGAAAAAAACTCACGAGCTCCGTGTAACGCGGAGTGCAGAAATCTCTGCAAACTCCGCAAGTGGAGTGGAGTTCACCCCCCACACTTACCCATAAGCCCCTTGGCAGTGTCCCGACCAGTCACAATGCTGCTTGCAGCGTTGTGATTGGCTATGGGGAGGGAGCCTGGCTGCATGCTACCTGTTTCTGCAGAAGGTAGGCGAGCAGGCGAACAGGAGCAGAGAAGACGCGGGACCCGGCCGGCGGGAACGTAAGTTTAATTTTTTTTATTATTATTTTTCAATTAACCCCCCCCCCCCCCACCACCACCACCACCACCACCACCAAGCCATGCCGGCCGCGACTCCCTACACTTGCTATATTTTTTTTGACTCATGCAGCTTCTGTTGCATTAATCTTTCTCCCTTTGTTGTTGCTTCCCCAGCTTTCTCTTCCATCATTCTGCCTTTCTCTCTTTTGCTGTGGGCCAAAGTCTGATGATGATTTATCTGGGGCAATAATTTACTGGTTTTGGAGACCAGGGCATGGTGTCAGGATTTTAAACAACAGTGTTTCTTCAATCAATTAGAAGCATATAACGGTATTCAAATTTACTTCTGACATCGACAGCGCAGAATACGTCTTGACATTAAAGGGATTAACAAGCATTGGCAAAGTCGAGAGGTGTGACTTCAATCAAAGTGCATCTTCAGTCACTAGGAAGTTTAGGCATTCAATATGTCATCATAAATGCACTGTGACACTCATCCTTGCACCCATGCATTCTTTCATCTATGCACTGACTCATTCTTGCAATCACCCACTTACCCTGCCACAAAAAAGCAAGATAAATTAGACAAATAAAAGTAGGAAAAATAAAAACATCCCGCCTAACCAGTAAACTTGCTATAAAGAATAAAATATAGCAGGAGGTGCCTGTCTTAGAATGATATGGCACATAGTGTGTTGTTGTTTGAGAGTTCCAGTGTGCCTCCCATGCATAGAAGCAAAGTGTTGGCCATCTTTTACATGGAAGTAATTAAATGTTAAGATAACATAACAAGGAGGGGTCTAGCTCTTATGTTATCATATGTCCTCCTAGCCAGTTGATCACCCCCTAATTCTACTGTTAATTACAACTGAGCTAAATATTTATACAATACGACACAGCTTTTTGACTCTTTTGTCTATCTTGGTTGTCTGGAGGCTTTCATAGATTTTATCATGCTCAACCCACTACATCTGAGGTATTTTTGCATTATTGTCTTCCATCAAAGAACTGAAATTCCACCATAATTTGGTCCTGCATCATCCAATAATCTAAAGGTGGAATGTAAGTATTAACCAATATCATTGTGGGGATCCCTTATTGCTGCCTTTTAGCAAAAATACTAAGATTGCTAACAAAAATCCATGTGCTTATGATATATCTAAACCACTCCTAGTTGAAGTGACAAAATAAATAATAATAATAATCTGGTATTTGTAAAGTGCGCACATTTATCACATCTAAGAATTTAAAGGTGCTGAGGGCCTTTGGGGAGATTAAGTGACCTATTGCTCAGAGTCACATGCCGTGCTGTCTAATAATGGCGGCAATGGGGACCATGTAGATGTTGAAGAGTGTCGGACTTAGTGAAGATCTCAGGGGGACTTCGCAGATGATGCCCTTGGGGTCGGAGAGGAAGGATGGGAGTCTGATCCTCTGGGTTCTGCCGGAGATGAAGGATTGGATCCAGCTGAGGTTGGATCCCTGTATTCCTGCGTTGTAGAGCCTAGCGGCTAGCGTGCGATGTGAGACGGTGTTGAAGGCTGCAGAGAGGTCTTGGAGGATGAGGGCTGCAGTGTGTCCCTAGTCTAGCAGCATGCGAATGTCATCAGTGGCGGCGAGGAGGGCGGTCTCGGTGCTGTGATTGCTGCGGAAGCCAGATTGGGAGGCATCTAGGATGGAGTGTTTGTCGATGAAGGCGGTCAGCTGGGCGTTCACGAGTCTTTCGGTGACTTTGGCTGTGAAGTGTAGGAGAGAGATGGGCGGCTAATTCTTCAGGTCAGTTGGGTCGGCCGTTGGTTTTTTAAGGAGGGGTTTTACCTCAGCGAGCTTCCAGTCGTCTGTTCGTCCTAGTTTGGGTGCGATGACCGCAGCGGCCCTGTGGAAGGTGTGAGGGGGTCAGGGGTCCTTTGGGGCTCCTGAGAGCATCTTCTTCATGGTTGAGGAGATGAGCTTGATGGACGCGGGGATTCAGGAGGTGATGTTCTGCTTCTCGGTGGTGGTGGGTGGTGTGGTGCTGTGTTCTGCCAGCTCGCTGAAGTTGTCATAGAGGGCCTTGATCTTCAGGTGGAAGTAGGAGCTGAATTTGTTGCAGAGTTCCTGGGAGGGTGTGATGTCAGTGGCTTCGCTGGTGCAGGTTTTGCGAACTGCTGGATGACGTTGAACAGTTCCTTGACGGTGGATGCATTGGTCTTGACTTTGTCTCTGATTAAGGTCCTTTTGGAATCCCTTATACACTGGTGGTAGTCCTTCAGGGTGCTCTTGTGGTTGTCCATGCTTCTGTGTTCTTCCTCCAGGTTTTCTCCAAGCGTCAGCAGGAGCGTCTGGCTTCTTGGAGGTTGGTGGTGAACCAGGCGGCCCTCAGTGAGCGTTGTTTGGCGGTGCGGCGTAGAGGTGCCAGCTCTCCGCCGCACGCTCTAGAACAATATTTGAGGTGTCTAGTGATTCAGCAAGGGGAAGATTGAAGTAAACACCTGTGGATGGCAGAATTTGTGTACAATAATGCAAAACAATCAACCTTAGGGTATTCTCTGTTCTTTTTGTCAAATGGCTTTCACCCTAACATACCGCCATTTCAGTGGCCATCAACTTCCAATCACCCAACAGTACAGGAACAACATGCGCATCTCCAAGGAATTCTCAGACAGGATAAGAAAAACTTGGAGAAGGCGAAGGGTAGACAAAGGGTTCACACAGACAGAAAAACCACAACTTGATTATCGAGTAGGGGTTGTGTTTGGTTATCAACTAAACATTTAGCACTGAAAGGAAGTCAACAATTGAAACCAAGGTACATGGGACTATATCAGCTTATGAAGATAATTAACCTAGTGGCATTAGCCCTAAAGTTGCCTCCAACACTTTGCATACATCCATATCTCCTTGTTTCCCTGCTCAAATCCTACCCACCACATGTGCATCTCAAAAGTAGGTTGAATGGGAGATTGAAAATGAAGTGAAACAGATTTTAGACTCAAAGGTAATAAGAGGGCAGGTGTATTATCTGATAGACTGGAAGGGCTATGGACCAGAAAAAAGGTCTTGGGAACCAGCTTTCCATCTCCATGCACCCAGACTGTTGCACAAGTTCCACCAGCAACATCCAACTCAGCCAAGACAACCACTGAGTTGGCAACCCATAAGGGGGGAGGGGAAGTGTCATGGTAGCCCGGAAAATAACATCCCAGCTAGCCCTGAAAAAAAAACAAAAATAAAACACAGAGCATGAACATATATGGGTTGACATATCAGTTGTGCATATGGAGACACCCAGCATGGCCACCCATAGCCCCAGGCACAACTAGCACAAATTGTGCAGGGATAAACCTGATTGTGTCATTTTAGCGCAGAATTGTACCCAAATCTAGCCAGGGAACGCAGGGAAAATAGCATGATAAGCATCCAGGAAGAATCTAGCTTACACATTCATAAATGAAACTGTGACGCTTCCAGAACCTGCTAGAAGCTTCTAGAACCCACTAGAAGCTTCCAGAACCTGCTAGAAACTTCCAGAACTGGGAAGCTTCCAAAACTTGCTAAAAGCTTCCAGAGCCGGCTAGAAACTTCCGGAACCTGCTAGAAACTTCCAGTACAGGCACATGTGAGTTGGAAATCTCAACAGCCATTTTGAACTAAGAAGGGTATAAATGCCCCATTATATGTACCACACCCTTGCTAGGTAATCGGCGTGTTAAGAGAGAAGAGAGATCCAACAGGAGACATACCTGTTGGCATCCTTCTGGAGTAGCGCCTGGTCCGGTCATCCAGAGCCTCAGTGATTCAGGTTGCGGACATCAGCAGAGGGTCAGCATCTGTATGATAGAAGAAAAAACAAACAAGTTAAGGTGTTTACCAACTGTCCCACTGTAGATCATGCGTACTCATGAGTAAAGACAGTCTAGAATTTGCTGAGTCATAACATTTAAAAACTATTGAAAAGCTGCACCTCGAAGAAAGATAGAGACTTAGAAACATTGTGTCTCAGAGAAAGAAAATACTTTCAAGGGATGCAGCTACACATTTTGGGAAACTGAAACCAGAATTCTAAAGAGACATTGTACTATTTTAATTGCATATTTTGGAACTGAAAATAGAACTCTTAAGAGGCATTTGCATTGATCTTGGGCAACCAGTGGGAGTTTGGTGATTCTCTGGGAAAAGGCCAACCTGACCTCACAGTTGTAGAAATACATCTGTCAGTAGGAGTCAAAGTTTATTAATCAGATATTAACATTACCAAGGGTAAATGTGGTACTAGTGATGTGATGGTATGATGTATGAGAAATTAGCTAGTATTTGTATGTGTGTGCCCTCAAACCACGAAAGGAAGATATTGAGAGGCAGAACCAGGTATAGACAATGCTAGTAAAGCAGTTGGTCAGTTTGTTATTTTGTTCCATCCCCCATTTCCTTGGGTGATTTCTAGTTGTGAGCACTGACTTGTTACCACTGAGGGACGTGGTAGGACTCCTATGTATCGCTCATGCTGGGCTGGATACTTCAGGTTAGTGCTACTGATCAGATGTTCACCTTGGGTTTTGACAGGCACCCAGAGGTGGCTGGGTGGAAAGGGGGCTCGCGGTTGCCGCCGAAAGGTTCTGATCGAGAGGAGTTGTCTCCAGCGGGGAACATCCATAACAACGCGGTCAAAACACCGCGCTGCCATTACCACGCGTCTTTTACAACGCAAGTCATTACCACAACTTGCGCTGGAGGGCGCTGTAGACTAAGTAATAGTAGGTTTACTATTCCAACCCCTTCCCTACTGTACGTACGCTGGAGTTGGAATAGTAAATCTTACTATTCCTAAGTCCAGCACCCTACAGCACAAGTCGTGGTAACGACTTGCGTTGTAAAAGATGTGTTGTGATGTACTGCGATCTAAAAGATCTCGTTGTAATATCATACAACCTCTCCAGCAGAGTCCACATGGACTCAAAATGGCACAGTCTCGCACCAAATAGGTTCTACCACAGGTCTAACGTGACATCTCGTCAGACCACGCTTGTACTGTGGTCGAATCTGTTCCTGCACCCGGTGCGATCAGATGCAGTAGACCCCCCGCGGAGAACCAACATACAGATTGTGCCATATTCATGTTAACCAGAGTTTGAGAGGAAAGACGCTGAGGCAGGAAGACAAAGAGGTTTGATGTTAATACAGGGAGGGTAACAGGCATCCGGGAAAGTGGTTTCAAACTTTCAGCCTTGGGAGGTAGGAGCCGAGGAGTTTCATGTGGGGGGGAATTGTCCAACATGGCAGCCAACGAATGATGCGGCAGGTGGGGAAGTGAGGGCATGCCCCTTTCAGCACCTCAATGTAATCAAGATGGAGAAAAGACCAGGAAATAAAGGGGAGGGAGGTATCTTGGCCATCTTGCGGAATGTGAATGGGTTGGGAAAAAAAACTGGAAAAACAGGAGTGGTACAGGAGTGGTATCGCAATTTCTTTATCTATTAGCATGAGGGTGCCTCCCAGACCATGAATATAAATACATTTCCAACATAGGAACCTACAAAGTGTTCCTATCAGCGTTAATGGATTTTACTTTCATTCACATTTACAAGTTAATAGTTACCCCGCAATTCTTTTGCATTTGAAAAAGAAGGTTTTACAAGATTGTTACCAACTGCAGTTTTGTCTTTTTACTTGTTAAAGTTAAATACACATTTTTTTACACACACATACACATATTAATTTATAAATTGCACAATAGAAACAAAAGACGATCAGTGCTTCACTGTGTGTGACACAACATTATGAACTTTAACTCATACGGAAAAAACGATTAGTTAGACAAATGATACAATCAACGGAACACAGAATGACTAACAATCCAATGCTTCATTATTTATCTACAAAACATATTTACAAACTCCTAACACTCTTTGTTCTGAGGATAGATCGAAAGTATCACAACCGTCTATTGATGTAACCTGACTAGTGTCCTTTGGGTTGTTTTGATGGGGACCTGGTTGCCTTTAGGTCCTCTCTATTACTTATGTATCCCTACTACTCTATGGCCCTATGGAGGTCAAAGCTTTAGATCTATCTCGAGGTGGATTCCCAACTTTCTTCTCCCGTGGTACATTGCCGCTGTACATTAAGGGGCCTATTACGAAAGTCCGCCCGTCACCGCAACGGAGAACGGGACCGACCGCCGAAGTTGCGGAAGTCCCGCCAGGCAAATTTGGATCTGCTCGTGCATCCTCGACTTTAACATTGCTGCGGGCGGTTCTTTAATCAGCACCCGCGCAATGTTAAAGCCCATGTTGTGCATTGCCATGCACAACGTGACAGGCACGGTGCCTGCCACCTTGTGCATGGCAATGATGGGGGGTACCATGGGTACCCCTCATTGCAGCCATCCCCTCCCCCCCCGCCATGGAAAGGCATGCATCCTAATAAGCTAGCCTGGCTGATGAAGGGTGTTACCCAGAAACTGGTCCCAGGCTGCTTGTTTCCGGTTCAGGGAAGTACTGGCTTGGCAGTTCAGGCTGGACTGTTTCCATTAGGCACAGGTTCGAGACTGATTTGCATATAGCTGTGTCTGAACTGGGGTGGCAATGTGAGATAAAAAGTTGTGATGGCTTCAACCCAGATCTGTGACTGGGGGTGAGTGTCTGAAAAGTTTCAGTGCTTTATCCATCATCTCCTTGTGTTTACTTTTATTAAGTTGGCTTTTTCTTGTCCTGACAATTTGGTGTCAGCAGTCGGTTCCTGGGCCAGATGACTAGGTATAATTTGCAGCTGGTCTTTTGGTATTGCTCCCACACAGCCACACAATAAAGGGACTTTGGCGGGGGCAATCAGACCACTCTGGCAGGATGCGGGCGGAGCTGTGCACAGTCCCACATGCACTTCAAATACACTGCCTCAGCACACACACAAAGAACTTCAGGCCGCTGCCCTTGAAGAGGGGTTTTTATGTTAAATATTTTGCATTAAATCGACATTAACACGCAGAGATGGAAATGTAATTGTTGAGTAGAATTTGTGTTTATTAACAATTAGAACGATCATAGGTAATGTAGGCCTATGTTTATAATGAATACCTTTGGTTTTTATCCTGCTTTTTGTGACATTTACACTTACAGCCAGATTCAACAAGGGAAATTGCGCTCGCAAAGGGCCAGATTCTGAGAATCTGGCCCTTTGCGAGCGCAATTATTGCATTTGGGATTCATCATCCCAAATGCAAAATTCGCTATTACAGATTTCGCATTTTAGCGAGGAATAGCATTTAAGGAATCTCTATTTGAGATTCCTTAAATGCAATTCATGAAACTTTTAAAATTTGCAAATTCGCAATTTCCGGCCGCTATTTACCGCAAAGTCTGACTTCGTGGTAAATAGCGGAAACTTAGAAAAATGCACTTTAGTGCATTTTTCTAAGTGGTATGTTACACACACACATGTCCTTTGGACATGTGTGTGCGCAACATCAGGCTACATTTCCATTTCAGGGGTGCTACAGGGTGTCCTTTGGACACCCCTGGCACCCTTGAAATCACAATCTTATTTGCGATTAGCAAATTGCTAATCCATCGCAAATAAGGAGGCTGTAGGAATCGCAATTTATTTTTCAATTTCTACATGAATCCCGATTTGAGAGTCCTTAATAGCGATTCCTTAATAATCGCTATTAAGGACTCGCAAATCGGGACCATGATGAATCTGGCTGTATATTTCAAGATGAAGCTTAAGTCCTAATTATCAAATGTAATGTTCTTTTACTTTCTTTCCCAGGTGAAATGATTTATAGTGATACTTATGGAATGGTATAATTGATGCCCTACTCAACGCGACACTTGTAGAGTACATGCTCATTTATGTGTCTCATGTTGTTACAGATAATTTCACTTTAGCCTGAGTGGATTGTTTCATTGGAACTACGTGTATGTGTAACATGTTAGAATTGTGTGAATTAAGGTAGTGCAGGGTAAATTACACTTTCATAAATGCTTTTGGCGTTTTTTGATGCAGGTAAGAGCAGATTAGGAGATTTAGGCAACTCTCTCTATAAGAGAACTGACTTTCTAAACCTTTCCCTTTTGGGGAGACTCTATGCTAGTCCATCCTCTACTCTTGTGACTTTTGCACATCATATTAATTGATGTATTCATATATTGATATTGATTAATGGTAACCTGATGATTTTGCTTTCTGTAAACCTTAACATTTAATAAACCTTTCTGGTTTAAAAACGTAATCATTCTCCATTATGCACAAGGAAAAGTGCTAACACTCTCCCTCAAATTCCAAAAGATCACACCTCTACCACCAAAAGTAAAAGTAACTGATCACATACCACAAAACATGGATGTTTGTTACTCCCACAACTCTTGTTATTAGTCTTTGTTGATGTTTCCTTGGATGCATTATTACCTCATTGTTTTGTAACTTTATGGGGAGCAGTGCCCCTTTTCCCTATCTGCTTTCTCTGCTTTTACACTATTATCTGGTGTGGATTTGATTATTTCATTGCTACCACATCTTCCCTTGTTCCTTCCATTACTTTCTCAATCTCATTGTCCTCCTCATCCATCAGAGCTAAGGCCATAACAGAATCACATGTTCCATTTTCCTGTGGGCTCATTACAAGTTCTAATATCTCATTTAGCATACAAGTTATTCTTTCAATAAAGCACACTTGATAAAGGATAAGGAGAAGGGGCATGTGAGGTGCTGCTGCAGGAACCTGTGAGGTGCTGCTGCAGGAACCTGTGAGGTGCTGCTGCAGGAACCTGTGGTCCGGAAACGGACCATCCGAGATCCATGGGAAGGAGTCCATAATATGCCGCCGAATAGGCCTGTGGACTGTGGGAAAGAGGCCTGTGAGGTGGCAAGGAAGGTGCCGAAGAAGCTTAAGACCTGTCAGTGAGGAAGCATCTAGTGTGCAAGTGAAGGAGCCTGGAAGTTGTTGGAGACAGATGATGTGGCTCTCAGGTGAGGGGCAGCAAGATGTTGACTAGGCAGTCTATGAGGACCCATGCAGAACATTTGAGTTGACCGGAAAAGAGCCTGCACTGTGGAAGTGGAGGTTCCCCTGAGGTTTCAAAGAAGGAAGGACCTTGTGAACTGACGGTGAAGGATCTTGTGAACGGGAAAACAGCTGTTCTGCTCAGACACCCTCCCAGAGGGGCATGATGTGTCTGAACTTCATTAACAAGGTCTGCCTGTCTCTCCAGAAAGCAGTTCCTCCTTCCATCACCTGGAAAGGTACAGTGAGAGTGTTCCCACAGAGCCTGAAATGCCAATGAGCTCTAAGTGACCTTCCTTGGTCACCACAGCTGCAAACCCCTCCTGTTTGTCGGTTCTTCGCGACGTCCTAGGTTAGACGTTCCCAGGGGTATGGGTGGTTAAGACACTTTCCCCCTCTTGCTGCACTGAGGGACTAGTACTCATACCCGGCTGTACATGCAATGAAGATGATGTGCTTCTAGCTAATGTAGTGTACTTGGGATATCAGTGCACAGGAAGTGGCTTAGGGAGTCAGACTCTGTGGCCTTTGCCTGTGAGGTACAGGGAACGGCCATAGGGATCTGCTGAGCAGAGATTGGGCAGACAAGCAGAAGTGCTTCCTATAAAGAGGGTTTAGGCAGGGACAGAGAGCTGCATAGTTGATTTGTGGGAAGCAGCCTCAAGCATTTACAGGGAAAGGCAGACTTGAAACTGGGCATGTGAGGTGCAGACACAGACACGGTGTGCAGGCGATGCAAAGTGGGGCAGACAGATATAAACTGAGCTGCAAGGAGCAGGCAGACATGCTGCTCTTTACATGAGTTGCTGGAAATAGACAGTCAGGGGATCTGAGCCCTTGAGGTGCATTAAAGAGCAGAGAGCGTGAGCGTTGTATTTGACGTACAGGGACCGGCAGACATGAATCTATGCGGGGTACAGGAAAGACGACACTGCATATTTCGGGGGGGAGCACACAGAATGCAGCATGTGAGGGGGCAAAAGACACACAGATGATGGACGGAATACAGAGCAAATCAAACATTCACCCCCAGTCATGCAATCTGGGTTACATCCATCGTTTTTTGCTCACCATGACACCACAGTTTAGACCCAGCCGTATGTAAATCAGTCTTCTTGACCCTGTTCCTTATGGGAACAGTCCAGCCCGAACTGCCAAGTCAGGTCTTCCCTGGACCAGAAACAAGCATCCTGGGACCGGTTTCGGGGTTTCACCCCTCATCAGCCAGGATAGCTTGAATCCAGTCACCAGGGAGGTAGCGACAACACAAGGCGCAACATACAATTTAAAGGTACAAATTTGTGCTTTATTATTAAATATATATACTCAGAATAAAAACATTTGGGTCCAAATATATAACCAAATTATACACTTGACCTATTCTAATTAAAAAACAACACTACTTGACATACAAAATAAAAGTAACAATGACACAATTAATAAATTCATAAAACAGTGGCAAATAATAATCTTCGACGCGCGTTTCGGCGTTTGAACAAGAACGCCTTCTTCAGGAGCCACAATTAAAATCTGAAAAACATATATAAGGAGGATTAAAATCACCATAGGGGGAGAAGCACTAGCCTCTCTACATAGTTTTAATACATAAACATATGACCATTAGGGGAGAAGGGTTAGCCTCTCTGCATAGTTTGAATGAGATGGTGGTTACAATACATATTCCAACTCCAGACCCCAAAGACGCCCTTTTTTATCGAACAGGGGGCCTCGACGGGGTCGCCCCAGGGTAAGATTTCAGAACCAAGGACAAACTCGGGGGCATTTTCAAATGAACCAACACTTACAACAATCTACACACCAACAAATTCAACACCAACAACATCCACAACAGGAACCACAGTTCATCAGAGAAACCCGCAACAGGCAATATTGGGGACAGGGGATGTAATCCCCATTTTTTAATTTTTTAATTTGTCCTCAAATAAGTTAGATGGTTACAGTGAAGCCCTGCTATCGAAGGGATTATCTTTTGTTCCCCACTCTTTTGTGAATATCTTTGAGCTACATAAAGATATAATTGCTCTTTTTAGAAAAATTAGATTGAAAAAAAATTCTTTCTTAATAAAGTAGATGACTCAGATATTTCGATACCTGGACAGACTGCAATCTCCCTTCCCTCTACATTTACGCCCGGATTAGATCAAGTGGGGCCTGAAGTCGCAGCTTTCGAGCTGGTTGTCATGAAAAAATTGGAAAAGACATTAAAATATATACCTCAACCCAAATATAATCTCACCTTAAATGAATTTCGTGCCCTTAAAGACCTTTCTGACAATAAAGAACTAACAATAAAAAGTGCTGATAAGGGTGGAGGCATTGTGGTTCTTAACTCTAATGACTATGAACATAACATGAAGAGAATGCTGAGTGACAGTTCCACATACTTACAGATTAAAAGCAATCCTATTAATACTACTATCAAAAAAATTTCTATTTTGACTAATGGTGCATTAGCTGATGGGGACATTAGTGTTAAGGACCATGAATTTTTAAATACACACAAGTTTAAAACTGCTTGTATTTATGGTCTACCTAAGATTCATAAGAATCCAAAAGATCCCCCATACAGACCCATTGTGTCTACTTTGGGGACTCCCACAGAACCTCTGTCGAAATTTGTAGATCATTTTCTCCGTCCCCATATTTCAGAAATCAAATCGTATGTTAAGGATACTTGCCACATGATTAACTTAGTTGAAAATCTAGATATCATTCAAGGAAGGGATATACTTGTAACCCTCGATATAGAATCTCTTTATAGCAACATTCCTATTGATGAAGCCATTAAAGCTACAGACTGGTTCATAGACAAACACAATATCACATGCCCTAAAAACTTCTTAATAGACTGTTTATTCATTGTCCTGACAGACAATTTTTTTGAATTTGGTGAAAATGTTTTCCGCCAATTGAGAGGTGTCAGTATGGGTGCGTCGGTTGCCCCATCGATAGCGAATATATACATGTCCAGATTCGAGGAGCGCTTCATAGACAATGAGGTTGCACCATTCTTCGAGTCAATTTCCCATTGGTCCAGATATATCGATGATATCTTTTTTATCTGGACCAATGGGAAAGATACGCTCCTTGAGTTTTTGGAGTGGATTAACTTAACAGACAACAATCTTAAATTCACTGCTCATTATAATGAGAACCAAGTTGAGTTTTTAGACCTTCTCATTCGAGTTAATGCGAACAAATTGGAGGTGGATCTTTTCGTGAAAAAAACAGCACGAAACACTTTACTGCACTTCAGCAGTTTTCATCCGAAATGTCAAAGAGAGAGCATCCCCTTTTCGCAATTCCTGAGGGTGCGCAGGAATTGCACAAATTTACAAGATTATGATAAACAAGCAGCAATTATGCGAAAAAAATTCTGTGAGCGTGGATATCCTCATAGACTAATACGGAATTCATATAAACGTGCAAGATTCTTTGATCGCGACGCGTTACTCATCCCCAAAGATAAGCAAGCCAATGATCGCATTGTGTGTGTCACCACCCATTCAACTATGAATGAACGGATTAGGCAAATCATCAATGCCAATTGGCATATCTTGAACTGCAACCCATCCTCCACTCCTGCCTTAATCAAACCCCTATTTGCGCATAGGAGAAATAGGAACTTAAAAGATAAAATAGTCCATTCAAAATTCAATTCTAGACAGAATGGCGAGCAAACCCAAAGATCATTATTGACTAATTTACCAGTACGGGGCACAGTCCCTTGCTCCTCTTGCAAATGTTGTAAGACCATTTTGGGTGGTGAATCATTTACCCATAATGGTTACACCTCCAAGGCTCACGATCTGTGGAATTGCAAAACCACGAATGTGGTCTATTTCATCTGCTGCCCATGTGGTATGGGATATGTGGGTGAGACGTGTAGATCCATTCAAACACGTCTCACCGAACATAGATCAGCAATCAGAACGCAGAAACTGAACGCACCACTAGTGAAACATTTTCTGGATTTAAATCATAAACCAGAGGATGTACATTGGCGCATCCTAGAAAAAATTAAAACTCCAGACAGTAAAGGAGGGTGCGCCATAAGGAAAAAACGTGAAGTTTTTTGGATTTTCGTTTTGGACACACACAAAAAAGGATTAAATAATGAAATCCCGTGGGAGAATGCCATCTGCCCCTAGGGGTAGGTATGAAATTATTGGCAAAATAGTTACAAAACCCCTTCCATCTGTTAGAGTCCGCTATAATCCGCTATAACTGAAATTTTCATTTTTTTTTTTTTTTTTTTTTTTTTTTTTTTCATTTTTATTTTTATTTCTAGTTTTACTTTTTTATTTTTATTTTTTTCATAGCTTTCCTTTGTACTCCACTTGGGATACACATTTTTGGAGCATCCCATAAATTTTGATTACTAGATGGACCATAGTGAAAAATATTTTTCACTGTAACGATAGTCTTTCATGCTTGCTGTGATATTGGCGATCTCTTGACAATAAGGGTAATGCTATTGTTAACTACTGGTTTGTGTTATGTCCAATAATCTAAACTTCTTAAAACGTGGTTTTATTTATACATATTGCAACATAGTAGCGCATATTAGTCGGGTTGTAGTGCATCCAGGCCATGTAGTCCCTTTTCTGTGTCCAGTTGAACGATCCGGCTACATGGTTCACGGAGTCCTATTTCTATGTTCTCGTAACCGAGAGTACTCATAGCACACATCTAGTTAAGTGACCCGGCCACATGGTTCGCATAGTCCGTCTTCTATACTTCTGCAACCTAGAGCACTCGTGATGTAGGAGTGCTTTTCGGCTAACCAACCACATTGAGGGACGATCACGGCATGCCTACTTAAGTTTAGGTGGGTGTGTCCGCGAATCGATCATTATTTCCAACGGCCGCGGGACGCCAGGAATCCATCGTTTGGACCGCCCGCGGGTTGATGTGAACGCCGTACACCAACTTATCTTCGGTAAGCGAACGCTTGTCTTATTGTATCCATAGAAAGAAGACACACATTACTGTTGTCTGCCGTAATTTCAGTTTGTATTTTTCCCTCTTGCCCAAAAGATATCGTTAAGGGAACAGATCAACCGACTGTGATCCCTTGTGACCTCTAATATTATCAACCCCGCTTACCATCCCCTGGTAAGTTCTGGCGCTTTTTTCTTTACTAAATCTATTTGTGCGTTCGATGCATTCAGCCTGAATACCGTATCTGGTGAATTGCCTTTATCGCATTCCCACTTAGTGCCTCAGACCCGTGAGTTTATTTTTTGGGTCGGGTGATGCGAACAATAGAGCGAAGAGCACTCCCCGACCATTAAATATAGGAGCACTTGGTTGCCGCAGTAGTATTGAATCCCGTAGATTCCACGCCCGCTGATAGTGTCCCAGCAGCTGGGTGACACAATGACTAAATTCACGGGTAGTTATTAGATTTGATAATGGTGTCGTGCAAACTGTTGACACTGTTTTTGAATCTTAAACTTCTAATGAGAATACTGACGGTGGGTTGCTGTAATCTTATACCCACAGTTTTTAAAAAAAGAAATTACCTAAAGCAACGAGCGTCATATCGAAGAAGAGCCGTTTGCCTTGAAAATAGCAACCCCTGGGTTACACTCTATAGGTAAGATTCTGTACCCATTAGACGATGATACAGTGGTAGTCACTTCATGTCCATTTGTGATAAGGTAATGATTTTGGCTTTCCTTTTTTATCTTTTGCGATTTTCAGCACCGTTAATGATTGGATGCATATACTCACGTCGACCCGTATGCACTTTTCTAACTAATACTAGGTAAGACCTGTATTACTAAAATCTTTCATGTGCAAAAATAAATCCTATTTAATACCAGAAAGGTAGAAAATACTTATCCACTTTGTTGTTTAGTATTTTAGCTGAATTGGTAAAATACTGACTGGGGTCCATCAACTATCCCCACGATTAGGAACAGAGTGTCCTCCTGTGTTCCAGCCATCATTTGGAAACAAGTAATACTCGTGATTTCCTGGTAAGGAAGATGTAGTTAGAATCAAGTGTAATATAAGAAAATATTCTGGATTAATCTGGATTAACAGTTAGTGGTTCAGATGAAGTAAACATTGGGAGGCATCAATAATATGCAGTGGTGCTTTCCGCCAGTATAATCTCGAGGAATAGATACCTAAAGGAATGATAAATTAGACTGTCCTTTTTGTAATTACCTGTTTGTTGTAAAAAATAGTGTCACGAAAAACTCGCTCTGAAATAAGATTCCTCTGAATTTTCGCACACGTGGAGAAGGTAATAGTAATTAGTCCAGGTCTGAGCACCACGCAGGACCTGGTTAGGATACAACTACACCACTGCTCAAATATTATAATGTATAGTTGTAACTTATGTAGCGCTACAATTTGGCTACTAAGCAGGGAATCTTGTGATATGCAAGGCGGTTCACAATATTGTCATATGTTTATGTATTAAAACTATGCAGAGAGGCTAACGCTTCTCCCCTAATGGTCATATGTTTATTTATTAAAACTATGTAGAGAGGCTAGTGCTTCTCCCCCTATGGTGATTTTAATCCTCCTTATATATGTTTTTCAGATTTTAATTGTGGCTCCTGAAGAAGGCGTTCTTGTTCAAACGCCGAAACGCGCGTCGAAGATTATTATTTGCCACTGTTTTATGAATTTATTAATTGTGTCATTGTTACTTTTATTTTGTATGTCAAGTAGTGTTGTTTTTTAATTAGAATAGGTCAAGTGTATAATTTGGTTATATATTTGGACCCAAATGTTTTTATTCTGAGTATATATATTTAATAATAAAGCACAAATTTGTACCTTTAAATTGTATGTTGCGCCTTGTGTTGTCGCTACCTCCCTGGTGATATCATATTTGATGGTTATTTTTCACATTGTCTAATTTCCCTGTAGAACATATTCAGTTGTATTAACAGGGGGTCCTTGTTACTTTTCGTCTAGCTTGAATCCAGTGACACAGTGAGCCGAGGACCCACGTCTGGGCATACCCGGCGCACTTAGGGCAAGAAAGCAAAAGACACACAAATGATGAACGGAATGCAGAGCAAATCAAACATTCACCCCCAGTCAAGAGATCTGGGTTAAATCCATCGTTCTTTTGCTCACCATGCCACCCCAGTATAGACTCAGCCATATATGCAACAGTAGTAATACTTCTATCTGCGGGATTACAGATGAGCAGGAAAATCCACTAACCCATTTTGTTCATACGGTGGAAGGCATTAACATGCAGGCCGTAATGATTGAGCTAGACATTGGGTTTGCGAACCTGATAAAGATGCCCATAACTCAATTTACTCCTACCTTCCATGGAAGAGGTGCTGAAACATTAATAGACTATATTTTAGTCTTCTATAACAAAGCCTCACGCATAAAGTCCTTCGAAGTGGACGACAACGCACTCAGCGACCACTTCCCACTTAGACTGACGTATCTAGAACCCGACCACCGCAACGACACAGCTAAGGCTTATCCTGGTCTGCTCCAACAGGAAGCCTTAACACTAGATAGACTAAATGGTTATACTCTTAGGTGGGGCAACGTAGACCAAGAAGCAATCACTGCAACAATAATTAAAAAATGTAGAACCGAAATCGATAAATGTTTGGACTCTTTATCAACTTCCACAGAGGTAATGAAAAGTTATCAGGTAATAGTGAAAACCATAAGTGACGAACTGACTAAATTTAGCAAACGAAACAATGTACCACAAAAGGGATGGTTCAACACTAACTGCACAAAGGCATACTCTGAACTCAAGAAAGCCTTAGCACAAAAAGAAAGAAACAGAGAAGAGGTAACTAAACTTAGAAAATCCTACACGCTGGCAATCAAACAAAGAAAAATGGAGTTACGAGCTAACCTTTGGACCCAACTGTTAAATAGCAGCACCTTAAGAGACAGCACTGCCTTTTGGAAAACAGTCAAGAGTCCTTTTCTAACAGAAAATAACGATGGTCCCTCTTTGGACGTAGCCATAAATGCGGAGGACTGGGTGCAACACTTTTCAGGGGTCTTTGGAGACCTTGAACCAGGGATGTCAACCTCACCTATCTCTCTTCCACTGGTGAAATATCCCATAGAAATACAGTTTACCATCAAAGAAATAGAGAAAGCAATAAAAACCGCAAAAAACGGCAAAGCACCTGGACCAGACTCAGTCCCCATGGACTTGTACAAATTTTCACCAGACTTATGGTCTCCTCTTTTAACAAAAGTACTAAACGCAGCAAAGGAGACCGAACTCCCTAATTCCTGGTCAACATCGATCCTAGTGCCCATTTTTAAAAAGGGCTGCAGAGACAATCCGTCTTGCTATCGTCCTATCTCCCTTTTGGACTCAGTCGGAAAGATGGCAGGGAGGATATTACTTGATCGACTCCAGGAATGGTCAAAGGAACACGGAGTATTATCAGACCTACAATACGGGTTCAGGGAAGGCCTGAGAACCGTAGATCAAGTCTTAAATCTAACATTACTGGCTGGTAAATATGTTACAGTAAAAAAATCTGGCCTACACATGGTTTACGTCGACCTCACTGCAGCATTCGACTGTGTGGAACACTCGAAACTCTGGGCAATAATGCTGCAAATGGGGATTGAAACCCCAATAATCGACTTTTTGCACGAATTATACACTGGAGCCAAGGGGAAAGTGCGATTTGGGACAGCCGGACAATTAACAAACAGCTTTCCAATACAGAAGGGGGTCAGACAAGGGTGCGTGCTGGCCCCTTTTTTATTCACGCTTTACACCAACGGCCTTGAAGCCGCAATGTTACAGGGCTTAAAAGATCTCCCAGAAGTTGGCCGCCGTCAGATTCCAGCATTGTTATACGCTGACGATGCGGTAATTCTCGCACGAACCCCGGTTCAGCTTCAGCGGGCGTTAAATAATTACTGTACCTTTATGACAAATTTAAACCTAAAAGTGAACATAAAGAAAACCTTTGTGATGCATGCTGGCTGCAAGGGAAGTAAAGTGAAAATTTACGTGGACAACCTACCCCTCGAAAGAACTAAAACGTACCCCTATCTAGGGATTACTATCGACGAGGCTTTTAAATGGAATGAAGCACTCACATCCCGAAAGCTATCACTGATAAGAACAGTTGGTGCTTTAAAAGCCTTCTCCCTCCGGCTTGGTAAAAAACCTCCCACGGAGATGATTAAAATCTATAATGCAAAATGCATTAGCACAGCTACCTTCGGACGCGGGAGTATGGGGAACAACAAACGTCGATCAATTACAGATAGTTGAAAACGCTTTTCTAAAATTTCTGTTGGCAGTCCCAAAGAGTACAACAACATTCGGATGCCATCTAGAACTTGGGCTGGACCACATCGCTGATATCATCAAGATCCAGCCTATCATGCTATGGCGCAGAATATGGGTTACGGACGAGTGCCAGCTCACAAGAGCAATAATCCAGGACTGCATGAAACTAGAGAATATGTTAAAGATAAGATGGCTGGGATACGTAAAATCTTTCCTTTCAGATATTGGTCTCCAAAGATTTTTTGATGATCCACTGTCAGTGACAGACATAACAAAAAAAGAACTAAAAACTCTCTGTCTGTCACATCTTTCCCAACTGCGGATGCTGAATGAAATTGGAAAGCCAACAGTCCAATACTGCCTATTAATACAGCTGGTCCCAACTATTCAACCGTACTTGCAATACGACTTGTCCCAATTTGAAAAACTACTCCTTACCCGCCTCAGGTTTAACATCTATCACTACATGGTTTTATTTCCCATCCAGAATGTTTGGGCACACACTGTACCAGTATGTCCCTGCGACTTAACTTCGTCACAGTCCACACTACATGTTCTTTTTTTCTGCAAATTTTATGACTCACTACGCAGGAGGTGGATACTACCTGTATTGAAAGTTCTGAAAGTTCGCAGATGCCGCCCTGCCTATTTGGCATTACAATTCCTGGAAAATTATCTAATGACAAAATCTGTGGTACAGTATTTAAAACAATGTCTTAGACATCGTTCGAACTTACAAAATAACAACGACTTTGCAGTGTAAAAAGCATTCTTTCTGCAAAACGTTTTACTTTCAACTAAGATTTTAGTAATGAACTGAACTTAATGTTTTTCTTTAAATGTTTATTGTATTTTGTTCTTTTATGGTTTTTTCAAAAACTTGAAACCGAATAAAGATGATTTGATTTGATTTGACTCAGCCATATGCAAATCAGTCTTGACCCTGTGCCGCATGACACAGTCCAGCCCAAACTGCCAAGCCAGACATGAGGCTGGGCATATGAGATACGAGGAACAAGAGGCATGATGCTGTGCATGTGAGGTGCAGGCAACAAACTCACATGACACAGGTTGTGCATGTGTGGTGCAGAAAGCAGGCACACATGATGCTACATGTGAGGTGCAGGTAGTAGGCATACATGAGGCTGCATGTTAAGCACAAAGACAATCTGATATATGAGATATAGAGAGGAGACACACCTGAGGGCATGCATTAAAGAGAGCAGCACATGACTGTGTGAGATGCATGTAGCAAGCGCACACGAGACTGTACATGTTCGAAAAACCTATATTTCACCTACAAGTGCTACACCCGGAAGTATTGTGTTTAATAGAGCATGCAACACAACGTGAGCATATTCAGTAAGAAGCACAGTCCTTCAGCTTCGAGGCACAAAGAAAAACACTGAAAATAATTCTTCAGAATGAGAGCAATTTTGACTGGAAGCAGAATCAGGAATAATTACCTCAGGGTCTGGACATCATGCCAGAAATTCAGATTTTGTTTAACTAGCGCACGGATATAAACAAACAAATCTAGCACAAACTGTAATGCTGTTGTTGGCTTTTTAAAGTGTATCTACATGTCTTCATGGAAGTGGTGTTTTTTTTCTAATCTCTGTTTGCATTGTGCTACCTCCTGTTCCCATCATGGAGGACGCCTTAATCCGTGACAGGCTTCCTGTTGTATATATTCGATTTTTAACGTCTGTGTATTGCTGTGCATTTATTTGTTAGCACAACAGCGCATTTTGTATTCCTAATGCTTTCATGCTCTAGTTTCCATTGTTGCTTTTCAAGTAACCTTTTCCAATGTTGGGGTTTACTTCTGCTGGTTCAGTCTGGGAGTGCTTTAAAACATGGGTCATAAATGTGTTTAGAGTCTACGTGTTGCTCTTCAGAAACAACCTTTGTGTAGCGATGCTCCTCACCGTAGGGTAATATCGAGCCTGGAACACCCGCAACAAACACACAAACAAAACAAGTGTGGGGTTTTGCGCTGGCTGACATTGTTGTGAGGTTAACAGGGCCCATGCACAAACGCTCTCATTTAAACATGTTCAAATTTAAAGTTGCCATTTTTTGCTTTCAAATACGTTTCTTCCTAAGCACATTATCATACCATTGTACATTTTGTCCTAGGACCAATTACATTGTGCAAACTATCCTTGCGGGAAACATCCTTTACGACGCAACTTTCACTACGCAGTACCTTTAAAATGCAGGTTTTACAACGAAAAACATTACAACGAATTGCGCTGGGGGGCGCTGCAGGATAGGGAATAGTTTAATTTACTATCCAAAACCTTCCCTACTATCCATGGGGACTGGAGTTGGAATAGTAAATTAAACTATTCCACTATCCAGCGCCCCCCAATGCAAGTCGTTGTAACGACTTGCGTGGTAAAACCTGCGTTGTAAAGGCATGCGTAGTAAAAGCATGCGTTATGATGACATACGTCCGCCCTTGCATATTGTTGTCTGTTCGGAGACAGCTCTGAATTGGTAGACTCAACAATGACTCAACAATGGCAGCCGTATCTGAACTCAGGCACTGTGCGAATGGGTCCAGTTTTCAATATATAAACTGCCTCAAGCCTTTATTCTGAAGAGGAGCATTTCTATGGGTTGTCGCGGTCACCCTAAACTGAATTCTAGTCCAGATGAATCTCCTCACTATCCTGAGAGAGAGAAGGTGGCCCGTTCTAAACCAGACTGGCTTACGGATGAAACACACACACAGATAAATGGGGAGTTAGACCACTCCAAGGTATCTGGCAGAACTGCATTCACCCGTTGCTCTCTAAGACAGGTACTGCTAGGTAGGAGTACAATTACATGTATTGATATAATCAATGCAATAATCGGAATGGTTGAATTATTAATCTTTTCACCATTCTTGTAATGCATGTACAATTCTACTGATCATTGCAGTGCACACATTTTACACAATAATCCAAGTGCTTCAATAAAAGTTTGAAATGCCAATTTATTTATTTCCTGTGTCTCCCTTTGGGCATTCCTAGGTTAGCTACGAAAGGGTAGATCTGTTTCCACGATTACCTTGGGGGGATTAGGTTTGTCATGTTCTGAAATTGCAGACGATAAACTACAAAAAATATCAGAGGGTCTTAAAGGAAACTCAAATGATGAAGGGCGGTTTCGTGTGGTGACTGATGGGCATCCTTACCTGACCACTCTGTGGGTTTTGTGTAGGGGTGACCTTAGATTATACACTAGGCATGGTGATTTAGTTTCTCTTTAGTTTATATTTGGCGTTCACTTCTTTCTCTTCAGACCCTCTGATATTTTTTGTAGTTTATCGTATGTATGGGACATATTGGAGCTTGGTCTTTAAAAGCCCTCTTGACCCTAATAAAGTTATTGTTGTTGTCTGGAGTTGCAGACACCATCAGGTACCCTGTAAGGATTAGGGGTCCAGATGGTGCACTGTGCCTAGCCAGGAACTAGGTCCACAGGATTCAGCAGAAATATAAAACCTCCCCAAGTGATTAGCTAGATTAACCACAAAATCTGGTATTAAACTGTGAGAACAGGTAATGAGCATAGGTGGGACTAAGAAACACTGATCCAAGTGACTTGGAATGGTGTATTTGGCGTAATGAAAAATACCAGATACGTAGCCAAATCTAAACTGCATCCCTTGGGTCATGTACGCGCTATATAAAACTTTATAAATAAAAGGTCTGTTTTGACGTGATAGATACTAAACGTATGATGTCAATGATGATGTAATATGTAATGCCATCAGTCACGATATCATCTATAACCTCAAATGTGATGTCATGAGCTGTGCAAGTGGATATGGTATGAGTGGACATAGTCCCCAAAGTTTTGACGCTGAAGGTGCCCAAATGCACAGTCTTACTGAATTAGTAGGAACCGCACGACAGCATCAGCCCAATTGAAAGTGTGATCAAGGAAGACAAAGATCAGGGCCTTTTTCTAATGGGCCCCTTCACTTTGTACAACAGAATCTGCAGGTCCACGCCTCAACCCAAAGGGCAGTGCATTAGGTTTAATCAGTAGACCCTCGCTAACAAAGTCATCAATGAATTACAGTGTCTGGGTCACCACCTTCCAGCCACAGGTATGCTAGTAACACACTTGCTCTGTCTGCAGAAGTTTAATACTCGCCTTCCATCCTGTGGCATGTCAAACCAGAGGCATCCAAACTGGATCCCACCTCACTCTACAGTTAATACTGTGAGCCAAACTTGAGAAGACATCCACTCCAGCATTTGCATCTCCATTCAAGGTTCAGCCTTTGTTCTAAGCTTCCAACCCCTGAGTTGATCAGTCGTCCTTGCTGAAGCGTGGTCTAGTGGTAGGCAGCCTTCACAGACTGCTTTTCCCAATTCTACTGCCTTTTAAAATTACTGAATGTAGCACTATCTTCACAGGCAGCTAAAACTGCTTCTGTCTAGAGTCTTGTATTTGTAAATTGCATGCTATCTCAGAAAAAGTCCTCTTTATTCACAAAATCTAGCATGAAAAGCTGATCTTTTACTTTTACTTAAAAGTTTGAATTGTCGCCTCTCCTTTTTCCTTCAAATGACCCTCTTTTTCCTTTGCCATTCTCTGCATTTATTTGTCTGGGTACAACCTTCTCTCTATCACCTGCATGTTTGCCTTAATTGCTATTAATTTATTTCTTACATTTCTCCACAACTAATTTCAAAGATCACAACTTCTCCTACTTTAAAAGTCATACCATTGTAACCTAACCTTCTCTAGTTCATCTAATAACCCCACCAAACGTCAGCACTACCACCCCCCCCATGATAACACCGAATTCCTATTAATTTAATCTACCAAAAAGAAACTGGACTGAATACATGGAATGTGCACACCACTAATCTAAACACTAACAGTAACAAATAACACTGATCTAATCACTAACCAGTTCTGTAGCAAAATGCTGCCCGGTGTAAAGCGTTTCATTTCCTCGTAAGGAGTAGTTAGTGCTATATAAATCCAATTACAATTTTAATTATAAAATTATTCCTCAGAACTTCTTTACAGATTCCTAGGGGGGTAACACCTCTAAATACCCGTTTTAAAAGTATCTATAAATTATTTTCAGTTAAGACGTGTCAGTGTAGTCTCACATTTAACATTTCCCAGCCTCAATTCTGAAAATTCCTAAGGGAAATGTGCACTCTTCCCATAAAATTGTGTCAAAATTCTATCCAGTGTGTGGCCGAGCTTGCTGGGTATGTACTTTAAAATGCTGTATGTGCCAAGGTTATTTCTAAATACTCCTTGGTGGAGAAACTCTCAAGCACCTCTGAAAAATTGTCTTTAAACCCCATCCACAGGGTTCAGCAGATATATAAAACCTCCCGAAATGATTATCTAGATTAACTACAAAATCTGGTATGAAACTGTGAGAATAGGTAATGAGCATAGGTGGGACTAAGAAACACTGATCCAAGTGACCTGGAATGGTGTATTTGGTGAGATGAAAACTACCAAATTTGTAGCTAAATCCAAATTACATCCATATGTCTGTTTTGACGTGATAGACACTAAACCTATGATGTCAATGATGATGTAATATGTAATGCCATCAGTCACAATATCATCTATAACCTCAAATGTGATGTCATGAGCTGTGCATGTGGGTATGGTTGCAGAATGAACATCAGCTCTTTTTAGATTTTGGAATTGATTCACTGAAGATTTTGGGGATTTCTATTTTTTTATTTACAGGCAGTATTTTCTGATATCCATGAAGAATCTAAATGTCCCTTTAACAAAGTGTTTTCAGTGATACTTTTTTGGCTATTTTCTTTTCTTTTTTTCTTTAAGAAATACTTTGGTTTGTGGTGAAAGTAAGAACTCATTGTGCACGGCATTTGGCCAAGCGCTGCAGGAACAGAGTGCAAAGAATGTATATCTTTGCCAGAAGAAATAGTTACACAATCAGAACATCAAGGGCAAAAGCCCATGTAACTTGCTTCTCAAAGCATGTCTTCTGCTCATCCCCAAGGGTTCATAAAATAGTCAGGTCACAGTTGAGTTGCAGATACACTATTTTTTTTCATTTAATTTACTAGTGCATTCGATATAGGTAATACATTCCAAATGGTGACAGGATGTCTGCCATACCCAGCCTATCTTCAGCCGCAACCAAATGATACCCCCCCACATTCCATGCCTCATTGAACACTCAAAGCATCACCTATGAAAAGTAGGGTCTGCTTTTATGGTTACCCCCACATTTTGCCTGGTGCTATGCTGTTTCTAACTAGTCTGACTGGGATCCTGCTAATCAGGACCTCAGTCTCTGTGCTTTCTCCCCAAAATTGGTTATTGTGAGTACCTAGGTACAGCCCAGATTGGCTACTGGTGTACACTTATAAGTCACTAACATATGGTACTGAAGTACACAAGGGATCCCCCATGGGCTGAAGCATGTATTATGCCATTCATGGGAGATCACTCAAACTGTAACTACAGGTCTGCCATTGCAGCCTGTGTGACCTGGTGCTAGCAGCACTTACGATAGATATAAGTTTCCCTATATCTGAAGTCACTGCACTTAAACCTATATGTCAACCCTAACGCAGGCCTTCCGATTCAGAAGGCAGGGTGCTAGGTTCTAAGTGTGAGGGTGCCACTGCATGAGCAGGACACCCCTACAACCTTCAGAGTCCATTCTCCAGGGTTGTAAGTACATCACCATTACAATACATAGGGTGGCCATAAGTCAAGAGATGATTATCTCTAAACTGCCTGTAACAAACCCTGTCATGTTTGGTATCAAACATGTTGGAATAATACCCCCAGGAGGTATGATTCCATGCACTGTAAAGCTCCTCCGGGAGGCACTCATTGCTCCCGGTACCAGCCTTCTGCAACCCAGACAGCACAACATAGCTGCTGTAGACCAGATACACGATTATGCCTTCCTGCTGCTGAGCCAGGCTCGAGCAGGGGAAGACAGAACAATCGGTATTGTGTCACAGGGAGGTGTGACCACCTGGTTTAGTGTATTGGGGCAGGGTGGGAGTGCTTGCCAGGGCCACTAGGTCTGCTTGAGGGGCACATTTGGTGACATCCTTGCATAGTCCAGTTCAATCCAGCTCAGGGAGCCGTTGGCTCATGCTCTGGCGTGAAACTGGACAAAGGACATGGGATGATCCTCCCTACTTTCCGACCCCTCCCCTGGGAGGGAACCCTGAATCATCCCAACCCTTTCCTTATTGTATTTAAGGGCTTACCTGTGGGGTGAGTCTCTAGATTCATCGTGGGACAAGTTTCAATTCAAGACACCACTTCATCTTCGACCATCTGGGCACTCTGGACTTCACTGGACTTTGCTCTGGGCTTCGAGACTGCAACTGGAAAGACTCCTGCTGCTCCTGGTCTCATCGTCCTGCTCGTCTACTGCAATGTCCGTGCCCGTGCTCCATACAGGAACCTTCCAAGGCCCGTGGACATCCAAGACACCTGAAGGAATCTACCTTGAAGTAAAGGAGTCACTTCCCTGCATCTGCAGGCACCGCAACAAAGCTGATTGGTCTGCTGATCTTGGGCTCCCACGTACTCTGCAAGGCTCAGTAACACAGGTGGTGGTTCTTCATATTTTTCGAGGCCTGGACTGTTCTCTCACCAAGTTTGAGGCCAGTATCCCTCATTGGAGCCGCAGGAACCGAACCCCTGTGCACTGAGTAGACTTGCCATTGCAAAGGCTTGTTGGCTTCCTTCTTCCTAGATCTTTGGGCTCCAAGTAGCCCCCATATCAAGCATCTCCTATGACCAAGATCTTTGACCTCACTGCATCACTTGCACCATGGGCCTGCATTTATTTATTTATTTATTTATTTTTGAAGCTTGTAGAGCGCACGGCTACCCCCGACGGGGGTGTCCCGGCGCTATAGACTGCAGACTTAGAAAGGAAAAACAATTAAGAACAGGAAAACAACCAAGTTTTCAGTTTGCATCTTTGGTGAGCTGCTTGAGGTCCTCTTGCGACTCCAGTTCCTCCTAAGGGTCCTCTGGCGGGTCTTCCTTGTGTTCAGTGGGCTACCCTGATTGCTCGGGGCACGCTCTGACTCCCCTGCTTGTGGCGAGTCACCTGGCCCTTGCTGGTTCCAACACTGCACCTTTTTCGCTTTCCACATTGGTTGCAGTTGCCAAGGCTTGTTGGTGTTCCTGACGGACACCGACCCAACAACTCTTGACATCTGAGGTGGGACAGGTTGTGAATGGCTCCTGGTCTTCCACATCATTGCCTGATACCCACAGCTGCAGCTCCAAGGTCACAGTCAGCTCTCCTGCAATACCCGACATCGGTGGGCATCCGACTTCCGAGCCTCCTGGTCACTCCTGAGTGGCATAGACTCTGTCCCCTCTGCTCGCAGGTACTTCTACTTCTGAATCCACCTTTGGGTTCCACTGGACACTGTCACCTTCCCCAGCAGCAGCATCTTCCTCAAGTCCTTCATTCCATTGGGTTAGGTTAGATGTCCGTTTCCAATGCCATTTCACACCTATGCACCCGGCTTCCCTGGTGTAGGTATCCTGGTTCCTAGAGTATCCACGGGTGAGCTGGCTCTCCAACCTTCTGTCTTCCATGGGGTTTCTTCAGGGTCCACTGGGAACGGTCCTTCTTCTTTAAATTTGCAACAGCGACTTACTCATTGATTTGTATTGAGTCTTCGGTCATGTTCCCACTCTGCACATGGCATCCGTGGGGTTCCTGGTTACTTACCTCGGGTGATTCCTTAGGTCCTCAGCACTTCTACGTCTTCTGGGTATAGTCTTGACTAGAGTCGTGGTTCACATACCACTATTTTAGTATATGGTTTGGTCTGTCCCTGGCAACCACTGTGTATTTCGTGCTACTTACCTGTTTTCTCTGCAAAGTATTACGTGCATTGTGTATATCTCCGGGTAGGAGATATTTGGATGAGTTAGTGAGTGACTTATAATAAATACATATTTTTATAACTACACTGTGTGGATCTTTTTCACTTAATCTATACGTATAAGATTACGTTCTGGTAAAACAAGCTGCTTTACACTCCTTCTGACTAAGCCTGAAGGCTGCGCTCCACACAGCTACCACTTAGAGAGCTTTCTAAGGTTGTCTAAAACCACTAAAATCACTATAACGGTTGTCTGGATAGGTGCAGGACAAAGATTCCAAATAAGAAATCATAAATTGTGATTTCCTATTTGGAATGTACTAAAATGGACTTGGTTGAAGTAGCTGCAATTTGTGCACCAACGTCTACCGAATGCATAGGCATATTGCACCCAACCTATGTGCTAATTGGTCAGTTGACAAAATACATAATCGTAGTGGGTCGCAATTCGACATGCCTCATCATTATTCATGCGGTAGGTTGCCAATTGCAGCGTACTATGATTGGCCACAATCACAGGGATGGTGGCCGCTTGCGATCAGAAGACTACCATGTCTGTGACTGCTTTTAAATATATATATTTTTTTTAATGCAGCCTGGGATACATTTAAAAAGAAATGAAAAGTTACACAAACCACTGACAGCTTCCTACTCCTGAAAACGTTCCATTCAACATTCATGAAGGGAAATGGGCCCCATGGGCACTCCACCCTGTTTGCAAATTGCTTACCACTTCCTTTGAGTTGCTTGTAAAATAGTAATGTTTTGCATCTGATTTTCAGTTGCAAAATATTAATACATATCATAAGGGATCAGTATTAGGAAGGGGCTCCCTAAACATACCGCTTCCACATACAGATTCCTTATTGTTTGGCTAACACATTTAATGATTCAGAGAGAAATCGGAATTGTTAATTGGGTTTGGTACATTCCAAAAAGTGTTTTAGCCATCTCATACTCTGAATCTGAGGGTTTGTGACTTTTGAAACACTTTCTACATGATCCCCCAAATTCCATTCTCACAGGTCTCAACTCAGGTTCAAGTTGTGTTCCACTTTGGCCACTATATTCCCCAGCCCACATTGTACAGAATCTGCAATCTGAACATCCATTTGCAGCAGGTATCACTTCAATGCAGATGAAATCTGATGCAGCATTTGGGTTTAATTCACATGTTAATTACATTAATAATGTTGGGATTGGAAATCAGCCATTCTCTCTGGCTCATAGCCTGTCTGAGTAAAACTTGTGGTCCTTCTCTACGTAGTCAGCGTATTATTATAAATTATATGTTTTAAAATAATTCATTAGACATAACGGGTGCCTTAATACATTGGTGTGTCAGTGGATAGTGTGAATCCTGAAGTCATTATTGCTAAGAACATAATGAAAACTGAAATAAAAAAATATATATTCATTTTTGGGAGCTTGTTTTGAATGATTTCCATTCAAAGATGGCCGTGAGCTTCGCTGCAGCTCGCTGGTTCACTCCTTCTTTGACTCTATCAGCCTACTGGTGGAGTGGGCATGCCCTGCAACGCCAACAAGGGGCGTGTTTAAGAGGCACTGTGTTTTTCTTCTGTGCCTGGGAATCCGAGTTGCCCATATGCTGTGGGAAGGAGAAGGGAGAATTGCAGAGTCTAGCAGGGGACCGGTGTATGCAGGAGGCTCAGGTAACAAGCAGAGGCATTGCAGCTCCAGACCTCCAAGAAAGCAGTTGTGAGACTACAGGGACTGATGCGGTCCTTCATGTGGCATTGCTGTACCTAGAAGGCAGCTCTTGAGAATGAAGTACTGTTTCTGTGGGAATAAACCCACTGGCCTTTTTTTTTATTTTCAAATAATTGAACCTCACAGCTCTATCCATTGCCTCTTCCCTAATCTGACACGTTTTTGTTTATTCTCTAGTCACTCCATTCCATGTGAGACCATTGGATTCTTTCAGACTCTCTGCACCTCCCAACGGTGCAGAGCAGGAATATCGACGGAGAAATATCTTGGGACATTAATATCTACGCAGAAATATCGTTTGGAAGAAATATCGACAACAAAAATATAGTTTGACAAGAATATCGACTGACAGGTAAGTAATATCGATTACAAAAATATAGATGTAATAAATATAGTTTACAAAAATATAGTTTACAAAAATATCGATTTATTAATAATGTTATGTATTTAGTGTTTTTAATGAAAATTGTTTGTCATTTTATGATATGTTTTGGAATTGTACTAGTTATATTGTATTTTATGTTTAATTTTGCGTTATTAGTTCCGTAGCGGGTTGTGGGTTTATAGGGGAATAGGGTGGGAAGTAATTTAAGTATATAAAATTAATTGATTAATGAATGTGTTAATTTATTAATAATAGTTTAATAATTAGTTGTTAATTAATTTCAATTAGTCAATTAATAATTAATTATGTTAATTGTTTAATTAATTTTAGGTGTGTGTTGTGGAGTTTATATGAGTAAATGGTGTGAAGGGTGGTAAGTATATCATTTTTTATTGATTAATTATTAAATACTTTTTTACATTAAATACCATTAATTAATTATTAATTATTAATTGTAATTGTGTAATTAATTTTAGGTGTGTTGTGAAGTTGATATGTGTATATGGTGTTAAAAGCTGATAATTAATTGATTGTTTATTGATTAATTAATAAATAATAATACATTCATTTTCATTAATTAATTAGTAAATATTAAATGTAATTGTGTAATTAATTTTAGGTATGAGTTGTGGATATTATAGTGTTGAATAATGTGTAATGAATTATTTTTTATTATCTTTGTTAATAATAATATAATTCATTTTGTATATTAATTATGTTTATATTGGAAATTAAATTTAATAAAAATGTTGATAGTTTTGTTTTTTATTGTTTTGGGTTCCAGCACTTTCTCTACTATTGCACTCACTGGAGTGGGAATAGTAATTTTTACCCCTCCGCTATCCAACGCTTTCCCTACTGTTGCACTCTCTGGAGTGGGAATAGTAATTTTTACCCCTACACTATCCAACGCTTTCCCTACTGTTGCACGCTCTGGAGTGGGAATAGTCATTTTTACCCCTACACTATCCAACGCTTTCCCTACTGTTGCACTCTCTGGAGTGGGAATAGTAATTTTTACCCCCACGCTATCCAACGCTTTCCCTACTGTTGCACTCTCTGGAGTGGGAATAGTAATTGTTACCCCTACGCTATCCAACGCTTTCCCTATTGTTGCACTCCTTGGAGTGGGAATAGTAATTTTTACCCCTACGCTATCCAACGCTTTCCCTACTGTTCACGCTCTGGAGTGGGAATAGTAATTTTTACCCCAACGCTATCCAACGCTTTACCTACTGTTGCACTCTCTGGAGTGGGAATAGTACATTTTACCCCTACGCTATCCAAAGCTTTCCCTACTGTTGTACTCTCTGGAGTGGGAATAGTAATTTTTACCCTCCCGCTATCCAACGCTTTCCCCTACTGTCGCACTCACTGGAGTGGGAATAGTAATTTTTACCCCTACGCTATCCAGCGCTTTCCCTACTGTTGCACTCACTGGAGTGGGAATAGTCATTTTTACCCCTTCACTACCCAATGTTTAAACTACTAATGTTTTTATTTTGTTATTAAATGTATGTATTATTTTTTTAATACTTGAGTGTGTTAATTAAATATAGAATATTTTATTTTATTCAAATGTTTTATATATGTGTTTATTTTTTACATCTATATTTTTGAGGCGATATTATTGTACTTACCTGTTTAAGTATAGGGAGTCGATATTTTTGTAATCGATATTTTTACATCTATATTTTTGTTAACAATATTTTTGTTATTGATATTTAAACATGGAACCCCTCCCAACAACAGCCCAAACTGTCTAATGTTTCATGTCATACCCCAGGCACTCCTTATTCCCCATGCCGCTGCAACTCCCTCACTCCCCTCTTATTGAAGCGCCTCGTTATTCCACATAGTGGCTTCTAAGTGTCTTCATCCCCAACTTGGTTCAGCTATTACCTCCCTCTATGGCCCACTGAGTTCCCATTTTTCTTTCCGAGTATATCTATGTAAAGCAAATTAGACATTCAGGTTATTGTAATTTTAATTCTACCTTTCTTGCCAACATATTCATTTTGTTTTTCAGATATCGAGCTGGGCTGGTCGACCCCCTGTAGCTGGACAGATGATTTCCCCCTGCAAACACAAACATTTAACCCATCTCCCTTGTCATTATTTCGGCCTTGAATTTTATAATGGCCTTGTAAATCAAACCTGGTTGTGTCCTTTCTTTATTTGGCTTTTAAAAAAACAGCATGGCCGTTTTAGAGCACTGTTTCCCTTCCCCGCATCCTGGTGGAACCACTCTGGCCCCCAGCTGCAGACAATGTGCTGCATGGCTAAATACTTATAAGGCCTCAAAGGTGAGACCGATTGCTTTGCAAATGCTTGTTGTTATTTTCAGTGGACTGTTGAGAATGACAGCCATCAAGCTAGTTTTCCACCCTAAGTCAAATTCAAACCTCTATTCTCCAAGCTAAGCATATGAGCCATGGTAACACCTCGCCCTTCCCCGTCCTAAGTACTAGGATCTTTGTTAAAGGTTTGTGATCTGAGTGTAATTTGAAAAAAGGCCCCACAGGCATGTGCTAAAGTAGTCAGTCATCATATGCACACTTACGTATCCATCTCAATCGCTGAATATTTGTCTGTATCACCCCACTCAATGAAGTAACCTTTCTTCAAGCATTCTTAACAATTCAGTTAACCTAGTGAAGTGGGCACACAAACTGTAAAAAATAGTGTGCGAGGCCCATGAATGATCGATGTTGATCTGTTTTAGTCCGTTTCGGGGCATATTTGGTCGCTTTGAGAAGATCATGTTTAGGTCAAATGCCCCCCTTCCCCCCTATGTTGTGACTTGTATATTCAATTTCTTTCTCTTTGAATCACTCATGGTTAGTCCACTCAAGACTGGATCAATTTTTATTTTATTTAGCAGTATTTCTAAAGCATGAACATTCCTCCCCGAAGGGATATCACGGCACTGACCAAATGCCACAAGTTCGGGCACTATCTCACAGGGGAGAGAACTGAGAGAAAAACAATTACTCAGGAAAAATCCCAATTTTGATCCTTTTTCTGACGCTGAGATAAACATCTATATGGAGAAGGACCACGGGTAGCAAATTCCAGTGAGCCGCCAACAAATATGTAAAAGAGCGGCCGCCATCTCTTGCTTTGATGATCCATGTGGTCTTGGCCAAGGTTGAATTGGAAGATCTCAGATTTCTAGAGGAGTATAAAAATCCAGATTAGCAGGGCCTGAATTATGTAAAGCCCTGTGCACATGACACAAAGCTTAAACGTAGCTCTTTTTTTAATAGGAAGCCAATGAAGGGTTTTTAGACAAACCGAGGCTGAGCTATATTTGTCTCTTTTGCAAATCAGCTTTGTGGCCACATTCTGAATCATCTGAAGTCGGGTGAAACGGTACTCGGCCATCCCCATGTATTGGACATTCCTATAGGTCTGTCTACTGATTACAAGGGCTTGGACTATGGTCCTGTGCCGCTTTACTAGGAGCCAGTGAAAGAGTATTCTAAGAAGTTTGAGCAGGCCATAACATTTTCTACAAGTGGCAATGACCTGCTCCTGCATTGACAGGGACTCGTCAATCAAAACACTAAGATTTTTGGCAACTTTCTTTGACTTTGGTGCAGGACCCAACGATACCAGTCACCAAGAAAAGCCCCAGATTGCTGGGCGCCTCCATGTAGTAGAAATCGATTTTTTTTCTGCATTCAACTTCAAGGAATGTTCTTTCATCCTGTTAGCCAGCTCAGCAAGACATTTGCAGAATGTCATCGTACTTCTCCCCTATTGAGACGACTAACTGAGTATGATCAGCATAAGAGCATATTCGAAATCCCCACTTGCGAACAGGCTTTTCAAGGGCATCAACATAAACATTATACAGGGTGGGGCTCAGCGAGGAGCCTTGCAGTACCCCGCAGTGGGAACTAAGGGGAAGAGACCTTACTGTTTTCAGCTGAACGGCCTGGGTCTTTTTTTTATCCAAGAATGACCCACACCATTGTAGAGCAGAGAAATGGAGCACTGCCTCATGGAGTTTATATATTATTTAACAATGCGAAATGGTGTCAAATGCCGGTGAAAGATCACGTAGGATCAGGGCAACAGCTTTGCCCTGCTTTACTTCTAGTCTTATATTGTCCAGGACAGCTAGCAAGGTGGATTCCGTACTGTTCGAAGCTCTGAATCCTTTCTGGGACGGGTCCAAGAGACCATTGTTTTCTAGGAATGTATCTATGGCTTTGTTACGCTCCCTTTTGTTCTGCCCATAAATCAGTATGTCATCTTGAAAAACCTGCAAACCTACTAACTATTAATGGAAATGGAAACTGCTTTGGCTAGTACTAAAGGAATCACAGTGAACTAGAATGTCCCCTCTTTTGTGATGCAGAGATGTTTTCATATACTTGAGATCTGAGAGAGAGGTGAACTCTCATTCAGACCCAGAGGCTAGAGAGGTCGTTCCACCTTATGGAAGGGGAGGCAGGGGGATATGCTCTCCCTAATTTTAATCACACAAGCAAAATGTATCCCAGCTACAGTATTTTATATTGAGGACTAGACGAAGAATCAATTTCTTTAAATACCCTCACACACTCCAGTAGTGCCATGCTTCATCATCGGGTTCACCCTGACTCGTAAAGGTTAGGGTGGGCTCAATCGTATTCTGGGTAGCACTTAAAAGAAGAGACCAGGGGAGCATAAAGTTTAAAAATCCTACAGCTTACTCCAAGGTATCCCTGTTTTTAGCGGAGTAGTCGGGATGTTAAAACTAAGAAAATATATGTGGGTTATTAGGATATAATGGTCTCATGACCCTAAACCGACATGTTTCAGCCCTACTCCGAGGCCCAGTAGGTCCGGGGCTTTCTTCAGGGTGATATGGCTCACCTCCCTGGTGCGTAAACTCTTGAGCTATCTGATTTTATTGGTTAAAGGCACATATCTCTGTGCATATCAGGGCACTGTATATACGTGCCGTTTTCTTTCATTTTTTTATTGTTCAACTCCAACCTGCAATTAAAAATGGGCATGTTAGTACCGATATTGGTAGTACTTTCATTAATATCAGGCCAGTGCATTATCTAGAACCCCCACGTGAGATTCAAACTTTTTGCATGTGTCACCCTGTGCACACTGTCAAGGTAGTAACAGTGGTAGTTACATGTTGTCCACCCATTTATCATTCGTAGAGTCCCTGAATGCGAACCTTTCTCACCAGGGCTCCTATAGTAATAGCCTCAGTGGATTTCCGCTACTTTAGCTGGTGTACCACTCATGTTTATTTTCATATCAATCATAGTAGCTTTTGCAAATAGTGCCGGTTTATTGATAAAAAAGACCATCTAATCTCAATACAAGAGCCATTTTTTTTGCATACGCATACCTCATATATGTGAAATGCGTGTTATGTCATTTATATCGTGGTCCAACTCGCATTCATACAAAGACTTACTTCGTCAAGGGTCCTACCCTGCTTTCATGCCTATTCGGTCCCACATCTCCTGGCTTCTTATTATCTGATGCCGGGGACTGCATGTATTTAAGAACATTTGAGCCGCAGCTGAAATCGCTCGGCTCCCGTGCCCTGCCCATGTGGGTCGCGGGGTTTCTTGCTTGACGCCCATGCGTGACGCGTAATGTAGGAGACCAAGGTGTTCTTAGAGGTTGCCACAGGTGACTGTCCGGACATATCAGTTCTCCAGCAGCCCAAGTGCTCATGTGATCTGTAGTTTCGTTTATTATTGTAGATGTCGGCAATGTAAGAATGTTATTTGTAGTGGTATCAGTTACTTATACAAGCAGATTTTAAGTTTAAATGTATCTCTCTTCTATGCCCAGGTGTCAGAACAGACTTATTCTCGGATATCAATCACTCTATGAGGAAAAACTCTTATGTGATGTACTAGTTTATTCTATATGTTCCTTCTGGAATAGTGTCAGTGTTATCTGGAGACGTTGTGCTTGTTTGTTAATAGTAAATGTAGTCTTTAACTGCTGGGAGTGTTGAGCACACACTTAAAATCATTATTCCTCCTTGCACCGTGTTGGTAGTATTTACTGTAGTAATACTTGTATTAGCGTGTAGTGTTCAATGTTGTTGTCATAGGCTTGTGCCTTTATCTAGGAGTCAACTGACTCCACGGGATATCGTCATTGAGTCCTGACCTATTTGTGTTAAGTCTGTAGACCCACCGTTGCTCTTTCTCCAACAGTTTCTGTGTTATTCCTATGTCCCAGTTTACTTTCTCTATCACTGTCCACTTAATATCTTGATCAGTGTGTCCTTTCTCTTCATTGGACTGATGGAGCAAGGATTCGCACGTACCGCGACTTGCTTGAATTCATGAACCTCAAATAACCCTAATAGCCTTAATCAACCTGTTTGTCTTATTAATTTTCCCTTTATTCTGACATCGGGGTGTCCCAGTGACGCTTGCTTATGTGTTTACTAATCCTAATTCGCTTGCTGCTAAAATGGCCGCTACTACGCGGGAATTTCTTCTGCGCATGCGTCGGTCACACTCATGTGACGTGACGTACTCGCAGTTCTGGTGGGAAACCTTTTGCATTGCGCACTAGACTTAAGATGGCCGCTTTGTGTCCTCACATGCCTGATGCTTGTATCGCTGCTTTCGCTATACTGTTTGTTCCGCATTAATCCTAATGCTATAGTTATTATAAAGTAAGAGGGGTAGTATAAGGATTCATGGTATACAGTGCATTCATTTTTTTCCTGTATTCTAAAACTGTTCTTTTCTATTTTATGGTACATTACGAAATATGGCCTGCTTTCCCTTGCCGCTCTCCATCTTGCTTGAAACTGAGTCTGCGCGAGATTCGGCGAGTCTCCAGAGCAGATGACCTTCGCAATACTGCCAAGGAGCTGACTAACTGAGCCGATGCTCCTGGGAACCTCACCTTATGATCCCCAGAGAATTACAATGTATTTGTAAATAGAACATGTATTGTTGTACAAATCAAGATGTCATGTGAACCTGAAGTTCGAAAGGCGTGCCCATAAAATGTAAATTAGGGGCTTGAGAAAGTCAAATCCTAGCTGGTGTGATGACCTGTCCTTTCTTTCGTCCAATCGAAATTGGGGATTCTTACACTTGCAACATTTGGGGGGTGGTACACTGACCCGAAAAAACAGTATAACTAGCCTAGTTTTAGTTAGAGATTTTGTCCGACTTGTCCGAATAGCTGATCTGTCACTGACCCTACGCACTCAATAGCTGATCAAGAAATGGAGGTGCTGCGGAGCACTCTGTCCGACTGACTCACAGACCCATTCGGGGTTTTGAGAACCTTAAGTGCTGGCGGAGCACTTTGCTGGGGAATTCGAGAACCCAATCGGGGTTTTGACTGATAGCAGAGAGGGTGTAGCGCAGGCGTTGCAACTGAACTGCGGGTGCTGGTCTTACCTTGGTGGTCCTGTCCTGATCCTAATCGGGTTTTCCTCTCCTGGGTTTCCATTCTGCACCTGCTGGCCTACTGGCGACTGTATTTCTTGGGGTTCCTACTGTCCTTAACTGACCCGTGGCCAGGGTTGGTCTCCACACTGTTCTAGGTGAATATAATTCTGTGCGGGAAATACACTTACGTTCTTTTCGCTCTCTTAAACTGCTAAAAGTTTTATATTCGCACTTTGTTCCTTTTCTTACCTTCCCTGTGCTGACCAATAATAAAGGTTCTGTTTATTAGCATGTTCCATTTTCTTCCCATCCTACGTAAAGGTGAAATACTACTCATGAAATAGATGTTCCTTTTCTTTACCCTCCTTTAGCCAAAGTAAAGTGATTGCTCTGGATTATTAGCGTGTTCCACTCTTTACCTTCCCTATAGCTACATGTTACCTTCAAAAGCTCTATAGATTATCACCTGAACGGGAAGCTGACACTGCCCATTTTTCTTCTCATCGAGCCTGCATTTGCTGCCAGGGCTGCTCTCCCTGCCGGCCCCGCCCACCCGCCTATCACATCTTTTGTTATTTAAAGGAAGCCAAGATCCCGCTGCGCGGGAGCGCGCGGGAGCGCCCGGGGCTAAGCCCGGGCAAAGGGCGGGCCCTCTGAGGCCCTCGTAGGCCAGAGTAGGCTGGGCTGGGCCCATTCTCCAACGTCTGCAGATCGGAGCCCTTTTGTCACAGGTTAGTCCAATGGCTATGCCATCTGAAGAGGGGACACCTGGGAAGAAGGGAAGACTTCGTAATGGGTCACTGGACAAATATTTCCCCAAGGTCTTGACTGAGGGAGATAAGGAATTGACCATGGCTGAGCGAAGGGCAGAGCGGCGACGCTCTGTTGAAAGCCTGAAAAATAGATCCCTCACTGATATTGTTCCTTTTTCTACGTCCCAGGAGGGGGATACAACTGACATTGGGAGGGAAATCGTTAGCCAAGAAGGTTTCCCTCTTTTGCTGCGTGATTGTACCCCCACCCCTTGTATGCCTCCAGATCACATTGTAATTGTTTCTCCCACTCATAGTCTTTGTGGCAATACTGTTCCTTCGAAGCCTAGGAAAACGAAACCTAAACAACTAGTGGTAGCCCAGATACATGGCCCACCACCGAGTAAAAAAAGGAGGAAACTAAGGGTGGGGCTAGGCAAAGCAAAACCCCCCCACTCTGATTTTGGTAAAGGGCCAAAACTACCCACTACATATGTAAAGGCAACAGTGGAGGTGCCAGCAACATTAACACCTGACGCACCACCGCCAGAGGTTATTCCGCTCGTTACGGACCCAAATATAGTGGGTTCAGTTATTAATCTGGGGCCCACAATACCAAATAGACTACCCCCCCCCGTCACTGATGGGGAACTTGGAATTTCTATTGAGGTCTCTGCTCTTACCTATTAATGAGAGCATTAAGAAAGTTGAAATTAGATTGACACTAATAGAGACTGCTATAAATAGTATGGTTACGCTAACCAAGGCCCGAGGTCGGTTATGCATCCCCCTAACTACCGGAAAGAGTTCTATCCTTCAAGGTCTAACCCACAATTATTATATAGTAACATCTATCCTCTATATGGCCAGTATCCCTCTCAGGCCAATGATCAGTTTGGTTGGACTACGGTACTCCAGAGACATAACCCAAGTCACAATAGTGGGATGGAGCATTTAAGACCCTTCACCCCTCTGGACACTTGTAATAGGTTCTCGCAGCTCTCTGGTATGGAGGACTGCGATTGATGTTCACAGTCTAAGTGGGAGGGTTGTGGTCGACTAGGTTTGGAACCCCCGCAAGTAGGGGGAACTGATGACAAATGCCAGGAGGGTACCCCAGTAGTTCTTAATAAAATTAGCATCTGTTCGAACGTGACTCCCCTTGAAACTCTGGGTGTGTTTAACATCGCTGGTTGTATTGCACCCCCCAGGCAATCTAGTTGTGTGGGTGATACTTGTATGACCAAGGTGGGAACTGGGGGGGAGGGAGGGTGTGCCTCTACCAGCTCCTAATGGCCGCCGAGTAATACACCTGCTATCTTGGAATGTAGCAGGGCTAAAAAGGAAGATGGATATTCCGGAATGGCATGCATTCATCGAGAAGTTCGATGTCTGTCTGTTTCAGGAAACCTGGAGTCTGTTACCAATAGATAAATCGGGTTATACTACTTTTTTTTCCCAGGCGGCAAGTAGAGGGAAGGGTAGACCAGCAGGAGGTCTTATTGTCTGGATAAAAATTGATCTGGACTGGGACATGGCTATTCACGACCCTGACTGTAGTGATATACTGCACCTTTCATCTAGGGGCCATATTGAGGGGAATAGGCTTGATCTATTTAATGTGTATGCTAGAGGGGCTCCGGGGGATAACACCTCTGCAACCATAATGAGCTTAGATTCCGCTTTAGCTAATTGCCCTCCTGCAGCTAAAATTATTGTGGGCGGGGATTTCAATTGCACGTTTGAACCCCTCCTTGGAGATGATCCCCTAGGCACTGAGGAAGAAGACTGCAAATGGTCTATCCCACTTTTGTTAGTACCACCCATTCGAAAATGGTCCGCGAGGGCAATCCAAATGAACGCCCTCACCAGGGAACACAAACTAAGAGCTCTTATTGGCAGGTGCAATGACTTTTAATAGGCTTATGGGCCCATCCAGAATAGATTACATCTTAATGGACGTTAGTATGTGGTCTGACCTTATCGATATGGAGGTGGTACCTACCCAGGATAGTGACCATAATCCTCTGTGCAGTAAGTTTATATGGGGGAAACGTAAAGAGAGGGGGGCGAGTGCGCTAATGAAACTAACTAAGGAGATCATCCCTTATAATAATAATCGAAGATTGAAATGGGATAAGGCTCATTTAAACGAAGACCAACTAGGGATCATTAAATCCTCCGTTGAGGATCTGCATCGGGTCTTGGCGGTAAGGGAACGGGAGGATGGTAGTGCCCCGAACCCTTCCTTTAGCCTTGATTCTGTTTACAAAGCCACGATAGACCAAGTGAGTCATTATTTTATTTCAAAAGGGAAAAGTTGTAGACCGAACAACACGCCGCCCATCTCTAGCAACCCTTGGTATTCGGCCCAATGTAAGGGGAAAAGGAAAAATTTGACAGCTGCCCTACTCACAAAGAATCCAGTACTAGTTAGAGCAGCTAGGAAGGATTATTTGAGAGTAATAGCACTGGCCAAACGTGAATGGGAGGAAGAGCACTGGAAGAATTTAACAGATGCTGTGAGCATGAGGGACACAATGTTATTTTGGGATCTAATCAACAGAGCTAGGCAGGGGAAATCCCAGCCTCTAGCAGCCCATATAACTAGCCAACAATGGTTTAACCACTTCTCAGCTCTGTATGGTGGCAGTGAAGATACAACCTGCCCCATGGTAGCCAGCGGTGGGGGAGGGGAACCCCTTGGGGAGATTGACTGTCTATGTACGGCCTCTGAAGTTGCAGTGGCTATTAGACACTTGACCCCAAAGAAGGCGGCCGGCCCGGATGGGATCCCAGGGGACCTCTTGATTGCAGAACCCCTGGCCTGGGCCAACCTTATTGCCACTATAATGAACTTGATAGTAAGGGGCCACCCCGTGCCAGACTCTTGGAAGGGTGCAGAGGTGGTCACTGTGTATAAGAAGGGGGCAAGAGATGACCCTGCCAATTACAGACCCATCAGTCTGATAGACGTAATCCAGAAAGTGGTTGGCAGGGTCATCATCTCAAGGGTTGGTGATTGGATGGAGGAGGAAAGTATTCTCTCCCACCTCCAGGCCGGATTTCGCTGGAAGGTGGGCACGATGGACCAGGTCTTTCGCTTTTTTGGCATCTATTGGAAGACAGTTACCATCAAAAAGGGCAGCCTTTATATGGCCTTCATAGATCTCAAAACGGCTTTTGACCTGGTCCCTCGTGCTAAACTGTGGGAGATCCTGGAAAGTATGGGCTTCCCCGGTATACTCTTGAGTTTAATTGTAAGGCTTCATGAGGGGAATTATGCGAGGATCAGATGGGGTGCCCAGGGTCAGTTGACAGACAGGGTACCCGTGAGGAGTGGAGTCCGCCAGGGATGTGTCATGGCTCCGACCCTCTTCTCTTTGTTTGTGAATGGAGTGGTGGACCATCTAAGAGGAGAAGAGACGGATGCTCCATCCCTGGCGGGGGAAAAGATCCCGACCCTACTCTTCGCCGATGATACTTTACTGATATCCAAATCCCCGATAGGCCTGCAAAAACTCTTGCACCGATTTAGTTCATTTTGTATAGATAGAGGCCTAACCATCAATACCCTGAAAACCAAATTGATGGCCTTTTCACCCTCCAAAAAATTTAAAAACAACTTTCTGCTTAATGGGGCCCCCCTGGAGTTGGTTGATGCATTCGACTATTTAGGGGTCCGGATAAATAGCCGAATGAATTGGAAGGATCACCTGGCTAAAATGTTATTGGGCCACAAAAGAGTATCTGGGGTGACCCTGCGGGAATATCGGGAATCAATCAGCAAACCAGTGTCACCGGTTATGGCCATTTATGAGGGCCAGATACTCCCGGCTGCATTATACGGCTCCGAACTATGGGGGTACGAAAATGTCTCTGAGCTAACTTTAGCAGAAAATAAGTTTCTGAGAGATGTGGTGGCCCTCCCTGTTTCTACCCCGTTGATCCCCCTGCGGTTAGATTTAGGTAGACAAGCTTTAAGAGACCTAGGGCCCCGATGTAGGTAAAATAGATTTACCGATTTTTAATTACCGAATTTTACCGATTCTGTAATTAAAAATCGGTAAATCTAAGGGGTGGATATGTAGGAACATCCAGATGTTCCTATTACTGAATCGGTAAATATCTGTATTTACCGATTCGGTAAATACCGACCGGTAAAGCCCCATTCATTCCTATGGGCTTTGAAGCCCATAGGAATGAATGGGGCATTACCGGTCGGTATTTACCGAATCGGTAAATACAGATTTTGACAAGGGTGCAGGGGGTGTCACTTTAACACCCTCTAGCACCCCCAAAAAAGATTCGGGGGCCATGTGGCAGGCATACCTGCCCTAAGGGCAGGTCTGCCTGTCATATGGCACAGGTGTGCATGCACACATGTGCATGCACACCGGAATCGGTATTTTACCATCAAACATATTTGATGGTAAAATACAGATTCGGTAAGGGTTGTGGGACTCAGAAGAGTCCCACCTACAAAACAAAATTACCGAATAGGTATAAATACCGATTCGGTATTTCACAGAATCGGTAAATTTACCGATCGGTAAATTTACCGATTCTGTGAAATATGTGGCCCTACATACCATTTACTGAATACCGGTCGGTAACGGCCGAAAATACCGATTTTCGGCCGTTACCGACAGACCTACATCGGGCCCCTAGTGAGGCTGCGCCCACTGCTCTTCTGGGTTCGTTTAAGAAGGACTAAGGAGCTTGCCAAATATGCTGAAGGGTTGGATGACCTAATCTCGCTTGATACCGGCAACAAAATTGGATGGCTGAATAATGTGAGGCAATTAGTCTTGCAATTGGGTCTGAGAGATGTGTGGGAGACTCAAATTCCCCCGCCCAAATTAGTGATCAAGAAGCTATATTGGGATTGGGTGCAGGCCGAGGCAACACGCAGCATGGCTGGGGGTTCACTCACGGAGCGCTTTCTTGAGTTCAAGTGGGCTAGAAAACTGGAACCCTTTTTTGACCTTATAACCAAGCCGCTAGACAGAGCCCTATATTTAAAACTAAGGTACGGGACCCTCCCGGTGCATGAATTCACTACAAGGTGGTCTAACTATGGTGGCCCATCGCGATCATGCCCGGGTTGTGCGGCTCCTAAGGAGTCTGTGGCCCACTTATTCTTTGCCTGCCCCGCTTATAAAGTGGCACGGAACATCTGGCTGAAACCTGTTTGCAGGGGCTTGAGGCTGAGGTGCCACAGACTGGCCTTACGAGTACTCTCTACGGACTCATCATCTACCACCTTGATTTGCGGGGTGGCAAAATGTTTGAGCAGTGCCTGGCTTATACGCTCAAGAATTCTGAAGATGCACTCTAGGCTACCAATTGACCAGATTGGAGATAACTGAAGGCCATCTATTTAAACGAATTGCTGAGAATGCTCGCCCGTGGCCCATATTAACTGTATTGTCTTGTGCTGTGTTTTACATTTTAATCATGGTTTTTTCTGATGATAGTCACTATCTTTTAACTTGATGAAATGTACCCTTTTAAAAGTGTATAATGTAATCTTTTATGGTGAGCAATTTTTACCGAATAAAGATATTCAACACGCTATAGACAAATTAAAGTTCTTTTGCCTTACCCACCTTCGAGGGGTATACACACTGTGACGTTCTAGCATGTTCCTTATTTTTCCCCTTGCTTTAGACATCATACTGAGTCTAAATTCCTACAAATTCCTTACTAGTATGTTCCTTGTTCTTACCTTCCCTTTATATCTATAAATGGTTGGCCTAATTTACTTACTTCATGGCTACACTATTTTTATGATTTTGGTTATTGATAGCTTACTCACTGTGAATGTTATTCTTTCTGACGATAATGAGAACTAGATAAAGGCTTTCAAAACTTCCTGAGTCTGTGGTTATTATAAAGAGTGAAAATATTATAAATGTTATTGTATTTTTGGGACTGCTTATCTATTACAGCTAGCTCCCTGATCCATTGTGATCATAGGTACCCGTGAGGAGGATTGTTAAGACGGGAACATTGGTAATAAATAGGAAGGAACAGGGTTGCTGGTGGTAGTGTGAAGGTTACCCGATTTATAAATATGATCAAATTGAATTTATGGGCCCAAATGTACATATGGTAAAAATTATAGTCGGGTGACCTGCACGCATTATCAGGACCAGATATAAGATCCTTACATTTTGCGACTCGCAAATTGCGTCGTTTTGCAACTCGCAATTTGCGACTCGCAAAATGCAATTCACAACAGTGTCTCAGTCACTGTTAGTGATTCCTAATGGGGTCGCAAATTGCCTGTCTCAATAATATTAATGAGGCAGGTGCTATTTGCGACCCCATTAGGAATGGCCTGCTCTCACGGGGATGGTGGCCTACTGGGGCCAGCAGACCACCATGTCTGTGACTGCTTTTTTTAATAAAGCAGTTTTTTTTAACGCAGCCCATTTTCCTTAAAGGAAAAAAGGATGCACTTAAAAAAGAAATATGAAACGTTTCAGTTTAATTTTTTAAGGGTAGGCAGTGGTCCCTGGGACCACTGCCTGCTCTTAAAAAATATTATTGCATCCATTCACAAAGGGGAAGGAGTCCCCTTGGGACCGTTTTCCGTTTGCAAGTGGCTTACCACCCACTTGAAGTAGATGGTAAACTGCTAGTGTTTTGCGGCTGCAAATGCGGTCACAAAACAATGGTACATTGCATTGTGACTCGCTATTAGGAAGAAACGCCCCTTCATAATTGTGTCGCAAATGCTATTTTGCGAGTCACTGACTCACAATATAGCATTTGTACATTCCAGGACCCTTTTTTGCAGTCGCAAACGGGCCGATTTCTCACAAAAAAACTGGTCGTACATCTGGCCCATAATGTACTGTCAGTTTTGTGGATGTCCTTTTGCATCGTATAGTACTCCTGTGTTCACTTCTTCGTATTTTGACATTTCTAGTGGTCATCCCTACATAGCGATGACTACATGGGCATGTGATCATGCAGACAACATTGTTGCTGTTGCAATTTGTGTGATGTCTCTGTTCCCATGGAGTGGGTAGACCTAGGTCTATTTGATTGGATTGCGTAGTAGGTGGACAAACTGTGCAGCTGCTGCATGGGAAATGCCCTCTTACTTACGGTAGGTTCCACAGGGTCATTTGTCTTTCTGCGGGCCTTTCCACATGCTGCTGTGTACCATTAAGTCCCTAATACTCCTGTTCCGTTTGAATGAGAATAGGGGTTTCTTGATGAAAAGAACTGCAATTACTGTCTCAAGAGTGGGACGTAGTAGTGGACTCTCAGTAGGGCAGGTGCTGACGAACTGGCCGCACGCCAAAACTATACCACGCGCACAACGTGGCACCTCCGCATCAACCAATGATGCTGGAGTCTGCCGAACTTTACGTCGGACCCGGAATAACACAACACACACACAGTAGGTAGTACTAAAAGGTACCCCTCAGTGTGGGATAGTTTATTCACTACATGATTTTATGTTGTTTGTCCTGATGAAGCGCCCGGATCCCTATGACCAACACTGGTGCGAAACATGTCAACCCATTTATTGAGCGGTGACCACTACTAGGTCCCACTCTTAAGATGGTAAATTAGAGTTCTTTTACTTGTTCTCACACTTGTTGACTACCCGGGTTCCTTCGAAACCCAGCGGTAGCTCCAACCACCATAGGTTTTTTATCCCAAGAAGGGTATTCCTGTCAATAAAGCTTTGTGTTGGAAACTCCCTTACCAGTTTTTACTTGCACATTACACCCCATGTCGCAACCCACCTCACTTGCACTCATCCATACGGCAGCCTCGAAAAAGATCCCCGCTAAAGCGACCCTTCGGGGGACCCATTGGGCATTGCAGCGCCAGCCCAACAAGAAGCACCGCTCAATGATGAAGCATGACATCTTCTAGTCGAGGGGATGTGTGAGGGCAACATAAACAGTCCCATCGACTGTCCACTCATTCCCCCGGCACAGGCACTCGCCACACTCTGAGAAATCATGCCTCTCTTATTCTCTAGTTTTACCAAGGAACACCAACCCTATCATTGAATTTTGTAATTGCTGCTAAGAGCACGGGCTTCTGGACCTCTTGAACCAGCTCCCTGCCCCACGATCCACCCCCCCCACCCCCCATCCCCCTCCCCCCAACCCTTTCCCTTCTGAACAGGGCCGGACTGGGAACCAAAACCGGCCCTGGCTAAGTGCTCGGCCATCCCCCCTCCCCCCCTCGCGCCCCCTGTGGACGCCGCCGAGCTCCCTGCCAGGGCCGGTTTTCGGCCGATTTTGTTACAGGGCCGATTTTGCAGCTATGCTGCAAAAACGGCCCTGTAACAAAAACGGCCCTGGGGGCCCCAAACCGGCCCCCACCCGTGCGGCGCACCAGAGGATTGCCCGGTGCCCGCTATGGCCAGTCCGGCCCTGCTTCTGAAGGGGTTTCTTATTTGAAACATACTTTAATTATCAGCCAGGGCTCAGGTCAGGCACCTGTATAGCATGTCAAAGTGTTTTCTTCTTACATTTACTGTTTTAGTTATGTACCGATAAGGGAGGAGGGAGTACTGGCTTTAGATGAATTTCCTAATTTTTGTACGGGCAGTGATATTAAAATACTGATCATGCAGGTATAAAACAGGCCAGGTAACAACCTTAGTTAGGGCGAAAACTACAGACTAACAAAGCATGACCTAAAAAAAGAATATCTAAGCAAGCAGTCAGCGTTTTGAGAATTTTGTAAGTGAAAGAAACCATATTATCTATCACAAGAAAGCCCAAGGAGAGCTTGGGGTTGCATTCAAATGATCAGAGCGCCCGGCACGTGCACTGACGCTTGGTCACGTCTCTCACGTGCAGCACGTAGGACGTGTTTTCGACGCTGGTGGAGGGCAAGTTCTCGAGAAATCGCCTCCAGCTTTGCAGGAATCTTTTGATGCCGGAATAAGTTCCAGCCAGGCTTTCTGCTCCTGGAAACTGATAATATGGTCACACATCTCCGTTGCCATGGTGACCGTTTTTACAGCACTCAGAGGCTCAAAAAAGGGCTGCAGTCGTCAGCCACAAAGCAGTTTTCCCGTGGCAGGTGCCACTTCAGGTGCCAGGCTTCTGAAATGTCTCACTCCGCGGGCATCTCGCTGCACAAAAACTGATTTTCAGATGCGCAACCGCTCTCAGAAAGGCTTATAAATAGCTGGCACAGCAGAACGGGCTCGAAGATTGATGCTTTAGCTTCTCTCGAGAGATGTGATTTGCATGCTCATCAGGCTGGCAGCGTGGCATGCTGGGACTTGGCCCTCGCGTCGGGCACAATTAAATCAATCAGGTTCCCTCTTGCGAGCAATCTCGTCAGACTATGCAAGGTACCTGCTCTGCTGCAAAAGGGAGTAGGCAGAAATGTAACATACCACAGGGCTTTAAGTGGGCCGGGTCCTGCCGGTGCTGTGCACCGGCAGTTCTAAAAAGCAGCTGCTGAGACGGGCCCCTATCGGGCTCTCCATTTTTGTCCTCACCTTCAGGGCGAAAAAAAAATTCTTTAAATCTGCAGCAGTACCACCCTTCACTGCCTTTGATGTAACTTCAAAGAGACTCGCTGTAGTACTTTCAGTCTCATCATTTCAGAACTGAAGCATTTTCCATATTATGTACAACAAAGCCATAGTTGTTGCTTATTTATCATATGCAGCTAACAACCATTGACAAAGCCAATAGTCCTGGCTTTTTGTAGGTGTGATGTTACTTGTATTATATATCTGGATGCAATGACAGAAGCAGTAAAATACCAGTTGGACAGCACACTATGCTAAGCACTGATTCTTAGTTTACGTGATGAAGCAGATAGGCGCGATAATGGAAATGGACGTGTCTTGAGCAGTGCAGTGTAATACTCATTGTATAGCACTAGATCAAGTATGCAATGTCACTCTCTTCCATGATGGGGCATTATTTGATTGCATCAAATTCAGCTTCACATTGTTGTGGCAAGTGGAAAGGATGTGATTTCTTGGCGAGATCTCTCAGCGATGTAGAGACAGGGAAAATCTGAATATATCTTGAGCATTAGGTGGGCATTCAGCCTTAGCTTCCATAATGAAAACAAAATCTGTATGGTGCCCTTCATATTCACTATTGATTGAATATAAAGTTTGCACCACAAGTTCGCCTTAAAACTATTAGCCTTCATTCTTACATTTGTCTTTGGAAGCTCCGTGTGTTTATGCAGGTGGGCAAGCACCAGTTCTGTGAGGTCATCTTTATCACTTACAAACACATAGCTGCTTTGTGTGGAAAAGACTCACTCATTTGGTGTATTTCGGGAGTGGGGGAACCTCTCATCAGGCTAGGACTGCCTTTGCCCTGTTTTTGTATGGATGCTTCTTTAGTTTTGTTATTTGTTTGTGACCTTTTGTGGACTGCCGTGCTGCAGCAGGAGTGCCTTCATTTGCATTTGCCAGAGCGCATGATACGTTCAAAAGTGACCAAATTTGCAGCATTTATGGGATTTGCCCTCAGCATCACACACTGACATGATGAAGGCTGTAGCTACACCGCTGACACAGCTTTTGAGATGGGCTTCCCATGCTCTCGACCCAGTGATATGGCACAGTGTGCTGAAACCTTACCTTGCCTCTGGAAATTGATCACCTTGGCTTGGAATTTTGCAGTAACCATGTCAACGGTCTTTTGGGTGCATCTAGTATCAGGGCCGGACTGGGAACCAAAACCGGACTGGGAACCAAAACCGGCCCTGGCAAAGCGCTCGACCGCCCCACTCCCCCCCGCCCCCCCGGGGGGGGGGGGGTTGGAGGTGCCGCCGAGCTCTTTGCCAGGGCCGGTTTTTGGACGATTTTGTTATAGGGCCGATTTTGCAAAAACGGCCCTGTAACAAAAACGGCCCCCAGGGGCCCCAAACTGGCCCCCCACCCGTTCGGCGCACCGGGGGATTGCCCGGTGCCCGCTACGGCCAGTCCGGGCTTGTCTAGTATAATGGGGTGGCCCAGTGCCCCTCAGAACCTGGGTGTATAAGAATGTGGAAAATGTTGGTTCTGTCGGGTACAGAATTGATTCTAGGTTTACTGAATAATAACCAATAGAAGTATTCAACCCTTTCAGTAATAATCAATGAAAAGGAAGGAGAAGACAACAAGCAAAAGTCAAAGGAAACACACACTAAAATTAAATCAATCTGAATTTGTATTGAGGGATCAACAATATATTCTTATTACATTATATGATGTTGAGATATCATTAGATGGCTGTCAGATTCATAAACATACATTTTGTTACAACAGCGCAAGTGATATAGTGAAGAAAGTGTGTAAAACGTGCTCAATGTGAACAAGATATATACAGTGTGGTCATTCAAAAGACATCCCTAGCTACATAAAGCTCTGAACCCCTTGGAATATAAATTTCCTTTTCACATGGGGTGGAGAGAGTAGGGTCAGGATTTTTTTTTTTTTAAGTCGGTCAGGTGAAAAGGGAGCACACCCTTCTAAAGTAGGGTACCTTCATCCCCACATGGTAGAGCCACACACACACTCAAACCCACTACCCAGCATGGGAGGTGCATAAAATAGCTCAGCTGAAGCACATATGTTTAGTACTTTGATGGATGTTAGGCAGAGTTGTTTAAATAAATTCACCACAACAGTACTCTGACAGTTCATTTGTCATTTATAAAAACTCTGCTTTTACACCACCACTCTCCCATGAGAGCTGGAGTTGTGCTACGTGATAGATCCAGTATGCTGTGCATAGTGCCAAAACAAAACCAGATTCCAGACACGAGCGGGCGGCCCGCTGAACCCATAGACTGGTATTTAAGCTATTGAAAGCCAGATGGGCCACCTTGCATTTCTATACCAAGTTCATATGTCTACAAATGACAGTGTGAACTGGGCTCTAACTGGACCTTCACATTATGTGGCCTTATTTCGCCAAACTCGCCCACAAGGAACGGGTTGGAGATCCCTGGGGTAAGCTTCAGACTCATTGGTGAAATCTTCCCACGCCCCCAGCTACTGGATGTCAGTTAATCTGAGTGGGTATATTGGAACCCTGACACAGGTATCCACAAGGGACCTTCTGAGGACAAAGAGCTTCTGCCGCAACCTCATCTTCAGGCCTTTGTCCCCCAATCCTACTGTCCATCATCTGCCTTATGGATAGCTAAAGAGACTCATCACCTAACTAGCCTGAAGATGATTGCCTACCATAGGAGACCTTTCAGTCTGGAGGTCAAAGATCATCTGTCTCTATCAGTAGTGGTTGTTGTTCAAGAAATATAGATCCTGCTCTCCGCAGCTGGACAGATAGGCTTGTAAATATATTTTATTTTCTATTCCACGCTGGGAGAATGAGGCTGTTTAACCCCTTGGGCGTGGCCGCGATTCTGCGCCTGTGCGGCGTTTTTCGAAGTGGGCGGGTTCATGACGGCCCCCAGCCGTCATCAGCACACGCCCACCACGGTGCATGACGGACGGGGGCCGTCATCAGCACCGAAGGGGTTAAACAAAATTTAGTATTGCTTTTCTGACTGGCGTCGTGCAGCATAGATAAGTTGGGGGTCAAAGAAAGGACTAGTTGGCAATTTAAGTGTGGATTGCTGAACTCTTCCTAGCAGAAATAAACTTTATTTGAACACGTTTACCTGAATCTCCCTTAATTATTTTCTGAATGGGTCATGTTGTAAGCCAACATTCCTGTGTATTTCTGCTTATTACCCACAGCATGTTGGTGCTGTTGTCAACTAAAAAACAGCTTTACAGATATTGCATTCTCCCTGCATCAACCAGTCTGTCCTCAAACTCCCTCCAACCCCCAAACCACAGCTCAGTGGATAGCAATAGGACTTAGAGACATGTTTTCCCTTCTTTTTTTCAGGAATCCTATCCAAACCTATGTCTTCTATGCAGTGCTGTCCATTCCCAGCATAAGCCATCAAATAACATCACATCATTCATTCATCCTCCAATCAGGGTGAGAACCAATAAATCTAAGCTGCCTTGGAGTTACCTTTGAATTTTTGGCTCAGTCGCCTGACCTCCTATGGCTCGACAACCTCTCCTGTTACTTGTTTAATCCATGTTTCCTCCTTTGAAAGTTCCGTTGGGATACAAAGCACTATGGGCAGCTAATCGAAGACGTTTCCATCACAGGAGGCATCCTAACTTGGGTCACAGAAGCCCAGATGCCGAAGGAACTAAAAGTCTTCGAGAAGGAAGGACCCTGAAATACCTCATCCTTAACACAAACAGCAGTCTTTCCTTCTGGCATAACATCTGCACCAGTGATGATCTACTGGATCCAGCCAGAATGACTATGTAAAAGCAAGTGGGCTCCTCTAACCAGATGTGGGAGGTGCAGGGGGCACCTAACTTCACACCAAAGATGATCTCCGGGGAGGAGACGCCAAACAAACTAAAAACATGTGCAGCCTCAGAAGGTTTGCACATGGGTATCACCAACGTCACCAGGCAAAGTGAGAGGGTGTCGCCATTATAGAATGTCCGCTCTGTTTTCACCCACTTTAGCTAAATAGTCACTAACTAAGCATGTTTCTATGGATCCAGCAATTCCTGTAGATGATGAAGTATTCAAGTACTCTGAAGCAGAGCGTCTCAGAAGGAAAGGGACATCCAATATGGGGTTGTCAGAAAGGAAAGACATTGACACTTTTAGATCATAAAACCATGATGCCTCTGCTTTAGAAGTACTCATCATGTTTGAGACCTTTCTTGGATGCACTGAGACTGGGAAGAAGTCCAGCTATGCTACATGAACAGCCAGCACCAGAAAGAAGCAGGTGACAGGCATCGAGGAAACACTACAGGCGGACTACCACAAGCATACTGCAACTGCAGGCATGGCCACTACCAGAGTAGAGCAGATGATCCATGGGGCAAAAAAAGATCAAGAAGCGTGATTCTCACTGTGGCTAGAATAAAGACAGGGAATATCCGGATTCACTGAGCTGGACAAAGAGATCACAAACAGGGGTTTGAAGCAGAAGCACCCGTAACAGAGGATACACTTAACTAATGAAAATGCAAGCTCTCAGCAAGACTACAGAAACTCAGTAGCCTATGGATTATTTAATGAGGATGGTTAACGGCTTGCAGGTCACCATAATTAACAAGTCATACACTATAAACAGTTCTGCCAAATGTACCTGCATCAACTGGAACTGCTGGAGGGCCCAACCCTCCTAAACATATACAGACAAACCCTACACAGAGCCGGGGTACGTGAGAACTCACTATTGACCACTCAAAGAGATCATTGGTACCCACCAGGAGCTGCTCAATCACACCCTCAACTACTCATGGAATGGATGGAAGGAGAAGAAACTATACATCACTGGAGGAAAATGCACCATTTTTGGTACACTGTTTCAAGGCTTGAGTGGCCCCAGCTAGATCAAAAACTTGAATACACACTTTTTGATGCAGTCAGACTGGCAAGAGACAGTGAAGAATGTTCAAGAATGTCAGGCCAGGGGGCGTGGCCAACAGCCGAAGGGAATGGTCGCCTGCTAGCACGGCTCCCTGGCCCTCGCCTGACTATTGGTCCCACAGATCCGATTTTGGGCGTAAGACTCCCTGCAGAGGGGGAGAATCGGTAAAGGCGCCTGGTGTGCACCTCTCCACCTCCTAATAGTGCCTTGGGCCAGCGCTGTGGCAACGCAAAAAAGCGGAGACGAATCCTCCCCAGGCGGCTCCGGAAAATGGCGGCCTGAGAGCGACACCGGACCTGGCCCAGCTGTGCTCCGGCGCCCTCCCTGCCTGCCAAGCCTGAATATTGCTGTTGGGAGGCCACCAGAAGCAACTGGATGCCCTCCCCAACCACCGAGGCGCAGCGACGCACTCCTGAGTGCCACACAGGGAGGTCAGGAGGAGCGGTGCGGGCGGCCACCTTACCTCGGCCTCCAATCTATGACACACCCCGGCTTTGCGGCCTATTCCCCGGCTGCTTAATGTCATCCATTGGAACTCCGCTCCTCTTCTACGGCACCCTGACGGCTCCTTCCTCTGGCCCCAGACTTTTTGTAAAGCCCCAAAACGGTGCCTGGAACGCGGGCTGCAACATGACAGCGACAATCCTCCCTTGAGTCCACCGCAGCGGACCCTGCCGCAGTGGCCTACACCTACGCAGCCACAGCGCTCCTGGGCCCTGCTACGCCACTGCGCCTCGGGCTCCCGCAATCGCCGGACTGATTGCCCACAATCAACGCGGCTCACACCGCTGCTATCTATGCCTGGCCTCCCTTCGGGGGAATTGAGGGTGGAGAGCCACATGCCCTGCCGCAAGACTGATTAAAGGTACGTGGGGCCTGCTCTGGCGATTCCCTGTAGGGACACACATCGGAGCCTTGCTGTGGGCCCACTCTTGATGACGCCTCAGTTGTGTTGGCCAGCGGGACCCCATAGGCCATACCGGGGGGCATGAACACTTGGGGGCGTATCTCGGTGTCCCCGGAGGAGCAGAGGTGCAGAGTGCAACTGACACCTCACGCTGGGCAAGCTCTCCCTGTCCCATTGCCTGACGCCATCCGTACAACACTGCCGCTGTGGTGCTCCCTGGGGGCTCACTGTCACCTTCTCCATTGTCGACGCTCGTAGGCTCAGATCTCTCCGTCCATTGATCGTGTATCTCCTTGGTGGCTGGCCCGAAGTGAGGTCCCTTATACACCATCCTGATGGCTTCTCTTAAGGGTAACAGGAACTCCACGTAGAGGCAAATTAATAAACTTTACTGGGGAGCTAAGGGAGACGGTAAGAATCCTCCATCCGATGTCCCTCCAAAGGTTGTCTCCCCAGCTGCATCGGCGAAGGCCCTAACCCTCGAGGATGTCCTAGAGGCAAAAGCGGGGGTCCGGTCCTCACTGGAGACTCGCATAGACTCAGTGAATAAAGAGGTGACACTGGTGCGCGCAGACCTCCGTAAAATGGACTCCAAAGTGCGTGATGTTGAGGTGAAAACCGCAGCGCTTATCGACGACACCTCCACCTTGCAGCAATAAGTGGCGCAACTCCAACAGCAGCAGCGACAGATGGGAGACCTCCTGGACGAGTATGAAGGGCAGGCGAGACGGAACAACATCCGCATCCTGGGGGTACCTGAGAGGATGGAGGAGCCCGCAGCTGACCTCTTTATCGAAGACTTAGTCTTGAAGCATCTCCTACCCAAAAAACTGTCGAACTACTTCTCAATTGAAAGAGCCCACAGAGTCCCGGGGGGGAAGCCGAAGCCAGGCCCCCCCCCCCGACCCATCATTTATTTATTTATTTATTTATTCAAAGTTTTATATAGCGCGAACAGGATCCTTACAGATATCAGAGCGCTTCACAAAGACAGGGTAGGGGCAGTAGGAGTCAACAGAGATAATGGGAACAGTATAAAAGTCAATAACATGGTAATAACATGGATAATAAAAAACATACATAAAACCAATCCATATACAATCAGGTAAGGAAATAATATAGGACAGCACAAGTCATTGATCCCAATACAGAGGTGTTAAGGTGGATCAGTAAACCAACGTGTATCATATCTTGGTCGGTAGTAAGAGAGTAGCGTAGTAGTGCCGCCAACAAGTAGAGTGTAGTGCCAGGGGATAGGGTGAGCAGTGATACAAGGCAATGCAGAGTCTCTGAACCAACATCTATAGCGATCAGGAGATCTTGGCCAGAAGGATGGTTTTCACCTCTTTCTTGAAGAGTGCCGTGGAGGAGATACGCCTGGTTTCAGGAGGGAGCGCATTCCAGATCCTGGGTGCCATTCCTGAGAAGGAGCGCTTGTAGGTTTTCGCTTTCCGGAATCTACGAGGTTTCAGGAGTAGATTTTTTGTACTCCTATTGGTTCTCGAGCCTCCTGATATAGACAGCTTTTGAGCGAGGTAGTTGGGTGCCTTGTGGTGCACGGCCGCGTGTGTCATAACTGCAATTTTTAGCTGTTTTCTGGCTTCAAAAGGCAGCCATTTTAGAGACTTTAAGTCTGGGGATATGTGCGAATGCTTTCTAGAGCCAGTAATGAGTCTCGCGGCAGCGTTCAGGGAGGCTCTTAAGGGTGCTGTTGTGGATAGCGGGAGACCGCTGAGGGCCGCAATTCCGTAGTCTATTCGTGGGATGACTAAAGCTTGTACAGCAGTTTGGAAGTCTTTGGCCGGGAGGAAGGGTTTAATTTTCCTCAGCGTGTTAATTTGGAAATTAGCTGCTTTTGTGGCTTTGCCGACGTGCTGCTGCATGTTGAGCTTGGCGTCGAGTGTGATGCCTAGGGATTTCGCCGAGTCCACGATGGTAGGTTGGACATTGAGTGCTGTTAGGTTGTTGAGCCAGGTTTGGGTGGTGGAGATTTTCGCCGGGGGTGAGATGAGTAGGAACTCAGTTTTCAGAGCATTTAGTTTGAGGTGATTATCGGCCAGCCAAGATGGGGTGTTAATAAGCGTGGAATTCAGATGTTTGATATCTTCCGGGGATTGTAACTTTAGATAGAGTTGTGTGTCATCGGCGTACATATGGAATTGAACATTGGATGCTTGAAGCAAGGTGGCGAGCGGTTCCATAACGAGGTTGAACAGTGTAGGGGAGAGGGTGGATCCTTGTGGAACACCTAGATCTGCAGGCATAGGTGTAGATAGCACATTGTCGATCTTGAACCTCTGAGACCGGTTGTGAAGGAAGGACGAAAACCACTTGAGAACAGTTCCCGATAGCCCCATTCGAGTACTTAGCAGCTCCAGCAAGTTCTCATGTTTGACCGTGTCAAATGCTGACGAGAGGTCAAGAAGGATGAGGAGGCAGGACTCATTGCGATCCAGAATTTGGAGGGCGTCATCAATTATGTGTGTCATAGCTGTTTCCGTGCTATGTTTCGCTCTGAAGCCTGATTGATGAGGGTTGAGGAGGTCAAATTGATCAATGTGTTTTGTTAGTTGGAGTTGTACACATTTCTCCAGCAGTTTGGCCAGGGTGGGGATATTGGTGATGGGCCGATAGTTGTTTAGGTCAGACGGATCAGCTGTAGGTTTCTTGAGTATAGGCGTGACTGGCCCCACCTTAAGGGAGTCTGGGATGTGGCCTTGTTGCAAAGAGCTGTTGATGATCTTGGTCCAGAGAGGGAGGAGCAAGGGGATAAAGTCTTTTACAGCATTAGCAGGTAGAGGGTCTGTGAGGTGATTAGAGGGCTTCAAGGTGCAGAGCAGTTTGTGTATTGCTTCTTCCGAATAGGTATCGAAGTACTGCCAGGATGCCTTGTTTTTAGGTTGAGTGTCTGCCATTCTGGTGTGGTTGGGGTATCGGCTTACATCCATGATGAGGTCATTTCTTATGTTGTCAGTCTTTAGTTTAAAGAAAGCAGAGAAGGCTTTACAGTGTGGGGTGTCATTTGTTGTGCTGTTTGATTGTGTGGGTTGTGCCTTTGTTTGGGTCTTGATTAGCTCGAACAGTTTTCTTGGCCTGTTCTTCGCTTGGTCCAACTGGCGGCTGAAGAAGTCCGACTTTGTGCGCTTTATTTTCCTAAAGTAGGCATTTCTCTTGTTCTTAAGCTTTTTGAGATGCAGTGCTGAAGGGTCCGATCTCCAGGTGCGCTCTGCCATTCGCATATTACGCCTTTCGTCATTGAGTCTGTCATCATACCAGGGGTTAGAAATTTTGGTGGAGACTCTCTTCAGTTGCATAGGGGCGACTTCCTTGACTATTGTATTCATAGAGTCAAGGTAGTGGTCAGTCAGTGACTGAACATCTGAGGCACCTGAAGGGGGAAGGAGGAGGTTGCTGATGTGGGGAGGTAGGGTAAAGGGGTTAAGATTCTTCAGATCCCTTTTCCATGTTTTGGATTTGATTGGTTGAGTAGGGTTAGGTTTAACTTTTTCGTTGATAAAGAAGGTGATAATGTGGTGATCTGACCAGTCGCAGGGTAGAATCGCCTCCAGTTGAATAGCGTTCTCTTTGGCAATGATGAGATCGAGTATCGCGCCTTTGTCGTGTGTTGGTTTATCGCATAATTGGGTGAGGTCAAGCGCATTGAGGAAAGATTTGAGACTATTCACCACGGTGTCTTTCTGATCGTTCCAGTGGAGATTGAAGTCACCCAGGTAGACTTGAGTGGTCTGCCGACCGGCATTGGAAGTGATCAGGTCCATGAATTGTTGGGTGAATATGAGATTGTCACCAGGCGGGTGATAGATGAGATGTAAAGCACAGACTTGTTTGCCCTCACTGGTGATGTCGAGGCAGAGGAGTTCACAGAAGGAAAGGGAAGGGGAGGTGACTTGAGTAACGGAGAGGTTGCTCCTAAAGATGCATGCAATTCCCCCGCCCGTCTTGCCAGGAGACCTGTCCAGCCTAATGATGTGATAATTGGGGGGGACTAGTATGTCCATAATCGGGGTAGAGGCTTCAGTGAGCCACGTTTCCGTTAGAATGGCTAGGTCCAGATCCCTTTCTGAGACGAGATCCGCGATGTCGGAGGAATGTCTCTGGGCCGATCTGCAGTTTAGTAGGATGCATTTGAGTTTGGGAGAGAGTAGGGTGGTCGAGCTTTCTAGTGTGAGGGGAACTTTTCTGAGGTTGTTAGGGACGGAGCCTCTGTTGTTGAGTGTTGGGAGCCTCAGAGGGTTTGTAAGAATTGTGGGTATGGGGATGTGTGAGTTGGAAAAATCTTTTACCGGACCTGGGCCATAAGAGCGTAGGAGAGAGCATAGGTCGCGGTCCGACAAGGGGTTGAGAACACGACGGGGGCGGTGGGAATTATTGCGAACGGGGATAGTAGGCCATTGCTGGTGTCGTCGGGGGCGAGGGTATGTAGGGAGGGTGCGTCATTGCAAGGGGCTTCAACTTCAGAGACCGGGACGTCATCCTCCAAACGGCCAGGGCTGGTTCACCGTTAAGAATAGACAATGCCCATATCACATTCTTTCCAGACTTCACGATGAAAGTCCAAGCCAGGAGATGCAGCTTCTTGGAAGTTAAAAAGGCGCTACGGGACCAACACATAAAATACTCCATGCTGTTCCCGGCCAAACTGCGGGTGGAATCGGAAGGAAAGGCCTGCTTCTTTTTGTCTCCGAGCGAGGTGTGTGTCTGGCTGGAGGGCTGGCGCCAGGCGGGACAGACTCCAGGCGGGCATAGAGCATCTGGTGCCCGTTCCAAGCGAGATCCACAACCGGAGAGCCCTGAACTGTTTACTGCGGTCGCCCAGGATGAACAATGAGATCTCCAGAACACTTGAGGGTGGACTGTTGAAACTCCCTTGCTGATGTCGTGTGGTCCAGATGGTATGCTTCTTCATTTGAGTGACAGTGGGCAGCCTGAGCCATGTGATTTGATTCCTTGACCCAGTTGTCTCCCCCCCTTTTTTCCCCCCCTCCCTCCCTCCCCCTCATCTCCCTGATGGCTTATAATTGTATTAGCGCTAGTATGTACCTGATATTGAATTAATATATCACAGTCGACCATGCTCACCGCAAATGACGCCAGAACACAGGGTTGGACTGCTGAACCTATCGCGCTGTGCTTATCTCTCTTATCTAGGGCTGTGCGGATTTTTGAATTGTAAGACGGGGACTATCCTAGGCCCGGTGTTTAATTTCTCGACCCTGTCCTCCCCGCCACCTTTACCCCCCCATCCTCCCTTCTCTCCTTCTCTCATTCTTCGAAGGCTCTGGCTTGCCATTGGACTGCTACGCTCCCTATGATATGCTCTAGTGCACACCAAGTTTCATTTGACTCTTGAAGTTCATCGCCCAAAAATGACTCCTCCACTCTCAGGCGAGAGGTATCACAGGCTCACCAGCCACCCCGTTTATGGTTGGGAGGGCTATCCCCAAGTTGGGGAGTGGATAGTTTCAGGTCCGCGGGCAGGGAAGCAGGGTGGGGGGCGACACCGGGTTTGGGGTTGTTTGTTCATTCTGTTTTCGCTTCACACATCCTATTGCAGGCTTGTATTCCATCTCCGATCGTGTTTTTTCTTTTATTTTTTTGTTTGTACTTCTTACAGACTATGGGCATATTAGACACTGCCGTCCGGCCTCAGTTGCCACCCTATCCTTTATGGATGCTTGTCCTTGTCCCCGATTGGCTCAGCCTCTGGCTGCAATCCTGCCCCCACGTCCTTTACTATACAATCCACCATGACGCAATCCCATACTAGGGCACTCACCCTCATGACATGGAATGTCAATGGTCTTGGTAGCAAGATAAAGAGAGGAACGACGCTGCAATACCTCAAACGTCATGCTCCTGATCTGGTGCTACTTCAAGAGACACACCTGATGGGCAACATGTGTCGGGCACTCCATCGTGGGGGGTACAAACTATTGGTGCACGCTGGTTTCACCTCTGGTTCCTGAGGCACTGGTATCCTTGTCAGGAAAAACCTTTCACTAACCTGTACAAAGACGTGGGCTGACCCCCTGGGCCGCTTTGCGGTGTCCGAGACCACATGGGAGGGGCGGCACCTAAACATTATTTCGGCCTACATCCCACCAGCACTGAGTAAGGATGCCCTGACGACTTTAGAACGACTGCTATTAGACCTCCCCCAGGGAACACTGGTTATTGGTGGAGACTTTAATATGACTATGGACGACACTAGAGATAGGCACCCCCAACGGAGCTCCCATAAGCAGAGTTCGGACCTTTTGGACTCTGCACAGGCGATGGGGTTGGAGGACCTCTGGCGGACATCACACCCCGATACCCCTTTTTACACGCATTTTTCCAACGCCCACAACAGAATGTCCCGTATTGACTATATGTTGTGCCACACAGCAGATGTTGGCCTATTTCGCGAACCAAAGGGACTTCCCCGAGGTATCTCGGATCACTCTCCTCTCATTGTCGAACTCACCTATCATCGACAGGTGACCAGGGGTCCCATAGTTATCAACCCATGGCTCCTGAAAATTCCTGACATTAGAGACGGCCTGCTCAAACACACTGAATATTACTTTGCCGAGAACCTTGGCTCGGTCCAATCGGCCGTTACGATCTGGGAAGCATACAAAGCAGTCATTAAAGGGAGGGCACTAGCTCTTAAATCTGGATATTAACACAAGCAGGCTGAACAGCTGCTTCGGACTGAATCAGAGTTGCTCCGCCTAGAATCTGACCTCAACTCTACCCCGTCCGATGAGACAGCTATCCGTCTTTGACTGAAACAAACAGAATACCAGATGATGGCCTTAGAAAAGGCCCAAGCAAAACTGTTGCAAACCCGCCACCGGGTCTATGAGCTGTGAGACAGGGCAGGTAAAATGCTCGCTTGGCTAGAACGCCGCGAACAGGGCTCTAGATGGGTTCCGCTGCTGATTCGTCCTGATGCCTCGCACATCACAGACCCACTGGACATTGCTGAGGCGTTTGCAGACCACCTAGAGGAGGTCTACTCCTGTAGAGCATTCTACTCAGCAGACGAATCCCGACTCCTTTTGGAGGAAATGCAGTTACCCACTCTCTCCGACTCAGATAGGGAAGAATTGGACGCTGCTCTCACAACCGACGAGCTTACGAGCGCCCTCTTTGCTATTAACTCGGGCAAGCCTATGGGGCCTAATGGTGTCCCCATTGAATTTCTCAAGGGGATGGCCCAAGAAGTGATTCCTCACCTAAAGGCTATGTTTGAGGAAAGTCTTGAACGGGGCAGTCTGCCGCTAGACCAGCGCCTGGCCTCAATAGCAGTCATTCATAAACCCAACAAGCCAGCCACTGATTGTGGCTCTTATAGGCCGATTTCTCTCATTAACGCTGAGGTCAAGATTCTGGCCAAACTCCTGGCTACCAGACTCCTTACAGTCCTCCTCTCCGTAGTGCATGACGATCAATCGGGATTCCTTCAGGGTCGGAACGCGGCATTAAACCTCCGCATTCTGCATAACGTATTGGGCAGGCAACCTTACATACAAGAGGATACCTCAATTCTGTCCCTTGATGCCACTCTAGCAGTCGACTCCATAGAATGGTCCTACCTCTTTGAGGTCCTGAGACGTTTTGGATTTGGCCCGGTTTTCATCCAGTGGGTCCGATTGCTCTACACCGACTTGTTGGGCCAAGTATGGGTCAACGCTCATACTTCCAGACAATTCCAATTGCACAGAGGAACCAGGCAGGGCTGTCCCCTCTCTCCCCTCCTATTTGCACTCACGTTGGAACCCCTAGCCCACTGGATCCATATGGATGCCTTCATTAAAGGGTTGAGATGGAATGACGACACGATTGATAAAATATCCCTATATGCAGATGACATTCTTGTATATGTTTCCTCTCCCAGATCCTCCATCAACAGCCTATTTCATGTCATTAGGAATTTTGGAAACTACTCGGGTTTCTCGATCAATTGGTCCAAGTCAGCCCTGTTTTGTCTCCATGGCCCTCCACCCATTCTTCCGAGAGAATTCTCCATCGCGGCGGCCAAGGGCGGCTTCAAATATCTAGGTATTTTTGTTACTCCGGATCCCAAACTCTTTTACGAGCATAATCTAAGAGGCCCACTTCAGAGGCTCCACAACGACATTTTCCACTGGCGTACGTTGCCCCTATCCCTCCCTGGCAAAGCGGCTCTTTTCAAAATGTTAGCACTCTCGCGTTTTTTGTATGTCCTTCAAAATTGTCCATTCCCAATTGCTGACTCTTTCTTCCGTGCATTGGAGGGTGATTTGCGGCTCCTCCTATGGGATGGTAAAGCGCCTCGAATTGCTCTGAATAAACTAACTCAAGGATGGTACGATGGGGGTATCGCCTTGCCAAACAAGCGCCTCTATTATTTGGCCTCCCAACTGGTGGCCACCAACTCCTGGATCCATGGATCACCTACCAACCCGGCCTTTCATTTAGAACGGTATCAGACAGGACGAGAGGGGTATTTAGGCGCCCTATATGGCAAATTCCCCCGAAATCGCTATGTGGGACCCATGACACAAACCACTGCTATTTGGCACCGGGCTACCAAGAGCCTGGGTTGGTCTGGCGTGTTTACTCAAGCTACCCGCTTTGGGCCTCACAGAGGCTAGGTTCCCTTTGTCATCTAAAGTGATTTGACAGATGGGACACGATAGGCATCTCCGCCCTAGGTGACTTGATTCACAAGGGGAAACTATTGACTTTTTCCGAACTTCAACAGAAGCACGAACTTGCCCAGTCCGAGGCATTCAGGTACCTCCAAATTACACATGCTATCTCTACCAATGTGCCAGACCTCTCCTCCCTTCCAGAGGCCTCTGACCTAGAAGATAGGCTACTCTCAGAACCACTCCAGACAAAGGCAATATCATGCACGTATCGTAAACTATGCAACAATATGCCCAACTCTTTCCAGGCCCTATGAGACAAGTGGCAGAGAGATGTGGGAGACCTAGACGATGACGACTGGAGATCGGCACTTATGTCCCCCAGGGAAACGGCGATAAACCACCGCTTCAGGCTGATCCAATTGAAAATTTTACATAGAACATATATGTCTGCCCCCCCTCCTGGCCAAATTGGGAAGACGCCCGGATGAGATGAGATGTGTCTCCGCGGCTGCGGCCTCCCTGGCTCCTTTTACCATGTCCTGTGGGAATGTCCAGTTATCCAACAGTTTTGGGACAGGGCGGTTTGTAAAATGACAGAAGCGGTAGGGACGCCCGTTACTCTTTCCCCTAAGGAAGGGATTCTTAATATATGGGGTGCTACAGACCTCACGGAGGTGGAGCTTCAGTGGGTAGCCTTGGGTATCTTGTTGCTGAAGCGCACAGTGGTGATGCACTGGGGTGCCCCCCAGAGGCCTCTCCTGGTGGGTTGGGTGGCCGAAATGGACAGATGCATGCTGGCTGAAAAATCTGTATTTAAGACCAGAGGGTACCCCAGGAAGTGGGATAAAATGTGGGGACACTGGAACGTGTTTAGAGGCAAGATCTGTACCTCCCCCTCTCTGGAAATGACAATGGATAAGGCTGGATCGAGACGGTGTAATGATCTTTAAAGTGCCTTTTTCTGTATATGCCTGATATATTTGATTCTGTATTGCACTGCTTAACTACTGGATGATGACTCTGCTGTTGTTTTTCAATAAAATATTAAATCAAAAACAAAAAGAATGTCAGGCCATTTCACGAAAGTAGCATCCAGTCCCCATCCCTGCTTGAGTATTTCAAATGGTGGCAGGGTCACATCTGTGAGCCAGAGTTAGATTCACAGTAAAGTGGCATCCCTCTAAAGAGACCTTTGGGCTCGTCCGGCAGCAGGCCACATTTCTCCATCTCCGTACCACATTAGGAACTATTCCATTGCCCAGACCACTAAATGTACATGCCAACTAAAGTGGTCCAAACAAATCCGACTGCTTGGTTAAGTTCAACACCTGTAAACTGAACTTTAATAATTCTAGAGAGCCTTGCTGGAAGCCACTGGGGTTCAGTATTAGACCCAAGCAGCGGAATTTGCAGATTCAGAAAAATACTAGTTTTAGCCTTCTTCTCGTTTTCTCTAGGGCAGGTGTCTCCAACCAGTCGATTGACACCTTCAGAGTAGCTCACAGGCTTAAGTTCATATTTAAAAAAGCATAGGGTCACATTTTTCTTTGACTGTTTAGGGAAGGCTGTGTTTATTTTACATTATCATCAGGCTGCAGATAGCAGGGGCTGATAAAGAGCAGAGCTCAGTCAGATTTATGACCCAGGCAGGGGCTGGGTCACAGAGCTGAACAACTGAAGCACTGAGGTATTTAACTCCTAAATAATTCCTTGCCAACTCAATATTGAAGTGTGAGAACAAAGTGATGTTTCTGAATGCTTTTAAATAGTAGGAAATTAAAATGAAAAGTTACATTAATGATTACGTTATATCTTCGTTTTGTCACGTGTCACATTTACAAATAGCAGGGCTCTTGTTCCCAGAAGCCAATAAACACTGTGCCACATTTATAGCAGAAAAATGCAGTTATCTTTTTTAGAAATTTAAAGTGAAGAAAAATATTTCTATGAAACACTCCACTTTCAATTAAGCCAAGTACATCTTAATGTTTTATTAAGCATGTTTCTTCACTTTAAATTCCTCCCATTTAAACAACTGGCTGTATTTTTCTGTTATAAATATGGCATTTTGTCTTCAGGCCTCTGGGAGCAAGGTGCCTGTTGTTTGTAAATGTGACACTGGAAATGAGATGAAACTTAAATTATGAGTTTTATGGAATACATATAAACATAAAGTTAACTCTTCAGTTTAATTTTTTCCCATTTCATAGTGTCAACATTAGACACAGCAGACATCTTGCTCCCAGTGGCTGGTAGATATGGTCCCAAATTTATAGCTGAAAAATACAGCCATTATTTTGAGTGGGAGAAATTTTAAGTGCAGAAAAATGATCGTTTTTGCAGAACGTTTCCTGCACTTTAAATTTCTCCCATATAAAACAAGCATTTACAATGCAATGGTTTTGCCTTTGTTAAAGTTAGAGCTATTGGCATTGCTCTTGACATTATTTTTATTTATGTTTTTTTTTAACATAAATAAATGGCATTGTCATTTACAATGCCACTAGCTTTATCTCTCGCAAATGACACACACAAACACACACAGAGCCCCCCCACACACACCTACACAGAGCCCCCCACACACACAGCCACACAGAGCCCCCCCCACACACACAGCCACACAAAGCTCCCCACACAGAGCCCTCCACACACCCACACAGAGCCTTCCACACACACCCACACAGCACAAGCAGGCAACAGGGGCACGAAAACGGAGGCACAAGCAGGCAACAGGGGCACACGGAGGCACAAGCAGGCAATATGGGGCACACGGAGGCACAAGCAGGCAACAGGGTCACGAAAACAAGCACAAGCAGGTAAAAGGGTCACAAGCAGGAATTGTAATTTAGACGGGGCTGAAGTGGAGAACGGTCAGTAGGGAAGTAGTGCGGCTGGTGCAGTGGTACCAGGCTGAAAGGTGAGAGGGGCTGTCTGCACCCCAGTTTGGACAGTTTCCACTACCTAACAGGGATTGGTGGGAGGGGGGTGTACTTCTTGCTTTCTTTAGGGCTGTTACTTCGGGGACGCAGTGCACGCTCTTGCCTGCTGCCTGCTGCCGCCGGGACACGACAACAGGCAGGGAGAGGACAGGCTGGGAGAGGGCAGGGAGGGGACAGGCTGGGAGAGGGCAGGCTGGGAGAGGGCAGGGAGGGGACAGGCTGGGAGAGGGCAGGTTGGGAGAGGGCAGGATGGAAGTGGACAAGCTGGGAGAGGACAGGCTGGGAAAGGTCATGGAGGGGACAGGCTGGGATAGGGCAGGCTGGAAGTGGACAGGCTGGAAGAGGACAGACTGGGAAAGGGCAGGGAGGGGACAGGCTGGGAGTGGGCAGGCCGGGAGAGGACAGGCCGCGAGAGGACAGGCTGGGAGTGGGCAGGCTGGGAGTGGGCAGGCTGGGAGTGGGCAGGCTGGGAGTGGGCAGGCTGGGAGTGGGCAGGCTGGGAGAGGACAGGCTGGGAGAGGGCAGGCTGGGAGAGGGCAGGGAGGGGACAGGTTGGGAGAGGGCAGGCTGGAAGTGGACAAGCTGGGAGAGGACAGGCTGGGAAAGGTCATGGAGGGGACAGGCTGGGAGGGGGCAGGCTGGAAGTGGACAGGCTGGAAGAGGACAGGCTGGGAAAGGGCAGGGAGGGGACAGGCTGGGAGAGGGCAGGCTGGGAGTGGGCAGGCTGGGAGTGGGCAGGCTGGGAGTGGGCAGGCTGCGAGAGGACAGGCTGCAAGAGGGCAGGCTGCGAGAGGGCAGGCTGCGAGAGGGCAGGCTGCGAGAGGGCAGGCTGGGAGAGGGCAGGCTGGGAGAGGGCAGGCTGGGAGAGGGCAGGCTGGGAGAGGGCAGGCTGGGAGAGGGCAGGCTGGGAGAGGGCAGGCTGGGAGAAGGCAGGCTGCGAGAGGGCAGGCTGGGAGAGGACAGGCTGGGAGAGGACAGGCTGGGAGAGGACAGGCTGGGAGAGGGCAGGCTGGGAGAGGACAGGCTGGGAGAGGGCAGGCTGGGAGAGGGCAGGCTGGGAGAGGGCAGGCTGGGAGAGGGCAGGCTGGGTGACGACAGGCTGGGAAGCAGAGAGGGTCTTAACTGAGAAGTCTGCCAGTGCGGAGCTCTCCGGGGCGCAGAGCAGCAGCAGGGCCCAGCAGAGCAGGGCGGGGGGCGGTAGGGGCTCGCAGAGGTGTCTCCTGGGGCAGCCGACCAGGTCCACCATGGTTTGGCTCCGAGCCCCAAGCTCACATGGTGCCAGCCCTCCTCCGGGGCAGGCGCTTCACACCTTTGTGACACTTCACACCCCTTCACTGGCCTCTTTTTAACAGAAGGCGATGGTTGTCAAGCTACGCTCCTTGCTAATAAACTAGCGGGTCAAAAAGGGACATTTGCACCTAAAGTATCGGAGAAACCGATACTGGAAACGCACACAAGGGCTGAAGTAATGTGCTTAATTAATTTTATTCAACGCACTCCAATTTAACATATATGAGATATGATCACATTTACAGGAGCACATTATGCATTTTACGGACCTTCATTTGAAAACATGGACACATAAAACGTAGACACAACCATGCATACTAAGGCCGAGGGAGACAGCCTGGCATCTGATATATTGGGTATCACCAGTTCTTGTCCTTGTGTCTCGTCCATGCAACGAAAGTACTGACGTTCTCAGATGGGTGTGCGTTTACCTATGAGCAGGGCATATAGGATCTGAATGAGGGGCTCGTGTTTCAGCCCCCTAAAGGCAGTACTGGGGATCCGTTCCAGAATCCCCTCGTAGATGCGCCGTGCCACCTCCTGGTCCGAGGGCTGAAATTCCCGAATGTAAACCCGGTCCTTGGTCCTGGCATCCTCCTCTTCAGCGGCGACAAAGGACGAGGAGACCGGGGCAGCTGCTGGCATCAAGGGCCACATCTGGGAGGAGGACACGATCTGGGCATCTTTCTGTGTGCTCCCCGGTATGGAATTGTGATCTTCAGCCACTATTTTAGTCTCGCAAACCATTTTGGAAGACGAATACATCCTAAGTCATTCCGATCCTTATGACTCGTGGGGGGGGGGGGCTCGCGCGGGGTGAGGGGGGGGGACTTGGGGGTGCGGGGGACGACGGGACTTGGGGGTGCGGGCGGGGGGTGGGGGGGGAGGGGGACTCGCGCGGGGGTTAAAAAGTTAATTTTTTTAAAATAAGAAAACTTACCTGACTGCCCGTTTCCGTGTCAGAGCAGAGGAAGCAGCTCTAGTGATGACGCGACTCTTTGCACCTGCCCTCCTCACCACATCTGTTGCCTACAGCCACCGGAAGCCCCTCTTTTTCGTCCACTTCTCACCACATCCAGTTTAGATTACAATTTACAAGTCAAGCGCCTCGAGGCCAGGCTTCCCTCCTCTGCTTGCTAACACCCTTCACAGTTTGCTACACTATTGGTTAAAGCTTTGCTGATGCATTGCTGCTCTCAAGTTGCTGCCAGTGCCAGTTTAGTTGCTCCCTTGGTTAATCATTTACATAGTTACACCCATGTTTATGCCATGGCTTTGAAAATAAATGTGGCCCATTAACACATAACATGTTATTCAGATTAACCGTACTAATAAGCACACATTCACACGTTACTACTTCGGTGCAAAGATCAAATTAGATGTTATTATCACAATTCAGCAAAAGAAGCAGGAGAAAAACACCTATGTTGCTTCACAGATTGCATTCAACTATTACTCTACACAGGGAAACAACTCCCCTAATAGTCACAGATATCCCTTCGGTGTGGTTGTACAGTGCTGAACAAATTGCAATAGCCTCTGCATCCTGATTTCAGTGAAATATGGTTACAAAAATAAATAAAGAAAAGAAACACAATAAAATTCTCCGGCACAAACCATATATGCAGGTGCACAATATATAACATGAGATTTAGTACCACAGTTGAGTTTAGGGAGGGGGGTCATGGCCTGTTTTACAATGGAAATAAAAGACAAATTATATACCTGCGTGTTTATTATATATATATGTGTGTGTTTACACACACACACACACACATACACACACACACACACAACTCCCGCTCCCAAGGAATAATTTATGTATCTCATTGATTTCCTTTTTCCTGGTCACAAGCTGATTACTCGAGTTGACAGAAAATATCCGAATACAACGAACACATCCAAACATGATACCCGGATTCACCACTAGTATTGATGCAATCAGCCTCCCCTGCAAGAAATGTACACAAAACGGGGACATTTCCATTGAAACCACGGACCACTGCAAGCCGAACACTGCAGGAATCTGCGAGGCAACCCTTCACTTCTGCATACAATTGTGCTCATTGTGCAATGTGTGCGTTCATAAAATCTCCCTCTTCTCAAGAGCACACTCGAACATGCCCTGTTCTTGTACCACAGAGAACGGACAGCCGAACAACAGGTGCAGTATTTGCATTTCTGTTTTCAAAAACATGATCCGTTTTAAAAAAAAGAGGCCAAGTATTCCATACCTAGTGTGGCAAAACAATCATGAAATATAAAAAATACATAACGGGTGACAAGTGTTTTATGGTCTAAGGTGGGGATGGACATCTTGTGAGTAAGGGGAGAGCACAGTAAATTCCCGCTTCCTTTCCCCCATCTTCCTTCTCTCCCTAAGCTCTCACGAGCTCTCGAGAAGAGAGAGACACTCGGGAGAGCACCTACCGTGCCACATTCACACGCGCACAGACGGTGCTGTCACAGGTACCCTATGACGCAGAGGAGACTGCAGCAGACACTTCCACGTGCCGAGCTGCGCGAGGCCCGCGGTGCCCAGTGTAACATGGCGCTCCCAGTGCCAGGCACCAGAGCCACGCCCCCACCAGACTTGTAATTAAATATGTGTCAGCCTCCTGTCACCAGGAAGCTTCTCGGCACCAGCAAGGGAGGTTAATCGCTTTTTTAGGGCAGTGGCTAGATTGCTACTTGATACATTATGGAGCCCCATTGTTAATCCTCCTGGCTGCCCCACTTGGCCAGACAGACTGTGTGATCCTCGGACGCTAGCTTTAGCCAAGTGTGCCTCAGTTCTATTCGCAGGATACAACGGAGAGCGGGAGGGGGGCGGGAACGGCCACACACTGACAGCGGAGGGGGAGGGGGGGGGGGGGGGGGTGCGAACAGACACACACGGACACACTGACAGCGGAGGGGGGGGTGGGGGAGCGGGAACAGACACACACGGCAAAAAAAACAAAGCACTCACGCAAGCAGGAAGGCGGGTGCCGGTCAATGCCGGACCAGATTCGGGGGCGTTCCCGGCTTTCGGCTGACGTCGCGTGACGTCGGCAAAAGCCAAAGAATCTCGGGAACGCCCCCGAATCTGGTCCGGCATTGACGGACAGGCCCCTCGTCCAATGGCTAGGCTCCATTTATGGAGCCAGCCAATGAATGACGAGGGCCGACCCAAAGCCACACTACAGTTCTCATCAGGTTTTCGCCTGCGCGAAAAAGATGCGCAGAGCGCATCTTTTCGCCAGGCAAAACCTAAAAATGGTTATATGTTTATATTATACATGTAACGATGCCACATATGATCAATGATATTCCAGTGCCACAACTCCACACAACCTAGACTCTCAGTCACCCATACACATATATCCCATTCATACACACATGTGTTCATACATCCCCAAATACCACACTCTCACTGACACACATGGCAGTCTTGCCATAGAACCCCTAGTCAAAGTATTTTGTTCAATTCATAGTATCTGGCTCTGTAGACATTAGTCTTAAAGTCAATGGAGCTGGGCGTGAGGGTGTCTGGTAACAATATGTGTGTTGTATAGCTTTCAGTAGCTCATGATACTTTTCACTGATCAGAAGTAGCTCTCACTACAGAGGAGGTTGGAGACCCAAGCTCTAGGGACAGGTGCATACACCATGACTAATAAGACACAGTAAAAAAGCGTCACAGACTCCTGCAGAACACAATAAGTACCTTATTTTTTTCAGTTTTTGTGAACCACTGCATAGCACCAAGACAAGTCTTGGAGCACTCAAAGTGGATACAAGGAATGAGGAAGGAGTAGTACTCCAGGAGATTATTGCATTCAATAAAGGATTTGAACTTTTGATAAGAACCTGCTGTTGCAACTCCTCTGAGAGCTTTGCCAAGGGCTTACCAGAAATAATATGCAGTCAGCAGAAGATGGAGCACTCCTTGTACTATCAGGCAGTATGCTGCTCAACACCACGCTCAATATATGGTTATGCGTTCTTACTGCCTAGACCACACAGGTGTGTCCACACTCAGGGTCACCCAGATTGATATGGGAGGACTCATCATGTACGAAAATCACTGCTCTATTGAGTGCCCTACTACGCCCATTGGAAGAGAGACTTGCCAGTATTGAAAGCCAAATATTTAACTTTGAACAAGTAACAGTGGGCACTTTAAATAGTTTGGTAAACAATGCTTTAGCTCAAGGCAACCCGAACTTGCCGATTATAGCAGGGGAAGTTGTGATGCACGATAATCCTGCCGCCTCTGTGACACAACAAGCTGCTGGTAACTCTGCAGCATCCACAGGGGGAACAAATGCATTGCTTAGTACAATGGGAGGGGGACCCAAGGCTGTCAAGGATACAGTGCCTAGCAGTGTAGGTGGAGTAGTGTCTGGTATTACTTCACACGATGGACGGGTCATCGTAGATACAGGTTCTAGTAAGAGACTCCGAACAGGGCCCGAAGTTGATTTGCCACCAGAAGTGAGTCCCTATTTAATTGTTTTAACAGGGGTCCCAGAAATTAGTATGCCAAACGTTGAATCATATACAACTTTGAAAAATAAAGCCACTCACTGGCTTAATGTGCATAGACCCCTTCCCCCACATATGACTACTGAAATAACTATGGTCCGAAGGGTGGCTTGGGTAGGCCGTACACCTAAAACTATAGAGGGCGACTGTGTATTGGTCAACTTTAGGGACCCACACATTGTAGACCTCATATGTAAATGGAGTCCAGCCAGCGCAGGCACAACAATTGAAGTTAGGCCTCTCTCTTATTTTTACCCCAGTAAACAACTGAGAGACCCAGATGAGGGTTGGTCTCTTGTATCACATAGTCGAGCCGAGAGGGGATGGATGAACCGGCTCGGCCACCACCCATCTGCCCACTACCAGATCCCATGCTATAATAGGTTCAGTGGCCTGGATCAGGTCGACTGACTGACTTTGGCCAGGCAGGACATGCAGGAGGAGGCCCTGCCTTGTGACGTGGTTGCCGGGGATGGCCTGGCTGTGATAGAGAGTGACCAGGTATCCGAGCTGCCAGATGCCCAGAAGTCCCCAACATTGAGAAACAGGAGTGTTGATCTCACTGGTTCGGACAGGGCAGTAGAAGACCCCCTACCAGTATTATCCTTAGCTACTACCAGTCTGGATAAACCATCGGGGAGTGTTAACATTCAACCCGATAGTACACGTCCTAGGTTGGGGAACACACACTGCATGTCCATCCTGTCATGGAACGTGGTAGGCTTACCAAACAAATTAACCTGTCCGGAGTGGGGTACCTTTGTGGATGACAGTGATATATGTGTATTCCAAGAAACATGGGCTAGGGAGGACCAAGATAGAGTTGGCTTTGCAGCATTTAACATTGCTGCACGGTGGGGAGGAAAGGGACGTCCATCGGGGGGCCTTACAATCTGGGTCGGGTTACATCTTGGTTGTTCGGGTGAGATCATCCCGACCTAATCTGATGATATTCAGTGTGTCCTCCTGTGTGGCCAACCCCCTACAAACTTGCCATCGTGAATGTTTATTCACGGCCTACAAGTGTGGCAAACGAGTCCAAAACTATCGAAGAGTTGTCTAGTTTCCTTGGCTCCCTTAGTAGGGATACACATTTCTTGGTCGCTGGGGACCTAAACTGCCATTACGAGCCACTTCGTGGTCTAAATGAGGGAGTTCTGACAGGCGAGGATGAACATTGGGGAATCCCGCCATGCCAGTCCCCACATCCGAAGTCTTGGTCCCCCCTGGCGATACAGATTACGACGTTGACCTTGAATAATTCCATCAGGGGCTGTAATGGTCGGACTCCATCTGACACTCCGTCAAAGTGCACCTTCAACAAGAAGGGCCATGAATCACGACTTGACTATATAATGGTGGAGTCATGTTTGTGGTCGAAGGTGATTGACTTCGAGGTAGTGCCTAGGGTGGATAGTGACCACAATGCACTCAGCCTGAAGATAGAGGGTCCAGGGCCTAGGGCAAGTGGGAAGGAAACTGGCCTGGATGTGGCTGAAGGGCTAACCATAACCAACAACAGACGCAGAGTCAAATGGGAGAAACTGGCGGTATCAAGAGACGCCCTGCCCAAATTATATAGTGCAATTCTACCCTCTCTCATGGAGGTGGGTTCTTTAATCTCCCAGCCTCTGGCACTAGATTTTAAAAATAATATGCAGGGTGCGCATCAGGACCTAGTAGCCTGCTTAGAGGAATTTTTCAACCCCCTGGCTCTAATAGGAGGCGTAAGGCACCTGTATCCACATGGTACAACGCCTTGTGTAGGAAGGCAAAATCAGAGCTTATTGGGGCCTTAAAAGACGGGAGAGACAAACCTAAAATTCGCTCCCTAAGATCACAATATAAAGAAACATTGAACCATGCCAGGAAGGAGTGGGACATGGAGAAATGGTCTAACCTCTCCTCCGCACTGGATATGAGGGATGCGCGTAGATTTTGGGCAATTGTCAGTACTGGTTCAGGAGAGCCTAGATCCGCAACTGAACCTAACATTGAGGCAGGGGTCTGGGAGCTACACTTTAAGACCTTATATGCCGACACAGGTCTGGAAAGCCTACCGGCATATATACCTAGTCTGGGGGAACAACAAGACGACAGGAGTTTACAGTGAAGGAGGTTTATACTGCCATAGGGAAGTTGGCCATGGGCAAGGCTCCTGGCCTAGATAGACTCCCCAGTGACCTATTCAAGGATCAACCGGCGATCTGGGCCCCTTACCTATGTGCCCTTTTCAACGCTATTTTGGGAGGCATGGAGGTACCGGGTACTTGGTTGGGAGCAGAGATCGTCCCGATCTTCAAGAAGGGCTCTCCTCTGCTCCCAACCAACTACAGGCCTATTAGCCTCATTGACGTCCCTCAAAAAATCTTCTCCCGCTTAATCCTGGACCGCTTACAGGAGTGGATCGTGGAGCGTGACATCCTCAGCCCTTATCAGGCTGGTTTTAGGAAGAACACGTTGACTGTGGACCAGATCTTCCGTCTAATAATGCTATTCTGGAAGACGGCGACATTAGAGGGTGGCAGCCTCTATATGGTCTTCGTGGACCTTCGGTCCACGTTCGACCTAGTACCCAGGGGTAAATTGTGGGTGGTGCTTTTGGGATTGGGAGTCCCAAATGCATTACTGGCGATGCTGATGAGGCTGCATGCACAAAACTATGCACAGGTCAGATGCGGGAGGGATGGGGCGCTGTCGTCCCGGTTTCCAGTTTGCAGGGGGGTCAGGCAGGGGTGCGTCCTGGCACCAACCCTGTTCTGCCTCTACGTGAATGGTGTTATATCACACCTGGATGCGGTCCCCAACAACGACGCACCCAGATTGGCAGGCAGGAGGGTGCCAGCGATAATGTTTGCCGATGACACCCTCCTGCTGTCCAAGTCCCCTATGGGGATTCAACGAGTCCTGGACGGCTTCACAGACTTTTGCCGCTGCCAAGGACTGGAAATCAAAGCTGATAAGACCAAATTTATGATTTTCAGTCCACCAGCACGGACCCGTCCAACTCCGATTCTGGGCTCGGTTAGACTGGAGAGGGTACAGACCTTTCAGTATCTAGGGGTAACGATTAACGAAAATCTTTCCTGGGGCCCCCAACAGGCAAAATCCCAATTGAAACTCTCCCAACTAGTGGGTGGTATCCTTAAAATGTCAAATTCATCGACATTCAAGCCAGTGAGCCCCGCATTGGAGATTTACAAAGTAAAGGCGATGGCATCGGCTCTTTACGGTGGGGAACTCTGGAGGTACTCCTGTAGGCTCGAAATCCCCAGGGAGGAGAGTAAGTTTATGAGGCAGTTACTTGCACTCCCCCCAAAGCACACCTCTCTTGCCGTTGAGATTGGACTTAGGGCTGAGTTTTATCCAGGACGAGTTAGCCCTGAAACCTCTGAGGTTTTGGCGCAGGCTATGGATAACTCCAGAACTGTCCAATTATAGGCTCGAATTGAAGGATGTGCTGAGCCACGGTAGCGCAGCAAAAATTCCCTGGCTTGTACTTGTGAAAAATGAACTCGGGAAAATGGGACTACCCGACCTCTGGTATGATCCAGAATGGGCATGCAGGGGGGTTTCAGGCAAAACGCTTGCGAAGTCCTTTATGGATCAAAAACAAAACATATGGTTGCATGACTCCAAAGCTGGCTCCTTGACCATCACCTTTCTAACTCTCAAACACTCATTTGGTTTTGAGGAGTTTATGAATGTCATATATCCTGTAGGAGCGAGGAAGCTATACATCCAATGGAGGCATGGAACACTACCACTAAGGCCTAACGGCTAAGGCGCTCGACCTCGGACCTGAGGATCTGGGTTTGAGTCTCGGTAACGACGCCAAAAACCTCCTGTGATTCTGGGCAAATCACTTAATCTTCCCGTGCCTAAAATGAAAGTGTGTCCTCATGTAACGTAACTGGTGCTATGTAAAGCGCTCTGATACCTGATTCGGTTCGGGTCTAGTTCGCGCTATATAAAACTCTACAAAAAAAAAAAACACACAAGCATGTGGTCTAATCCCACAAGTAACTTCTGCCCTGGATGTGGTGCGATCCAGGAGGATGAAGTACACATGCTCTTTTTTTTCCCCGCCTACAGTAAAGCCAGAAAGTACTGGTTGGTGCCCTTATGTAAGAACATGGGATTTGATAAATGTTTTGTTGCAATGAGAGTACTTAAGACTGACACGTCACTGCACATAGTCTTTGCACTCTCCAAGTTCCTCTTAGCCATGTGGTCCAAGAGATGTTCCCTCATCACAGCGGCACCCAGGGGTGATTGTATATTATGTAATTATGACAGTATACACTGAATGAAATTTGATCTTATGAATTGATTATCCTATGATCTACATTCTGATTGGTAATCTGATTCTATGAAATGTTTATTTTATGTCAATTGGTTTTATACATGTTTTAACTGCAATCTTTTATGACTGAAAAATGTCGAAATAAAGATCAAATGAATGAATGATATTCTACAAGCTTCGTGGAGCTTCAGGCATGGAGGATGACAAGAGGATTTCAGAATCGAATGCTGGACAAAGGATGACTACTTCAGACTTCTTCTTCTTGATGTGCTAAAAGAAAACCATGAATTTCAGTGAAGGGACATGGGCAAACCTTATAAACTGCCCTTGCTGTAATATGTCCATAGAAAGTTATCCAAGGTTCCCAATCCAAGTACAATCATTTCCTGTGTTGTCTGTACCTGTTTGAATCACACATTAGGATGCCTTTCCAAGTGATAGATGCATCAAAAAACATTGATTTTTAATCAAGTTCTTCACATCCTACTACTATTTTGTCCCTGTTTTTTGTTTCTAGTAGTTGGAGGTTCAAGTGGATCTACTTTTGTGTATTCTTGCATTGCAATTTTCCTTCCTGATGTCTGGTGGAGTTAGTGCCTTGGTAATAACTCTAGTATTAATGTTCATCTTCAGTTAAGAACGACAAAGCGCAAAGGAGGTTTTCCTCCTAACTGGTGCCCTTCTAAGGAGCTACTTGACACCTCCAATGTACTGTTAACTGTGGGGTGGCACCATGACTACTGGGTACAATTGCACTTTCCTCAAACTTGATGGACTCATTTATATGGTCTTGACTCCATTCCTGGTGCACCTTTCATCTTTTAAGAATTGGTTGTTTCTGTATTCCAGTGGAGCTCACCTGCGGCGGGTTCCGGAAGTGGATTCATAGGACTACTAATTTTCACGGACAGGGATAGAGGTGCTGAACCTTTGGTCAGCTGTTGTGAGGAGTGTTTTTGTGTATCCACCCCCAATTTCGTTAAACACCAAATCAAATTGAACTTAGCCATGAACAAATAATGAGCCAGAATCAGCAGAGTAATTTATCTTAAATTGTATTTCTATTTAGATTTGAATAATTAGCCAAATTACCTAAATTTAAGATAGATTAGATTTAATGAGCATTTGAAAGCTCTGCAAGATCCATATATGAAGGAAATAATCTTCCTCAGCCAAGGGAGATTTATCCTAAGGAAAATGAAGTAGTAGGGAAATCAGTTTTCTCTCATACCAACCATATTAGGAAAGTTCAGTAAGTTCCAAACGACCAGTTCCAGTTCATTGACAGAATCATCTGCCTCTGTCCTCACTATAGCGTCAATGCAACAACTGCTGTGATGTGAACCCTTTCAGCCGAAAAGGTTCAACTACGCTAGCATTCCAGCTGGCGGCAAATTGCAGTATTTCGTCAAATTTCGTGTTTTTTCTGGAAATGGCAATTGTCTGTCTCTGTACTGCAAGATAGATAAAGGGGGAGATGTCCCTTATTTCAAAATGTAGATGCAATTATACTCCATCAAGTCCAGGTTTACACCCATTGACATCACCAAATTTGTCGGACCACTGTGTCCAATTGGCTGCTCGTGATAGGATGATAGGTAGCAGGTAAAAGTATACAGATCCGAAAGAATTAAGTAATCCATTACTAGCCATTTCTTTAGAGCCACTGTACTTTGGTCATTCGATTATTTGTTGCATTTAGAAAGTAGGCAATTTCATGCTCTCATTCCTTGTCTGTGCATTCCCAAGCACTTGTCCTAGGAAGTAACACTTTTATTGCAAGCCTAGTCAAGCAAGCTACAAATGTCAAAGAAGACGATTGAGTGTTAGAACACAAGTGGTAACTTTACGAAAGGTTCCCATAGGCTTCAAACTATTCAGTTCATAAGTTCATACCAGGAAAGGAAGCAAAGTTTAAGGCCGACATGAAATACAGCTCAAGCACGACAAATTGTGCCAAAGTATGAATCTCGCATTACATAGAATGGTGCATTAATTTCTTCAAATAAGCATATTAATATCACTTCATTATGAATTGCAATTAGTTCACTTAAGTATAAGGTACCCATAAAAAACACTTAATATTCACCACCATTTCACAAATAATTTTGTAAATCTCTTTTGCAATTTAGAAGTTATTACAGCATACAAGGTTTAAAGGCGCATCACTGATACATTTTACAAAAGGCAATCATAACATAACCTTGTGTAGCATCTACTTGTCATGTCAATGTCAGTACTCACGTTTATACATTCTAATATTGTTTTCCGTTTTTCTAACACCTGAAGCATTTTATTCTCATGTAGAGGTTTTCTGTGTTATTGTTTATAACGTTTACCTAAGCATAAGTACACATGACACTAAAATGTCAGTTTTCACATCTACTTATTGACTGTTATGTGTATCAGACAACCACTTCTAACATTATGCATGCTTTTACAATGCATTATCTAAATCAGAACTTCATTTCATATAGTTTTTAAACATGAATCCTAATACACAGTTTATCGTTTTCATGTAAATTTGTGTCATAAATCATTTCCATGTAAATTGTCGTAAATAGATGAAAGGTAATATCGCTGGTCTATTGATTTAAACAATCCAAACTCCGGTTTATTATCTGTTGCAATGGTCAATTTCCTTGCCATCCACATACAAGGGTTTTGGTTATTATCCAGAGCCTTCATCTGGATCTCTGGCCCTTGTTGCAAAATCCACACTATTTCTTCATAGAAGTAGCAAAGGAATGGTTACTAGTTCATGAAGTAAAGCATTCAGCCAGTGTAGCAGTGTTCTGTCTTAAAAACTCCAGTGAAAAGACAGAGATGAGAATACGTTTCAAATTAGTTATTCAAAACACTTTTAGTCGATAATTTAAGATCATAAAAATACACAGAAACAATCAAATCATATAGAATAGCAACAATCATTATACATTAAAAAGTTCTAAAATTTCAACATGCAATAGATCATAAGATAACCCTCTAGTTCATTCTAAAATCAAACTGAAATGTTCGGGACACATATACTCTTATTATTATTCCGCACTCAAGATACTAAAAAGCTAGCGACATGAAATGTAACACGGGGACTACTTAGCAGTTGCAAATAAAGAAGGGCAGGCCTAACCTGTATGAAACCCGCCTCTCTCAAAATAGGCAACAAATACTGTTTCCTAATATTTGAGTAGTACTCGCAAAACATAATAAAATGTAAAGTGTCTTGTGCTGAGAAATTATCACATTTACAGGGGTTAGAGTTATCTGGTGTGCCCCATTTTGGAAAAAGCCCCAAACTCAGATGAATTAAATTAAAACGAAATCTCGTTAACAGGTACCGGTGGAAGGGTCGCGTTACTAGGTTAAGGTAGGGTTCAAGTCCAGGCGAGGTTACTAATGCATAGTTCGTTCTTACGGTGGGTTTTATCATTTCAACCTCCTCCCTCTCTGATGTAAGCAGATTCAACAGATCAATTTTTATCTGACTTATGTCCTCTCTCTTTATACACTCAGGGAAAAAATAAAGTTCAGGTCACCCTAATTTAGATAATGTTGATTTAATATACGCCAGCCAGGGGATCCTGCTGGCTCTATCCAGGGCGAAGCAATCTTTTAGAATCAAGTGGTTCAATGAACTTTCCTGGTTAAGCCAGGTCTTAAGCCAACAGATATAGGGGGCGATTTTTATTAAATCTGTGCCATACCCCAACCCCATTTCCGTATGAATAGAAAAAGTTGGGGTGGACTGTGGCACTGATAACAAAGATCTTAAAAATTTGTTTTCGACCACCTGAATTCTATCTTGTGGGGTATAACCCCAGATTACTAATCCATATGTAGCAATTGCTAAGCATTTTGACTTATACACCTTTAGAGTTGCCTCCATAGGTCTAGCCCCCAACCGTTTTGTAAATCCCAAAAGAGCTGAGTAGGATCTAGCTAGTGCATTACATTTATATTTTTGTTGGGGGCCCCAGGTCCCTCTTTCGTCAAAGAGGACCCCATGGTATGTAAAAATGGGGACCCGTTTTACCTCTTCATCACCACAAAAGAACGATTTCACTTTTTTCTTTCTACTACACTTCCCTACAATCATAACCTGGGATTTTTTGGTATTTATTTTCAGCTCAAGGGACTCCATAAAAATACCGAAGGTATCCAGCAATTTTTTCAAACCAACCCCAGAGCGGGCTACAAGGACGGCATCGTCCGTGTAAAGGAGAACCGGAATAACAGTTTCTCCCATACGCGGCACGGCCTAAGAAGCTTCTCTTAGAGCTGGCTCAAGTGCATTAATGTATAGCGTGAAGAGAAGAGGGGCCAGTATGCACCCCTGCCTGACCCCTTTCTCTGACCTAAAGTGTCTAGTGCATCTCCCTTCCTCGGTAACCCTAACTGATGCTAAAAGCCCACAATGAAGGTCTGCTAAAAATGTGACTAGAGGGGGGTCAATACCCAAGTCCATTAAAATTTTCGACAGCTTGGACCTGTTCACCAGGTCCAAGCTGTGGAAAGGTCCATAAACCCCATGTAAAGGGACCCATCTTTGGCTATGGTGTATTTACTTATTAAAAGCTGTAGGTTATGGCACTGGTCGAGGGTGCTTCTCTTTGATCTGAAACCATATTGAACATTTGATAAAACCACTCTCCCCTCCAACCATACCGTCAGTTTAAATAAAATAACTCTTCCCAAGATCTTAACTGCTGAATCTATCAGGGAGATAGGTCTGTAACAGGAAGGATCTCCCCTTTGCCCCTTTTTAAAAACCGGAATGATAATTGATTTGGCCCAAGATTCAGGAAAGCCATTTGATCCTGAGGCGTTAAACACGTTTGTCAGGATCTTGGACCAATATTTAGGAGCACTCTTATACAAGTCTGCAGGGACCCCGTCGGGACCTGGCACCTTGTTTTTCAGCGTCTCCTCAATTGCTCTTTCCACGTCCGAAGGCTGTAAAACTATGGGGGCAACTGGGTGTGGAAAGGAAATGGCAGTTAGCAAAATCTCAGGCCTCTGGAGCCCATAAATATTCCCAAAATGGGTTAACCACCTATCATCTGGTATATTGCAGTCCATGGGGGAGTTCTCTTCACTCTTAAAAAAAGGGTGGTTTATTGTTGACCAAAATTTCGTACTATCCCGCAAGACCTCGACTGATAGAAGTTTACTCCAGGCATCCTCTTTAATTTGTTGTTTCCGAACTTGGATAGCCTGATTGTATGCTTTTCTTAAACTTGCTATCTGTTCCCTATTTCTGGGTCTTACTTTCAGAGCTTTGAACAGGGCAGAGTGTGCCTTAGAACAGCTACTGTCGAACCATCTCTTATCTTTATAACATCCAGGTCTATTTTTGGCCATCAAACCAGTACTTATTTGTTTACAGATAGCACCGAAGGCATCATGTATCTTTATACTTGGTGCCAATTTATCCAGACAAGTAGCTACCTCTGTTTCAACACTAGTCAAAACTTTGGGCAGGAATGTTTCCTTAACCACTTTTGACCATTTAAGTCTTCTACCCTGATCTTTTAGTATCACGTCACTAACTCCCGTAACCAGTGTTTCTTTAAATCCCAGGATGTCCCCTGGAACCACCTCTATTGTCACGGGGTTATGATCACTAAAAATAGAGTCCTCAAACTTATACATTAAAACCCCAGATAAAAGTGAAGGTGACAAAAAAATATAATCTATGACTGTACCCGTGTCTTTACCTTTAAACGTGGGTGCCCTTGGGCCATGTTCATGACACCCCGATTCATAGAGATTCAAAGTGGCCAGAAGGTTCTCAAGAGCCTCCCCTTGCTTAGTGTGTTCAAAATGTGTAAGCAACGAGAAAGGAGGCCCTTCCTGTTCATCAATAACGCAATGAAGGCCACACGGTGGATATTAAAGTCACCCATAAGAATTACCTCAAAAGTGTTTTGATTAGAGCTATATACTGTCAGGAAATCCTCTAAAAAATCAAAATGTTGATTTGTAAAATCACTCTCCTGTAAATTATAAAAGTTGATAAATAGCAGTTTTGGTTTTTGTGGGACTGACAGTTCAACTATCAAGCAATTAGCACAGCTAGACTCAAGCTTCTTTAGGGTACCATTCAATTTAAGCGTAAAAAATGATGTTAAACCACCCTTAGCCCTACCCGTCAAACCTGGTTTTGCAGTTATTGAAAATGTAAAACAATAAAATTACAAACTGGATTAGAAAACATAGAGTGAAATGTAATAAACAAAATGACCTCAAAATGATAGAAATGCACTAATGCAAACAGGAAATATGATTTTTTAAAGTTTTTTGAAGGAATAGAACCACAAAGTGCCAATGATACTCAATGATCGCCGTCGACCAAGAGGCAGGAACTATATGCAATTTGAGGCTGGCCGCAATAGAGCCTGGGTCGGATACAACACCCAGGTTCATTCTGGTTAAAGATTTTAGCTTCTGACTAAGGGCCTGATTGATATCTTGGTGGTATAGACACTCCTTCACATTGGCGACATAGTATCTAGACCTCCAAGACTGTGGTCCACCCGCAAAATTTATAGACAGGTGGATCTTATGTTTAATCATGGTAGAGGATTAAACGGTAACATTGTTTAGTGCGGACAACGTTATAAACTCGAATCCTTTAGTAATAATTAACGCTTACATCCCCCCTGAAGCTTGTTTCAATACTGTTCTAAAACAGGCTTTTGACTATATAAAGACAATCATAGATAAAACCCCTGCTCCCCATGTAATATTGACGGGAGACTTTAATTGTCTAGTCTCTAACCTAAGTTTGGAACTCTTTAGAAACAAGCTAAAAGAGGAATCTCTCCATATCCCCCGGGCCGTTTTCCCGGATAAGATTAAAACAAACAAGAGAGGGAAACAGTTTTTACCCGAACTCTCTGAGATGGAGGGGATTATAGTAAACAGAAGATTCCCTTGCAATTTTCCCGCAAATTGCACGCATAGATCCAAGCAGGGCGGGTCTATTTTAGACTATGTGATTATAGATATAAATAGCTTTTATATTATAAGTGACCTGTCGGTACTAAATACCACACTTAGTGATCACAATATGATATTGGTATCAGTGTTAATAAATCCGCCTATGACTGATCCATGGACTCTTAATGGCGACTTGGTCAATTTTTCCAACAAGTCCGGAAGATGTTTTTGGAACTCTACGGCTATTATGGGCCTAGCGCCTATTATAGATAGTAAATTAAAAAATCTACAAAATTGGAATAGCTTGTCCCTATCCCTTTTTGAGGACTTCATGAAGGGGGTAACATCTGTTGCTAGAAAATCTACTCGCCATAGAATGAGGAAAATAATTCCTAGTTCCATCTTGTGTCTCAACAGGGAAATTAATAAACTAGTCAGGGAGCAATATTTATGCAGATCCCTTTACAGAAACAATAAAATAACCCTTCTGAAAAGAAGGAGGCATAGGGCAAAAATAAAAATAAAGAAGGATAAAGAGGACAGAATATGGATCAACCTGCGTGAGGCTGCAGTATGCGGGCAGGCAAGGTTGTTTTGGTTCTTTATTAGTGAGGGTTGTGGGACAAGGTCCTCCCCTGCTCCAATCCCCATTGCTGAGGCAACTTGGATTAATTACATCTCTAGTCTTTATGCGAGTAATGGTGGTATGAATGTCTTCAGGGATTGTAAAGAAGATAGCCCTCCTTTAGATCCACCTTCTGAGAAGGTTATCGAACGGGCCATAAAAGAATTACGCTCTTCTGGCGCAATGGGCCCTGATGAGCTCCCAATTTTGGTCTTGAAGCAGGATCCTGTTTCTTGGAGCAAGATTTTATTTCCATTATTTAGTTTCTGCTTTAGGAATAAAACTGTCCTGCCGTCATGGAAGGGAAGTATACTGGTGCCGCTGTTCAAGAAGGGCGATAGGAATGCCCCCAAAAACTATCGCCTTATCGCCCTTCTTGATGCAATCGGTAAGGTCTTTGCTAAATGCCTGCTGTTCCTGATAGATGAGTGGGTGTCCAATAACAACATATTGCCCCTTGAACAGACAGGCTTCCGCAGGGGTCATGGTACCCTTGATAATCTTACGGCCTTACAAATAATCACTGACAAATATGTGAGGGTTCGCGGTGGTAGGGTGTACGCAGCGTTTATAGACTTCTCCACGGCGTTTGATAAAGTGGATCGTCCGCTGCTTTGGAGAAAGCTATCAGCGCTGGGTATGCCTTCCAGCTTGTTGGAGCTGGTGTGTGCTCTTCACACAGATACATGGTGTAAAGTTCTTTTAGGGGGAGAAAGAGGGCTATCCAGGGTCATTCACTCTGTTAATGGTCTTAAGCAGGGTTGTCTGTTGGCCCCCATTCTCTTCTCTTGATATATTTCTAATCTTCCTTTGACACTTGCCTCCTGTGAAGGAATAGCTCCTATGTTAGGGGGCTCTGCGATTTCTAGTTTACTTTACGCCGATGATATCTTAATATTGGATCTAACCCCTAAGGGCTTAAATAACCGCTTACATGCCCTCCATTTATTTGCTGAATCTCATTTCCTCAAAATAAACATTTCTAAGAGTAAAATAATGTGTATTGCTGGCAAGAAAAAAAAACTCAAAATTGGATGGACTGTTGGGGGACAAATGTTGGAAATTGTACATAGTTATGTATTTTTGGGGAAAATAATAACTAGTAATTCTAGTGAGAAACCCCATATTGATAATAATATGTGGAAGGCTGTGGCCCAAGGCAAAAGTTTACTATCCCTTTACACTGCCACTGGGAGGCGACATTTTTCCTACCTGCTGGAGGTATTTCGTGCAAAAATCCCGTCCTCCCTACTCTATGGACTGGAAACAGTGGATTTGGGGCAATGGGGTTTTTTGCAGCAGGCTGAGGGGAAGATTTTCCGGTATCTAACTACTACTAATAACACATGTACAGCAGCGGCCTTCAGACTTGAGTTTGGAGTACGTAGTAGTTGGGCCCAGGGCCTGGTGGGATTGGTGCGATGGGTTGTCTGTTTGGCCAAGGGGGAAGTGGGGACCCTACGATGTCTTATGAAAAACGAATTATTGGGGTCTTTTAATGAATTTTCCCTTCTCGTAAAAAACTTTAGAAAGGCGGTGTCGTTTTTAAAATTAGATGAGACCTCCCTTTTTTCACTATCCCAGGGCCAATTGAAATCAGTCCTGAAACGGGCCTCGTGGGAACTTAGTTTCTGTTTAGATAGGGAGTATATCGTGACAAGGAAAGGAGTCACTCCATTCATTTAATCTTGTGCAATCAAATACAGGTAACCCTATATATCCTGGAACCTATCTCATGGTGTCCGGCGGTTCTGGTTCCTGCTAAGACAGGATCTTCTACCTTTAAACATACTTTTGGCCAAATGGTACGGTACTTCCGCAGCCTGTAATTTTTGCAACTTCCCTATGCAAGATTTGACACATGTATTATTTGTATGTCCCTCTCTGCTTCCTTCCCGACGCAAATGGTTGCGTCACATTTGTTTGAAATTGAGTATTCTAACCGTCAATGCTTTTGTACTTGCTCTTAATAACCCTCCCAACGAGATGTTCTGTTTTAACGTTTTTAACTTTTTTAAATGATTTTTAGATATTTATTGACGGGTCTTTCTTTGCAATGTATGAACTAAGGTATTATGATTATGAAATCCGTATTGGTTTTTCTGCACAGATAAATGGTACTTTGTAATTGTGTCCTTCTATTATATAACCTGTAATTTTGTGACTATGTACTTTCATTTTGTGGATCTCTTCGGAGTTCCAAAACAAATAAAATAAACTTGAACTCATGGTAGAGGATATGTAACGTTTACAACGAAATTTTTACAACGCACTACCATTACAACGCAGGTATTACCACGCATACCATTACAACTATCTAGGATAGGGAATAAGTTTAATTTTCTATCCAACACCGTCCCTAGTGTCCATGGGGACTGGAGTTGGAATAGAAAATTATACTTACCACTATCCAGCACCTCTAAGCGCTATGCGTTGTAATGGTATGCGTGGTAAAAACCGCGTTGTAAAGGTATGCGTGGTAAAAGTATGCGTTGTAACGTCATACATCCTGATAGAGACTACTCCGTCTACGCCATGATTAAACACCTCAGATCGCTCTAAGGAGTGGGGGCCGTCAGAGGCAGACCTCTAATTCCACTCACCTAATTTAGATGGGTGAAATTAGAGGTCAGTTTTCACTGCCATTCACCGCCAGGAAACCACGGTGCTAAGGCTCAGAGAAAACTGCTAAATGCTCTCCTCACCATGAGAGAGGACTCTCAGGGCGAGGGGAGCATTTTATTTTTTATTTTCAAAACGAAAAACCGTTTGGTGCAAGGCTATGTCATGTTGATGCAGCCATGCACCAAACTGTAAACAGCATTTACAGGAACCGCCGTGATGGCAGTTCCTGCCAATGCTTTAGAAATGACAACCAGGTGCACAGAGAAATGGGCCACCTGCGACAAAATCAAGCTCTTAGTCCTTTTAGTCCTTTAAGTCCAAAATACGCCACAGTAATGTACTTTTAAAGCCCCTAGGGCCTCAGGCAAGGAATTTAGAGACTCATAGAGGCCCTGGCAGAAGCTAGCTGCATGGTTTAGTCCAGGTCCTGTTGACACTGGTAGGATGGCCATTTGCAGAAAATGCCTCTTGTAGCTTGTTGCATCACTGTAGCTTGAACAGGAGGTCAGCCTTATGACCCTTGGAGTCCACTTTTTCTGTACTGGATACAAGAGGGAGCACATCCAGTCCTTCAGGGTTCCTCCCAGGTCACAGACAGCAGGTTCAGTCCTCCTATTTTCTTCCTCAGCTCTGAAGTGGGTGCCTGAAAATGCCACATTTATGCCTCACACAAACTAGTGGGTCGGGGAATAACTCATGGGCATGCCCTAACCACCAATTGGGTAGAAGTTCCTGGGGCAACCCTACCCACTCTGGGAAATTTTAAAATGGCAAAAATCTTCAGTCATACCAAGCTTGGGCTCTGTGCACTGCAGCTGGGGAAGTGTGCTATAGTTCTATGGTAATCCTAGTGTCCTCCTACTTCTCACACTAAATCCAATTTAAAGAAGCCACTGTTTCCCCAATAAACCCAGAGACAGAGGTCTGGAACGACAAAGGCAAGATTCTTCAGCAGCGGACAGTGGGAACATAAGAATTGTCTTGGCATCCAGTTCCATTCCAATTACATGTTACATGTGGATCAGCAGACCTGTCAAGCAGGATTTGACACTGTTCTGTCTTACGGAGGCCCCAGTCCACACCATGCATATTTTGTGAGGTATCAGAGGAGTCACCTCTGCCATCCAGGTCAGCGTATTGTTTGCTCCTGGGAGGCATTTCACACGTTTTCACACCTATTCAAATTCTAATCACTGGCTAGGAGAAGCTGGAGAGCACATACAAATTAGCCTCCAAGAACCCAAGGAAGGGAGTAGGTAATTTTCTAAGTTACTTTTCCTTAATATGGAGTCCTACTTTGCAATTGATTTAACATTTTTAATAGCCATTGAAAGTAGTTGTTTAATTTTATTTTTTAGCTAATACCGTTCCCAAGATACAGTATTAGGATTTTGTTATATACTCTGGTTTTGTGCATAGGAAACAAGGCCTGTGATGGTGAAAAATACCTTTGAGTGTTAGACACTGCAAGGACATGTTAACAAAACATGTATAAATGTCTTAGTTTTAAATGAATGTGCCCTCACTTGTGGGCTACAGGGTCTACATAGGGGTGACTTATTAATATATAAAATGGAGATTTTGGACTGTAAAAAGGGTGTATTGTGACAGTTTGAATTGCACTTTATACACTGCTTTAGTCAGATACCAATCATAGGCCTGTAGCCATGTTTGCACTGCAACTTTAGTAGATAACACATTTGGTGCTGCAGACAACTAGCTGCATTTAACTGAGTATTTTGTCACTATCTACTTGGGACTTATAGGCACTATTAATACACTAAATGGGAATATGCCAATGCGACCATGTTTAAAGGGGGAACACAGGCACTTTACTACTGGTTAGCAGGGCAAATGTGCAAAGAGTTCTAAAGTCAGCAACAATATAGGGTCCAGCAAAAGGCAAAAAATCCAGTGTGACCATGCAGAAAAGGCAGATTTCCTGTGCAAGTGTCTCCTCAATTCAATTTCTGACTCACTGCTAATGTGAATTAAATTGGCTTTTACAGTCAACCTCTTGCAAATTATGTTAATTTTCACTCTTTTGTGGTTCATATATATGTACCGCATATTCATTTAATCATCTCGTTCCTAGACCATACCTCTGTGTGGGTCACACGTTCCCTGTTTTTTTTTCTATCGAGTTGATTGTAAGCATGCTTATTCAAAGCTTTTTCTCAAGGATCATTTTATCCACAGTGTCTGTTTAATATTTTATCTGCTTTTCATCTACTGGTGTCCCACATTTCTTCTTGACAGTAGCCAACGCAATTAAAAAACTCCAGCTGACTGAAAGCAGATACAACATAAACCAGACATTGAGCATAAAAATGACCTAGAGGCAAAATGTGCATGAACAATGATCTGTATCGAATTGAATGAATAGGGGATGCATTTTAATGTATTGTATCCATGCAAGAATTAACTAGGGTTTAACCAGTCTCACATTGCCTCAATCAAACACTCTGAAAAGTAAAAAAGGAAGGGAAACATGGGGGGTTACATACCACTGACAGTAGGAAGGAGCAGAACGTTGATAATGCTGTTGGCAGATGTTCAATAGTTTCCTTTCTTCTCTAAAGTCAGAATTAGATGATCCACCTACATGACATGGGCCAAGGATAAATCTCTAAGTACCCCTGCTCTCCCTTATGTTTAATTGCCTCCAGCATCGTGCACTCCCTGCCTGCCACACAGTAGACACTTTCAGTGTGATTAAATTGTGCAATTTTAAAACTAAGTGACTGATTCACAAAGATATTTGCATGTAAATGTTCAATTTATGAAGGTGCTCAACGAAATCAATATTTGCGGGCAAAATACCAATGCTTAATCCGCAGACACAGATTGGTGGGAGTTTACAAACATGACTGTAATATGTTATGTATTATTATAGTTTCTTATGTTATTTGTCACTTGTATAGTGGACAACATTTCTGAATACAGATATTCTGAAAATATAGTATAATGTCCCCAATTGAAAATTCAGGGTTAAAGGTCGGTTTGAATTCTACTTGCAAAAGTAGGTAAACTCACTCACAGAAGTTAGTGTGTATTCACAGACCCATTGCCACACTTGCTTCACAAAGATAACAGTACTATGTATCTGATTTACATTTGGATAATGATTGAAAATCCTCACATTTCTACAGGAGGTGGTAAATCTGGAGCCGCACCTTCTAGATGAATATCCTACACCATAGGGACAGTATAGTGTAGGACATTCCAACAGTGGATTGTATGGCAAGACATTTATCTACCACTTCTGAGCAGCAAACACTCCAAAGATAAAACTTCAGAATAAAACTTTGAACACTCAATAATAAGAATAGAACATGAAGGTCTCATATAATCTTGCCAACCTCCATCGTCTTCCTCTTTTGTTTGATGCTTCTGCGCAGACAAGTACTCCTTATGTTATTTATATCTTGAACCTTATAGAATGTGTTTGGAGTGTTGAAAGAGTTTTGGCACCAATGTATGGACAAGGTGTGTCTGTTAAGATTGTATTTCTATAAATAAGGATAAAAATGTATTGATATCTTTGTTACTTAAATAATAGTTTGATATGTCGAAAGAATCTTTAGAATTCGTTAGTTTTTCATGAGTGAGGTTTAAAACAGGAGGTTTTAGTTTTAGAAAGAGCTGTTTTACACAGTAAAAATTTTTTATTGAAATGGTAGCTGTGGCAGCACTTACTGTTAGATTGTAAGCTCTGTTGAAGTGAGGACACCGAGGCTTAGGCAGCGGAGGGCACACGCCTACCTTTGCAGTCAGGTGGCCATTAAAAGCAGGTGCATTACTACACGTATCTTCATGGATAAGCCGCATGCATCATTTGAAAAGTGAGCTTCACAGCTGCGTGAAGCACACAGCTTTGGCAGCCATTTTGACGTCAAGTGCATTGTTGCTCAGATTTCTTATGACATGAAGGCCGGTATTACATAACGTTTTGGCTTCTTTTGGGTGAAAATTAAGGTTGAATAGATTTCGTGTTGATAAGGGAAATTTTAATTCGGAATATGAGCAAATGCCGATCGGAGGTGCCATATTGAATTGGCCTTCCATTGGAAAGTATTAAGTACATTTTTATCAGCATGCTGGGCATGTTTCAAGATCACAATCACGTTGCCAGGCAACAGGTTATGCTGGTTGAGTTACCTCAATTGCTTCACTAAGTGCACATTTTTGAAGGGTCTCTTTGGCGTGTATCTTTTTAAAAAAAAAAAATATTTTTTATTGATTTTATTTCAGCAATCAGTTATAATAAATTGATTAAAGAAAAACAGAATAGATTTCGTTTATACAGGGTCCAAGATGAACAATTGTGATATACATTAACATAAAAGCAGAAAAGTATAGCAAAAGTCAAACAGTAAAACAATACAAAATCAAATCCATTTAGAAATAAAAGCCCATACATTTTGACCAAATGTTTTCCTTTTTAAACCCTTTGATCTATAAACCGCCATTTCCAATTGATATATAGATAATAATTTCAATTGCCAGTGATTAAAGACTGGTGGCTCAGGATCTAGCCAACGAGAGGTGATACAAAATCGATAAATTGACATACAAATAAATAAAAACCCTTCTTCAGCTGCTGGTCTTTTTCCAATTTGATTTGTTTGAAGTCCAAAAATAACCAATTCAGCAGACAATTGTGCATCTATCCCCAGACTATTATTTTAAAAAAATTGAACATCCATGATAAATTGAGATAGTTTTGGGCAATTAAAAAACATATGAATAGAGTCAGCAGCAAAAAAAACACATCGATTACATTTATCGCCATTTCTAGCTTTCCATTTTGCCAGTTTGGCTGGAGAGTAATATAGATCAAAGATAGACATAAAATGCTGACTTTGTAATGAGCCATTAAATAACATTTTGACTGACAACTCGATTGTTCTAGGTATATCTATATTGTCTATTTCCAGTTTCCTTTGCCATTTATTCTCAAACAAACATAGATCATCTTCAAATTTATTTATCATCATTTGATATACTGCGCCAATTTTCTTTTCCCTTCTACTAATTTCCAAAACATCAATTTTAGTCATCAAAGAGTGACCTAAAAGACCCTTAGATTCCAAGAAACTTCATATTTGAAGGTATTTGAAAAAATCCGTTCTAGGAAGATTATATTTCTGTTGTAAAAAAGAAAAGGGAGCAACCTGATCCCCCTGGTAAAGATCTCCCAACAAATGGATTCCAACTGAGTGCCATCTTATCATTTCTTGATCCTTAAAAATGTCAGGTAAAATGCGATTATTCAAAGCCGAGGAGTAATAATTTAAATCAGCACAAAGAAGATTTTTTTTTTAATTTGCCTCCATATTTGCAAAGTAGCTATCATAATTGTAAATTTAGTTTTTTTATAGTAGCTAGGTTAAATTATTCTTACTAGGCATTGCCGAGCTTCCTCCCCTAATAACATTTCATATATCGAAGGGCTAACAGATTCTTCCAATCTAATGTCTTGAAAAATTAGAATGCCCATATGTCTCAGTAAAATAGCCCAATAATATAGCCAAAAATTGGGAATCCCCCAGCCGCCCTTCATTCTTGGAAGAGTGCACCATTTCAAAGCTCTTCTGGATCGTCGATAACCCCAGAGAAACCTGGAGGACATTCTTTCGATCTTAGAAAAATAAAAAGATGAGAATAAGGGGGGTATGGTACAAAATAAATACAAGAATTTAGGAAAAATAAAAAAAATTAGTATATTAGTACACCCATATAATGAAAAATGTAAATTATTTAGCCTCTCCAAAGTTCTATTGGCGGATTTTAAAACAGGGTCTATATTAAGGCGTACTATATCTTCTATTTTGGGAGATATTGTAATCCCAAGATAAGGGGCATCTGGAACAAAGACCAGGTCATTTGGACAGCCCTTTTCCGAATGGATCAACTGCGTTTTTGAAACATTTAGTTTGTATCCTGAAAGCCCCACAAATTTCTTAGCTAAATCAATTATTTTAGGTAGAGTCCGTTTAATATCTGAGGTAGTAATGGCAATGTCGTCGGCATACGCAAACACTTTAAATTCGGTCTGTTGGATGATAACCGGAACAATATCAGCCTCCTTTTCCAATTTGTTGAGATATGGTTCAATATACAATGCGAACAACAGGGGGGAGCAAGGACAACCTTGCCTTGTCCCCCTTTTTATCATAAAGTTTTTAGATAATGCATCTGTTATTCGGATGGCAGCCTTCGGATGAGAATATAATACTTGTATTGCATTAATGTATTCTTTGGGAAATCCCTTCCATACCAGCACAGACCACAAGAACCCCCAGGAGACCCTGTTGAATGCTTTTTCAGCATCCAACAGGGCCACCACGACCGGGGACTCCGTAACATGCGCCCAGTCCAGGAGTGATATGATCCTTTTTAAATGATCTGTTGTACCTCGATTTGAGATAAATCTGTGCTGTCTTATTGAAACAAGAACTGGCATAAAATCATTCAGCCTATTAGCCAAAATTTTGGAAAAAATCTTGCTATCAGCAGTGATAAGAGAGATGGGTCTATATGATCCTAACTCGTTGTCAGCCTTCCCTTTTTTTTAAAAAATGACTATAGTGGCTAGCGACCATGAATCAGGAGGATAATCCTGAAAAGCTTGCTGGAATACTTTAAGCATTTGAGACTTAAGCAGCCTGTGAAATATACGATAACATTCTAAAGGTATATTGTCTTGTCCCATTGCCTTCCCGGCGGCCAAACCCAAAATAGCTGTCTCAATTTCTTCCCATGCAATGGGTGTAGCTAATATAGTTTTCTGTTCTTCCGATAACCCTACACTATCTAAGCTTTTGAGATATTGTGAAGCATTCATACCTATATCCGTAGCGTCAACAGACTCATAATATAATAACTGATAGAATTCACAAAATGCTTTTAATATATCCACTTTGGAAGTCTTGATGACCCCATTTAAATCACAGATTTTTTGAATATCATTAGATGCTGCCTTTTGCCTAAGTCTTTGGGCTAACACTCTACTGGTTTGCTCACTGAATTCGTAGCTTTCTGTCTTATACTGTCTGTGCTTACATGCAATCTGATCGGCTATGTGAGAATAGACTTTACTCCGTTTAATAGACAAATCTAATTGGGCTTCTTCAATACCCCGATCAAGTTTGATGTTTTCTGCAAATTTTACCTCTGCCTTCATAACCAAGTCACAATCCCTCCTAAACTTGTTTCGTTTAGCTTTTTGTTGAAAATTCGAGTAGCTAATAGTTTCCCCCCTTATTATAGATTTAAACGTATCCCAAACAATTGGAACAGAAGCAGTATTATTATTAATCTTAAAATATTCCTGGATAATTTTGGTCATATATTGAAAATAATCATCCTCAAGAAGTAAATTCCTTTGAAACGACCAATTAGTTTTACTGCTTTTTATAATAGGAGACAATTGTATTTCTAACATTAACGGATTATGGTCTGATATAAGTTTTGGGAGGATTTCAATTTCAACTTTATCAATAAGGTATTGGGACACAAAAAAATAATCAAGACGAACAAATTTCCGATGGGGTGCAGAGAAGAAACTATATCCAGGATCCTTGGGACACAGAGTATTCCATACATCTATGAGCCCATTATCTAAGACTAGATCACGGAAAGCTTTATAGGTCCGAGGTTTCTTCCACAAATATTTCTCACTTTGCATAATATCAAATCCGGCTTCAATACGAATATTTAAATCCCCACAAAAGATAATAGGTTGGCTCCATAGAGCTAGCTCTAAGTTCAGAAAATTCAGCAGCTCACAATCATCTATGTTTGGACCATAAAGTGTACAAATCGTAAATCTATTTTGATGAATCTTAAGTTTTGCCAATCCCCATCTCCCCCATTTATCTGCTAAAGTTTTGATACATGCCCCAAATCCTCGTTTCATAAGAATAGCAACTCCCCTTTTAATCCCTGTCTGCTTAGAGCATACTAACAGATCTAACCCTAAATGTTTTAGCCAGTCCCTTTTTTCCCAGGCGACATGTGTCTCCTGCAAGCAGAGGATGTCTATTTGTAAGAGTTGAATCATTTTAGACAAGACTCTCTTTTTCTTAGAATCGTTAAGGCCATTAATATTCAACGTACAAACCTTCAATTTCCTATCCATTTTGTAAATCAAAAATAAGCGAGCGCATCTTTTCAACTTTCAATTTCAAAGCATATCTAAAAAAACGTTGTCTTCGAGAATAGTTTAGAACAGACCCCACCTGACTTATTTTCAATAATAACTGTTTCTGATTTACACCCTTCCCACCACCACCACCATCACCCCCCACCACCTTCACCACCCTCCCACCCCCCTCCTTACCACTCTTGCCACCCAACCCACCATATGAGGCACAAGGACTATTAGTCCCTGAGAACACAGAGTGCCCTCCTCCCCCCCTTTCCTTGGTCAGATAAAAAGAATATCAGCAACAGAGTAAACCGTCTTAACCAAGCCATAGTTAAATGATGATACTACAACGTCTTTCATATAGAGAGAATAATACAAGGAAAAGATCATCTTCACACATTTTTTTTTCATAGTGAGGTTAAATATTCTTTTGCCGCAATTTCAGAAAAAAAGAATTTCGTTTGACCCTTCACGATGACTTTTAACTTGGCCGGATTTTGCAAATATACCACTGCTCCTTTTTCCTGAAACCCAGCGATTAGCTGTCGTAAATGCCACCGTTTAGTTACAGTGGCCTGACAAAAATCTGGTCGGACAAAAAAATTACATCCTTTAGCAATTCTCTTCTTATCGGGTCTTGCCAGACCAAAAACTGCTTCCCTTGCCAAAAAATTATTGAATCTGACCAATATTGCTCTTGGGTGATCACCCTCTGTTTGCCTAGCTTTATTGACGGTAAATGGGAAACGATGTGCTCGCTCAATTAAGCCCAGTCCCATGATATTAGTTCTGGGAACGCTTCGGAAAACAGCTCACACACAAATTGTTGTATATCTGGACCCCCAAGATTTTCAGGGACCCCCAAAATCCGTAAAATATTTCTCCAAAATTGATTTTCTAACTCTGTGAGCTTGAAACGTATGTCATCACGTTGTGCTTTAATAGAGCTAAGTTGTAATTTTTGTGCAGCTACTTTGTCCTCCAGAGCAGATATTCTAGTCTCGGCTTCAGAAACCCTTGTAGAAATATCGGTACAAATTTTTGTGACTCGCCTTACCGCGTTCTGGACCTTGCGGCATGTGGCTTGAGTACGGGCAATCTCGGTCTTTGTTTCCGATCTGTGTGCCATCATTGTTTGGTAAATCATGGTTAGTGTCACTTCCTGATCAAAACTGGGCTCCTTAAGTTGTATATGCCCTCCCAAAGAACCGGGCTGAGATGCTACTTCAGGTAGAATATCACCAGGATCGATGGATTTATTTCTGGCACCCTGTGTCTTCCTAACCTTATGCTTTTTTGACAGTTATAGCTGATCCTGGAGAGATCTCGCTGAATCTTGTTTCTTCGTCCATACTACTATCACCTGGGTAATCTATCCAATCTTTGTCAATACTTTCATCTGATGTATGGTCAGACATTGAAAAAAATCTATCCAGAATTTCTTGGGAGCCGGTAAAGCCGGTAAAGTCTTGGCATGAAACCTCATTTGTTTCCGACACAGTTATTGTATCCAATACATTGGTCATACTGCCCGAACTCCCACTAGCTACTTCAGGGACTATAGTACCCATAATGCCTTTTGATGGGCTTTGTTCATTGCTTTTTTCGATCGCGGGATGAGGCATTTGTAGTGCTTCGGGTAAATTATTCAACACCTCTCAAGGAGGCTCTTCCTGAATCACAATAGTCATAGCGCCATGATTACTACTAATCGATAAGTCCGCATTTGCATCCGAAGCTAGAGTTGCAGTACGCTGGGTCTGAGCGTTTTTAATTGTCTCCTTCTCAAACAATGCAGGTACAGTTTGCGACACCATATTCACCATATTCATTTTGTTAGCTCATTCGCCGCCTCTTTTTTGACTCGACAAGTGTTGCATTTGATTTGGTGAGCCAAACACTAAGCCCGACCCGCCCAACTCACCAGCCACTTGAGTATCCTGTTCGGGACCCGCAGCGTCTGCCATCGCCGAAGTCTTCGTCTTAACGCTCCGTGTGACGGGTGGTTTCAGCAGAGGCTTTGGAGGCATATTTGATCTGATGTCTGCGGTATTGCCCGGTAAGAGTCTGAGCCGAACAGAAGAAAAACGCCAAGCCAATACATGCAGCGGTACACGCAGCGTGTCAGGAAGAAGCAGTAGCAGGTAAACCATAGAGAGTCGAGACGACGAAACGCCAACACCGAGAAAGCACCTCACTCAACTCCTCGCTCGGCTCTTCATTTGATTGCTCAATCTTCCCAGCCAAGAATCGGAGAACATACGAATCATTCAATCCAAATCGCGAAGATCCATAAAAAGTAAGCAGCTACTTCTTTTCCCTTTTTCTGACCAGGAGTGGAGGAGCCGGCAACTCACACAGCCGACTCAGCGGCCGCCATCTTGCCCCGCTATCCCATGCAAAAAAATTGGTGCGTATCAATTAGTTTTTTTGGGCGTTTCAGGTAGGATTGTGGCCTTTTGAGTTTTTATATAAATTTGAAATTTGTAAAGAGATTAATTTTAGAACATGGCTGATGTTGAGAATGGAAGTGTAGATCAAGAGAATATAATTAAGAAATGATTCACAGATGAAACTAGAAGTCTGGTCAGGATTCTGTGAGGACTGCTTTGGCTAATACGAAAAGGAGTCATGCAGATGAAGAAGATGAATATTTTTCACTCTCTGACGAAGAGAGTGCTTACAGAATGCCAGGAAGTTAATGTTCTGGTAAAAGAAAGCACCTGGAGCATGGTGCAGAGAGAAGAGGAGTCCGAAGCGATTTGTGGCAACACTACAGAGGGGCAGGTTTTCCCTGCAGATAGATTTGGTGATAATGATTTGGATGAATACATTTTTTATTCGAATTATAAGAATAATTTGGATGATCATTTTGGATATAGCGAAAATGGTAGAAGCAAAGGGGAAAAGACGGTGGTAGATCCCCTTGAACAGAAACTTTTTGACCCTAAGGAGATTCGTCATTCTCGAGGGTGTGATTGGTGGCCTATGAGTCACGTGGCGGATTTTATTGGGCATTGGATTCAACGACTCTTAGAACAAGCATTTGCAATGCATAACGTCTCGCATTAGGAAAGTTTGAGCTATTGGTATTGTAAATGACACATTTTTTATATATGTGTTGGTTTTGAAAATAGCAAAAATAATAGCTTTGTCATTTACAATGCCAATAGTTATAACTTGTGACACCTATAGCATTTGTAATGCAATATGTGTTGTATTCACGTGACTTAGATGTATTGATATTACAAATAACAATGGCTTTAAATTTTTTAAATAATTAATACTTAAATAAAAGTTATTGTAATTTATAAATGGCAATAGCTTAAACTTTTGTAAATAACTTTTGTGAAGAATATGTTCAGTGTATTTTATTGTGACGAAAATCCAAGAACAGAAGTGAAATACTAACCTCTTTTTGTGACATTTGTAATAAAGCTTGAAACATTGAGAGATCATATTTGACCCAGTTGTTATTAAATGGTTGCACAGATTGATGCGGTGGTGGCGCTGAGTGATGTTGTGGTGGCGACTAGTGATGCTGTGGCTTTCAATGATCCTGTGGTAGCGCATAGTGATGTTGTTGTGCCCCTTAGTGATGCTGTGGTGATGCGATAGATAGAGTGAGTGGGATAGATAGATAGAGTGAGGGCGATAGATAGATAGAGGGAGGGCGATAGATAGAGGGCGATAGAGAGATTGAGTGAGTGAGATAGATAGATAGATAGATAGATAGATAGATAGATAGATAGATAGATAGATAGATAGATAGATAGGAGTGAGGTCGATAGATAGCTAGACAGATAGATAGAGTGATGGCGATCAGTATCTAAATAAATAGATAGAATGAGGGCGATAGATCGATAGAAAGATAGATAGAGTGAGGGCGATAGATAGATAGAGTGAGTGCGATAGATAGATAGAGTGAGGGCGATAGATAGATAGTGAGGGCGATAGATAGATAGAGTGAGGGCGATAGATAGAGTGAGGGCGATAGATAGATTGATAGATAGATAGAGTGAGGGCGATTAGATAGATAGAGTGAGGGCGATAGATAGATAGAGTTAGGGCGATAGATAGATAGAGTGAGGGCGATAGATAGATTGATAGATAGATAGATTGAGGGCGATTAGATAGATAGAGTGAGGGCGATAGATAGAGTTTGGGCGATAGATAGATAGAGTGAGGGCGATAGATAGATAGAGTGAGGGCGATAGATAGATAGAGTGAGGGCGATAGATAGAGTGAGGGCGATAGATAGAGTGAGGGCGATAGATAGAGTGAGGGCGATAGATAGAGTGAGGGCGATAGATAGAGTGAGGGCGATAGATAGAGTAAGGGCGATAGATAGAGTGAGGGCGATAAGATAGAGTGAAGGCGATAGATAGATAGAGTGAGGGCGATTAGATAGAGTGAGGCCGATAGATAGATAGAGTGAGGGCGATTAGATAGATAGAGTGAGGGCGATAGATAGACAGAGTGAGGGCGATAGATCGATAGACAGATAGAGTGAGGGCGATAGATCGATAGACAGATAGAGTGAGGGCGATAGATAGATAGATAGTTGTGTGTGTGGTTGTGTGTGGTTGTGGTTGTGTGTGTGGTTGTGGTTATGTGTGCGTGGTTGTGTGTGTGTGGTTGTGTGTGTGTGGTTGTGTGTGTTATGCTTTGTTTTTCTATGTTTTGTTATGAAATGTTTTGTTGTGTTTGGTATGCTATGTTTTGCTAGGCTATGATAGGTTTTGTTTTGTTATGCTATGCTATGTTTTGTTATGCTATTTAATGTTTTGTTTTGCTATTCTATGCTTTGTTTTGTTATGCTATGCTATGTTTTTTTGCTATCCTATGCTTTGTTTTGTTATGCTATGCAATGCTTTGTTGTGTTTGTTATGCTATGCTTTGTTATGCTATGCTATGTTGTGTTGTGTTGTGTTTTGCTATGCTATGCTTTGTTTTGCTATGCTATGCTATGTTTTGTTATGCTATGTTTTGTTATGCTATCCTGTTTTGTTATGCTATGCTTTGTTATGCTTTGTTATGCTATGTTTTGCTATGCTATGTTTTGTTGTGTTTGATATGCTATGTTTTGCTATGCTATTATATGTTTTGTTATGCCATGTTTTGTTATGCCATGTTTTGTTATGCCATGTTTTGTTATGCCATGTTTTGTTATGCCATGTTTTGTTATGCCATGTTTTGTTATGCCATGTTTTGTTATGCCATGTTTTGTTAGGCTATGTTTTGTTTTGCTATCCTATGCTTTGTTTTGTTATGCTATGCTCTGCTCTGTTTAGTTTTGCTATCCTATGCTATGTTGTGTTTTGTTATGCTATGCTATGTTGTGTTTTGTTATGCTATGCTGTGTTTTGTTATGCTATGCTATGTTGTGTTTTGTTATGCTATGCTATGCTATGTTTTGTTATGCTATGTTTTGTTATGCTATGCTGTGTTTTGTTATGCTTTGTTATGCTTTGTTATGCTATGCTATGTTTTGCTATGCTATGCTTTGTTTTGCTATGCTATGTTTTGTTGTGTTTGATATGCTATGTTTTGCTATGCTATTATATGTTTTGCTATGCTATGTTTTGTTATGCCATGTTTTGTTATGCCATGTTTTGTTATGCCATGTTTTGTTATGCCATGTTTTGTTTTGCTATCCTATGCTTTGTTTTGCTATACTATGCTTTGTTTTGTTATCCTATGCTATGTTGTGTTTTGTTATGCTATGCTATGTTGTGTTTTGTTATGCTATGCTATGTTGTGTTTTGTTATGCTATGCTGTGTTTTGTTATGCTATGCTATGTTTTGTTGTGTTTTGTTATGCTATTTTTTGTTATGCTATGTTTTGTTGTGCTTTATTACGCTATGCTTGGTTATGCTGTGCTTGGTTATGCTGTGCTTGGTTATGCTGTGTTTGGTTATGCTGTGCTTGGTTGTGCTGTGCTTGGTTGTGCTGTGCTTGGTTGTGCTGTGCTTGGTTGTGCTGTGCTTGGTTGTGCTGTGATTGGTTGTGCCGTGCTTGGTTGTGCCGTGCTTGGTTGTGCTGTGCTGTGTTTTGCTGTGCTGTGTTTTGCTGTGCTGTGTTTTGCTGTGCTGTGTTTTGCTGTGCTGTGCTGTGTTTTGCTGTGCTGTGCTGTGTTTTGCTGGGCTGTGTTTTGCTGTGCTGTGTTTTGCTGTGCTGTGTTTTGCTGTGCTGTGTTTTGCTGTGCTGTGCTGTGTTTTACTGTGCTGTGCTTTGCTGTGCTGTCCTTTGCTGTGCTGTGCTTTGCTGTGTTTTGCTGTGCTGTGCTTTGCTGTGCTGTGTTTTGCTGTGCTGTGTTTTGCTGTGCTGTGTTTTGCTGTGCTGTGTTTTGCTGTGCTGTGCTGTGTTTTGCTATGCTGTGCTGTGTTTTGCTGTGCTGTGTTTTGCTGTGTTTTGCTGTGTTTTGCTGTGCTGTGCTGTGCTTTGCTGTGTTTTGCTGTGTTGTGTTGTGTTGTGTTGTGCTGTGTTGTGTTGTGCTGTGCTGTGTTTTGTTATGCTATGTAATGTTTTGTTTTGCTATTCTATGCTTTGTTTTGTTATGCTATGCTATGTTTTTTTGCTATCCTATGCTTTGTTATGCTACGCAATGCTTTGTTGTGTTTGTTATGCTATGGTTTGTTATGCTATGCTATGCTATGCTGTGTTGTGTTTTGCTATGCTATGCTTTGTTTTGCTATGCTATGTTTTGTTATGCTATGTTTTGTTATGCTATGTTTTGTTATGCTATGTTTTGTTATGCTATGCTATGTTTTGTTATGCTATGCTTTGTTATGCTTTGTTATGCTATGCTATGTTTTGCTATGCTATGTTTTGTTGTGTTTGATATGCTATGTTTTGCTATGCTATTATATGTTTTGCTATGCTATGTTTTGTTATGCCATGTTTTGTTATGCCATGTTTTGTTATTCCATGTTTTGTTATGCCATGTTTTGTTAGGCTATGTTTTGTTTTGCTATCCTATGCTTTGTTTTGTTATGCTATGCTCTGCTCTGTTTAGTTTTGCTATCCTATGCTATGTTGTGTTTTGTTATGCTATGCTATGTTGTGTTTTGTTATGCTATGCTATGTTGTGTTTTGTTATGCTATGCTATGCTATGTTTTGTTATGCTATGTTTTGTTATGCTATGTTTTGTTATGCTATGCTATGCTTTGTTATGCTTTGTTATGCTATGCTATGTTTTGCTATGCTATGCTTTGTTTTGCTATGCTATGTTTTGTTGTGTTTGATATGCTATTATATGTTTTGCTATGCTATGTTTTGCTATGCCATGTTTTGTTATGCCATGTTTTGTTATGCCATGTTTTGTTATGCCATGTTTTGTTATGCCATGTTTTGTTAGGCTATGTTTTGTTTTGCTATCCTATGCTTTGTTTTGTTATCCTATGCTATGTTGTGTTTTGTTATGCTATGCTATGTTGTGTTTTGTTATGCTATGCTATGTTGTGTTTTGTTATGCTATGCTGTGTTTTGTTATGCTATGTTTTGTTGTGTTTTGTTATGCTATTTTTTGTTATGCTATGTTTTGTTGTGCTTTATTACGCTGTGCTTGGTTATGCTGTGCTTGGTTATGCTGTGCTTGGTTATGCTGTGCTTGGTTATGCGGTGCTTGGTTGTGCTGTGCTTGGTTGTGCTGTGCTTGGTTGTGCTGTGCTTGGTTGTGCTGTGCTTGGTTGTGCTTGGTTGTGCTGTGCTTGGTTGTGGTGTGCTTGGCTGTGCTGTGTTTTGCTGTGCTGTGTTTTGCTGTGCTGTGCTGTGGTTTGCTGTGCTGTGCTTTGCTGTGCTGTGCTTTGCTGTGCTGTGTTTGTTTTGCTGTGCTGTGTTTTGCTGTGCTGTGTTTTGCTGTGTTTTGCTGTGCTGTGTTTTGCTGTGCTGTGCTGTTTTTCTGTGCTGTGCTTTGCTGTGCTGTGCTGTGCTGTGTTTTGCTGTGCTGTGCTGTGTTTTGCTGTGCTGTGTTTTGCTGTGCTTTGCTGTGCTGTGCTGTGTTTTGCTATGCTGTGCTTTGCTGTGCTTTGCTGTGTTTTGCTGTGCTGTGCTGTCCTGTGCTGTGTTTTGCTGTGCTGTGCTGTGCTGTGTTGTGTTTTGCTGTGTTGTGTTGTGCTGTGCTGTGCTGTTTTGCTGTGCTGTGTTTTGCTGTGCTGTGCTGTGCTGTGTTTTGCTGTGCTGTGTTGTGTTTTGCTGTGCTGTGTTGTGTTTTGCTGTGCTGTGCTGTGTTTTGCTGTGCTGTGTTGTGTTTTGCTGTGCTGTGCTGTGTTGTGTTTTGCTGTGCTGTGTTGTGTTTTGCTGTGCTGTGTTGTGTTTTGCTGTGCTGTGTTGTGTTTTGCTGTGCTGTGCTGTGTTTTGCTGTGCTGTGCTGTGTTGTGTTTTGCTGTGCTGGTAAGGGTATGTGAGGGTGTGTGTGAGGGGGTGTGAAGGTGAGGGTGTGAGGGTGAGGAGGTGTGTGAGGGGTGAGGGGGTGAGGGCGTGAGGGTTGTGTTGTGTTTTGCTGTGCTGTGTTGTGTTGTGCTGTGCTGTGTTTTGCTGTGCTGTGCTGTGTTTTGCTGTGCTGTGCTGTGTTTTGCTGTGCTGTGTTGTGTTTTGCTGTGCTGTGTTTTGCTGTGCTGTGTTGTGTTTTGCTGTGCTGTGCTGTGCTGTGTTGTGTTTTGCTGTGTTTTGCTGTGTTGTGTTTTGCTGTGCTGTGTTGTGTTTTGCTGTGCTGGTAAGGGTATGTGAGGGTGTGTGTGAGGGGGTGTGAAGGTGAGGGTGTGAGGGTGAGGAGGTGTGTGAGGGGTGAGGGGGTGAGGGTGAGTGTCTCCAATGAATGTCACTGCTTCGCCTTCTTTGAAAATGTTCAGTGCTGCAAATAGAGCATGCCTGCCCTAATTATCACAGCATGAGGCCCCAAAGTGATAATTATCACAGCATGCAGAGAGCCGCCCCACGCTGCTGGAGCACTCAACTGCACATTAATTATAGTTGAGTGCTCCAGCAGCCTGGGGGCCTGTTGACATGCTGTGATAAGTGGGTCTCATGCTGTGATAATTGTTGCGGCGCCTGAGGAAGTGGAGAGTCCTGCTGGGATAATTGGTCTTGTGGCGCCTCAGGAAGTAGAGTTTCATGCTGGGATAATTGGTCTGGCGGGCTTGCAGCGCCTGACGTCCAACAAACGTGCACAAGCTGCTCAACCTTGAAGCCGTTCACAGACCTGGGTCGGCTCGTGCCCAGGTCTGTATCGGGCTCGTTCACAGCTGTTACTCCCTTGACAGGGAGGAAGGTGACTATAGTCTCGCTGGCGGGAGCGCTTCGCGCTCCAACGCCAGCTCGACCTAAAAAGGGGAATGTAATGTACGAGAGCTCAGTGTTCCTGCCCTGTGATTGGGGAAAAAGGATTCAATGACTCCAAATCTGCCTCCTGAGTTATCACCTACTTATTTAAATTGGGTAGGGATCCAAGAAAGGGTATTGAGAAATCTCTCAAACAGTGCGAGGATAAATTCCTGGACACACTAGGGCCTCTGGCTGGGATGTTTGACATGGTTGAGGAGGTATACTCGAAAGATTCAGATCTGGATATTAATCTATTGAGAGGATGCTGCAAGAGGACACTTTGTTTTCTCAGCAATGCAAATGCAGGGCTTATCGCTGAGAGAAGTAAGGCTGTTTTGCTTCACATTAATTCCAAATTGGGAGGTTTCACACGTAAGGAATCAAGTGAGGATCCCAAATTAATGCGTTTTGGAGAAGGTCTAGTTTAAGCATTGGGAAAATATGTGCATTCCTTCACTTCATTAGATCAGGCTCAGTTAAATATGCATAGGGTGTTTGGAGGTCCAATTAGCTTCTATAAGTCCCAGGGGAGCAGTAGGGGATTCTTCCCAAGTTCCCAGAATCAATATGGATTTTATCTATAAAGAGGAAGGGGGTCCAGATCCAGGGCCTCAGGGCAGAGGACAATCATTTGCAGCAATTCCAGGTGAGTACAATTATGAGGATTTGTTCTGGTTTTATCCAGAAAAGGTTCAGTGGAAGGCTAAGATGTGTGGAGAACAATTACAAGCGATCCTTGGGTTTTGGAGACGATTGTGGGGTACACAATAGAGTTCAATTCAGTGCCAAAACAAGGTCAAGAACACAAGGGAACTTTGTTTTTACAAAATGCAAGAAAGCAAAGTGAAGGAAGAGATAGAGGGTATGTTACAGAAGGAGGCAATCAGAGATAGAAAAGGAAGAGGCAGGTTTTGTGAGCACATTATTTTTGGTGGAGAAAAAGGACAAGGGATGGAGACCAGCAACCAGTTTGAGGGATCTAAACTATTATGTGACTTACAGACACATCAAGATGAAAGGCATCTATCGGTGTGTGACTCTGTTGGGATTCTGAGAGGGTAGGTCAATAAATATCACGTCTCTATATGTACCACCCAGACTGCACTCCTCGGCCCTGGTCGATTTAGGGTCGCACATACTTAATCTGCCCGAGGGTGACCTGTTAATAGGAGGAGACTGAAATGCAGCCCTTAATTGGGACTTCGATAGAAAACCAACTAAACAAAGGGAAACAACCGGGAAGGCGCTAGAAGACATTTTGAGAGCAATGGGTCTAATGGATGTCTGGAGAGCCTTCAATCGCTCAACTCTACAGTATACCTTCCAAGCTGGGGCACATGGAAGTCTGTCCCGTATAGATTACATCTTTGGAAGAGCCAGTCAGCTACGAAAGTTCAGTGCAGTGGGGCACCTCCCTAGGGGTACCTCTGACCATTCCCCAGTGATAGCAAGCTATGGAGGCAAACCTTCTATCAAACGATATGAGATGGTACTTAATCCCTGGTATCTAAAGGTACTGACTATACAGGAGGGTCTTATTGAGGCTACCACAAACTACTTCCAAGAAAATGAAGGATCAGTAGACTCAATGTGGGAAACATATAATACAGTAATTAGGGGACAAAGAGCCTCTGCAATAGCCGGACATAGAAAAGAAAAAAGAAAACAATTGCACAAACTCGAAAAATATATTAGCCAACTAGAACGTGAATGAATAATATCTGACTCCCCAGATACTAACTATAGATTACAGATGAAGCAGAAAGAATATAACGATATTGCTGAAGAAGCGGCTAAAGCTCAAGACCGCGCTACCAAACATGGAATATACGAGGTTGGTGATAAGGCGGGTAAATTGCTGGCATGGTTGAACAAGCGAGAAAAAGCCACTAGATGGGTGTTTGGGGTCTTATTGAGGCTACCACAAACTACTTCCAAGAAAATGAAGGATCAGTAGACTCAATGTGGGAAGCATATAATACAGTAATTAGGGGACAAGGAGCCTCTGCAATAGCCGGACATAGAAAAGAAAAAAGAAAACAATTGCACAAACTCGAAAAATATATTAGCCAACTAGAACGTGAATGAATAATATCTGACTCCCCAGATACTAACCATAGATTACAGATGAAGCAGAAAGAATATAACGATATTGCTGAAGAAGCGGCTAAAGCTCAAGACCGCGCTACCAAACATCGAATATACGAGGTTGGTGACAAGGCGGGTAAATTGCTGGCATGGTTGGACAAGCGAGAAAAAGCCACTAGATGGGTGTTCGAGACTAGAACGGGAGAAGGGACTCTACTCAAAGACAGGCAAGACATAGCAGAAGCTTTTGCCGAATACTTTAAACAGATCTATACACCACCAGGGGCTTCCACCCATACCAAGGCACAGGAGTTGTTGGCCATCCTCAAGCTTCCTACCCTGGAAAGTACAGAAAAAGAGGGCTTAGACTCAGCATTGACCATCAAAGAAGTAACACAGGCGATTGGGGAGCTACAATCCGGGAAAGCAATGGCCTGAGTGGTCTTCCAATTGAACTGCATAAATTAAATGTATCCACAATCGCCCGTACCTGGTTAAAATGTATGAAGAAAGTGTGGTGAACGGTATCCTGCCAGGCTGGCCAACATTGTAGTAATACACAAAAATGGGAAACCCCCCAGCACTGCAGCTCTTATCGGCCTATATCTCGGTTAAATCTAGAGGTCGAAATACTGGCCAAAATTCTAGCTACACGTTTGTCTCCCTGCTTCACAATTTGATCCACCAAGATCAATCTGGATTTATGCCAGGTAGAAATACCGCACTTAACCTGGAGCGCCCTAATGATGTTATGGGTAGGGCAGAGACTATTAGAGAAGAGGAAGTGATAATGTCCCTTGATGCCAAAATGGTATTTTATATGATCGAATGGCCCTTCCTGTTTGCGATTCTTGAAAGAATCGGAATTGGAGGAAAATTTTTGTCATGGGTACAGCTCATCTACTCTGGGCTCCTTGCACAAGTTACAGTGAATGGAGGACGGTTGTCAGTGTTTAAATTACAGAAAGGGACGAGACAGGGCTGTCCACTTTCTCCACTAATATTTGCATAGGTGTTAGAACCTTTGGCAATCTGGATCAGAGGGGACCCCTTTATCAGGGGATTACATTGGACAGAGGAGAGGGAGGACAGAATTGCCTTATATGCCGATGACATTTTGCTCTATTTGGCCAAACCATACTCTTCAATACATAGAGTGTTACATATATTTACTCTCTTCCAAAAATACTCAGGATACACCATTAAGTGGGGTAAGTCGCTCATATATGTTCTATGCGGGGAGGGCACTAATCTTCCCAGGAGTTGTGCAGCTAAAAGAGTGACCGAAGATTTTCGATATTTAGGGATCTACGTTACTGCTAGCCCAACAGTATTTTATGATAAAAACCTTGCCCTCCCACTGCGTCCCCTACAAGAAGATGTGCAGCATTGGAAGACCCTGCTCATCACGTTGCTGGGTAAAGCTTTTCTATACAATATGATGGTGCACTTTCCCAATTTGTCTACATCTTACAAAACACACCATATCTTGTTCCAGCCAAGTATTTCCAAGCAATAGAATCAGAAATATGCACACTTCTCCGGAATAATGGTATCCCTCGTATAGCACTAACCAAACTCATGAAAATCTTGAATGATGGAGGAATTGCCATCCCAGCAATTAAAAATTATCATCGGGCATCTCAATTAGTTGTTACAAATCACTGGGCAAACTGGCCAGGAACAGAACTAGCCTACAGGATGGACAGACATAATATGACCCCCCCGGACCTATTTGAGAACAATTTATGGGGGGAGAAAGAATACACCAAGGTATACACCAACCTCAACTACCGTCACTTTATGGCACACAGCATCAACCGCACCGGGGTGGAAAAACACGATAACACAGGCCACTCCACTCTTGGAGACGGACCGACTGGGGCTGCTAGCAAAATGTCCGGGATTGACAAATGGAACTTGATTGGTCTTTCTAGGGTGGGTGACTTCTGGGCGGGGGGGAAGATTGTCCCCTTCAGCAACCTCCAAAGGGACTACATACTAGGTGAGAGGGAAACCTTTCAGTACCTTCAGGCTCTCAACGCAATACAAAGGGAAGTCCTCAGAGGTACCGAACTCCCGGCCTCCTCACCCATGGAGGACAGGCTCCTGGATGACTATATGAAGGAGAAGGCTTTATCACTGACTTACAGGAAGATACTAAACAATACACCTGATAAATTGGGGAAAGTACACTTAAAATGGGTAGAGGATATAGGGGATATGAGTGATGAAGGGTGGCAGGAGGTATTGGCCTCCCCACGGGAGGTGGCAATCTGTTCTCGATTTAAACTAATACAACTAAAGATTTTACATAGAACACATTACACCAGTATAACACTAGTTAGAATAGGTACCCTAAGCTCCCCATTGTGCCCTAGGGGTTGTGGTCAGGTGGGCACGTGTATACACCAATGGTGGGAATATCCAGTTCTTCAGATATACTGGGGGAAAATAACAACGAAAATGCTAGCAATATGTGCAAAGGAAGTAGAGGTCTCCCACGATGGTGCCTCCTCAACATATGGGATGCAACCGACCTTACGGCGAGGGAGATAACCTGAGTCTCCCTTGGGTGTGGGGTTGCTAAGCGCAATATTGCAAGGAACTGGAGGGGAGTCACCGGGCCTAGATTCCTAGATTGGGAAACAGACATGGATTGGTGCATGCTGGCAGAAAGAGTGGTTTATGAAGGAAGAGGATGCCCACAAAAATGGTCCAAGATCTGGGGGGCATGGAACAAAAGTAGAGGAATGATATGTATGCCGTTTGATGGCCCTTCCCCTCAGGAGTGAGAATAGGTTGGAGGATGGCGTTCGAAATGCGACTGAGAAGGAAAGGAATGCTAAAATGGATATTGGTCCTATGTGATGATATATTTGTAATTGTACAAATGCACTGTGTTCGATTGACGACAAATGTTAACGTACTGCTATTATTATTCAATAAAAAGAATAATAAAAAAAAGAATTGGAAACATTTGCAGGGGTATGCATTCCCTCCATTTGCTATGATTCAGATGGTGTTGATACAGGTGCAGAAGCAGGTCAGTCGGATTGTGTTAGTGACTCCTTTTTGAAGTTGACAGGCATGGTTCCCTTCTGTGATGGAAATGGTGATGGATGTGCTATTTGTAATCAATGCTAACAGAGGAATGTTGGTGAGAGGGGGAGGGACAGAAGATCCTTTAGTGGAGGAAGGTTCGCTTAGCCTGCTAGTTTGGAAGATATCAGGGGATCCAATAGGTTTACCAAGCTTTCGCAGAAGGCTTCTGAATTGCTCAATGAGTCATGGGCACCTGAAACTCGAAAGAGATAGGAGTGCATGGTCAGTTTGGCTATGTTGGTGCGTGGCAAGGGATTTGGATACTATGGAGACTAATGAGATGATGCTGCCTATTTTTTTAGCTGAGTTATTTGCAAAGGAATTATCTTACAGAACAGTAAATTGTTATAGATCCGCAATATCGGCAGGTCATACTTTGGTGCAGAATATGTCTAGGAAAAAGTCCTGTTGTATGCAGGGTTATGAAAGGGATAAGATTATAAAGACCCCTTAAAGCTATATTTAATACTGTTTGGGACGTTGCTTTGATTTTCAAATTGTTTGAGAGTTGGCCTGCAAACAAATATTTGGGCCCGAGAGAATTGACTCAGAAGTTGGCTACTTTGTTGTGCATGGTTTCTTTTAAAAGAGTATCAGGGCTTTGGATATTACCTCTAGGTTTTATCAACCTCAGGGGTTATTTTTGAAATTTGGAAAAGAACAAAGATGATGTTGGATTCGGTGTTTTATCCTAAGTTTGATGCAAGTCCGAAATTCTGTACTCTCAGGTGTTTGAAAGAATATGGGAGTAGAGTAATAGAGTTCAGGAATCATAGGGTAGATCAGTAATTGATCTTGTATGTAAAACCACTTAAAGGTATAACTACAGCTACTGTAGCAAGATAGGTACGAGCTGTTATGAAAGAAGCAGGTGTGGACTTGAATCTTCTTAGAACGCATTCTGTCAGGGGTGCTAAGTAAACTTTTATCATTGCTAGTAGCCTGGGGGAGCTTCTAAAATGGGCAGATTGGTCTATTGCGGAGATGTTTAGAAAGTTTTATTTTAAACCTATAGAGCATGTTTCAAATAAAGTACAGAAGGCTTTGAACATGTATAATGCTAGCCTCCTGTCTTGTCATAAAATGTTGATTCTCATAGGTTTACTGCATAGAGAATCGTGATTTCATTAAAGCCTAGGAGGCTTGCATTGTACCCCCCCCCCCCCAACCTAGTTGTGGGATTGGGTTGTGTAAGGATTGATATTTAATATAAGTGTTTAGCTAACAGTTCTGTATATTTTATGGAAGTATGTGTATAAGGAATGTGGTATGATGAATTTTTACCAAGATATTTACACTTTATATTGAGTATTTCATTTTTTTTGCTGAAAATTTGGATCAGTGAGGTATTGGGATATCACAAAGAGAGGAATGAAGGAGTTGGAAACAAAAGAGGAAGACGATGGCGGATGGCAAGATTATATGAGACCTCAATGTTCTATTTGTATTATTGAGTGTTCAAAGTTCTATTCTGAAGTTTTGCTGCTCAGAAGTGGTAAATTAAAGTAATATGCATAATGCTAGCCTCCTACTCTTTAATAAAATCACGGTTCTCTATGGGAATCATCATTCTCCTCTGCATCTAGCAAAATCTGAAGATTTTCCATTTCCCACTCAACTCCAAAGTATGCCCAGTATGTGAGCTTAGATTTAAAGGCTGCTTGCAGGTGTGAACAGAAATGACATCAGTGGCACCTGCTAGGCACCGCTGCTGGCGTTCATGTCAACTTGCCCTTTGAAGTTAAAAAAAGAACTCAAATGCACTTTGATTGAGCAGTGGGCCAAACTATGAAGCCCATGAACGATTGTCAAGCGACAGAACATAATTGTATTTAAACTGCAATTTCTCTGCACTGCGCGCACTCACGCCAGGTTGCCCATTTTATAGATTTTAAAAATAGACCAGTTTTTGATGTTTCAAGGCAGCATTTACTTGCAGACTAACAGCTGGAGACTGTATGCCTTAGAATTTAAACACCATGTTCAAAGACGTTTTAGCACATGTAGCAGTCAAATTAGCATCACTTACATAAAGGTGTAGCTACGAAAGGTCAAGCTCAGCAAGACAATTAAAAAGTCTGAATATAAGCTAGGATGTATCAGGGATTTATTAGTATGTACAAAATAATATAGATGTATAATGTTATAGCATCATTTATTTCCTGCTTATTAGGTATGTGAAGGTATGATGAATCTCCAAAATACCAGGAGTAGTGTAAGCGACAATTCTTATCGTTTGACACCCGGTGACCTCATAGTTTCAACCCCTTATCCCAACCGTAGCCGTTTAACAGCCTCTTTTTCTCTGTTGAGAGGTTAGGATAGGAGCACATAGTGAAAACTACACAAAGTAAGCAAGGCTCTGTCAGTCCTGTTTGCTTTATAATAATAATAATTACTATTTGTAAAGGTGCAAACGTATCACCCATTAGGGGTTTCAAGGCGCTGGGGGCCGTGGGGGAGATTAAGTGGGCTATTGCCCAGAATTCACATGAGGCTGAGCTGAGCTGTGGCCGGTGCCAGGGATCGAACTGCAAGCCCTGTGCTCCGGAGTCAGCCGCTCTGGCTGCTGCGCCACACCTCTTTACTCCCTGCCTCTGCATTCATGATATCTGAGATAAGGACAAACAAGGGCGCCATTGCCACTCAGATGCTGTTGATGTGGGCCCACCTTTTGCTAGAAATCCAAGGCTACAATTGTGCTTATGATGCCAACCATAGCCTTCCGTTCCACAGTGGTCCTTATGTCCATTTGGGGTGGTGTGGCAAGGTTTATTTGTGTATGGTTTCTCCTTGTCTGCTGTCTTGAGTGTGACAGTGGGCAAAATAAACCACATTAGATTGGAATGTGGGCCAAGCGACTACCATGTGAAGCCCACTGAACCACATAATCCACGCTGCACATTTCTGATGATGTTTAAAGAGGCTGACTATGGTCTGGGGTAGCTTTTAATCCCATTCAGATGGGATATATTCAGGGAGTTCGAGCTTGACCGTTCCAATTGGTGCAGGAGTGGACCAAGGCTGATTTGGGTAAGCTTCCTGTCTGAGAAGAAATGGTGGACAAAAAAAGATCAATCAATCAATCAGGTGTTTGTTAAGCACAACTACTCACCCGTAAGGGTCTCAAGGTGCTGGTGGGTGCGGGGGGAGGGTCACAGGGTCCCAGTCCATCAAGGAGGGGGTCTGTTGAACAGCCAGATTTTGAGGTTTCTTGCGAGGATGGGGAGCGATGTTATCTGTCTGAGGTGGAGCGGAATGTCGTTCCAGGCTCTGGCAGCGCGGAAGGAGAAGGAGCGGCATCCCGATCTGGTCTTTCTGGTACTGGGGACCACAGCGTAGGAGAGCTGGGCTGATCGTAGGGTCCTTTGGGGTGCGTGGAGTTTGAGTCGGCTGTTCAGGTATGCTGGTCTGGTGTCGTGGAGGGCCTTGTGAGCGTGGCTTAGCATCTTGAAGGTGACTCTAGCTTTGATGGGCAGCCAGTGGAGTGTGCGCAGGTGCTGGGAGTTGTGGCAGTATCTTGGCAGGTTGAGGACAAGTCTTGTGGCGGCGTTTTGGATGTTCTGTGGCTTGAGGGTGAGGTTTTTGTTTATTCTGGCACAGAGTGTGTTGCAGTAGTTGAGCCTGCTGGTTACCAGGGCATGAGTCTTTCTGTGTTCGAGGGGGATCTATTTGAAGGTCTTACGTAGGAGGCGGAGGGTGTGGAAGCAGGAGGACGAGACGGAGTTGATCTGGCGGTCCATTTTGCTGGGTTGTGCTATGGAGTATTTACAAGTGGCTGAGATCAGTGCTTAATTTGAGCCAATGGTTTGTAGTGCTCGGCACCGGCATTTAATTATCAGCACTGATGCTTATGATGGTCTGCCACATGGTGGCACTGTTTATTTAACTTAGAGACTAGCACAATTGTTGTTTGTCAATTCAATACACCTTACAAAAATGACTAATACCTGCCCCCAAGCCATTATTATAACTTTGAGGGATGGAATAGTATGAACTGCCACACTTGAAGGAATGTAATGGTAGTTGTATTGGTACTTTTTTTGGCAGCGCTGGCAGAGGCAATGGACGGTGCAAGCTGCAGAGGCCTACCAACAAGAGCCCCATCAGTTATTTTTTCACAAATTAAGCACTGGCTGAGATTAAATTAAGCATTTTAGCCAGCATTTTTTTGTTGAACTAATTCTAGATAAAGAACCTTAATCAGCAGACCCACACTATTGCTCCACCTAGAGGAGCTCAATTTTGGATCAGACTACTCCACAGAATATAATCCCTAATTCCTGCAAAACAGTAGTCTAACCATTGGTCCCCTTAATGCATGATTACAGAAACCCACTACTGACTGGCATCCACAGAATCTACTGGCTGGCTTAAAATACATTTTACACTCCATAACTCGACTAGTAACTTGAACTAGACAATAAGAACACATCACCCCATTCTTAATCACTTTAAATAGTTTTGTTGAGCCAGAAGTGTATTCCAGCTTGCCTTTATAGAGTATAAAAGCCTGCAAGTGGTGCGATTGATTACCTTATGCATAAACCGTTTACTTCAGGGGATCCCTCCTCATCAGGGCCAGATTGGTTTTAGTGGGCATCAGGCGTTTCCCCGGGAGACTGGAAGGGTGGGGACTGGTTTTGCAGTGGCGAGGGCCAGTTTTGTTACTGGGGGCCGGTTTTGCAGCAGTAACAAAAGCAGCAGTGCTTCCCACTTGCATACCCTATGAGGGGGGCTGGTCCGACAAAATTGTAAGGGTTGCTTTGGGTTCCCAGTCCGGCCTTGCTCCTCATTCCGAAGCACCAATAGCCTCTGTCTGGAATATGCATTATCCGAAAAGCAAGACCTTTAAAGCAAGCTTTCTCATGGAGTGCTCCCAACAGGCATGCAACACCCATTGGACTAAAAGGGATTTAGGTCGCCCCTCCCTGCAGTGGGCTCCTCTGGGCTGGACCTACAGGGCCTTAAGTCCATCCTCATCCAAAGTGCTTTGCCAGCCTTTCAAAAACCATTTACTAACTTATGAGGCTTTGTTTTGTTTTTGTTTTACTAACTGGGCGCATGGAGTCCCTCAAAAATAGCAATCAAGGCTACTTGAAGAGTCTGCGCAAAGAGCAACAGAGGTTATAGGCCTGTTAGCATTGTCAGCCTAATCTATAAAAACACAGTAGGGGTCCCCTGCCACTCCCCTGCCAGCAAGAGGCAGAGAATGCAAAATGTCCCCAAATGTAATCAAGAAAGGGAATGAATAAACATGAGAGGGATTTTCCCTTTCAAAGTAAAACTATGTGAATAAAATTCGAACCCAATTGTTAATATTGGTTTTGCTTTTAGTGCCTTGAAGCAATTCACAATAAGAGGCACTTTTTAAACAGAAAGTGAAAAGAAGGAAAATGCATTCTGACCTAGGGACCAGATTTAACAACACTTTGCACCAGTGCAAAGTCACAAATGTGACACAAAGTGTTGATAAACTACGTACTTTACAGTGCAAAACTCTTTTTTGCGCCAGAAATTTAAAAAAAAGTAACATAAATATGCACTAACTTATGTCAATATGGTGTTCATCTATGGGACATTGTCGTTCTCATGCTATCATGCATGTTTTTTACACAAAGCCCTATGCAGTAGGAAGCTTGAACGTGTGCCAGTGCATTGCTGTCCTGCATTGCAATAAATATTGGTTAGCCTGCCCCTTACTTTTCAGTGCACAACTTGTTTTAACTGGAAAGATCTCTAAAAGTAACACAAAGTATTGCTTTGCGCTGCTTTGCTTATGTTTGCATCAAGGGGTTGTCCCAAGTGGGCGTTCCCACTCTAACATCAATTTTTTTTTACTCATAGCCCTCTCTACTACCAACTGTAGATACGGCTTTGCGCCCAAAAAATTACACCTTGTTGAGGCAAGCACAAAATGAGAAAAACATTTTTATTTCTTCAAACTTTACAAACTTAGCATTTTTGCTGCACTGTACAGAACACGTACAAAGTGCTAAACGTTTTTAAGTTATTCTAAACATAGGCCCAGATCTACTAATGTTTTCCATCATGAGTGCTCCATTTTTTGGGCATAGACACAACACTAAATATATTTCGGGATTTACAAAGCCATGCAAAACACAAATTGTGTGACTTTGAGTGGCTTTCTAAAAAAAAACAATGAACTCAAGGCAGTGCATATACCCTGTGTCGGGGAGGTGTTACATGGGTGGGGCATGGGTGTTCCTGTGCATCGACCCATGTATTTTGACACACACCCAAATTTACTAAAGTCTGTAAACCTTAAGCCAAAATGGTGTGACTATCTGAGGCTGCCATAACAACGAGAAATACAAAGAAATATCTTTATTTTTCTGCATCACTTCCTCTTTGCATGTATGCTGCATTCTGAAGTGTATATATACATAAAAAAATATGCCTTTAACAATTTTTGTTTTTACAGGAAGATACCGCTTCCAGCACACAAACTATTCTTAACAAAACACGGGAACTCTTGCGTCGTGGCACAAAGGTGCCTGCAATGGCGCTAGGCTGCTACAAGTGAACCAGTGCAAAGAGAGATCAGAAAGAAGTACCTCATGTGTTAGTAATGTCACATTTTTGCTCTTTCATGCAGAGAAGCAAGTTTGCTTGCTTTATCGCATGAAAGTTTATTAAATATGGCCTAAGTGTTTTGCACTAGAAGGGTGTCCTCTCTGTACAAAATCAATGCTGGACTTACACATACACTTTGGGCCAGATGTAGGTCGGTCGGTAACGGCCGAAAATCGGTATTTTTGGCCGTTACCGACCGGTAATTCAGAAATGGTATGTAGGGCCCTGATTTTTACAGAATCGGTAAATTTACCGATCGGTAAATTTACCGATTCTGTAAAATACCGAATCGGTATTTTTACCGATTCCGTATATTTGAGATGTAGGTGGGACTCTTCTGAGTCCCACAAGCCTTACAGAATCGGTATTTTACCATCAAATCCAATTTGATGGTAAAATACCGATTCCGGTGTGCATGCACATGTGTGCATGCACACCTCTGCCATATGACAGGCAGACCTGCCCTTGGGGCATGTATGCCTGCCACATGGCACCCGAGCCTATTTTTGGGGTGCCAGAGGGTGTCAAAGTGACACCCCCTGCAGCCTTGCTAAAATCGGTAATTACCGATTCTGTAATTACAGAATCGGTATTGCCCATTGATTCCTATGGGCATCACAGCCCATAGGAATCAATAGGAAATACCGATTCAGTATTTCCAGATTCGGTAAATACCGAATCTTAAAGATTCGGTATTTACACATCTGGAAATACCTACATCTCCCCCCTTCATATTTACCACTTCTTAAATACCGAATCGGTAAAATTCGGTATTTAAGAAGTGGTAAATAAGAATTACCTACATCGGGCCCTTTGTTACTACAGCGCACAGGTCTGTCTGTGGCACTAGGCAGCCTGATTGTGCACTAGTGCTTGGAAAGAGAGCAGCAGTGCCATATCTTTGTAGCTATGGTGCTGTCCTGCTCACTTTTATGCAAAGCTCCTCAGTACAGTTAGTTGCTGCATTGCATGAAATAGTAAGTTTGCCCCTAGGCTCCATTGATGGTTCTAATAAATGCTGCATTCTTCTCAGCTACAGTGTTCCTTTCATCCCATGTAAATGCTGGCTTAAGAAGTGTGTATTTTGGGTGCTGTTGTTCCTGTTGTACTGTGCCATGCATATGTTACTTTTACAGAACCTGTTTGGGGGTGACTGAGTGCACTCTCTGGCCTTTTAGCCACCCGAATTGCTAGGTTTTAATTGATTCTGCCTCTACATATCCTCTGTTCCTCTTGTGTGACATCTTCAAGTCAGCCTCACAAAGGGTTAGAGCTTGTTACCTGCACTGCCTCAGCACAGGCAGTCCCAGTGAATGGGCCTGCCCGTGTAATTGTGGCAACAAGCAATGTGTATTATGGGTGCTGTGAAACCCGTGTACAGTGCATAGTTTTTCCGCACACTATTCCTCTCCTGACATTCAGAACCCTGGCGCTTCTTAACCTGCCCTCTCTACAATAAATTATCTGATGAACAGCAAAGGGGGTGGGTTTAGTGAGCAGGGCAGGATGGGTGTAGGTTAGAGGCATCAAATCTTGGTGAGCAGGAGAGAGCCAGGTGCTGAGGTTCCTCCACCCTTTTATTCTAAACCTATACGATGTTGCAGTCAGCAATTCACATACTTCTGTGTGTGCACACAACAGAATTTGAAAGCAATATGAGGCCATACACATGGTGCAACTACACTACACAAATGATGGTTATATTATTTGCATACCATCTGCCAGTGAAATGTGTCCCTCTTTTCGTCTGGCAACTCCAGCTGTTTCCACACCTGGCCTGGGAATCCAATGTGCAGTATATTCTATTTTCACATTATTAAGAGGCTGCAGCTAATTTGTTTCTGATATGAAGCTGCCACTCATTACACGGTGGCAGCCAAAAATCATGCACATCTTTAGAAAGAGTACAATTTAACTTTAATCAGGAATAGGAAGACCACAAAGTGAAAGACTGCATCACATCAATCATACCTTTTCCAGCACTTAATCAGAAATGTTGAGTCTGATCGATCCAAGCTACATAGGTTTTCATAGGGCTTGTAGTCTACGTAGGAATTATTTTAACATTTGCACATATCATTATATTAGGGGAGATTCACTGATGTCCTACTTACTTTCCAGTAATTTTTATTACTCGTAATCCTACTGGTCCTCGTCAAAGTCGTCAATTGTGACGTAAACCTATCACCAGATAGGAAGAACTCAGGAGCACGCTCCAAAGACAGACCACACCCACAGTACTGGGTCCTATAAATATAGTCCCAGCATAACCCTGACTTATCCTAGCCAACTTGAAAGCTGAAATCAAAGAATGGTGGGCTTTTTGTAATGTTGAGGATGAGTAGGATTAGGAGTAGTGAAATGCTCTTTTAAGTATTCAAAACATTACCTCTTCATCCCTCATCCTTGCCATTATAGGAGGTAACCAAATCCAAAAATCAGCCTTTAAACTACAACATAAGAAAATATGCACACAGAATGTCACTCACTAATGTAACACCCAGTGAATAATATATTGATGACATGCAAAAGTTTAGGCGGGACAGACCTACGTACGCCCTGTCCAGAAGAGCAACCTTCAAACAATAGATTTTGTAGCCTGTACAGTTGTACAAAGGTGTGGGAAGAGACCAACGTAGCTGCTCTTCAGATTTCAGATTGAGGAAAACCTTGGAGCTCCACCCAGGAGGAAGCCACATTCTTGTGTATCTATCCTGAAAACGATCAGGGAAAGGAAGTACAAGCCACGGAGCTAATGTAATTGTGGAACAAATCCAGTGACTAATTTCTAATGAAGAATCATTTTACCCCTTTCTGGCACATATCAAAGTCACAAAAAGATGACCATACAAACAAAAACTTTTCGAATTTTCAGAACATTCCAAATAAATCAAAGGTTTTTCTCTTTACATCCATTGAATGTAAGGCTTCCCATCCAGAGAAGATGGGGAAATTAAAAAGATGGACAAACCATTCTCTATATGAGCTAAGGCTGCTACCTTGGGGAGAAATTCACGATCTTGTCAAAACACTATTCTCAAGGTTTCTCGGGAATGGAGATCAACACAGTAAAAAACAGTTCACCAATCTGACAGGCTGAAGAGATTGAAACTAAGAATAAACTTCCTTGTCAGACATTTAAGATTAACAGAAGATAAAGGTTGAAAAGGGGAGGTCCAAAGTGATTCTAAGACAAGAGTTAAGCCCCAAGGTGGAAAAGAAAGCCTAGACATAGAACAAGAAAAGGTAAACAAATTTTAGGAGGTGGGAAACCTTGGGTCACCCAAACTGACCCAAAGTTTATGAAATGCTCTAAATGCTGACCATTTAAGGTGAGGGATTCTTCTAAATATCCTGTAAGCAAAGCAGTAATTCAGAAAATAGTTTACATTAAGTAGAGATGAGTGAGGGAGTACATCAATGTAGGAAACGATGTCCAGTGCCTAGAATAGGATTTTAAGGTGGAGGGTCATCTAGATATCTGATTGTAATGGCCCCTTTTTAAGATGTCCTGAGAGTCTGCTGCTCTGCAAACAGATTCTTTCAACCTCCACACTGAGAGAGAGAGGCAGACACTCTAATGGAAAACACACATGAGAGATGAGGAGAAAAAAAAAGAACAGAGGGAGTTTTAAAAAGAATTGAGATGGGCAGAAAAGGGGTACGGGAATCTGTGTAGTCAAAATGTAAGTACTAAATATCATCTGCTTCATTGTCTTGATTCCAAAGAAGTATGTGAGGGATCAATAGTAAAGGAGGAAAGGGACCGAGTAAATGACATAGCCAAAGGAAGACTAAAAGCATCCACCCTCCACGCCATTTGTGCGGATTATGCGAGCAGAACCTAGGCAGTTTGGCATTTTCAGGGGAAGCATACAGGTCTATAAAAGGCCTCCCTGAACCTTTGGCATAATCTCTTGAAGATGGACGGGTGTTGAGAGGATGGAAATATCCTGCTTAATGTGTTCTTCTGTCTGACCCCTGATGTAGGAGATCTTTAAGGAGAGATGATTCTGTATGAGCCTCTAACTGTAGTACTAGAGAACATAATTGAGATCCTCTGTTTACATAAGTACAGTCATTGTATTGTCTGTTTGTATTAGCACATGCTGTCCCTTTATTTGATGTTGGAAGTAGCAGGGATCGATATACTGTAGATCGAATTTCTGTTTGAAGAGTGCCTGCGGCCTGGGGAAACATCCTTTACAACGGAACCGTTACAACGCGGTACCGTTACAACGCAGGATTTACAATGAAAGTCGTTACAACGACTTTCGCTGGAGGGCGCTCTAGGATAGGGGATAGTTTAATTTACTATCAACACCTTCCCTACTATCCACGGTGACTGGAGTTGGAATAGTAAATTAAACTATTCACTATCCAGCGCCCCACAACGCAAGTCGTTCTAACGACTTGCGTTGTTAAACCTACGTCGTAAATGTACACGTTGTAACGGTACGCGTTGTACCGTCATACATCCGCGGCCTGTCAATGACCCATCATCCTTGAGCTGACGGTGGCTCCAAGGTGGCACCCCATCTAAGGAGCTGACGTCCTTTGTTCGCACCAACGGGAAACTGGCATGTAGTGGAAAACCTTACATAAAAGATTTGGGGATCAACCACCAGTGTAGCTGAGGATGTAGAGAACGTAACACAGGAATCAACAGGTCACAGTTCTGAGGCCCCGGATTCCAATGATGTAGAATATGAAGTAGAAGAGAGTAAAGATGCAGATGTACTCGAGGAACTGTAAATATGCATGAGACCACATGCCCCTGGTCTTGCAAGAACACTCTGGCTGGAGTTTGACTGAGAGACAATAAAGACATCAGTCTGGTCCCTAATCTTTTTGGTCTGAATGCAGGCAGATAAATCATATCTAGGTCTGTGCAGAAATTGGCTTCAATTAAAGTTCTGTTTTGAGATTGAGCTGCCTGGCTTATCTGCAGATTCAAGTGAAATCTTTGCAGTGTCACACAAGAACATTGAGTTTTTGTTCTGGAGAAAGAGCACTTAGAAGCAAGTCATACAGATAGCAGAACATATTCCAACTCTGGAGATGGGGATGAGCAGCATTGGGAGCTGCCATCTTGGTATAAACCCTTGAAACAGAGCAAAGGCCAGATGGCAAGACCATGTACTTTTGATGACATAGAGCTATGGAATAAGAAAGTAAGCATTCAGGCGATTGGTAGTTAACATGAATGCTCCCTTCTGAACCAGTGGAATTATTCTTGAAATCGGTAGAAGGTGCTTTTTAGTTTTCAATGCCCTTATCCCCTTTCAAAGATCACTGAAAAGTAGCCTTTTCAGGTGTCAGTCTAACAAAAACAAGTTGGTTGTAATCTTATCAGGTTTGTTCACAACGTTTACAAAGCACAGTTTACTACTCAATTGTGGCATATTGTCTGAAAGGCAGTTCTGCCCCACTGCTGGAAGTGTTAGTCACAACCCTTGCATGAATTTTAGGCCCGCCTACTTGCTTGAAGTCTTAGCATACCCCCCTGAATTTCAGGTCTAGTTACGCCGCTTGCTCCCAAAGTCTGGAATTCCATCACTTCTGCTGCAAGAATGAACCCATCCTGTATAAAAAAACCTTTTCATGGATGTCTGACACTAGATATGTGTCACCTATGGAAATACTTAGCCCGGTTATCTATTTGTTGTTGCAGGTGCCCACCCGTTTTGGGGTCACTTTGTTTCCGTGCATATTGAGCTCCCCCCTTTCCCCGTCCTGATGAAGACCCGCCCTGAGGAAATCAGCCTCCCTGCTTGTTTTAGGGTCGAAACGTCGACATAATTCCCCGGAGCCTGTACCTGTAATATTTCTCCCACGCCCCTCTCCCTTGTATTGATCAGAATACGGAGGATCTTTCAATTACTTACCAGCAAGAAAGAATCACATTTTTTGCTAACTTAACATCTAGGGCAGGCTCATGTTTTATACTAAGGATTCAAGCCATAGTCGTTATTTAAAGAACTCTATTGTATTTTAACCTACATCTTTTCACTGACCTCTTTGGTCGCTTTTTCATACACGAGCACGTACTCTTACTCTCATCTGTGCACGTCCTCTTTGACAAATGAACCCCCTTTTATAAAAAAATTTGATTTTCTACGTTGTACAAAATCCATTGTGTTTTCTGTAAATGTATAGTAAATAAGAGAATCTCCCATTATTTGGAGAAAATTTCTTTTGTTTCAGGTGTGGTTTTGTTGCTTCAACAAATATCTCAGGTGAACATGTTTGCTTTGTTATGAACCATAATGGATTGAATCAGATGGTGATCAAAAGTGAAATGAATATTTAATTTATGTTGGCATTGCATATGTTGAATCAACGTCTAGGACCATTTTGTCTATAACGCAAGAATGAACCCATCCTGTATAAAAAAAATTAGACCGTAAATTCTAAAATTTGCATTTGTGACTCCTTATACCATGAAACTGCAAATAAATAAATATATCTAACCTGGCAATAGTTCAACTCTAGGCATGGTGTTACTTTTTACTACAACAATCCTGCTTAAGCATCTCAAAATGGATCCTCCGGGGACTCAAGGAGAGATTCTGAAACACTTTCAACAATGCCTGCCCAGCAAAGTGCCACGCATTACAGGTCAGACTAATACAAAATTGCTATCCTTCCCTCATTCCTGCACTGGAACACTTTGTCATGCAATCTTGAGGGCTCCTTTGAGCTCAGCGTCTGTCCATTGTATGCTACCAAATGGAAAAAGTTATTTCTTTATCAATACAGCTGCTATAAATATCTGCAGCTGGTATAGAGAAAAAGGGTTTGAGGAAAGATTAACTATTGTCGGATACCTCCAAAAGATTTACACCAATGAGAATACTTTCTCATGGATGTATGTTGGAGCAACAAATGCCATTACAACGAATGGCTTTACAACAAAAGTCTTTTACAACAACTTTGTTTACAACGGATATGCCTTTACCAGGGATGCCTTTACCACAAAAATGTAAGTATTTTACAGGTAAGTATATATATATATATATTCACAACGAAGCAACTCCTGCTACTTCCAAACGGCGAAGAAGGAGAGACGGACCACTGCATACAGGCAAGATGTTTATTCAAACCAGTTAACCCAGCATTGTCAGATGACGTGTTTCGGGCTCGCAAGCCCTTGTTCACATATATATATCAATTCCAACACTCCACTCTCATATATAAATATATGGGAGAAGGAGCACCCTCCACTTCTGCTTCGGTAGATTCAAGTGAAAGGGAGGCAGAGCTTAGTCTTCTCGACGGTTGGTGGAAGTTCAAGCGGTGTTTAAGGAATGCGTGTCCTTGGTTGTGTAGAGCCTTGTGTGTGTGGATCAGCAGCTTGAATTGGCATCTCTTCTGTACAGGGGAGCCAGTGGACGTGCCTGAGAAGGGGTGTAATGTGGGTTTGTCGGGGCAGAGCGAGGATGAGTCTGGCTGCGGTGTTAAGTATGGTCTGAAGTCTCAGTAGGAGGTGTATGGTGATTGCATGTAGAGGGCATTGTCGTTGCCCAGTCGGCTGGTGATGAGGGCCTGTGTCACGGTGCGTCTCATGTGTAGGGGTAGCCACTTGAAGATCTTACATGACATGCACAGAGTGAGGATGCAGGCAGAGGAGACGGCGTTTATCTATGATTTCATGGTGGCCTTGTTGTCAATGACCATTCTGAGGTATCTGGCATGATCGGAGAGAGTAGGTGCGGGTACTAGGTCTGATGGCCACCAGGAGTCATACCAAGTGTTGCTGATGTTGCCATAGTTCAGTTCTTACGTCTTGTCTGTGTTTAGCTGTAGACAGTTGTTCTTCATCCAGTTGGCGATATTTGTAATTCATTTGTGTGTATATATATATATATATATATATCTTTCTATCTCTCGATATATATATATATATATATATATATATTTTTTTTTTTTTCATGCTCCGCAGTCCGAGAACAGCAAAAACAGCACTCGCAGTAGGTTAAACCCTTCTCAGGTTTATTGCATACAAATATCAAAATAACAGACGCGTATCAGCACTTGCCTTCGTCAGTGTCAGCTGGCGACGGCAAGGCGGAAGTAAATAAGGCATAACGATCGACATAGAAAACAGATTGTGTTTCAAATCATGAGCGCCATCTTAGAATGGTAAATTAACTCAAGCAAAATTGCAAAAAACCTGAATAAACGCAATGTTCATAATGTTGAAAAAACAATACATATCTCAATGACTATCAATTCATAAACAGTCTTATGTTAACTCATTTTTCCCTGGATGGGCTAAATCAATCTGGATTCTCAATTTAGGATCCGAAATTGCAATTCATTCGATCAACATAGTTCACATTGCACAAAATTTCAGTATATTCTTAGGTAGAGGTCTAAGAGAGGAAATTTCTAATGAATGAAAACCCCAGACAAATTAATAAATCCCTAAAGCCTTAATGGCCCATACAGTGAAGCTACAAATCATATTCACCAATACCCCCTTCACCACACTATCAAATTAAATTCTAAATATCAAATTCATCATAAAGGGTTCAAAACCAACTACCAACCCAATTTCTTCAAAGCATTTGTAGAGAAAATTAATAAACTCTCAGGCAGTGACACAGCTCCCCGTGTACAGTTCTAATTACTACTACTATAGATGTGTTAGTAATTCTTCCACTGCATTAAGACCCCCTGGGGATTTCGTTTGAAGATCTATAATATATCTTGACTCCAACCGTCTAAGCTTCCGTTTAAGGTCCCCACCCCTTATGTCTTGTGGGACACAGTCTAGACTAAAGAAGCTGAGTAGGGTTCTATCACTGTTATGGTGAGTGGCGAAATGTCGGGCCATCGGGTAGTTCTCATCCTTATTCACGATGGCCCGTTGATGTTCTAAGATTCTCAACTTGACTGCCTTCGTGGTGCTGCCCACGTGCCGAAGTCCGCAGGGGCACTTCAGACAGTATACCACAAATGAAGTCGAGCAAGTGACAAACTTGCTAATCCTGATTTTTGAGTCCTTATGTGGCACCTGATATGAGAGCACCCTCTGACTGTTGCTGCAGGCCTTGCATTTCCCACATGGGTATGACCCATGCATGGCGTGCAGATCTCCTTTGGGCCTTTCTCTGGACAGGTGGCTTGTAACCAATCTATCCTTCAATGATCTTGTCTTCCTGAATGTAATCATAGGGTGTTCCTGCAGATCCTTACCAATTACGGTATCAGATTTGAGGATACCCCAATTTTTGGACATGATGGCTCTCACCCTATTCGCTGCCACCGAATAGTCTGTTATCAATCTAATTATACCATTTCCACCTTTTGTGGTTCCGGCCCTTCTCTCAGTCAGTGGGTTTGCCTGTCTATAACTTTCGCCTTCCCTTTAGCTTGTTGGAGTACTATTTTAGAGTAGCCGCGTGATTTAAAGCGTGTCACGCTTTTGTCTGCAGCCTCTTCGAAATCCTTTTCCAGGGAACTGTTGCGTTTTGTCCTCAACAGTTCCCCGTAGGGGATACTCTTAACAAGGGATGCTGGGTGACTACTTCATCCATGTAGGATGGAATTCCCTGCCGTCTCCTTTCTAAAGAGTGCGGTCTGGATTGTGCCTGAATCAACGAAAACTCTTAGGTCTAGAAAGTTAACCTCTTTCCTGCTCATATTGTAGGTGAATTGCAGATTTAGATTATTTTGATTTAGGGCCATTATGTAGTCTTTTGCTGAGGATTCCGACCCCCTCCAGATAAGGAAGAGGTCGTCGATGTATCTCCTCCAGCACATCACCTTATCGACCCATTCTGTTTTATCATCCGCCCAGGCCACCTGCTTCTCCCACCAGCCCACGAATAAATTCGCGTAGCTGGGGGCGAAGCAGGTGCCCATAGCAGTCCCCCTAACCTGTCTGTATCGCTGGTTTTGAAAAATAAAGATATTATTATTCAGGCAGAAAGATATAAAGTCTAAGATCATTCTGCTGTGCTCCAGGTAGCGGGCAGGTCGTAAGTTCAAAAAGGTCTTCACCGCTTCAATCCCATCTGAATGTCTGATGCTCCTATACAGACTGGAGATGTCCATAGTTATCATCACCAGGTCGTCCTCCCACTCCACATCCTGTATTTGTCTGAGGAAGTCCTTCGTGTCTTTGGTGTATGAACTCAACTGAGTTACCCATGGGGCCAGAAATGAGTCAATAAATTTCGACATATTTTCGGTTAATCCTCCAATGGATGACACGATCGGTCTCCCTGGTGGCTTAGTGGCGTCCTTGTGTACTTTTGGGAGATGGTAAAAGCTGGGCAATCTCGGTTGTTTATTCTGCAGGAATAGGTATTCCTCCCTTACTAGTATTCCTTTTCCATACCAGTGTTCAATAAGGGAATGATATTTCCGAATGCTTTCTTGATATTCATATTCCGTTGTTGGCAAGTAGTTCTCGCGGTCCTGTAACTGGCGTAGGGCTTCTTCGCAGTAGTTATCCCAGCTCTGGATGACTACGTTTCCGCCTTTATCTGAAGGCTTTATCACGATTGAGTCATCTTTTTCAAGGTCTGAGATAGCATCTCTCTGGGGCAATGAGCGATTCCACTTGATGTTCATCTTGTTGGACTCTTCTTGTTTGGATAACTTCTGTAAGTCACGGCTCACTGCTTCTGAGAAGACATCTACTGCATCAGTCGGTGTCTGGGGGAGAAAGCGCGAGGTTGGCTTAAAAGCGCTGCGTTCACCTATTTGGGTAATGCCCATGGATGTCCCTCTTTCTACTACATCCACTGGTGATATAATCTGGGATCCACTTTCTTCCAGTAGCTCCTCCAGTACGGCCATATTCTCCAAGTCTCTAATGTTCATATCAAAAGGGTCTTGTTGAGCCGTACTGCCCACCATGGGTGAACTCTGTATGTTTTCTCTAAGCGCCCTCTGTTTAAAGTATTTCCAGAGTTTGACCTTCCGAACAAATAAAAATAAGTCTATGCGTGTTTGTGCATACTCATAACGGCCTGTTGGACAGAATGTAAGTCCCAGCTTAGAACGTTTTCTTCGTCTGTGGTCAGGATTCTTTGTGAGAGGTTGATTATGTTTAAATCTTCCATCAGCTCCTCTTGTTCCTGGCCTGTCGGTTCCTCAGTTTTCTGGTGCCTCTCCCTGTGCCTTCTCCCTCCTCGCCTCGTGATGCGTCTCCGCTTGCATTTGTAGATTGGTCTGGAGGGTGTTTTTTCCCATCCCTCAACCAATTCTGGCGGATTAAGTCGCATTCCTCGCGAAAAGAAGGCTGGCATTTTGGCCCGGGTTGTTGACCCCCAGTCGTTACCTCATCTTCAGATTGCTCTGCGCTTGTTAATTCTGATTCTGAGGTGTCTCTAGACACTTGTGGTCTTTGTCGTCTTGCCCTCAAATCCCGGCGTGGTGCGTCATATCTACGCGCAAATGTCAGTATCCTTCCTTGCTCGTAGTCGCGAGCGTCGCGTTCAAATTTTTGTTGTTTCCTCAATTGTATCTTCTTCTCATAAACAGTTAGTCTCTTCTTCATAGATTCTTTCTCCGTGTCTAATTGCCCCTGGTCATTTAATTCCACGATCTCCTTTTCCAGCGCTTCGATATCCTGTAATGCCTTCTCCCTATCTTTCCATGCAAACTTGATTAGAAGTCTCAGCATGCCTTCTGAGGAGTGCGCTGTGTACTCTGCCCACTCACTGAGTAGTTCGGGATCCGGATTTTCATAGGCTGGAATTGTATAAATACGGAGACCGCGTGGGACCCGCTTCACCTCCACATAGTGTTGCAAGGAGGTGGCCTCCCACCACTTTCTCGTTTCACGCTCGTAGAGTCGTTCGAGCTGATGGCATTTACTTTTGAGCGTGGACTGCGCTGTGTCAACTGCCTGTGTTGCGTCCCGTGCCTGTGGCCCCGGTCGCCCTTTGAAAAATGCCACTTGCCACCTCCCGGCGCGCTGTGTCGCTGAACATTTAATGTTATTAATGTTTTCTTAAATTCAAATGCGCGTCCTACTTCACTCGTGCCGGTAAATTCAAAGGAAGTCGGGTATCTCCTACCTCCCTCAGTCCATCTTGGTCGCACGAACTTTCAGTTGCGGTCCGTGTTCCTCGGGGCTGGTCCAGGTAATACCGACTCCTCGTGGCGGTGCAGACTCCTTCTCCTCGTTTTCTCTGCTCCAGTTTCGCCGTATGGAGTCCGCACTCGAACCGAGTGGGTGCCGATTCAAATGGCGGCGTGCCGTTTAATAAATTCAAGCTCCGCAGTCCGAGAACAGCAAAAACAGCACTCGCAGTAGGTTAAACCCTTCTCAGGTTTATTGCACACAAATATCAAAATAACAGACGCGTTTCAGCACTTGCCTTCATCAGTGTCAGCTGGCGACGGCAAGGCGGAAGTAAATAAGGCATAACGATCGACATAGAAAACAGATTGTGTTTCAAATTATGAGTGCCATCTTAGAATGGTAAATTAACTCAAGCAAAATTGCAGAAAACCTGAATAAACGCAATGTTCATAATGTTGAAAAAACAATACATATCTCAATGACTATCAATTCATAAACAGTCTTATGTTAACTCATTATATAAATAGCGAGAGAGAGAAAGATAGATGGATAGCTATAACTATACATATATTCACTAAAAAAAAACATAGGTTTCACACCAGTTATAGTTAGCTGAAAGTTTTACTCGCATAAAACCATTGAAATTCCCACGTTATAGTTAGTTGGACTCACTATAACTTGCGCGTGCAATGCACTGCTGATGACGTCACATATTACATCACTCATGACATGGTCAGTGACATCACTCATGACATCACTGATGACACCATCCAGTGAATGTGTGTCTTTCCGAGAAATAAATATGTGTTATATATGTATATGTAAAAGTTGATGGAAGAATAAATGTTTAAATAAGTGTTTACGTGGATGTTTTAAAAAAAAAAATTGATTGGTTAACTGGTTTATTAAGTGTATCTTAGTGAATACATATATTAGAGAATAATGTTTAAATATTTAAATATATGTATTAGTGTTTCACTTTGTGTATAAGTGGCTGCATAGGTTGCTGAGTAGCTACATGTGTGTATATGGGTTAATAGATGTTTTTTTAGTATCAGTATGAGTGTCTGTATGGTTTGGTGGGGGTAATACTTAGCACATAGATGCATGAATGACTGACTCACTGTTTGTATGTGTTTTGAAGACAGCATATGTGCAGGACTGTATGGGTGGATGAGTGTGTATATGTGTGTGTTAGTGAGTGAATGACTGTCTCACTAGTGTCTTTATCAGTAATTACATATGTTTTAATCTAGTATATGTGAATATTGATGTATATAAGTGAGTATATGTGAGAGTGAGGGATTGTAAGAGTTCCTGTTTAAATAACTATGTTTTTCTATAAGTGATTATTTAACAGAGTAAATATGTGTATGTTTTCTTAGAAGTAAGGTGGTAGTGTGTGTATAGCTGTATATGCAAATAAATGGATGTTCAATTGTTTATTTGCATGTGTGAGTATGTGTGTGAGTAACTTTTGGATCACTGTCGTTGTGTAACAGGATATATAGGTGTATCACTATATATGATGAGTGAGTATATGTATGAGTGACTACATAGAACTGTTGGTGAATCAGTGGATGTGTATATAGATGGTGGAATTACTGAATTGGTTGTTGTAACTGGTATGGGTATCTCCATTTTTTTGAAAATTTTAGTTTCTATTTTTCAATATGTGCTTCAAGGGCTACATTACAGTGAAAGGAGGTCTGTCACTCTGTCACAAGGATGGTGTCATCAGTGATGTCATGAGTGATGTCACTGACCATGTCATGAGTGATGTAATATGTGACGTCATAAGCAGTGCATTGCACGCGCAAGTTATAGTGAGTCCAACTAACTATAACGTGGGAATTTCAATGGTTTTATGCGAGTAAAACTTTCAGCTAACTATAACTGGTGTGAAACCTATGGTTTTTTCAGTGAATTTAATAGGTTTTTTTAAATGCTAATTCCTAACTATAATTGGTGTGAAACCTATGGTTTTTTCAGTGAATTTCATAGGTTTTTTTAATACTAATTCCTAACTATAACTGGTGTGAAACCTATGGTTTTTTCAGTGAATTTCAATGTTTTTTTAATAGCAAATCTTTATAGGTATAGAAAGTGAAAAATTTTAAAACAAATTTTATATTGTATAAATATGTTAAAAAAATGTTTTTATTTTTTTTATTTTTAACCCGGGGGCGCTCCCGGGGCGCGTACCGGTGAACGCACGGGTAAGCGCAATATTACGGCGCGCGGACCGGGGAGCATCCCGGGAGCGATATTGCCGCGAACGAAAACAACATCGTGACGTTTTGCGTACACGCGTGATGCGTCATATGACACACAGCGTAATCGCAACCGAAAGCACACGATCGCATACGATCGCGAAACATCCTGACGCGCTTACGCTACGCACCCGCGGGTGCGCCCCAGAGCGCGACTACGGGCGCACCCCGGGGCGCGTAGCGGAAGCGCGTCGGGTCATGTGACAAGAAAATAACACTTTCTATTGGTGCAGAACAGTTTTGGTTTCTAAATGAGTAATGCCTGGGTCTTGTGACCAGCCTGGGTCTTGTGACCTGAAAATAACACTTTCTATTGGTGCAGAACATTTTGGGTTTCCAAATGAGTAAAGCCTTGGTCTTGTGACCTGAAAATAACACTTCTGATTGGTTCAGCACAATTTTTTTTTCCAAATGATAAAAAAAAACACCTTTCTTCCTCACTCTGACTTTGTCCTTTGACTGAGGAAGACCTGTTTCATCTACAGAGACAATTCTTTTGTACTTTGAAATGGCTACTGTAGCAGCAACAGCTGGAGCATCTGCACCACCACCACCACCACAACCACCAAGAGGACCACCACAACAATACATTGGTGGTGAAGAAGAGGAGGAGGAGGAAGAGGAAGAGGAGGAGGGGAGCAGATGGCTGCCTGAAGAAAATACCCCATACAAGCCAAAAGAACACATTGTATGGGAGTTTTTTTTACTTCCAGAGGGCAAGAAAAAAGTTAATGCGGCTAAGGTAACATGTCGAATCTGTGGTGCAGAACTCTCAAGGGGCAATCCAGATAAAAAATATTCATTTGGTAATAATACCATGATTCGGCATATGACCCGGAAGCATCCTGCTAACTATTCTCGTGCAGAGATCAGGGAACTGCCCAGTCACCTCCCCCAGTGTTCAAGGACCAGCTCCAAAAGAAAGCAATCCACTCAATCGGGACCAGAAACATCAGAGGTGATGCCTTGTATCCAGGAACGATTTGGTGATTTTAAAGTCACTTGTACTGGATGTGGCAAGCTTATGTCCTATGGGGAAAAGAGTGTAAAGCTCATCGTCATTGCTGGTGACAATCATGATTGCCCCAAAAAAAAGAAGTAATTTTTTCCGTTTTTTGTTTTTTGCTCCAGTTGAGCCATTTTCAATTCCCTTTCTCTTTGTTTCTTCCCATAAAAAATACAAAAAAATATAAAACTGTTTTGAAAAGCCAAAAAAGTACAAAATGTTCAAAAAACAATAAAAAAAATATAAAACAACAAAAAGAAGAAAAAAACAGTTCTTTTTGGAACTACCTTTCATATATAAAATTAAACCTATATTTTTAAAGGATCTCAGTCAATTTTTTGTCCTTAGGGTATGCGTACCGGGGCGCGCCCCCCAAAAAAAAGAAAAAAACATTTTATGAAGCAGTTAGCATGAGAGAAGAACACAAAGAGAGTTATGTTAAGAGAAAAAGAGCTACAGGATGAACACAGAGGGATTGTTTATTACATAGTAAAAAATAGAGAAGGTGTAATTGGATGAAAGTGAGAAAAGTAAAATGACTAAAGGAGCAAAAGAAAGGAAGAGAGAGGAAGAACACTAAAGTAGAGATAGTGGGAGAATGTGACTGGCTGTTAAAAGAAAAAGAAAGGACAGTAAAAAATGGGGAATGAAGGGTAGTGGCGGAACCGGGATAAATGAAGAACGATGAGGGAAAGTGAGAAAAGACCAGGTAGTATAAGTAAAGAGGGGTGAAAGAGGGAGAAAAATTGAATTAGGATAAGACATGGGGAGTGAGAAAGAGAAAGGAAAAAGAGAGTAAAGGAAACAGTACCTGAATGGGCTTGAGTGAAACAGCAAAGAAAGATAAGTAATGCAGTGTGTGTGACTTATAGGGAGTCAGTGGGTGTAGGTCGGGGTGTGGGTGTGTAAGGTGTGTCTGTGGGTGTGGCTGTGTGGTGTTTCGGTGTGGGTGGAGGTGAGGGTGTGTGAAATATGTGTGAGGAGTGTATGAGTGTGGGGTGTATATGTGTTTGATGTATGTGTGTGTATGGAATGTGTGTGTGTGTTTGAGGTGTGTGTGTGGGAGGATTTTTGTGTGTATGAGGTGTGTGTGTGGTGTGTGTGTGTGGGGTGTATGTTAGAGGTGTGTGTATGTGTTGAGAGGGGGATGATGTGTGTGTGTAGGAGTAAGGTAAATAATTAAGAAAAAGAGAATGAGTGAAGAAGCAAAGGAAGGGAACAGAGGGTAAGTGAAGTAAAGAATAGGGATTGAAAGAAGTTGAATATGAGAGGGAAAATAGGGAAAGGGGAGTAAACATGTAGAATAAGAATAAGTAAGGGAAGCAGAGTAAAGACACAGGAGTGAGGTTGATTGAGAAAATGTTAGTGAGCTTAAAGCAAAGGGTGATGACAAACTACATTTTTTTGTCATACTTACCATATAATAAATGTAACTTTAATTAATTTTTTTTACTACAGTTTGTATCTGTGAAAGAGAGAAGAAAAAATAAGTTATAATTAATGAAATATGTATTTTAAATTAAAAGATACAAATGAAGAGGTTAAAAATCATAACACTATTTAGAAATAAAGTAAGAGTGAAGGACACAGAAAGGGAAATAAAGTAAGGTTGAAGGACAAAAAGAGAGAAAAAGAAATAGAAGGAGAGCAAATTACAAAGAGTAAGGCATATAGATTCACTGACAAAGAGAGAGAGAAGAACAGAGAAATGAACTGAAGGTAAAAAAGATACTAAAACAATGTGAGTTAGCAAAACTAAATCAGGAAACAGAAGTAAGTAAAAAGATAATGACTGAGACAGAAAACAGTCTAATTAAGGATGCATTTAGAAAAATGAAGAATAGAAGATAACTGAGAGTAAGTGAAGAACAGTCATAGAGTGAAAGGATGAAGGGAGAGAGGATATTATACAACGATTGAGGGAAATGGACTGAGGAAGTTAGTAGGCAGACACACTAGAGAAAAACTGAGTGAGGTGGAGTACAATGAGTGAGAAAAGGAAATGAGCAAGAGAGCAAAAAAAGGAAAGAGAGGAGAAGACGACTAAAACAGTGGTACTGAAAGAAAATAATTTGGTGATGAAAGTAAAGAGAAGGACATTGAAAGAAAGGAAATGAGGGATAGTAATGGAACCAGAGTAAAAGAAATGGGATGAAAAACGATGAGAGAGGAGCAGTGAAGTTATTGTAAAAGAATTGATAGAAGGTAGATAAACACAACTGAACATAACACAAGGAGAGTGAGGCACTGAGGACATAGAAGTAGTGAACGAAAAATAGAGAGAAGAGGTCAAAAGTAAGGAGCAAACAAAGATAAGCGAGGGAGAGTGGGTGATTTATAGTGATAGAGTGCAATAATACTGCTGAGTGAGTAAACAGGAATTACTAAAAGAGCAAAGGAGGAAAATACGGAAAAGGGAAGTAAAGCAGAGAGACTGAAAGCTGAAAAGTTATGCAAGGGAGAGAGGGGATGCACACAGTTGAAATGAGAATGAGGGGTTGTCAAAGAAGTGGAGTAAAGGAACGGGGGTTACAGAGAATGAGAGAAAGACATTATAAGTGAGTAAAAAGAGCTGAAAGAGGATGGAAAAAGGAAAGTGAGTGTCAGAGAATGGGAATACAATTTAATTTACACAATCCAAAGTATAAAATAACTTGTACAACATGTTACATAGTTTATTTTTGCTGTTCTCAGAATATATTGAATTTCACTTAAAACAGTGAGTTCAAATTACTCATCATATGACAGCGGGAAAAAAAAACACAATTTAAAAGATTGTGTTTTAAAAAAAACTTAGATACTGACAAATGACAAATGTACGCTAATCTTTGATTGACTTACTTTTCCTTGAGGCCAAATACTGTATAATGGAGGTCCTTTTCTCGTTGCAAAGTACTTTGCTGTTCACTTAAAAATCCATTTCATCGTCTTTCTACAAGAAAAGCTCCAAAAACATCTGAAATATTTTCAATATTTTCATATACTCCTTTTTTTCAGTCATGACTCTTTACTCATTCCTGCACCTTTCCATTTGGCCAAATAGTGTCAGATGTATGAGTATATTTTCAAATTAATTCTAAGGCACTCTGAAATGACCTTTTTCCCAACGTTCTGAAAGAAAGGCTCTCCAAACATTTTCACAATATTTCAGTATTTGTTAAACCATCTCTGACTCAGTCATGTTCATCATTTTGTATAATACTAATAACACTTACTATGAGATCCACTTACAGTACCTATATGACAAGTCAATTTTTTATATTGCCTGGATCACTTTTACTCAGAATATATTTTTAAACAGCAAAATAACCTTTATTAACTACTCCCGTCTTCATAGGCCAATTACTTTTACCTACATTTTGGCTGTAAAAACACTAGGTATGAATTTATAAAGCCAAAAGGCAAACGTTGTTTGAAAGTCAAATGAGTGTCGTTACATTGGGTCCAACCTTTAGAAGTTTTTAAATAGCATATGTAATGCCCTGATGTTGTAGAAGAACCGTCATGAAAAATAATAGCTACAGTTGTAAAGGTTCTTCCTGATATCGATAACTGAGAAGCCACGAACTTTTTAATAGAAGTTGTCAATTTAGTTCCATCAGGTCTACATCGTTGGAACATTAAAATTACATACTGACCATAACTTTGTAGAAATAATGTGGACAGCATTATAAACTTACATTGGGTACACACCATATTGTGATCCGCTGCTTTAACTAGATTATTAAAAGACACTGATTTGCAGCCTGGTAAAGTCAAATATATAAATCTTTCAGAGTCTATTCTAGTAGTACTTGATGAAGCATAGTTATCACAGTCACGTTGCCATTGATAAGAAAGGTTAAAAAGATTTTTTATATCTACTCCTTCATCTTCCAATACATCAAACATATACATTAAAAATTCCTGACAATCCTGCTGAATTATCTGTGAAAATTGATTTTGACCTGAACATATGTCTAGAAGATTTCTAATTTCTGAAACACTTTCTATTTTTGCTCTATCACTACTACATTTCTCTAACACAGAATTCAATAAACAGCACAATGTTTGTTCCCGATTTTCGACAATCTGTTTTTGTAAATTTTGAAGAAAAAAAACAACATTAACTACTACATTAGCAAAGCAGTTGACACCAGAACTGTTTTCAAACTGAAATCCAACAACATCTTCAACAGAATCCTTTTTCTTTCTCTTTACAATTACACTTTTATCTACTTTTTGCCTATTTGCTAATACCTCACTGCAATTAATCTCATTTCTTCTTTTTCGGCCTACCACACGTTTTTCAAACAGAGGATATTGAGGCAAATGTGGAGCATACTCTCTTCTTAACCTATTGTATTCTTTAACACAATCTAGATCCGCACAAATCTTTGTTTCATCACACTCAATCAAGTACAATCCTGATAAAGTTCTGACTCGTGATAATGCCACATATGACATACCCTCTTTAAACACAGAACTTCCAATGTTCACCAAAGCACTATCTACACTTAAACCTTGAGATTTATGAATTGTCACTGCATATGCCAAACAAATAGGAAACTGTTTTCGGCGAACATATAAGTCTTTCACGAGCAAAAATCTAGCTGAACAACGACAAATTTGTTCTATTTCATCAATGCCATCAAATTTAATTTTTAAAATTTCAATTTCATCTCTATTTTTGAAATTCACAAAACCAACAACATGACCCATTGCTCCATTTACCAGACCTCTTTCAACATTTAAATTCCTTCTCAAAATGATACGACAATTCAAACACACATTCAGAGTCTTTTCAAAACCAGCAGTTTTAGATATAGTCTTCTCTAATGAATCCAATTTTGATTTCAAATTTTCAGACAAAACAATTGTTGCTCCCATATGCTCTATTTTATCTGTAGCTTCCAGTTTCACTATCTCTTCATTTTCTAAATTTAACATTTTGTTGTTGAACATGGAACATTCTTTCAGAGTTGGCATCAAACATATGCCAGATTTCTTCTCGTTAATTTTCTTAAAAATATTCTCTGGAAGAATGTTTTCATTTAGGTACAAATTTGAAATTAACCGTCCATGTAAAGCTTCTTTCCCTTGCTGACTAATTTTTCCGACTCTTACATCTTGTAAAATATTTTTATAATCTTCATCCTTTGCCTGCCGCATATTTTGAAGCAGTTCTGCATATTTGAAGTTTAACCATAAATTAACGTTTCCAATGCTTCTTAGGCACTTCCTGGTATCTTCATGCGTGAGCATTTTGAACACAGGTTGTCCTTTCACTGGAATCAACTGCAGAAGATCTCCAAAAACAATAATATGTTTTCCTCCAAATAAAACATCATAGTCTGTTCTAAGAATGTCTTGCATTCTCAAATGCACAAAAGCAAGCATTATATTTGACACCATGCTTACTTCATCAATGATAAGAAGTTTCATTTTCTTCAGGACTCTCGAAACTTCGGAACACGCATCTCCAGATAGCTTGTGGTATTGCAATTTGTTATCATGCTCCACTGGCAGCATCAGTAAACGATGTAAAGTAATCCCTTTAATATTATGTGCTGCCAGCCCAGTTGGAGCGGTAATAACACAAGACAGCGGTGATTCAGTCCTTTTCTGCAGATAAGTTGCAATTGCTTTAATCAGAAAACTTTTTCCAGTTCCCGCTTCTCCACTCACGTACAGTTGGACAGGCTTAAATGATGTACATGAGCACTCTTTCTTCTCATGACTGAATCCATGTTCAACCTGTTCTGTGACTTCGTCATATATCTGTTTCTGCTCAAGGTTTAATTGTTTCACCAGTCTTCTAAATTAATTACATCCTCTTGAGCTTGCTCCATAGCTCTTTCCACCTCATCCATGGCAGTGGCAGCTTCATTTTGGATAATTGGTCCTCCTAGCGGATCCTGACTCAATGAAGCAGAACTCTGACTGTCTTGAGAACTGTCTCTCGCAATCTCTGCAGCAATTGTTGCTTCTTGTTCTACTTCTTCATTCAACATTTGCAGATAATTTGGAAAAACAGGACATTCTATGGTATCCTTCGTTGCATTAAAAGAGTCTTCGTAACAGAGAAAATCTCCAAGTAGTTCCTCTTCTGTACGCCATGGTTTAAAGAGTTGCAAAAGAGCTAAATAGTAAAATTCCCTTTGCTCTGGATTTTCGCAACTCAATTTTCGATGATTAATCAAATGGCCTTTTTTCTGCTTCACTAGACATCCTTCACACCCAATGATAGCATATATTCCATTGTTGTTATCTTCTCTGATGGTCCTCTTATAAATATAGTTTTGCAGAACTTCATACAAACAACTGTTCTCATGATGACTACTTCTATTTGGATAGTATGTATCCAACATGTTTGTCTTCAAAATATCTGTACTTTCTGGTTCTTTCTCCGCCAAATACTCTATCTCCTGTACAGATTTCAAAACTCGGTTTCGTGTTGCAGCAAGACCTAGACTGACCCAAATGATGGTTCTAGATTTGCATAGAGACTTGCTGATGACAATCGATCAGAACATTCATATGCTCCAATTTCTCTATGCGACAACATCTTCAAACTGAAACTGTATAATTTCTTGCTTATACTCTTTTCATGTGAAATGTCCTCCCACATTTCCTTCAGTTCTGTCTTTTCTTTTTTTGTGATGTAAGACGTCACATATCGAGCCACAGCAATAGAGTTGTCAGAAACGAATTGAATATCCATGTTAGCATTCCACATGGACAAAATCACTGGGTTGTAGTTGTTGATGTACTTGGACTCTTCGTTTCTTTTTAAATTGTATGTATTTTTTGGTGACTTCCTCGTCACAGTATGTCGTAGAGAAGACATCAAATTATTTACTCTTCCTTTAGAAATCACTGGTCGTGGAAAGCTGAAACGACATTTTGTGTAGAACTTGTCCTTGTTTCTGAATTTTCGGCGACAGTACTTTCCACAACGATGGGATTGAAAGCGTAAAACGTGTTGCCTTAAACTGTTTTCTTCGGTAGTTTTCGGAACAGCACATGTAGAATACTCTTCAATGAAGCTCATCACTGTCTCATCCGAATCTGTTCCAAATTTGGATGCATCTTTAATCCACAACAACATATGTATGTGAGGAGCACCTCTCGCTTGATACTCCTTTCTCCAAAAGAAATCTAAAACCTCTCCAAGGGGAGGATTTTTTTTGTTGGTAATAAAAGACATCATAGCTTGAAATCTATGATTAAAATATCTGCATACATTCACTGGATCCAAAGAACACAGTTGTCCAGCAGTTTTGAATTCTATATTTTGTATATTTGCATTTGCCTCTCGTAGAAATTGAAGTAAGTCGTCCCATGCATACTCGGCACAGCTAAGAGTGAGGAACCATGTAGGAGTTCCTAAGTTTCTTAGCATACATTTCAATTCCCCATGACGATGGTACCAATACTCATTTGTACCACGCTGACATGCCATGAGATTGATTAGATGAGATTCCAAAATATTATCTTGCAGATTCACTTTCTCCATAAAGTCCCTCGCCGAAACATTTTGCAGATGTGCTCCACTTTTCAGTATATGGTTTACTGCATAAGAAAGCCCCGACAAGTCACTTTCATACAGTAGATGAAACAAATAGGGAATGCATTGACGAAACCTTGGATCTTCAGCATATAATCTTACAGTTCGATATTCAGATGCAGGAATTTGAAGTGGACGATCGTCATATCGTCCACCTCGACCTGTTGGAATAGCTGTGGAAAACAACGAGCTTCCAAACTTTCTTCCCATACACTAATGGGACTTCCTTTTGCTGCTTTCATTTGAAACAATTCAATTGCATTCCCCATTACTTCTTTGGAATGCAAAGGATGAACAGTATAATGTTCATATATTTCTTCACTTCTAGACACATCAACTTTTTCAATTTGGCCGCCTGAACAATCACTGTCTTCATCTGCAGCTGTTTCCTCTGCTGCAACACATACATCTTTATAATACTCATTGTTTTTGACTAAATACAACGTTGCCTTTTTGACTTTCCTAACATCCACTAAATCTTGCCAGATTTTCTTACTCTTTGTCGGAATCCCATTAACTAGAATAACTAAAGGTTCCTCTTCTACTTTTTCTATACCAATTGTATCAATATTTTTTTTTAAATCAAGAGGCAAATAAACAACTCTTCCCTTTAATCCTCTCTGCAAATCTGTAGGAGGCAATTTCCCTATCTTAGGCTCCGTGCGAACAATTGCCTGAAAATGGTGGACACATTGAATCAAAATAGACTCATATGTATTTAAATCCATCAATTCACGGGGAATGTCTACCAACTCCAGATTATTATGAACAGCTCTAGCAGGCATTCTGTTTTGATTTAATTTATCATAACAATATTTACAAATACGCTGATCAGAACTCAAATCAAAACAATTCTCCACCCACAAATAAGTTGCAAAATCCTTCCACTCATAATTATTCATCTTTTCACTGTTTACGTATAAATCAACTAATCTAGTTTGAAGCTTATAATGACTTTGTCGACAACACACACAAGTAAAATTCAGCCTTTCACTTGATTTCACCTTAAACCTGGTAATTTCCTGCTCAAACTTTTCTGTACTTGAAATCTGTACATTGTCTTCCACATTACCTTGAATTGCTGTGTCAATTTCTACACTATCCTCTTTTTCACCAAAATAACAAATCTCAATTTCTTTACAAATCTTCTTCACATCTAATTCAGTTCCATGCAAAAGAGCACTGTTTAATTGTTTAAGCTTAAGTGCTGGACTTTTTGCATAATACAACATTCTCACTAATTTCCTCATTTTGGTATGATGCACTGCTGACATCTTAAAGTGATGAAAAACACTCTGACAGACTTTTCTAGAAAGACAAGCCAGTGAATGGCCTTGCAAACCTGTGCTTTCTCTCACTCTGCAAGGATCTAAGTCTTGCAACAACTTCACTTTCTGCTTTAGACTTTTCTTACTATATGTACGTAAGAAATTACAAAACAAATCAATTGATTCCTGTCGCACACTACAAATACACTGGACCCTTAGTACGTCTCCCTAAAACTTCATCAGTTAACACCTCTTCTGGTTCTCTAGGCACAAGTTTCTCTTTTTCAAACGGACAACCATCTTTCACTTCATACGCTCGACCACTGGTGTCAACTGCATGCACTAAATCATTCTCCTGGAAGTAACTCTCCTCATTAAAAAATGGCCCACAACTTGAACTGTGCATCCATTCTCCAGAAAAAACTTTACAAAAATTAATCCGATTAATTACTCTTTTCCATCTACTGTTTGATTTGAAAACATCAATTGTCTTGTTAAGTGTCCTAATTCTATTGATTATTAAAATAAATAATTTTTTCTTAACTTCAAAGCCTGATCAACAATCTTCTCTACACTTTTCTTTTTCTTATAAAAAGCAGCTCTCTGTTTACCTTTCCTAATGTTTTTTAACAAATTTAAAACCACCCTATTGCGAAACATTCGTTTACGAATGTCTCTAAACTGATTCTGCCTTCTATTCCTATACATATTATTCTCTCCTGCTCCAATTGTAGAATTCTTTGAGGTTCTCTCCTTCCTTTTCAAATTTACTCTCTCATTCTCTTTTTCTACATGCTGTCCATCATTTTTTTGGGATGTACATATGTTACGTAAGAAAGACTTAGTTTTCTTACCAGGAGCTTTGTTCCTGTTTTTTTAAGTATTTGTTGTGGAAGAGTGCTGTAATTCCGTTGCTGTTTTAGTTTTTTGGCGGCTATGTTGTTTTCTTCTCCTTTCCCTTGAGGGCATCTTTGCTTACTCTTCAAATCTTGATTTCAATCTGTGTTAAAAAAAAATAGCACATTATAGACCACTATTACCAAACAACAAAGCAATGACAAAAAGCAAACAATCTATTCAGGGTTACAGATCAGGTGAGTATTCTCCAGGGATGCACAAAAGGTGAGGCCTGTATTGAAGAGTATAGTGGAAGACAGCTCTGTCCACAGGTACAAAGAAGATGAGACCTGTGTCTAAGAGTCCAGTACGGGATAGACTTCATAAAGTCTAGTCCACTGCACTCTTATACACAGGCTTCACCACCTATGCTTCCCGGGAAAGGCCTCTCTCCCACTACAGTCCTGCGTCAGTTGTGCGCTACTGATGCGTCACTTTGTGTGACGCATTGGCGGCATAAAACATGTGCCTTGTTGCACCATTTTTAAAAAGTGACGCATGTAGGTAGATGCGTCATTTTTTAAACCTCTGCACCACATTATACCTCTGTCAAGTGTAATGTACACAGAGGGGTCATTTCTCCGCAAAAAGCCTTGTAATAATCTCATAGATTTCACTGCGTCACTTTTAGGACACTGTTACATCAAAATCTTGCACCTGCCCCACAGCAGAGATAAGACTGAGGCAAACACTTTCACATGGAGCTTTCCACATGTGATAGGATTCTGACACCTAAGCAGGAGTGCAGATGAGATAAAGACTGTCCAGGGGAGCACAAAAGGTGAGGCTTGTGTCCAAGAGTGCACTGGACAGGATTAAACTGGAGTAGTGTGCAAAAAAAAAAGAATCTCATTTATGAGGCCCTGCGTCAGTTTTGCACTGCTGATGCGTCACTTTTTGTGATGCATCGGCGGCATAAAACATGTACCTTTTTGCGCCATATTTAAAAAGTGACGCATGTAGGTAGATGCGTCACTTTTTAAACCTCTGCGCCACATTATACTCAAAAATGTAAAAGCCATTCATTTTCCCCAAAATCGTGTTTGACATCACATTTAGGAAACACAGCACAGGTCCTATGTACAAGCATTCCATGTCATTACTGAAACCTCACTATTTTACAAAATACAATTCCTCTATGCAAACAAACTCAATATGCTTCCTACACTGAGTTAACACAGGTAACATCATTGTAAAGAGTCAAATTGACGCCTGTGTCTAAGAGTGCAGTCGGGTATAGCCTTCATGAAGCCTAGTCCACTGCACTCTTAGACACAAGCCTCACCACCTACGCTCCCCAGGAAAGCCCAAACATGTACCTTTTTGCGCCATATTTAAAAAGTGCCGCCTGTAGGTAGATGCGTCACTTTTTAAACCTCTGCGCCACATTATACTCAAAAATGTAAAAGCCATTCATTTTCCCCAAAATAGTTTTTGACATCACGTTTAGGAAACACAGCACAGGTCCTATGTACAAGCATCTGCCTCACAGCAGTGATAAGACTGAGGCAAACGCTTTCACATGGAGCTTTCCCCATGTGATAGGATTCTCACACCTAAGAAGGAGTGCAGATGAGATGAAGACTGTCCAGGGGAGCACAAAAGGTGAGGCTTGTGTCCAAGAGTGCAGTGGACAGGACTAAACTGGAGTAGTGTGCATAAAAAAAAAACTCATTTATGAGGCCCTGCGTCAGTTTTGCACTGCTGATGCATCACTTTTTGTGACGCGTCGGCGGCATAAAACATGTACCTTTTTGCGCCATATTTTAAAAATGACGCATGTAGGTAGATGCGTCACTTTTTAAACCTCTGCGCCACATTATACTCAAAAATGTAAAAGCCATTCATTTTCCCCAAAATCGTGTTTGACATCACATTTAGGAAACACAGCACAGGTCCTATGTACAAGCATTCCATGTCATTACTGAAACCTCACTATTTTACAAAATACAATTCCTCTATGCAAACAAACTCAATATGCTTCCTACACTGAGTCTAGTCCACTGCACTCTTATACACAGGCTTCACCACCTATGCTTCCCGGGAAAGGCCTCTCTCCCACTACAGTCCTGCGTCAGTTGTGCGCTACTGATGCGTCACTTTGTGTGACGCATTGGCGGCATAAAACATGTGCCTTGTTGCACCATTTTTAAAAAGTGACGCATGTAGGTAGATGCGTAATTTTTTAAACCTCTGCACCACATTATACCTCTGTCAAGTGTAATGTACACAGAGGGGTCATTTCTCCACAAAAAGCCTTGTAATAATCTCATAGATTTCACTGCGTCACTTTTAGGACACTGTTACATCGAAATCTTGCACCTGCCTCACAGCAGAGATAAGACTGAGGCAAACACTTTCACATGGAGCTTTCCACATGTGATAGGATTCTGACACCTAAGCAGGAGTGCAGATGAGATAAAGACTGTCCAGGGGAGCACAAAAGGTGAGGCTTGTGTCCAAGAGTGCACTGGACAGGATTAAACTGGAGTAGTGTGCAAAAAAAAAGAATCTCATTTATGAGGCCCTGCGTCAGTTTTGCACTGCTGATGCGTCACTTTTTGTGATGCATCGGCGGCATAAAACATGTACCTTTTTGCGCCATATTTAAAAAGTGACGCATGTAGGTAGATGCGTCACTTTTTAAACCTCTGCGCCACATTATACTCAAAAATGTAAAAGCCATTCATTTTCCCCAAAATCGTGTTTGACATCACATTTAGGAAACACAGCACAGGTCCTATGTACAAGCATTCCATGTCATTACTGAAACCTCACTATTTTACAAAATACAATTCCTCTATGCAAACAAACTCAATATGTTTCCTACACTGAGTTAACACAGGTAACATCATTGTAAAGAGTCAAATTGACGCCTGTGTCTAAGAGTGCAGTCGGGTATAGCCTTCATGAAGCCTAGTCCACTGCACTCTTAGACACAAGCCTCACCACCTACGCTCCCCAGGAAAGCCCAAACATGTACCTTTTTGCGCCATATTTAAAAAGTGCCGCCTGTAGGTAGATGCGTCACTTTTTAAACCTCTGCGCCACATTATACTCAAAAATGTAAAAGCCATTCATTTTCCCCAAAATAGTTTTTGACATCACGTTTAGGAAACACAGCACAGGTCCTATGTACAAGCATCTGCCTCACAGCAGTGATAAGACTGAGGCAAACGCTTTCACATGGAGCTTTCCCCATGTGATAGGATTCTCACACCTAAGAAGGAGTGCAGATGAGATGAAGACTGTCCAGGGGAGCACAAAAGGTGAGGCTTGTGTCCAAGAGTGCAGTGGACAGGACTAAACTGGAGTAGTGTGCATAAAAAAAAAACTCATTTATGAGGCCCTGCGTCAGTTTTGCACTGCTGATGCGTCACTTTTTGTGACGCGTCGGCGGCATAAAACATGTACCTTTTTGCGCCATATTTTAAAAATGACGCATGTAGGTAGATGCGTCACTTTTTAAACCTCTGCGCCACATTATACTCAAAAATGTAAAAGCCATTCATTTTCCCCAAAATCGTTTTTGACATCACATTTAGGAAACACAGCACAGGTCCTATGTACAAGCATTCCATGTCATTACTGAAACCTCACTATTTTTCAAAATACAATTCCTCTATGCAAACAAACTCAATATGCTTCCTACACTGAGTTAACACAGGTAACATCATAGTAAAGAGTCAAATTGACGCCTGTGTCTAAGAGTGCAGTCGGGGATAGGCTTCATGAAGCCTAGTCCACTGCACTCTTAGACACAAGCCTCACCACCTACGCTCCCCAGGAAAGCCCAAACATGTACCTTTTTCCGCCATATTTAAAAAGTGACGCATGTAGGTAGATGCGTCGCTTTTTAAACCTCTGCGCCACATTATACTAAAAAATGTAAAAGCCATTCATCTTCCCCAAAATCGTGTTTGACATCACATTTAGGAAACACAGCACAGGTCCTATGTACAAGCATTCCATGTCATTACTGAAACCTCACTATTTTACAAAATACAATTCCTCTATGCAAACAAACTCAATATGCTTCCTACACTGAGTTAACACAGGTAACATCATTGTAAAGAGTCAAATTGACGCCTCTGTCTAAGAGTGCAGTCGGGTATAGGCTTCATGAAGCCTAGTCCACTGCACTCTTAGACACAAGCCTCACCACCTAGGCTCCCGAGGAAAGCCCAAACATGTACCTTTTTGCGCCATATTTAAAAAGTGACACATGTAGGTAGATGCGTCACTTTTTAAACCTCTGCGCCACATTATACTCAAAAATGTAAAAGCCATTCATTTTCCCCAAAATCGTGTTTGACATCACATTTAGGAAACACAGCACAGGTCCTATGTACAAGCATTCCATGTCATTACTGAAACCTCACTATTTTACAAAATACAATTCCTCTATGCAAACAAACTCAATATGCTTCCTACACTGAGTTAACACAGGTAACATCATTGTAAAGTGTCAAATTGACGCCTGTGTCTAAGAGTGCAGTCGGGTATAGGCTTCATGAAGCCTAGTCCACTGCACTCTTAGACACAAGCCTCACCACCTACGCTCCCCAGGAAAGCCCAAACATATACCTTTTTGCGCCATATTTAAAAAGTGACGCATGTAGGTAGATGCGTCACTTTTTAAACCTCTGCGCCACTTTACACTCAAAAATGTAAAAGCCATTCATTTTCCCCAAAATAGTTTTTGACATCACATTTAGGAAACACAGCACAGGTCCTATGTACAAGCATCTGCCTCACAGCAGGGATAAGACTGAGGCAAACGCTTTCACATGGAGCTTTCCCCATGTGATAGGATTCTCACACCTAAGAAGGAGTGCAGATGAGATGAGAACTGTCCAGGGGAGCACAAAAGGTGAGGCTTGTGTCTAAGAGTGCAGTGGACAGGACTAATCTGGAGTAGTGTGCAAAAAAAAAGAAACTCATTTATGAGGCCCTGCGTCAGTTTTGCACTGCTGATGCGTCACTTTTTGTGACGCATCGGCGGCATAAAACATGTACCTTTTTGCGCCATATTTAAAAAATGACGCATGTAGGTAGATGCGTCACTTTTTAAACCTCTGCGCCACATTATACTCAAAAATGTAAAAGCCATTCATTTTCCCCAAAATCGTTTTTGACATCACATTTAGGAAACACAGCACAGGTCCTATGTACAAGCATTCCATGTCATTACTGAAACCTCACTATTTTTCCAAATACAATTCCTCTATGCAAACAAACTCAATATGCTTCCTACACTGAGTTAACACAGGTAACATCATAGTAAAGAGTCAAATTGACGCCTGTGTCTAAGAGTGCAGTCGGGTATAGGCTTCATGAAGCCTAGTCCACTGCACTCTTAGACACAAGCCTCACCACCTACGCTCCCCAGGAAAGCCCAAACATGTACCTTTTTGCGCCATATTTAAAAAGTGACGCATGTAGGTAGATGCGTCACTTTTTAAACCTCTGCGCCACATTATACTCAAAAATGTAAAAGTCATTAATTTTCTCCAAAATCGTTTTTGACATCACATTTAGGAAACACAGCACAGGTCCTATGTACAAGCATCTGCCTCACAGCAGGGATAAGACTGAGGCAAACGCTTTCACATGGAGCTTTCCCCATGTGATAGGATTCTCACACCTAAGAAGGAGTGCAGATGAGATGAAGACTGTCCAGGGGAGCACAAAAGGTGAGGCTTGTGTCCAAGAGTGCAGTGGACAGGACTAATCTGGAGTAGTGTGCAAAAAAAAAGAAACTAATTTATGAGTCCCTGCGTCAGTTTTGCACTGCTGATGCGTCACTTTTTGTGACGCATCGGCGGTATAAAACATGTACCTTTTTGTGCCATATTTAAAAAATGACGCATGTAGGTAGATGCGTCACTTTTTAAACCTCTGCGCCACATTATACTCAAAAATGTAAAAGCCATTCATTTTCCCCAAAATCGTTTTTGACATCACATTTAGGAAACACAGCACAGGTCCTATGTACAAGCATTCCATGTCATTACTGAAACCTCACTATTTTTCAAAATACAATTCCTCTATGCAAACAAACTCAATATGCTTCCTACACTGAGTTAACACAGGTAACATCATAGTAAAGAGTCAAATTGACGCCTGTGTCTAAGAGTGCAGTCGGGGATAGGCTTCATGAAGCCTAGTCCACTGCACTCTTAGACACAAGCCTCACCACCTACGCTACCCAGGAAAGCCCAAACATGTACCTTTTTCCGCCATATTTAAAAAGTGACGCATGTAGGTAGATGCGTCACTTTTTAAACCTCTGCGCCACATTATACTCAAAAATGTAAAACCCATTCATTTTCCTCAAAATCGTGTTTGACATCACATTTAGGAAACACAGCACAGGTCCTATGTACAAGCATTCCATGTCATTACTGAAACCTCACTATTTTACAAAATACAATTCCTCTATGCAAACAAACTCAATATGCTTCCTACACTGAGTTAACACAGGTAACATCATTGTAAAGAGTCAAATTTATTTCTTTAAACATGCACACATTCTTTATTCCTTTTAAAAAATGTAAAAGCCATTCATTTTTCCCAAAATCGTTTTTGACATCACATTTAAGAAACACAGCACAGGTCCTATGTACAAGCATTCCATGTCACTACTAAAACTTCACAATTTTACAAAATACAATTCCTCTATGCAGTAAAAACTTTTTACCAACCATTATCAAAAAGCATGACACAAAGCAACATTAAAAAACCACAATTTGCTTCCAAATCTTCTCCATAGAGTATACAATTCTCTATGTATATTAAATGAATCATAACTCACCTTTACAAATGCTCTAGGAGATTCACAACAGTGTCAGATACACACACCAATATTTCTTTAGCAGAGCAAAAGGTATGTTCTCCAGGCACTGCAACCATTAATGGCACAGAAAACCCCTGTTTCTACACACATATTGCTCATGGTAACCAATCAAAACTCTTCCCTCTGTATTTTCAAACCAACACCCTTCCCCCCAAACCCCCCCAGACCTTTCTACCTGTTACCATAGCAACTCCCTCCTCACTTAGCTCTCAGGTTTAAAAGTTTATTCTACAATGTTGCAAATCACCTCAGCAAGGATGTTTGACCTGCGAATACACCAGCTTATCTGGTGCAATTTTTCTTTAAATGACTTTTTTTTAACCATTCAAAATACTTCTTACACAGAACACAGCCATGCACCCTAACTTTCAGTTTTCAACTATCTCAATCTACCAATCATTGCTTGTGATTCAAGAGCACTGAAACTCCACAGGTTTTTTTTTTTGCAAACTCCTACTGTTCCAACTGCCATTTTATTCCTACACTTCATCTGACTGCACCAGAACCTCCTCTACCATGTATTCCGTCTGGATTATTGGACATAGCTATATCCACTGGGCTCAAAGGTATGCAGCTACCAGAAATTTTCACAACCTTGATTTACCAAATGTGAACATTAAATGGATTGGCCAGAGAGGATTGAGATGTCACCAATTTATACCATTGGTGAAAACCTTTTTGCATTTGCCACACCCTAACCTCATAATTCTGCACTGTGGTGGAAATGACTTAGGCACTTTGACTGGGGTAGGTCTGGAAATGCTTTTAAAGGACTCCTTTGAACAATTGATGGCACTTTTTCCTCAAACTGCCTTGGTATTTTCCAATATATGCCAAAGACAGAAATGGAACTGGTCCAACCAATTTTGTCCACAATTTGAGAAAGCACGGAAACATGTGAATAAATCTGTTTCTTCTTACATGAGAGACTATGGAATGGGTTCAATATACAACAACAACTTGCGTTACAACATGCAAGATATCTACAGAGGAGATGGTGTGCACTTCTCAGATGAGGGGAATAGAATATTCCTCCTGAATTTAAGACTGTGCATTGGTACCTACTTGTAGGTACCTAAATCAGCCACAGAACCCAAAAGCTCTTTTCAGAGCTACCCTATCTCTGATCACTCCAAATGATTATCTTTTTCTAACTTTTTTCACTATTTTTCACCAAAGTACGCTCCCCGGTACGCTTCCCGGTGCGCGTACCGGGCGCTCCCCCCGCGAAAATTATTAATATTTTTTTTTGGGGCCTATATGGGCCTCCTAAGACCCCCTCAGAAAACCTAGAGGGTCAGGGAGTGCCTATCGTGCCCCCTTATACCCATTCCCAACGTTGTTTGTCTGCCATTTTCTGACTCAAACCTACCGAAACACAAAATGGAGGACTCCCCTAGCGCTGCCGGTACGCGTACCGGGGCGCGCACCGGGAAACGCTCCAAAAAATAATAATAAAAGTTAATTTACATAAAAACCACTGGAGACACTTTCACCAAATATAGAATAGGCCATACTACATACCAGTCCCTACCATTTTCCAAAATTTGGTGGAATTCCATTGAGCCTGTAGACCTCTCTAAATATCCTGAGGTAAATTACTTCACAAAAACACATCTGAAGTGTTAGAATTGACAACCAATTAAAATGTTACTTTCATTTTCTACTATTATTTCATGACATTTGATTGGTTATGTACCTGAATATATATAAAGAAAGAGAGGGAAACACAGCCATTTTGACTACTACTTCCTGAAGTACATTTCGAGAGCATTTTCACTGACAACTTCAACTGCTTTCTCAAAGGTAAGTTATTATTTTGAAAACTGAAGTATGTTGTGCACTTTAAGTTAATTTGGGAAACTTTTTCTGATAGTTATATACTATCCCTCTGTAATAGTTATAGATTGAGATAGACTTCTCTATTATAGTTATGGATGGAGTTAGGCTTGTCTTGTATAATTATGAATTTACTTAGGCTTCATCACATACACTTTTTTATATTTCTACTTCCAGTCTGATACCATACACTGCCCAAAGTTAAATTCACTGTTAAAAAATCCAAACTACCTCTCTGAACTTAAACCCAACAGTGCCCTATCCCTACTGATATATTTATTTCTTATGCAAATTACACCACGAAAATGGAGGGAGAGCAAAACATTTCCTTTGAAATTGTTCTGGAGAGTAACAATGAAGAAATTATTGTACCCAATGATAACTTGGAATTCATGGATGAATCGCGGGACTATGAACTACTTCAATGTGTAGAATCAGTAGATTTGCTGATTCAAAATGAGGACATTTCTGACAGTCAAATATTAGAAGTTCTATCAAATTTTGAAAAAGAATCTGAAAAATAAATTTATATTGAATAATTCTAAAATTGTTTGAGACTTTATTCATTTTTATATGTAATTCTTAAACTAGTACCAAATTGATTATAATGTAAAGTCAGACTTATAGTATACTGTGCAACTTTTTTATGTTACATAGTAATTTTGCTCATAGATACTTCCTTTCTCCCAATATATTATCTCCAATGTGTATTTGACATCTCTTTTTCATCTCCTACCTCCATGTTGTTTCTGCTTTCCTGACAGACTATGATATGGATTCCATATACCACAATAACTTCTGTAACAACATGCAAATTATCTACAGAGGAAACGGTGTACATTAAATTTAAGGCTCAGCATTGGTACCTACATGTTGCTACTTAAAACACCCAAACAACACAACAACTCTATTCAGAGCTACCCTACCTCTAAGCACTTTAAAATATTATTTTAGTGTTTCACTGAGTTTTCCCCATGTGTGGGGCGGGGAGGTGTGTGTGGGGGATGTGTGGGGTGTGTCTGTGAGGTGTGTGTGTGTGTCTGAGGGGGGATGAGGTGTATAGGTGTGTGTAAGTGTGTGGGGTATGTGGGTGTGGGTGGGGATGTGGGTGTGTAAGGTGTGTGTGTGGGTGTGTGGGGTGTTTGGGTGTAGGTGGGGGTGTGGGTGTGTGAGGTGTGTGTGGGGTGTGTGTGGGTGTGGGGGGTATGTGTGTAGGATGTGTGTGTATGTGTGGGATGTGTGGGTGTGTCTGTGAGGTGTGCGTGTGTGTGTGTGGGGGGGGGGGAGGTGTGTGTGTGGGATGTGTGAGGTGTGTCTGTGAGGTATCTGTGTGTGTGTGTGTGTGTGTGTTGGGGGGGTGAGGTGTGTGTGTGAGTGTGTGTGTGTGGGATGTGTGGGTGTGGGTGTGGATGTGTAAGGTGTCGGTGTGGGGTGTTTGGGTGTGGGTGGAGGTGTGCGTGTGTGAGATGTGTGTGGGGAGTGTGTGGGTGTGGGGGTGTGGGGTTGTGTGCGTGTGGGTGTGTGTGGGACGTACTTGTAGGTACCTAAAACAGCCACAGAACCCAAAAGCTCTTTTCAGAGCTACCCTACCTCTGATCACTCAAAATGATTATTTTATTATTTATTATTATGATTATATAATTTTTTTCACTATTTTTCTCCATGGTACGCTCCCCGGTACGCTCCCCGGTGCGCGTACCGGGCGCTCCCCACGCGAAAATCGAAAAGAAATGAAAAATTTTTTTTGTCCCGCGGGACCCTTTTATGGCCCCCACATCAAACCTAGGGGGTCAAGGGGGGTGTACCCTGCCCCCTTTTGGTCATTTCCCCCTTTGTTTTTTGCCACCTCTTGTGTCTCGATCCTACCGAGACACAAGATGGCGGCCGCTGCGGACGGTTTCGAATGTTTACAGACACCCGAGAGCCAATCAGCTTTCCGTGCACAAGTCGCTGGCGCGCCCGGAGCGCTCCCCGGTGCGCGTACCGGGCCGCTGCCATATATATATAAAAAATTTTTTACCTAAATTACTCAAAATCCTCTGGAGCACATATATTGAGACATAGCAAAGGCACATCGGGCTACCAGTCCCTATGGAAATTAACATGGGGAAAACACGTTTTGGGACCCCCCTTTTATCTCGGCCCCCACATGACGAATCCCCCCCAAACTTTCAGACAAGGAGCGGAGCGCCGCGAGGCAAAGTTGCTGAAACATTCAGGCAGATTCCTCAACCGGCGCCAAAGTTATTCCCAATAGAATGTTGCGATTTCCCTATGGAAATCAATCCTAACTATAACTACCTACTGGCGACCGCCAGTAGGTAATATATATATATATATATATATATATATATATATATATATATATATATATATATATATATATATATATATATATATATATATATATATATATATATATATATATATATATACCTACTGGCGGTCGCCAGTAGGTATATATAGTTAGGATTTTTTTCCTATGGGATTTTTGAAAATTCTATGTCAAATAACTTTGGCGTTTGTGGACGGAATTGGCTGAAATTTTCAGGAAAATGGCACATTTTGTTTCAGAGCAGCCCCTGAAAATTGGGGGGGGGGGTTCGTCCAGGGGGGGTCGAGATAAAAGGGGGGTCCCAAAACGTGTTTTTAACATTGAGTTTTCCATAGGGCGGTTGGCCTCACTTTTAGCCCGAACGGCTGAATGGATTTGCACGAAACTTGGCAAAATTGTAGGGACTGGTAGCCCGATGTGCCTTTTGTAGGTCTCAATATATGTGCTACAGTGGATTTTGAGAAATTAACGTTTAAAAAAAGATATATATCTGTAACAGCGGACCGGGCAGCGCTCCAGTACGCGTACTTTTCGCGCAACGGAGCTTTGTGAAGCGAAGCTGATTGGTTCTCCGGCGTCTGTAAACATTCCAAACAGTCCGTAGCGGCCGCCATCTTGTCTCTCGGTAGGATCGAGAGACAAGAGGAGGCCAAAGCGAAGGGGCAAATGACCATAAGGGGGCATAGTAGATCCTCGCTGACCCCCTAGGTTTGATGTGGAGGTTTTAAAAGGGCCCCGCGGGGCAAAAAAAAAAAATAATAATAATAATCGAACGGCTGAATGGATTTGCACGAAACTTGGTAAAATATTAGGGACTGGTAGCCCGATGTGCCTTTGCTAGGTCTCAATATATGTGCTCCAGTGGATTTTGAGAAATTAACGTTCAAAAAAAGATATATATCTGTAACAGCGCTCCGCTTCGCGTAACGGAGGTTTGCGAAGCTGATTGGTCATTCTGTCACTGGGCTATAGTTGGGCTACATCTGGCTGATATTTGGGCTACATTTGTTTTTTTTGTCTCTGGCGGCCATCTTTGGGCTACATTGGGCTACATTGGGCTTCATTGGGCTTCATTGGGCTACATTGGGCTACATTTGGGCTCCAACATATATATAGGCCAATGTAGCCCAATATATATTTTTCAAAGTTAATTTTCGTAAAAACCACTGGAGCATATATCTTGAGACATAGGAAAGGCACATCGGGCTACCAGTCCCTACAATTTTGCCAAGTTTCGTGGAAATCCATTCAGCCGTTCGAGCTAAAAGTGAGTCCAACCGCCCTATGGAAATGAAGGAAATGAATGGGTAATTTGTAATTAGCAAATAGCTCATCGCAAACTAGGAATGGTAAAGAATCGCTATTTATTCCTTAAAGTTCGCTATTTAGGAAATGCAAAAAACTTTGATGATACATATGGCGGTTCATCTCTAACAAGATAAGAAGCATAGGGATAGATTTATGATGACTGGCGCATCACCAGGGATGTGTTAGTCATTCTGTGCCGCTGTTCCGTCACCTATGGTGTGCTGCATTTACAATGCGGCGCATCATGGGGCAAAAACAGCACAGATGCGTGATGTATCTGTGCCGTAAAGGTGGCGCATTGCTGGAGTTGTATCGCAAGTGTGATGAAGCTCCAGCAAGGGTCGGGGTGCCCCTGTCGCAGGGTTTCTGTTCTCACACAGAACTGTGGACAGAGGATTGGAACCTCGGCGAATTAGGGTGCCCCAAAACTCACCTTAGTAATCAAAAACCCCTTAGCAAGCTAGGTACAGTGTCACATTGGATATAACAAACTCTCAATGTTTAGACAATCCAGAATATGAACTTATAGTACCTCAGGATACGTGGAACTCATGAACAGTCGGTCGTTATATATTTCTTAGAAACCAGAACATGGAGTTAAGAAGAACACATGTGTATTTGAAATGTTTATTTACTAATGCCGTCTTCTCAGGCGTAGTATCTTAGATAATACAAGTACAGATATTATCAGTAGCAAAATTACCAGCATAGTTACTAGTACATAAAAAGCGAATGGTGACAGTATGTTAACATGCTGTAAATGAATAAGAGTTAGCAACACTTATAAGCAGCCACGGGCCGTGGAGGGAGTTACGGTGGGGCAGGGAGGCGGGGAGGGGGAGGGGCAGGGTGGAGAGGGCTCCACCCTGCCCCTCCCCCTCCCCACCTCCCTGCCCCACCGTAACTCCCTCCACGGCCCGCGGCTGCTTATATCTCACCCTCCCTAATACACATATTATATTATTTGCTAAGAAGGTCTGTTTGTGTTGGTTTAGGGCGTGCCCATACTTTAGTGTCTTAGATTTGAAGGAATCACATCAGCATACACCAGCTCTCTCTTCATGTGAACCGCATCAACTGTTGTGTATGTGTGTTCGGCAAAGCAATATAAAACCCGCCTCATGCCCAGAATTGGCAGAAGCTGCACTTATGTTATGAGTATGAAGTCGTGGAGATCAGACCTCATAACAATTCTGTATCGTGTTGTTCTTGAAACTTCAGCACTCGCTGTACAGATATAGTTTAACAAGCAAAGCAGATAGTAGAGCAATAACATATTATTCTCATGTAAACCACGATGAACTACTAGGTTGAAAGCTAAAGCAACAACTAAGTGTCGTGTGCAGAAGTTGCAAAAAAGGAAAAATGGCGTTTAAACCGGTAATGAGCCCATGCTAACTTAACACGGTGTAAAGATATCCAGGACCTAGATGACACCTCCCCATGATCCGGAAACGAACTGAATAAGATAATAGAAGTGCCATCTCATGAGAGCAGTTTGCAACTTTATATGTGGACGGTCCGCAAGGTAAAACATTAAAAACTAGGAAAATTTAATGCTAAAGAAAAATAAAACAGCCAAGTACTTTATCGAGTCTTAAGCCAATAGGCAAGCTAAATAATAAAAACTTGACAAATAAGTCAATGAATTGTCAATGAAATGCTAGTACTCAGCATATCAAACATGAAAAAGGTATATGACATAACTGTGTATGCAAAATAAGCTGCAACAGCCTCCAATAGGAAGTCACCGTCTTCATCCGAAAAGAGTTCAGCCATCCAATTTAAAAGCGGAAAAGAACATACGTGCTCTCCCAGCACCGGATCCTCTATCACCATCAGAGGACAGCTCGGTGGGTTTTCAAGAAAGCTCTGTTCCAAGAAAGACTGTGTTGCCGCCAGTAAATTCCAGGGACCAATTAGTCCATGCATCAATGCCACAGCCATAATCCTTTCGCCAGGACAAACCAACTCGTGAGTAATGATAGGAGTCATCAGCTGATTAAAGTCGACGTCAGGAGAAACCGGTCCGCAGAGACACAAATCAATGGCCCAATCGAAATCACAGGTCAGGCAGTGAAATACAGGCTGGACACAGGTGAAGTAGGAGAATCGAAAAGATAATCCATATGCCGTGCTTAATATCGCCAACGGCATTGTGCCATAATATTCTAGCATGCGATTGCGGAACAGTGTCAGCAGCTGCAGGGCGGGAGCTTGCACAGGAGGGACATCCATATTTAAAAATGTAAAAAAGCACAAGAGCGTCCGCTGGTAATGCAAGTAAAAATGGGAATCCACGAAGCACAGTGGAAAAAATAGAATGAAAGAAAGCAGGGATGACTCCAAAGATTTTCTCAAATGAAGTCACGAGACCACTGGTAACAACTTTAAAAAAGTGCGCCAGGGCCTTTGTGGAGGACGCGTTAAAGATCGTCCGAACCATCTTGCTGAAATGGAAAGGCGAATCAGTATTGAAAAGGGTCTGCACCTCTGTACGGGTGTTCGCTATGTGAAGCACGAAAGTTTCACGGGCCGAACTCAAGGCCACCTCTCTCTGAGACAAAAGAGCTCTTATTCTTGCCATGCCGTTGAAATCTGCTCCCAAGGTTGGTATTTGTGGCCAGATTGAAAACTCCCTATGTTCATGTGTGGGAGGAAATAGAACATTTCTGCAGCAAATAACCCGTTCACTTACTGTTACGATAAAAGGAATACTTTTAATTAACCCAGAACAATCTTCATTATTGAGCATCAAATAACTACCATTTTCCAACAACTTGAACGTGGGGATGATAGCAGGAACTGGCGTGCCTTGCAACACGCAAGCCATATTTGGTCGGTGTTTGTTGCATGAACCGTGTAACTGTATGTGCCTACACATTAGTGAATGATCTGGCGTCTCAGTGCATTCCTCTCCATTCAGATAAACTTCTTGATCATCTTTGAAACATCTGTATGTGTATGGAAGCGACCAGACCTCATGAAGAAAAGCACTACCTAAAGGTTCATAACGACCTATTGGTATATATTTCATACAATTTGAAAACTTATATAAAGCAAAAGGCAGCGTTATTAAACCGTGGATAAGGCACGTTGCCAAAAAACCCGCAATCCTCTGCTGATGATGTCACTGAGCATGTCATGAATGATGTAATATGTGACATCATCAGCAGTGGATTACGGGTAATAGTATCTCTAGTTTACTCCCCTATAGCTGTCTTTCTTTTAACATAAGTGTCTGTTTCCTTCCCTTATACTGACTGTTCTTTTTTTTTTAAAAAAATATTTGGTTCACTTCCGGTTCGCGTACCGGCGAGCGAACTGGGAAGCGAACTACGAGAAATAGAGGTTGGCACAGTTCCAAATATTGTACCAATTTTTTAATAACGGGGAGGTAGTTCTGAAAAGTACTTTTTTTTTAATTGTTTTTGTTGTTTTATATTTTTTTTCTTATTTTTCTGAACATTTTTTTACTTTTTTTGAATTTTTCTGAACAGTTTTATATTTTTTTTGGTTTTTCTTGGAGGGGGCAATGAAAACGATTCATTGTAAAGGGCTCAACAGGAGCAACAAAACAAAAAAAAAGTATTTATTATTTGGGGCGTTTCGTACAAACTTGCATATGATAGTCAATAGCTCTGTTGATCAGAGTGATGCTCCTTTCTCCGTAGCAAATGAATCCACTGCAATATACGCAGACTTGTTTTACTTCATGAAATCTCGTTTGTATATTTGGCACCATCTCCCTGCCCTCTGGTCCCGTTACTTCCGGTACAACAGATCTTCTGGCCATAATAGGGAGATTATCTAGGTCGTTACGAAACTGTGCAGCACTGTAGTTGTTAGGATGCCACCTAGTCATATGGCGATGCATTGTGTAGTTTCCGAAACTGTATTTTTTGTCGGTCCCTCTGGACAGTCTATCTTGACATATAAGGCAAGTTACGTATCTTGCATTTACTTTTTTCTGACCTTTGGGAATTTTAAAAAATTGCCAAATGAAGTTTTCTTTCCGGTGAGACGTCCTGGGCTCCTCAGGCAAAAAGTGCCTCTCTTCGTGCTCGTCGTCCTGTTCCTCTTCTTCCTCTTCTTGCTGAATTATAACTTGAGCAGGTGGTCCACTCTTCCTTGGATGTGGTGGAGGTGGTGGGGAAGCACCAGCTGAAGCTACTAAAGAAGCCATTGCTCACTGGTAACAAAGGGTCTTTCTCTCACAATGATGAAAGTCAGAGTGAGGAAAGAAGGAGGGATTTTCATCATTTGGGAAAAACAATAGTTCTCAACCAATGAAAAGTGTTCATTTTAGATTATATGACCTAGTCTTACATCATTAGGAAACCAAAAGTGAAATGAACCAATGAAAAGTGTTATTACCAAGTCACATGACCTGCTGTGTTTACGTTAAGCGCTTTGCAGGGCCTCCCGGTTTGCTTCCAGAAACCTGTGCTTTGCGACTCGGTAAGCGTACCAGTTCGCTAACGTAGCACGTCATATGACGTATCACGCGACAACGTGAAACGTCATGCGGACGGGAGGCGTCACGATGTTGTTTTCTAACGCGGCAGTTGCGGTAAAGAAACGTTTACCGGCTCGCGGTCTATTTCGCGGCATCAAGGTCAGCTAACGGGAAGCATCCCGATTCGCGAAGCGGGAACGAAGAAAAAAAAATATTTTAAAAAAAAATTATTAATAAACATATAAAATATATTTTTGGATTTAAAGAAGAATACATTTTACAGCTACAGATATTAGCTGTTAAAAAACCAATGAAATTCACTGAAAAAACCATAGGTTATAGACCATATATAGTTAGGAATTAGCATTTACAAAACCTTGAAAATTCACTGAAAAAACCATAGGTTATAGACCATATATAGTTAGGAATTAGCATTTAGAAAACCTTATTTTACTCACACAAAACCATTGACATTCCATATATAGTTAGTTGCACTAACTATATATCGCGCACCCGCAATCCACTGCTGATGATGTCACATATTACCTCATTCATGACATGGTCAGTGACATCACTGATGACATCACTGATGACATCTCAAATGACATCACTGATGACATCACTGATGACATCTCAAATGACATCACTGATTACATCATGACACACCAATACCAGTTACTACATACGCACTCACCGATTCCTACGTCTACACACACATTCACTCATTCACCCATACAATCACTCATACATACAGTCACTCATTATTACAACACTATCATATGCACTCATACACCTATGCAGACAGTCACACACTGCCACTCATCCATGGAGTTACTCACACACCAAGTCAGTCCTGTAAAGAATCAATCACACTTCCATTTCTTCATCTATACAGTTAAACACAGAACACCATACTTCAGTGACATCACTGATGACATCACTAATGACATCTGAAATGACATCACTGATGACATCTCAAATGACATCACTGATGACATCATGACACACCAATACCAGTTACTACATACGCACTCACTGATTCGTACGTCTACACACACATTCACTCATTCACCCATACAATTACTCATACATACAGTCAGTTATTATTAGAACACTATCATATGCACTCATACACCTAGTCAGTCCTGTGAAGAATCAATCACACTTCGATTTCCTCATCTATAGTTAAACACAGAACACCATACTTTTCACACATATACTAACACATACTTACTCTCTTATACAACTACTGATACAAGTACACATTGATATGCACAGCGTCACACACCTCCCAGCCAGCCACACACACACTCAGTCTTCCATCCATCCAGTCATTCTTCAATATGTAAAACGTATTTAAACTTTACAAAAACACACAGACACTAGATGATGTCATCAGTGATGTCATCAGTGATGTCACTGACCATGTCATGAATGATGTAATATGTGACATCATCAGCAGTGGATTGCGGGTGCGCGATATATAGTTAGTGCAACTAACTATATATGGAATTTCAATGGTTTTGTGTGAGTAAAATAAGGTTTTCTAAATGCTAATTCCTAACTATATATGGTCTATAACCTATGGTTTTTTCAGTGAATATATATATATATAATATATATATATACAATATAAATACAAATTTCTTTTTAAATACATAAATATATATGCTACCCTATTAATCCACTACCCCTGAACCCTACGAAATGCCTTGTCCCCCTAAAAAGTTCATTGCCACCCAAAAACCCATACCCACCCTGAACCCTAAAAATTCCCATACCACCCAAAACCCCATTCCCACCCTAAAACCTAAAACTTCCCCTACCACCCAAAACCCTCGCCACCCAGAAAACCATACCCACCTTAAACCCTAACAATTGTCCTATCACCCAAAAACCCATACCCACCCTAAACTCTAAAAGAATTCCCTTGCCACCCGAAAACCCATACCCGTTGCGGCGTGATCAAGGGCATAACTTGCCAGAAACGCGTAGCTGCTCTGTGCATCGAATAAAATCCTGCTGATGCTGAAATATTGTGGTCCGTCTCCCTCTGTTTGCTGGCGTATGCGCGAGGCCGTGCTGGGTCTGAGACGCCGTGAGATTCAAAGAGGAGTCACGTGGTATATATATATATATATGTATATATATATATACATTTACAACGGTTTTCGTGGTAAAAAGCATCCGTAGAAAAGGCACATTTGTTGTAAAAGACTGTTGTTGTAAAGGCTTTTACGTTGTAAAGCTTTGATTGTAAAGGCATCCCGTTCTTTAGCCTTCGTTGTAAAGGCCGTTTGCCAGCCCTGTCATGTACAACGCATCAGGAGTTAGACTAATGAATTTTAGTTCTGGTGATCGCTTCACCGCACTAAAATGCATTAGTCACAAAGTATAGCTTCTCTTTTTTTTGGGGGGGGGGGAATATATTTGTATTGATTTTCTTAACAAGATACAGGTATACATGTAACACTTAGGACATTTCGCTCTTACGTTTGGCATACGTTTATTACATAAACGACGCTTGGTAGGTGGTTCTTGTGTGGTTATAACATCTAACGTATACATATAACATATAACATATAAGCGTTCGGCTGTTGGCAACCCACTGAATGGGCAAGGAGGCACTCTAGGAATAATTAACAAAATCCGCTTGGTCGCGCTTGGATTTACAGCCCTGTCAGGTGTAACTTATCACAGGTTATTCTAACGCATATGTACTAATTTTCCTGCATTTATGCACTGAAGTGAATTGTCACGAAAAAACGCTCTCTTCTGGCTGGGCGCTGTGAGCCGGGATGTGTGCCTGATGGCTGACAAATCAATTTGAAACCTGTGTTAATATCAGCTGTGCTCAACAGGTTGTGCAGTTAGCTGCTATCTGGGGTTGTTAATGGTGACTTTCTTGCAACATTGGAAGATCAGTCCACCTTTGCACAAGCGAAAGAGCAAGGCACATGCGTTTCACATGGCGATCAGGAGAAGGCCGCATTCTTCCAGGGTGGTTTGCTTGGGGCTCATGGAGATGCAGGGTCCTGATGAGGGAAGGTGATAGTTGGGATTCATACGGCCAGAAGAGGGAGTCAGTCTGCTTTTACAGGCAGGTAAGACCCTCTCAATTTCTAAAAGTTTCAGCCCGTCCCACAGGGCTGTGATTTTTTTTCACAACATAAACCATTTCACTGAGCGTCAACCAGAGAACTTTGAGTGTTTCTTAGGTATAACTGTGCTACTATAGGAAGCATTATTTGGAAAAACGTACACAGTGGAGTGGACCAACAGTCACAGCTCTTTTTCCTAAACAAAAGGTTTCTAAGTGCTGTGACAGTATCCTTGTGGATGGGGCAGCTGGCTGAGAGTGACGAATAGAAGAGGAGGAGTTCTTGAGTCTGGAGGTCAGATAAACGAACGCCCAGCGTAATCGACATCCTACCAGGACAGGCATCAGGATACTAGTTTGCTTAGACATAGTACTCCCTTCCTCCCTCCTCAGACAGCGTTATCATCATTAGGAGGAACAAGCACAATAACACTAGAAACCAGTTTCAAATGCTTTTGCCAGACTCAGATGCATGACAGTATAGTCCACAAAGCATTTTGATTTCTGGTTCAACAACCGTTCCCATGCATTATAATTTTTTTTAATACACTACTGCTAGCTGCAGCAGTTTCCCACTTCTACAGCTGGCCCTTAGGTTCTGGCAAGATTTCTGTGACGCAGTCCAAGTGACAACTTCGGTAAATCATAGCTTTTCTGACAATTACTTAAAATGTGAAACTACAACTATGTGAGGTGGTGGGCAGGGAGAAGCCGTAAATCTGTAACATAGCTGCCAGGCCAGTTTCTAGGGGCACTGACTTTTTCTGGGAGTCCTGGCTTTTTAGCATGAGCACTTTGTATTCAAGGTAGACCATAACATTTCAGGAGCATTGCAGCAGTCCATTTCATTTACACTGGACTACATGTAATGTATCTGCCTCTGGTAATGATCAAAGGAGGCTGTAGGGTTAATTTATGGAGTATTTATTAACTTTACATATATTGTCACGGAGAGCGCCGAGCGTGCTGCTTTCTCCTCGGGCTCCGGCTCTCTCTCCGTGTTCCTCGTGCGCCATCTAACATGGCCGCCGCTCACGCTACGTGATGACGTACCGTGAGCACTAGACCGCAACGCTACATATCTCCGCCTTTTATACCAATTGGCAAAACAATAGTACCTCACACCAGGAGACAGGACGGAGTCCTTACTGATCTTCCCCCAGTTCAAAGTCTCGGTACCTGGAAGGTCTCACAACCACTCTGCCACCCCTCGTGCGTCTTACCGGGGTGGATGTCACTTCTTTTGCCTTGGTTGTCATGGCCCCCTTCTCTCTATCTTCCTGGGCACCCAGGCTATCTCTGCGGGTGTTTCTCTCTCCTCTCGGGTTTGCATCTCAGGCTTCAGACTTTCACTGCCTCTTTGGTCTGGTTCCATTTCTGTCGTCTCCATGCCTCCTTCTTCCTCCTTGTTCACACTGTCATTCTCTATTGACCTCCTGTCCGTCACCACTGGCTCCCGGTCTTCAGGAAGCCACCGTAAGATCTTATTGCACCTGGCCATGCGATCCTGGGACCACACATTTCCATCACTGAGCAACGCTGCTCGATCCTATACCTCCTTTAGTTGCAAGGGTCGGCTGTATTTGCTGTCACCTTTTCTCTGCAACACTGCCAACTTGACCCTGACCCATTCTCCTTTCTCCAGTGATGTTTCTTTCACGTTCTTCCTCCTATTGAAATATTCCGTATAGATTGTTTGAGCCCTCTCCAGATTGTTCTGCACTACAGCAGGGGACCACTTACTGGTTACTGTCTTTTCCTTCCACGCCAAGTTGTCTTTTGTGAAAGGATCCCTACCCATTAAGATTTGGAAGGGGCAATACCCCGTGCTCGTCGGGGTGATGCGGTATGCCCAAATCATATTTGAAACCTCCTTTTCCCAGTCCTTTCCCATCATAATGGCAGCTTGGATGGACCCCATTATCACTCTGTTAAAGCGCTCTACCTGTCCATTGCCAGCCGGGTGATATATGGATGTATGTTTGGATATGATTCCATTCCTTTCCATGTATCTATGCGATTTCTCCGAGGTAAACTGGGAACCATTATCACTTAATATTGATTTGGGAATCCCTTCCCTGAGAAAGATCGCAGTGAGGAAGTTGGGTACCGTCTCTGTGTCCATTTCCTCTTGGACGTGCACCTCCGGCCACTTCGAGTATCTGTCCACCACCGCACATACATATTTTGGGGTACCTTGGTCATCCAAAATGGGTCCTAATATGTCTATGTATAGCTCCTCCCACAGATTCTTCGGGTTTGTGAAGTTTCCTAGGGCCGGCCTCAACAGTGACGTTGTCTTATCCGCTCGTTGGCATTGGTCACACTCTCGCACATGTCTCTCTACTTGTATGTCCATGCCTGGCCACCAATATCCCTGCTTGGCCCTCATCTTGGTTTTCATGATACCCAGGTGTCCTTTGTGTAATATCGTCAGCAACCGAGGGATTACCACCGCTGGAGGTACCACCTTGTATCCTCTGTACAGAAAGATTCCGTTATCATCTAGGGACAATTCTTCTCGTACTTCATAAAATTTCCTGAGATTTGTCCTTATGTGTCTTTTTTCGGGCCACCCTCCAACACTGTGTTCCTTCACTTCTTGGATGTCCTTGTCCTCTTCGTACGCTTCCTTCCATTCCTGGTTGCTGATTACTCTCTCCGGGTCTTCCATCAGAGCCACCATCTCTTCGCTCGTTTCCCTTCCTTTTCCTACTTCCTCCATCGCGGCAGCTCTGCTAAGGTAGTCAGCTACCTTATTCTTGCTTCCCGGGATGTATTCCACGTCATATCGGTATTCTAGCAACTTCAGGGTCATCTTGGCTATCCTGGGGGTGGCACTTGCATGTCCACTGGACGTGAGTACTTTTACTAGTGGTTTGTGGTCAGTCTTCAAATGAAATTCCGTGCCCCACAAGAACTGACGAAATTTGCCCAAGGCCCATACCACAGACAGCATCTCCTTCTCTATGACACTGAACTTCTTCTCTGTATCTGACAGGGCTCTGGATGCAAAACTCAGTGTTTCCAATGTACCGTACCTCCTTTCTTGCATAAGAACTGCTCTCAGTCCCTTTTCACTGGCGTCCGTCAACACCGTTCGTCCTTGTGGGTCGTACCCTTGCAAAGGTATGGCTTGGCTGACATCTTTCTTAATTCCCTCGAACTCCTTTTGTGTTTCGTCAGTCCACTCAAATCTCGTCTTTTCCCTTGTGAGTTGTCTCATCTGATGTGTCTTGGTGGCAGAGTGTTGTATGAATTTACTGTAATACTCAGCCATTCCTAGGAACGATCTCACTTCTTCCTTGCTGGAGGGAGGCGGAGCGTCACAGATGGCTTTCACATTGTCCCTTTTTGGTGTTATTCCTTGTTCACCTATCTCATGTCCCAGATAGGTGACTGAAGCCATCCCTAACCGGCACTTTTCCCATTCTGCTGTCAGGCCCTTTTCTTCCAGCACATTCAGCACTTTGGTTAATTTCGCGTCATGGTCTCCCCTGTCTTTTCCAATCACCAGGATGTCGTCCTGGAAATACTGGACTCCTTCCATGTCTTTAAAAAGATGGTGCATGAGTTTCTGGAAGACAGCCGCCGCCGAGGCCAGTCCAAATGGCATCCTGCAGAATTGATAACACCCAAAGGGCGTTATGAACGATGTTAACTTCCTGCTTTCCGGGTGTAAGGCTATTTGGTGATATGCTGACGTCAGATCAATTGTGGAATATCATTTTACTCCCTTTGTCTTGGCCAACATCTCCTCAATGCGGGGTAATGGGAACTTCTCCACCACGATGCACTTGTTCAGTTCTCTCAGGTCCACACATAACCGGACCTTGCCGTTGGGCTTCATTACCACCACCAAGGGCGCCAGCCACTCTGCACAATTTATGGGCTCGATTATCCCGTTCTTTTCCAGCCCCTTCAACTCCTGTTGCACTGCTTCTCTCACTGCAATGGGGACATTCCGTACTTTGTGCGATACCGGCATGGCTTTGTCCTTAAGTACAATCCTGTGCATGAACTTTTCCAGTTTCCCTACTTTCCCGCCAAACACCTTGGGGAAATTCTTCTTCAGTTTTTCTTCATCTGGCCATTGTTCCGGTGCCGTTAGCAGCACTTGTATGTCTCCCCCTGGGTCTAGGTTTATGCCCAGGTCCCCTTGATCCATCCAGCCTAGGACTGACGGGCCCTTTTCCACCACGTACAGTTTGCATTCTGCACTTCGTCCCTTGAATTCAAATTTCTACGCCCGATACCCTACCATAGGTATTCGTTCTCCTGTGTACGAAACAGGTCTGATATCTGGAGGATCCAACTGTGGCCCCAAATGGGGTTTGAACTTCTCGTCCCATACTGCTCTTTGGACAATTGTATAGGGTGACCCTGAGTCCGCCACAATGCTTATCTGTACTCCTCCAATTAGCATGTCGCACTTTGGTTTGCTCGATCTTCGGCCCCCCCACGGCCAGTAGTTGATCCTCTATACACAGTACCGTGTCTTCTTCCTCTAGTCTTCTCTCCTCTACGTCCTCCTGGTCTTGGTCCACATACTTCACCGTGTTGCGGCCTGCCTTTTGCCGACACACCTTCTCGTAGTGACCTATTATGCCGCAGGACATGCATTTTGCTCTGAACGCTGGACACCTCTTATCATAGGCCTCATAGCTCTGGCTGCCACACCGGTAGCATGAGTTCCTGGTCCCTCTGGGTTGCTTCCCTTGCTGCGCTGGTTTCCCCTGCCATTTACTGGGTCCTCTGTTGCTTGTCGCCGCTCCTTTATTCCTTCCCGTGGATTCTTCCTCATCGATCTTGTTCACCATGGGTCTCACCACTGGTTCCTTCTTGGCTGCCTCCGCACATCTCTTCGATAGTTCAGCCTTTTTCACTATCGCGATCACTTCCTTTAGTGTGGCCTCTCCACTTGCCCACAGCTTGTCTTGTACCGTCTTGTTGGTGGTGTGCATCACTATCTGGTCCTTGATGAATTCGTCGTGTAGCACTCCGAACTTGCACGTCGTTGCCAACTTCTTCAGCGCCGCCACGTACTCATCGATAGACTCTCCTATTTCTTGTTTCCGCTGCTGGAAATTGTATCGATCTATGGACGTGCATACCGCTGGCCTGTAGTGCTCATTCAGTTCCTCTATGGCATGTGGGAATACGTCGTCTTCTGCGGCTTGCAGGGGCTTGGGTACCAGGTTCTGAAACACCCTGATTCCTTCCGGTCCCAGGTTGTGTAGTAATATTCTTTTTTTCTTTTACTTGTGAATGCCTCTTCATTCTCATCCTCCAGAGCCTCTATGTAGTTGAGGATGTACTCTCTCCAGTCTTCCCATTTCATCAGGGGCTCTCTCGGCTTTGGCTAGAATGGCATTGGGGTTGTCATCGAGGACGCTTGCGCGCTCATCTCTTCACGTTTCCTTGGCACCGTATCCTGGCTCTTGGGACTTCCTGGTGCACTACTCTCCTCCCCCTGCTCTGGTCGGAACTGGGGACTCTCTGCACCTCCTATTCCACTTCCCCGTGACTCCGCCAGGGCCCTTGTACGGTTCGGGGCTCTCCTTTACCGTGGTTCCCCGTCTCGTGCACTACTTGTTGGTTGGGAGGCTGTGGGTGCCTGCCTTCCTGTTGCCCAGGTTCCCTTCCTTCAATCTCTCGTGGGTGCACTGGGCCTGTTCCTCCCTCTGTGTCTCCGAGTGTGCCCTCGTACCTGGTCCTGACGATCTGCACCACGTTCCTGTGCATCTATCGTCGCTTCTGCCGCGCTCTCCGTGGTCTCCTGCTCCCTCTCACGTGGGTTTGACTTGCCCTTCAGTGCCTATGCTGTTCATGCACTTGTTCCTGGTCCTTTATCCTGGTAGGTCCCATCCTCGTCGCCACTGTAATGTATTTATGGAGTATCTATTAACTTTACATATATTGCCACGGAGAGCGCCAAGCGTACTGCTTTCTCCTCGGGCTCCGGCTCTCTCTCCGTGTTCCTCGGGCGCTACGTGATGACGTAGCGTGAGCACTAGACCGCAACTCTACACTACAGGGGCTCATTTCAGACATGTATCTCATTACACATCACTTATAAAAGTGTCACATGAAAGAAATTCAAATGTCACACACAAGCACACTAAAAATTCTGGAAATGCCACACAAACAAGCTGAAAATTTGGCAACTATGTTCTAAGATGTTCTTAGAGTTTATCGCTCAAATGGGTGTAATTTCTGATAATTATATGTTTCTCTTGTCTTCATTGCTTGATTTTGCTCTCGCTGAATGTCACTTATAATTACACTGAAATTAGGAAAATGTCACTCAAGAAATCTGAAACCTTGGCAGATATGTTCCTTATAAGTACCTTATAAAATGATTTTTCTGCTTGTTTTAATCACAATTAAGTTTCACTCCATGTCAAACAAAAGGCATGGAATGTCACTCCTAGGCACACTTAATCGAGCATGAATAATGTCACATGCAATCTTAAACCTTTGGCAGCTATCCAATGCAGATGAACAAGGAAGGAGACTAGAACGCGCCTGTCTGCGTGTTGACGTATGCGTGCGTGCGGGCGGATAAATCAATATTGAGAGCAGTGAGTGACTGAAGCGCGCGTGGCAAGGCCTCGTCTTTGGCACCAAATGCGAATGATTGAGGCCAGGGATGCCAGCAACGGCAGCAGACTGTCTGCCATTCATTACCCTGCAGGCGGCGGTGCCAGCAGCGGCTTCTGATGGCTAATGAAAACGACAAACCTCTCCAGGCCGCTGAGCTGCAGGGATGAACGACAGCACGATGATGCAGACAAATGTGCTGGTGAGATGCAAAATATTTTTAATACCCCTCCCTGGAACATAACAACAGTAGGAGAAACTTCACGGGGCGCAAATCCATTCAGTAAAATAAGTACCAGTAGGAAATGAGTTTCCAGTGCGCATGCAGTATTATATTATTCGTATTATGTTTAATTTTAATTCAGTGCTGCTTTGAGACCGACCATTACAGGGGACATGCATCCTAGCATAGAAGTGCAACAAAGTTCAGTTTCTATCATGCTGCGCTATAGAGTTGGTTAATATTGTAGTATTTGTGACCTCAGAACCAGTCATTAATACCAGATATTGACCTACATTTAACTTATATTGGAAGGAGGAGCCAAGGTCAGCCATGCTTGTAGCACATGATGAGGTCAGCACACCTTCCTGTCTCTCCCCTGGTTGTCTATTGTTAGAGAGCTAAGCAAAGGCCCATGGAAGGTAGGTATTGACTATGGACTGTGTACGAAGCCATCTGATTGGCTGTCCTCTTAACATTCCAATCCATGTCCATTGGAAATGACTGCTAGCAGTAAACCCCGTACCATACAGATAAGAAAATAAAACTCGGCTCTAAAGTCCACTTCGCTATTTTACTGTTGGGGTAAAATAAGTTACAGGAAAAAACAAAAGACAACTGAAGGTTAGTGATCTTCAGCTCTTTGGATTTTCAATTGGTGGGAGGCACGGTTGACAGAACTAGACAACCTGATTGGATGAAAGATCATCCGATGTACAACTTTCAGCAAGTTTGAACATTTTGAACAAGTGACCTGGAGTCAGGGTCACATATTCATGACCATAAATAATAACATTCTAACTTTATTTGGAAATGTTTTTATTAGCATTTGTAGACTTCCCACATTTTTTTTAATTCAGTAAAGAGAGCAAAACAGTACATTATGACAAGAGAATCAACGTACAAGTTGAGCTCTGACTTAGATCAAGAAAAAGAAAATCTGGTGAAATATTCATGCTAGTGCAAAATACTCAAATTCACTTATCTCACCTTGTCATTTTTATGATGAAGTACGATGTCAACCCATGTGTAAACTATTTCCTGATACTTTATGTGTGTCAGCTAGCTTCATAATATGAAAGTTTAGGCCAATCATGGGTTTTCAGCATAAACTTTCAATTTTCCCATGTGTCCCATTAAAAAATATGGTCTTAGAAGCTCCAGTATACTGGTGGTTTAAAGACAAAGGTTGACTGAAAGTCTTCTCATTACATGGGGCAAGTTGAAAGCTGTGGTCAAGAGGGAGGAAAAAAGGACAGGCCAAGTACTTCAAAGTTTATTTCGGGTAACTAGCCCATAAAACATATCAAATATCATACAAAACATACTTATAAAAATATGTACATATAAATAAATATTCTTTTTAAAAATATCATACAAAGATTCAGCAATCAGGGGGAACTGATGTATCAGAAAATCTTTGTGTGAAACATCTAAAAACATAATCTAGCCTTTTCACAGCCCAAAAGATCCAGGCAGGCTGCGACCTGTGGAGAAATATTTAGCAAAGACAACTAAAAGCCCAGTCTACCTGATATAAGGGCCCAGAAGAATCAAAACAACAATAGCTGCGATGAAATGCATGAAAAAGCTAAATACATTAAACCTGTCCTGGTAACAATTTACCAGCATAAATTGGATTGATCAGTAAGTAACTAGGCATAACAGGAGAGGGGTTGAACATAAGAAATCAAAGCATAAAGCCCGCCTTCTTCCTGAATAACCACACAGCCTATAAAGAGCGACTAAGGCCAAAATATTTTGGGGAACTAGTGTCAGATCGTTGAAGTCGGTATGCCTCTTTGTTGCGTCTCACACGTAGACCGACGCATGGGGTCTTGATCCAAGTCAGCCTAGGCCTTATATATGCTGGCAAAAGAATAAAATATGCTCAACGTCCTAATCCCATAATTACAAAAAGCATAAGGATGGTGATTAAGTGCAGTTATTTTTCCAATTGCAAGTGAATTTGCTAACCTGCAGAGTACCTAGCATAAACGTTATCAAACATGTGCGAGCTATTATTCAAACAAAGTAACTGCTATCCAGACCCCTATTTTTTAATATCACTTTGCATGCTCTAACTTTTTAACCTGAACTTGTACTTTTTAGAAGCAAAACCACAAGCGCCTTAGATTCCAAGATGCTGTTGGTATAAAAAATTGGACTGTCTGATGGGCACTGATTCACTGGAATACCATTTTTAGGGCTCGACCTCTGCCAGTGCGCAAGCATTGCAGATGTCGAGACATATTGGGGCTTAACCAGAGCTTAACCAAACGGGCGATTTGATGCTGTGCCCGTGAAAAAAGCGTGTGCACAAAGCCACCAGCCCCCTCCCACAAGCTTCCCCCAGCGTGCGCTCTGTCATTTCTCCTCCCCTAATTATTCATTGCCCACGGCCGGCCGGCACATCAAAGGCTGCTGCTCCCTTTATATTACTCTTGGAGCATTCTGCTTTCTCACTTTATGACTGGTTCTCAGTCTCTCTCCTACTCAGTCTTTCCGCTTTGTCTTTTTCCCTCTCTCACTCTAGGTAAATGCATTAGGAGGAAAAATAAGCGTCGGTCCCCCAAATTTGAGTGTCTCTGGCCCGCACCAGCTATCATTGGATCAAATTAAGCACAGACCTAAAGTAAATCTCTGTATTTTGTTTCAAATTTTTAACAAACCCAATAAATATTAAACTTGCAGTATTGTAAAGTAGCACCCTATTCACATGCATTTCATACGGGTCTAAAACTTTTTTATGCTGGATTTGCCCTGGCGGATCATATGTTAGTGACTTCCCCCTACCTGGCACCACCTCGTTGTCGCATGCCTTTTACAAATGCGGTACCGGCACTTTTGTTTTAAACATCCTAATCAAAAGCGTGGGTGCCGCATTGCTTTCAATATAAAGAAATAGAAAAATAAAATTCAATGGAAAAGGGACTTGGGTCGGAGACTTGCCGTTATCTTAAGGGAGACACTAAAACAGGGTTTAAATACAACTCGATAACCTGTTCTTTCATGGTCCTTACACCGGATTATGTGCACTTTTTATCTCTCCCTGACCTGGTCGCTCCAGCTCAGCTCCTTTGAGGGTCTCTGTACAGCTTCACATGCAGTGCTGCAGCGCACAGAAACATGGCTCCGCCTCTAGGGAAATAATGTGGTTGTCAAGCTGTGGCGGATATGGCAGTGCGGGGACGGGTGACCATTTCATCCGCACTGAGCCGGTGGTGCCTTAAGAACATCCAAAGGGGGAGCATGGTCTTTCATCACTATCGTGCACCGCGCAGGCCCAGATGGAGAATAAAACATGCATGGCTTGCCCACAGCCCTGAAAATGATTGCGCTCATTTACCATAAACAAAGAAAGCGCATTCAGCCAAGTCACCACCCATCATGGTGACACACGTTTGCATACTGATTAAGTTTACAGATAGAGACAATGGCTCTGATATCATTAACAGTGGCGGGGGGTTTGCGATGCGAACAGCGCAAGATAAATAGCGCCATCATTTTACATTAGGCAGCCTTACACTTCCACTGCACATCAAGGGGGCTCGGCTTCGGTACATCTCACGGCTGCTGTTTGTCTGATCTCAGACTTGCAAAGAGAAACATTACGTCACTTATTTAAAGACAATGAAAACAGGACAAATATGTCGCCTGCATTTTCTTGTGGGCAGGAATAGCTTGCAATGAAAGGTAGTAGGAAGGATGAAGTGTGTTTTAGGAAGATGGGAAGAAGTGTTTTCTCCTCCCCTAATTATTCACTGCCCACAGCCGGCCGGCCGGCACATCAAAGGCTGCTGCTCCCCGTGCGTCTCGTCAACCTTACTCTCCCCTATTCTACCCTAAACTATTTCTACTTCTGCAAAAATGCATCCTCAAGCCTTTGCTTTCAGGACAAGCTCATTTTACCGAGCTTCACATATAATTTCGGCTCAAACTTCTTAATCGAGGGAGACCGCAGAAAATATTAATATTCTTTCACAGTCTCATCAATCCAGAACGGAAGTATTGTCAATACTATATGCCACAAAACGAATATTGTTGCTTATTTATCTTATGCAAATAACAGCCCTTGACAAAGCCAATAACGCTAGCTTGTTGTAGGTAAACGTACTTTTTGTATTATAAATCTAGATGCAATCACAGAGGCAGCAAAATGCCAGTCAGGCGGCACTCTACGATCTGCACAGGTTTTTAGCTGGGGTGTTTTAAGCCACACTCTTAACTGCATCGCCCACGCCCCTTTGAGAGACACCCCCTCCCCCCAGGTCTGATGGGGAGGGGAGCCCCTGAACTATCACAGCTCCGCTGGTACATCTTACCATGAATGAATGTTATTCATTAGTAATGTGCTCATCGGACGAATGTCACACTAGTGCTCAAAGGTGTAGTGGAAAGGAGGAGGGGCGAGTGAAAAAGCACTGCTTGCACCAGCAGTGGCAATTCAGATCATCTACTCTAGTCCAGGCGGTGATACCCTCAGCTGGTGAGCCGTGCATGGTCACAGCGTGCGCCGTGCATATGGGGCTGGTGTATGACGCCATGGCCCCAAGCGGCCTTTCACTCTCAACCTCGTGACTTTCCTTGTAGGGGAGGCTCGTTTTATTTGTGTATCCAACAGCTCAGGGACCCCTTTACAGCCCCCTGAAGGCACTGCATGATTAGAACTCAGACTATCAGCTTTCGGTCCCAAGGTTCATTGATAAGACAGGCAGAGGCTGCGGTTTATCCACAGCGCTCAGACTCGAGTCACCCCAGCTGCAAACGTGACATATCCATGCGGAGGTTCAAGTATCTTTAAAGGCCACAAAAGAAATGAAACTGCAAGATTAAAGGCGCGAGATGGAGAGGCACCTCAACTCATGACTTGTCCGAGTCTGTTACTCCCGATTAAAGATCTGATTCACATAGAAAGATGAAAATATATAACATAAGAAATAAGTCTAATATTCTTATTGAATTCCATTTGGGGACTTCTAAAATAATAATTACACACGAAATCGAAATACCCTCTCCCCCTCACTCCCCTCCCTCTCCCCTCTCCTCACTCTCCCCTCTCCTCACTCTCCAATCCCTCTCTTTCCCCTCTCTCCCCACTCCCCCCTCTCTCCCCACTCCCCTCTCTCCTCACTACCCTCTCTCTTCACTCCCCTCTCTCCTCACTCCCCTCTCTCCTCTCCATCTCCCCTCTCCTTACTCTCCCCTCTCCTCACTCAACCCTCTCCTCACTCTCCCCTCTCCTTACTCTCCTTTCTCCCCTCTCTTATTCTCTCTCACCTCTCTTCTCCTATCTACTCTCTACCCTCTACCCTCTTACCTCTCGTCCCGCTCCCCTCAGCACCACCACAGCATCACTCAGGGGCACCACAACATCACTATGCGCCACTACACCATCACTGATCGCCACAGCATTACTCATCGCCACCACAGCATCACTCAGCACCACCCCAGCATCACTCAGCACCACCCCAGAATCACTCAGCACCACTCACCATCACCACATCATCACTCAGCATCACCCCAGCATCACTCAGCACCACCACAGCACCACTCATCATCACCACATCATCACTCAGCAACACCACATTATCACTCAGCACCACCACATTATCACTCAGCGCCACCCCAGCATCACTCAGTGCCACCCCAGCATCACTCAGCACCACCACAGCATCACTCAGCGCAACCACAGCATCACTCAGCACCACCACAGCATCACTCAGCACCACCCCAGTATCACTCAGCACCACCCCAGCATCACCACAGCATCACTCAGCACCACCACAGCACCACTCAGCACCACCATAGCACCATTCAGCGCAACCATAGCATCACTCAGCGCAACCACAGCATCACTCATCGCAACCACAGCATCACTCAGCGCAACCACAGCATCACTGGTTCAAATATGTTCTTTCAATGTTTCAAGCTGTTTTCAAGCTTTAACGCTTTATTACAAATCACAAAAAGATGTTAATATTTTACTTCTGTTCTTGGATTTTCGTCACAATAAAAAACACTGAACATAATCTTCACAAAAGTTATTTACAAAAGTGTAAGCTATTGCCATTACAAATCAAATAAATTATTTAAGTATTAATTATTTTAAAAAATTAAAAGCCATTTTTATTTGTAATATCAATACATCTAAGTCACGTAAATACAAAACATGTTGCATTACAAATGCTTTAGGTGTCACATTTGCGAAAGTTATAACTATTAGCATTGTAAATGAAAAAGCTATTAATTTAGCTATTTTAAAAAATGACACATAAATAAAAAAAATCATTTATAAGACCAATAGCTCAAACTTTCCTAATGCGAGCCCTATTGCATTTCCAATGCTTGTTTAAAAATGTTCTCCGCTTTTTTGCATTTACATAGCGCTTCCAACCCCTTGTAAAGGGTAATAAGTGTTATATATACAATCAGAGCCACTGAAATTAGCATTTTATGAATTATTGATGGCATTGACTCTTCTTTGGAAGACACTTACCAGTGGCAGGAGAAGCTGAATGTGTCTCTTAAAAAAAGCAATTTTTTTCAAATGCTGGCTTCCCAACCACTGCCCTGCTTGGGCAGGTACCTGAATCAAGCACCCACAAAACTGAGTGCAGGCTAAGCCACACAACGGGAGACTTGGGGGACAGTATGTGAAGTAGCCAAATGGCATTGCACTTTAATTCTTCTACACATAAATTAATTTGCCTTAGAGAAAACCTTAAAACAAAAAGGAAAGATAAACCCTGTATGCTTGAAGAAGCCAGAGATTCTCTTGAGTTGCTTGCTAAATTTGTAGAAACATTGTGCAATCAATTAACAGAAGGAAAGAAAGTACGATGTGGGCTTCAAAAACTCTCTTCTTTGTCCTCAGCTGTTTGACAAATATTGGCCAGTGCTACTTTGGTGAAAGAAGAAAGGTCATTAGTATTGCTGAAATTGGCCACCGCATGGGTACTGCAGTAACCATAGACCGAAGTGGTAACGGTTGGCACAGCATTTCCCAGACCTACTGGCTTCATCAAAACAAGTTTCCCGAACACCCTCTTCAGAGAGTACTGTACTTTGCATTGGAGGGATAACCTTGGCCTTGATCCCGGTTCTCTTTGTAAACTGGTCACTGAAAAAGGAAACCCTCAGCTTCTGACCAGTTTCTGAGATTGCAAGTTCACACAATGGTTAATTAGCCAAGCAATTAGACTGTCTGACTTTCTAGCAAAATAATCACATTTGCATTATCAGCAAAACACAAATCTCGCTGAGCCCAGTTTGACTAGATAGTCTACTGCATACCTAGACCCGTTGGCTTGTCCTTTGAGTTCTAACATCTGAGTATATGGATCCACCGCATCTTAAAGCTTGTCCTAGCAAGAGGCGCAGGTCCTCTCAATAACACTCCTAGAATCACAGAAACTAATCAGCTTTTACTTGTTTCATTGAAACGTTTTGTAATGAAACAGACACATGATTATAGAGATACCAGGAATCAAACCCTTAACCTTTTGACTGAGAGTCTCGTACCTTAACCTCTAAGCCCCAAATGATCCTCTCCATTTTGTTGAAATATTTAGCTATTCTAGATTCTAATACAGGGACAACTGTGGAGTTTGGGGGCTGAATAAGAGATGGATTAAACACAGGGTTAGCATTGACAAGTAGAACAGCTGAAAGACGTTCTGAGATACCCTGTATTTAGGGACAAGGGCAAGGGGAATATTTTACCCAAGTGATGGATCAGGACCAAAGCAGAAAGTAATGGGCTCATTCCACTACATCGCCTGAATCAGTAGTATTAGAATTATCAGACCATACTGTTGTGCATTCTCTGCAACATTAGGTTATTTATTTATCTTGCATTTTATCTCCTGTCATGAGGGTCGAAGGATTGAGTAAGTTACATCGTTGGGTGGTTAGGAATTGCTAATTACAATACCAAAAGCACTTTAATCGTCCCACTCACTGTCTGAATCAGTGACATCATAATTATCATTATCAATCTTTTGTGCAGTCTCCATAAGGACATTAGGTTATTTCTTTGTCTTACATCCTCTAAAGATGAGGGTCAAAGGGTTGACTGAGTGCTAATATCTTTGGGCGTTTGAAAACCATAATCACAATACCAACTCAGTCAGAAATCAATTGAATAATAAGCTCCTGGAATGCACGTTTGATTTAAAAATAAAACATTTACCTACTTTGAAGTCTGAATTTCTCTGGCTACAGAGATAGACTCACCAAAGGAGTGCATTCCTTCGGAATGGGATGTGCGTAGCCAGTTCCTACAGCAGGTAAGGATCCGGTTTTCAGTAAATGCACAGGCCAAGGAGTCAATGGGACCGATTCACAAAAGTATTCTGAGACAAAAGTCTAACTTTACGACTTTTGGTATTCACCGAGATCATTTATGAGTCGTTATTTTACGTCCACAGTTGTGCCGGAATCTCCGCACCCGGGCCGTACTCTCCGAGCCCGGGCCGTACTTTCCGGCTAGAGCCGTACTCTCTGGCTCATGCCAGATGAAGTGCAATCAATGGGCCATGTCACATGACTGTAAGCCAGTCCTCTTTACATGAACTGGAGGACAATACCCTCCCTGATTATACTGTGCCTTTCTCATCCTTTCAGGACAACAGTCTTGTGATGACTGCTTACAACACAGCACCACAGGATTACGGGCCCTTTAAGAAACACCAGGTTTTGGAGATTAGCCCCGCCCTGAGGGAGTGTATTACGTATAGCGTCTTTCCTGAACATACGGGGGTGAAGTACGTAAAAGAGGAAGAGCCAGGAAGACGCTCGGTGCGCGCTGGACTACAGAAGACGCCTGGAGAAGACGCCGTCAGCGAGTTCGACCAGCGGGGATTCCTCCTTGCACCAACACCGGAGGCTGACGGAATGAACGGAGCTATGGGGACCTCTTCTGCCATTCCCGACAGAGAGCAAGGAATTCAGCGACACCGCGCAGAAACCGGCCACGCTCCTGGAGGAGCGCGGCTTACAGAGGTACGGGCTCGATTAAGGGGGAGGCGGGTTACTGACAAGGAGTAAGCCTTGCATGTCGGCGTGTGGTCCTGCCTGTACAACCCTCCACGCCCCACAACTGGTGACCGGCTGGTGTAAACTACCTCACCCCCTATCCCCGCATAGATAAGCACTCAAGTCAGAGGTCTCTAATTTTGGGTTCCTTTTTTTTGTGTTCTTATTCCGAGCCTCCTGCAATCAAGACGATCCAAGGGCAGAGTAAAGGTGTCGACACGACCAAATACCTTTTGAGCCTGTTTCCCTGCACATATTACGGAGAACGCTTGTCTACCGAATTGCCCAAATAAAGAATTAGTAAAAAACAACCTAGCCTCACTCCATCTTTTCCACCCTGATTTCCGACAGGCCAGAATAACATTTCTACAAATGGGAACATTGGGAACCTTTGATAAATGGTAGAGGAGGTCATGAAAAACTGTTTGGGCAGGGAAAAGGGTGTTGCCAGATACTACATCATATCCCAGAAAAGTTTGCTCCTTTGCATCATGATACAATTTGCGTTCCCCTCAGTGTTGACTGTAGTGTTAACACTACAGTCAACACTAAGGGTGCTCCCCTTAGTGTTGACTGTAGTGTTGACACTATAGTCAACACTGAGGGGAACGTAAATTGTCGTGACCTCCTCTACCATTTATTACACGTTCCTAATGTTCCCTTTTGTAAAAATTGCATTCTGGCCCATTGATTACACTTCATCCGGCCCGAGCCGGAGAGTTCGGCCCGGGCACAGTGAGTATGGCCCGAGTGTGGAGATTTCGGCCCAACTGCGGACACAAAGATACGACTCGTAGATGATCTCTGTGAATATCAAAAGTTTGACTTTTGTCTCAGATTATCTTTGTGAATCGGCCCCTCCATCTTCCGCCTTAAACTTTCAAACAGAAATTGGGAGGGAAGAATATAGGTCATATTTCATCAATTCTGAAATGAAAAACCCCAAAACCTTTCATAACTTCTGTTATCATAGTCTCAAATTTACATGAAAATCGACTACAGCAGTATTCACAAAGTGTGTGTGTGTGTGTGTGTGTACACAGAATTACACGCAGAGGAGTAGGGAAAGGAAGACATTTTCGCAGTATAGGAAAGGTGAAGAAATCTTAATTTTCTTCTTTCATCTCCATCCTTCACATTTTTAATCTAGACGGATGGCCCGGGAATAAATTTGATAGTGGTACACATCTGAGCTAGTTTAAACTTTCACTGGCTGCACTTTTTCTTCGGTGATCCAAAGATATTTGATTGTTTGTATTGTCTTCCCCTCACTGTTGCTCAATCCCAGGCGTTGGTCTGCGCGGGGGTGTCTGTAGCACGCCCTATGCTGAAGCATGTCACAATTTTGTGAGTGAGCGCAGTTTTTTCCACAGTGAACACGTCACATTGTTTTCTATGTTTTTTATGTATATTGTGTACACACTTCATCCTTTCCCTACTCCTCTGTGTGTAATTCAGTGATTGGACGGGGAGGATGGAGTAGGTAGTTTTCCTCTTCCCCTTCTTATTATGAGCATTTTTGTGTGTGCACACACGTGTGTATATTGAAATTCAAGGTTTAGAAATCAGAAGGGTCCCACCCATGTAAACTCTAATTGTTCTTTTACTGTTTATGCCATGTTCCATTTAACCTGATCTCTACATGCACAATACCATCAGCCATTACACCTTCAAGCATTTTCACCGATGCTTCCTTAGAAATACATGGACTGGTGTCCCAGGAGCAAGTGGTAAACGCATGTGGGGAGCCATGGGGTCTATAGTCAGTAAATTAATCCAGTGATGTATCTAAACTGCAATACCAATGCCTGGAGGTCACCGTGCAGTCCATATCATGTCTTTAAACAAAATGCCAGTGCATGAAATATAGTGCACCAGCAGTGGGAGCCCAAGTAGCAATAAAGGGAAAAGGTTGTGTGACAGAGTACGCATGGCTAAACCACGTGTGCCCCTCTACGCGGCCCTAACCACGAATGCGGCTCATTCATTTACAATGCATGCCTTTACCACGCACACCTTAACAACGCAATTTTGTGGTAAAGGCATGATTGGTGAAGGCATATGCATGGTAAATATGACTTCTACCTGACCCTCCTTACCCTCCCTGCCCTAAGCCCTAAAGTCCTATCCGCCTACCACGCCTCCTCTCATCATGTGGCCTAAAACCTGTCCTGTCCTTAAAACTACCCCTTCCCCTTTCTGTCCCCTGAGGCCTAAAATCCTGTCCCTTACCTTAAACTTCCCCGATCCCAGCCCACCTGCCATGAGGCCTAAAACCTTGCCCCGATTAAAAAAAATACTCAGCCCCCTGCCCTGAGCTCTAAAACCATCCCCACTCCTAAAAACTCCCCCAAACACAGTCCTTAAAACTACCTAACGCCCTCCCCCCGCCCTGAGACCGAAAACGCTACCCCCTTCTAAAAAGTACCCCAAAACCCCCACGTCATGAGCCCTAAAGGCGACCCCCCCAACTTCAAAAACCGACCAGCCCTACTTACCTGTCCGCATCTGGAGCTTCCTGCTCCGATGCCTCCTCTTTTTCTCCCCGCTCATCCTGAACACTAGAACGCTAACTGCCTTAACCACACACATGCATGGTTAAGGAAGATCCTTGGTTCAGGCAAGCGTGATTAAGCTTGTGGGAAAACGGCACGTGTGGCTCAGGCAGCATAGTAAAGGCCGTTTCCCAAGAGAAAACAAAGCCCAAAAACTTTCTAGATATAACATAACAAAGCAGAAGCACAACTTTGTGAAATACATTCCAATTAAGTCTAACACTATCAGACATGCAATACCAAACACATTTCTAACAAAAAAATGCAGAAAAGGTTTGGCAGGGAGTTCTTTAGGTCTGGCTGAGCATCAAGAAAAGAGGCTGTTACTTCCTGGTGACTACTATATATAGCTGCTATAGATAGACTAAGCTCATGACTGATGAGTGGTTTCACTTCCCCTCCACCTGTAGTTTGTGATCCAGGGTTTTCTGGGAAGTGTAGTTTTTCACTAATCAAGGCTGCTATAATAGAAGACACAAGTTAAGAAAACATGAAGCATAAAATAAGCCGCCCTCCGGACTATTGATAAGAGACGCTTTAGGTACAGCACCCTGCAATTGCATGTGGTCTGCGTTTCACCATGGCTGAAACAGCATGTGTTCCGCTAGAATAGTTCCAGTAGTTCCTTAGAATGGCCCTCTATACATGTAGTTAAGGTCATTCCTCATTTGACCAGTGTGTGCAATAACTATTCGGTCTCACTACTGCCTCTGTGAGCCCCATTGCCTGCCACAACTACTGACACCATCCACCCAGCAGGCTGCACCTTCCATTCTTACACACCACCTGAGACACCGAGGAGGAAGGGGATGGGGACCAATATGGCTCTCCCCCAGAGGTTTGGGGTAGGGTGTATTGAGGCATGGAACCTACCCCATTTCATCAGGCAGAATTTGCAAGTAGGACTTCTACATCAGTTGCCCCTCCCCGGACAGGACTGCAGCATCCACTACACAGACAGGAGAGCGAAGTACCACCAGTGATGCAGATGACACTGCAGCCACGGCGGTGGTCAGTGAGCAACTGGCTGACCTGGTTCAAGTGCCAGTGGAAAAGTCGTGGTCCACACAACTCCATCACATACAGCTGTGCCATGACACCAAGGCTGCCCAGAAACATAGGGAACTGCATTTGGTGGAAGAAAGGATGAACCTCAAACTTGAGCTCCTTGGAGACGGACGTCTGGCCATCAGCCACATGCTGGGCTAGACTCATGATGAGAGCAGCTGTTGAGTTTATTCCTGAATGTGTTGGGGCACGAGGGAGCTCGTGTGAATGTTCATTGGTGGTCAGTTACAGGTTCTGCCGACTTGACATGACATTTTGTCCCCAACCTTCCATTAATACTAATAAAAAGGTTACTTTTCTCCTGTCTCCGTGTAGACTCAACAATTTTGGCGACGGCTGGAAGTACTTACCCACGGCGTGCAAACATTTGGAGGAAGTTATCACCGATCATGCAGAGAATCAGCTTTGAGTGCATGTTCCTGCTAGCCTGCTGAGCATTCCTTGGTAAGTGGGGCCAACGTAGATCCTGTTTACCACCCATTAGGCATATTACAAACGTTGCCATAATTTCCAAGGGTGTTATTCGTGAGGCATGCAGCGCCACAGCAGTTACAGCACAGAGGAGCACGCATTTCCCAGTGTAAGCAGTGTTGCCAGATTTTGAGACCTGCCCAAAGACGCTCAAGTATAAGCCCAAATTCAGCCCAAGGCAGACCAGTGTCAGCTCAAAAACCAGCTCAAAGTCAAAACTCTCAAATTTTGCAAAAGTAGTCTCCAGAAAACATTTTAAGGATGAATCTAAATTCTATTCAATATACAGATAGTGGGAGTAGGTTAACTGGGCACCTGTGTTAATAATTACTTATTTTCAAGACCAGTCACCACTTTGACTTTTCATCTTGTAGTTCTGTCACCACAGAACCAAGCCCGAACCTGGCATTAATGTATTACCTCCACAAAAGCAAATTATAAACCACTTTATGTCTATGAATAGGAATTACAATGCAATTTCAACAATGTGTCTCTAAAACAGAATACTGAAATGGCTATGCAGAATTAACACCACAGAATGATCTACATATTAAGAAACATCCCCTTGTATTAAAACTTGTTTGGCACGGCTTAACATTCTATGTACTTGTCTGAAGATCTTCAACAACAAAAAACTCCTTTACAAGGACTGTATGGGACAACAGCAAAAATAAACATCACAGAAGACGAATCTGAATAAAGTTTTTGTGCAAAACAAGTGTATATAAATGTGAAGCAACAGTATGAAAACTGAGGGTTGTTGCAGTATGGTGAGAGTTACACTCTTTTCCAGTTAAAATGTAAGGAGAGGCCAGAACAGAGACAGTCACTTACTCTGACCAATTACCTGCCCTCCGTTCCAAGGTCCTTCACCGTGACCACTTACTCTGGCACTAAAAAGTATAGAGTATTGTTGTTTCCATTGTGTTGCAGCAATCGCTCAACTAAAGCTCCTAGTCTTGGCAAGCAGCAGATGGGTTAGTTTGGGATACAGATGAGCGCAAAGCTGTTGGAGGAGAAAGGAAAATTACCCTACTTCCCAGAACTTTTGGCGACACCTTCAACACCGACATTTCCTCAACTCTACTGATACTGTCATACTGTTTGTGTTCCAGCCCACTCCATTCCCCCTTCATCATTAGCACTGTCCCACTCCCATACCACCATTGGCCTGGGCCCTCTCATGAGGCTCCTTTACTCCTACCACCCAGCCAGGGCTTTAATTATTCATGCTCATAACTTTAAATTCTCAGCAATGACGGCAAACTCCATAAGGTAGTCCATGCCAGCAAAGCCGCCCACATTTACATTTCATGTGTTTTACTTCGTGCAGCGTTCCCTAAGAGTATTTGCTTTATCTAGATGATGCGTTTCTCTAGTTTTATTTTCACAAAACATACTTTTATAGTATAAATTGTGAAATGAGTCACCTTCAGGTCTGGGTGAGTTCAGATTGCGATTAGAAGTTTATGATGGGCACGATTGAGAGTCCAGAGACTGAAGGCAGTACTGCTTTCTTACTTTGCCTGCTACTGGGTAATTAAGGTGTTCAGACTAAATGTACATCCAATCCTTATCCTCTTAGGAGAGCGCATAAAGCGATGGTAATATTAATGTCAATTGTAAATTAAAGGACTACTTTGCCTGGGCACAAAGATGGCTACAATGTGTAGGAGTGATATATCAGGATTTATATACTAAATGCACTTTGCAGAAACACAGTCAGGATTAAAACACTATGTCATTGTTGAGTTTGCTAATAAGTCTTTATTATCCTAAGTAACCCTTTTTAGCAACCTTAAGGATAAAAACAAGGTTCTAAAGTAATGCCTTTCAGTTTGCATGCAGTTCCTTGATGTCGGGCCATACCTCACTATGCTATATTTGAAGGATTGTGACATATTAGCTGCAAATAACAAAAGGATCTCTGTGTTAAAAGCAGTGGCGGATGGTAATTTTACCAGGAGGGGTGTGGCCACACATACACCTCACTTACATCCAGGCATTCACTCATGCACACACACCAATTCACAACACTAACATGGGAGAAGTTGGCCTGGCATATGCTGTGCACTATTCTAGTGGGAACCTTGCACCAGTCCAAACGACCCTTATTGATGGTAGGTTTAAAGACAACCTATAGAGAAAGCTATCCTAGTGGTAGCTGTGGAGAGCAGCCTTCAGGCTAAGTCGTGAAGGAATGTAAAGCAGCCTGTTTTACCAGTCTATAATATCATGAATGACGAAATGAAAGGAGAACCACACCAGGTATATATATAAAATATATGTATTTATTCTAAATACATCCCTCTAGGCTCTTTATGAGGCAAGAGGCCAATGTACATTCAGTACATTTATTTAGCACACAGTAAATTAGCACAGTATACGTTGAGCCCTAGGGGTGTACCAAACCATATACTAAGAAAGTGGTATAAGAACCACGACTGACATAGTTACAAGGCCTAGAGCCTTTTGAACCTCTGGAGCCAGGAACCACCCAATGTAGTGACACAGAGGACCCACGGGGGACGCGTGCAGTGTCTAAACACAGCCGCGAATCACCATTAACTTCTGTGGGGAAAGTCACGGTTGGAAAATTTCAAATTAAGGACACTTAGAATAGGACTTGGAGCAAACCCCTTTAGAACTAGGAGGTTCTAGAGTCAATACCCATGGGAGTACTCGTGTTACCTCACCCAGGGAAGCCGGTGCATAGGTGTCTTTTGGTGTCGGGTTTCGTCGTTGTTTTCAATGGCGATCTGCTGCAAAGTGCTGCTGGCGACCAAGTCGAAAGTGTCCGGGTGGATCCAAGGGTGGATCGAAGATCTGAAGAACCTGAAAGCAGAGGGGACAGAGTCTGGGTCACTAGCCAGTGACCAGGAAGGCGATGAAAAGATGCCAACCGATGTCGGGTGATTTCGGGTGAAGAAGGTGAAGCTTGACTCTTCAGCCACGAGGACGAGGAGGCGTCGAGGACGACCAGGAGATGGATTCGAACAGTCCCACGAAGGATGTTGAGTACTGCGGTGTCGGTTTCCGGATTGGCCTTGGCAACAGCAACCAAGCAGAAAGCAAAGATTGGCTTTGGTGCAGACCAGCAAGGTCTGAGGGACTCACCCTTTGGAGGGGAGTCAGGGCACGTCTGGAGCAACCAGGAAAGCCCAAGAAACAGATGAGTTACCTTCGTGGGGACCCACCAGTCGACGGACCAGGGATCCCAAAGGAGCCTCGAGCGGAAATGCTAGAAGCGGGCCCACGGAACACTCGTGGAGTGTAGGCCCACAATCTTCGGTGCTAATGGTGCTCGGGGCTTGGACTACAAGTAGCCCAATGAACAACTTCGGGAAAGCTCGGGAAGTTGGTGCACTTGCAAATATGCACGGTGTCCAGGAGTTCCGGTCCCACGTCACTCCTGAGGGCAGCGGGTCTCAACTTTGCTGGGATCTCATGTCGGCCTCTGGGAAGTCTGGAAGTACGTGTCCTCAGTCGCAAGTCCGGCGGAAGCCTTGCAAATGCAGACCGGCAAGATGCTTCTTTGGTGCCTGTTTGAACAGGGGAGTCACTCCTTGACCCCAAGGGAGATTCTTCCGCCTTCTAGACGAGATAGAATGTCGAAGTTCCAGGATATATGTTGCAGAGTTTTGTCCAGGGTAATCTGAAGTCCTAAGCACTGGGTTCCTATACTTATACTAAGATAGAGGGTTGAACATACTCTGGGGACCCACCTATGGGAGGATCTAGGGAGTGGGGTGGTTAGACCCCTTTGCCTTTGTCCAGTTTCGCGCCAGAGCAGGGGCTGAGTGCTCCTGCAACCAGTTTGTACTGGGATATGCACAGGGACACCAAGTGTGCCCCCAGCACTGTTTGAAAAGCATTCCCTGAAGGCATCCACGCAGCCCCAATACACTAAAGCCGGTCTGGGAGGTGGATACACCTCCCTGTGACAGGAAACCTGTTGTCCAGGCCTCCCCTGCCGGAGTTTCGTCCAGCAGCAGGTCAGACTTGTGTCTGTGTCTGCAGCATCCATTTTGTGATGCTGGGGCTCTTTTAAACTATTACCGGTTAGGTAAGTGTGTACATGTCTTCTCCCTCTAGAAGGGTGGAATTCTACCTATGCCGCCAGGACTGGTGGGGGGGGGGGGTAGGATTCCAAAGTGTTTAACACCAAACACGACATGTTTCCATGCAGCCATTCCAAAGTTAGCATTAACCGCGAGGTTATAATGCACTTAAGAGTATATGGTCTGGCTGCATCACAGAACAACTACAGAGAATAGATTCCGAAAGCTGCAGAGGGGTTCTGCTCATGAATGGGCACCCTCTCACACAAATCCAAGCACTTCAGGATTGATAAGGCCTTCCATAGGAGTGACGTATAGGTTTATATGTGTCAGTGATTAAGGTAGATATTGGTAACCTATATCTTAGTAAGGAGTGCATGCTCCACCTTACCCAGGCTGCAGTAGAAGACCTGTGATGCCATGTTGGAAGGCTTCCCAGGGGTGTCATAATACGTGCTTCAGCCCTTGGTAGGCCTCTGGGGCACCTATGCCCTTAGTACCTAAGGTGAATATGGTGTGGGCAGAATCACCTGCCCACTGGAATGTGCGCTCAGTGAACAATGAAACACGTTGGTTTCTTCACAAGGTTAAATTTATTTGCTTCCAAAATTGAAAATTCTTCAAAACATCTTTTAACTTGAATGTTGAATTCAATAACTTATTGCATGCATAATGTCCATCTTATGTCGCAATCTTCATCATAATCACAATTTGTACATCCACCCAATGCATTTCGGGTCAACAAACCAGGACCCTTCGTCAGGGGTCTGAAACAAGGGGTAAAACAGGACCAAATCACTTACTCCATCTATGGAATTCACAAAATATATACATAGTAGTGGTGCTCAATGTGAATGTGCAGGCTTAAGGTACACACCAAGGCATAGTGAAACGGTCGCGGTGATAGAAACGTGATAGTGTGACATGGAGTGAAACGAGTTAAGTTCGAATTTTGGTCTATGTGGAAGGTTGTGAAAAGGTAAATGGGCAGAACGTGAGGAAAAAGGAAACCGAGTGTCATGGTGTTGCTACATGCATATTGAAAAAATATAAATAAAGTAGAACGAAGTTCAAATCAGTGTAAAGAAACTCACGTGAGGACCGGACGGTGCCACGTCTCGGGAAAATCTGAAAGTTTTGAGAGTTGAGCAAAACGGAATATGATTTGTGACCTGAAGGTCACGTGATCGGCTTCAGCCGTCCAATGAGAAAGTAGATACTCTCGTTCGCCACCACCATGTGATCTGAGTATAGAAACTTCAAATCAGGAAGTGTTGGTGTTATCACACCGGATAATAAAGTTACATCCAAGAGGCTAAAATAAAACGTGTACGAATGTGCTAAAATAGCTTGCAACAAGAAACGAACTAGGTGACATAAAGCAACAGGAATTAATGTGATGCGTATTACAATTCATGGAGAATCAATAACATAATGATATTTGTATAATTGGTGGGGACCCAGTTGAGGTCATAAGTCAATGTATGGTGAAGTGATGACTAATCATAGAAAACATGAATGTTCAATCCGGTCATTCATCCCGGCGGGATGAGCAGAATTAAGTTTTTTAATCCAATAAAACTCAGCTCTTAGTCTTTGTTTCAAAGGGTCCACGTCTCGGCGTTGTGGGATAGTCTCCAGAACCATGAATCTTAATTGTGCAATCTGATGACCAGCTTCTTTCCAATGGCATGCTAAGGTTAATTTCATGTTTGCGAGACGAATGTTGCTCTTATGTTCGGTAATACGGACTTTGATTTTACGCTCAGTTTGTCCCACGTATACTTTGCCACAGGGGCATTTGATTGCGTAAATGCAATTGGTGGTGTCGCACGTACTGGTATGGTGTAGTTCAATTTGATTGCCTTTGGTTGGATGTGTGAAAGTCTTCCCTGTAATAACATTATTGCAGTGAGTGCAATTTTGACATCTTAGCATTCCTCTCCAGTTCACATTCTCTTTTTTAGGTGTGTTTAATAGTTCTTTCAAGTTCTTAGATCTTTGAAATGCAAATGTGATTTTCTCACTATATAAATCCTTTAGATCAGGTTCAGATTGGATCAATGGCCAATGATTGTTGATGATGCGTTTGATTTTGGTGGATTCCGCTGAATATTTCATGACACATACAGTCTTCTTTACAGAAATTTTTTCTTTTCCTGTAGCAGAGTTTCTCTATTGAGTTTTTTGATTTTTCCAAGAGAAGTTTCTAAAATATCTTGTGGATATCCTCTTTCCTGGTATTTTATTGTTTGTTCTTTGAATGAGTCTTGTAAGTCATGATCATTGGTGGTGATCCTTTTCAACCTGATATATTGTGACATAGGTAAATGCTTTTTTAAAGATTCTGGGTGAAAACTTTGAAACAGAAGGCTAGCGTTCTTGTCTGTCTTTTTTTGTGAAGACTTTAGCACTGATTGCATTGTTGACCATCATCACTTGTACATCCAAAAATGCAATAGTTTCTTTTTCAATAGTGTGTGTGAATTTAATGCGTTCGTTATACGTGTTAAGTGCGATGATGTTCTTCTCTAGTTGTTCTTTAGAGCCCTGCCATATTACGAAGATGTCATCAATGTAACGCTTAAACATTATGAGACCTTCGACCCAAACTTGGTTGTGTAAAATATGATCAGCCTCAAATTTATGCATGTAAATGTTGGCGTATGAGGGCGCCCCCCCAAAGCCCATCGATGTACCGTTGCATTGGTTAAAAAATTGTCCTTGCCACTCAAAATAACTGTGGTACAATGCGAATTGCATCAATTCCAAGATGAATATTTTTTTTAATTCTTCCAAATCGCTATTGAGTAGACTCCATTCCAATGCTTCAATACCCTCATCGTGAGGGATAGACGTGTACAATGAGGTGACATCTATTGTACATAACCAATATGTGGTATCTTGACGCAATGACACAGTTCTCAGTAGGTTTAAGAATGCTGTGGTGTCTTTGATATATGTAGCACACTTCTGCACGATGGGTTGTAAAAATCGATCAACGAACTTACCAATGGGTTCGGAGATGGACCCACAGGCCGAGACTATGGGTCTGATAGGAGGACTAATTGGATCCTTATGGATTTTTGGCAACATATACAGTTGCGGTCTTCTAGGATATTTCATTTAAAAAAAAGCATGTGTCTTCTGACTGATCCACTTCATTTCCAATGCCCGATCCAAAATTTGTTGTAGAATACGTTGGTACTCTTGGGTAGGATCAACCTCCAGTGGTAGATAAATGTCTTGGTTGTGAACATGGTTATTCACACTGTTGAGATAAAATTCAGTGTCCATCACAATGAGTGCACCCCCCTTGTCTGCCTTCTGAAACGTTAAACTCTTGTCATGACTGAGATTCTTGAGAGCATTCCATTCTTTAGAAGATAAGTTGCTCTTAGTCGATTTGCCGAATGGAATTTTTTGGACTTCCGATAACACAGATCTTTCAAAAGCTTCGATTGTTTTGTGCGAAAAGGGTGCACAGAAGGTACTTTTAGGTTTGAAATCTTTATCCCATGTGTCAATTATTTGTGTTTCTTGAATGTCTTTAAAGAAAAATCTTAACTTTAAATTTCTAAAGAACTTGAATAATGATATTTCAATCTCAGCTTGATTTGAGCAGTATGTGGGGACAAATGTAGTTCCTTTGTTTTGAAGTTTTTTTTGTGCCTTGGTGAGATTCTTAGATGAAATATTAATGATTAAGTCGCTTTTGACATCTGGCTCCTCGTTCTTCTTGCTACTTCTTGTTCGGTTTCTTTTACCCCTTCTTGTTGTGTTTCTGTTATTGGTGGGGCGTTTGCTGCTGGACTTATATCTAAAAAAGCCGGTTGTTGTTGGGTGATTTGGCTTGTGGATGGTTTAACTGTAGCTTTACTGGCTGCGTTCACTGGTGGTCTTTATTGGGCTATGTCCGAATCGGAAACGACACTTTCTTGCGAGGATGTTGTGCCAGATTTTTGTTGTGGTTGCCATTTTTTCTGATTATATATCTCCGCCCACGTATAAACTTCTTCAAGTTTATAATCCAACGTATCTCGTCGGTATTTGCGAACTTTTCTTTCATTAACTTCTTTCGCGTAACGTTCTAGTTTGTTATTGATATCTTCTAGTGTTTTCTGAAGATCTGGAATTTTGTTGATTTCCAACTGAATGATCTTGATTTCTTCCTCAATTTCAGTTAGTGCTTTAGAGAGTTCTTCTACGATCAATAAGATCAAATCTAAGGAACATTTATTTAAAATTTGGTACCATTTCTCTATAATTTTTTTGCTATTTTTGCAGAGCATTGGCTTTAGAGCTATCCTGAGTCCCCGTGGTATTCTTTGATTTTTCTGATAGTGGATCAATGTGGTTGCGTGCAACCTTTGGTTGATCTCTTTTTTGCTCATGAATTCGAATTGTCTCAATAGCTGTGCAGTGGTTGTTTTTTGTGGAGTGAATTCTCTGGTCTCCTCTATTAGCCCATATATTTCTTTAGCAGCTTCAGCTGTAAACCCTAGGGTCTCTGCTTTATTGGTAGTCAAAAGAGCGATATCATCTAGTTGCATTTTGGTGATTTGGTGCACCTAGGGATGGAGGCGACTGAATTAAACAATGAGAAAATATGTTATCCCTGTGCACTCAGTTATTTGGAAAATTACTTCGTATTTGTGGCTTTGTCGAGTTGGCGCTGCATTCGTCGCACGTAGTCAGACCGTGCCATCAAATTAAGAGAATATGGTGTGGGCAGAATCACCTGCCCACTGGAATGTGCGCTCAGTGAACAATGAAACACGTTGGTTTCTTCACAAGGTTACTACGTGCGACGAATGCAGCGCCAACTCGACAAAGCCACAAATACGAAGTAATTTTCCAAATAACTGAGTGCACAGGGATAACATATTTTCTCTTAGTACCTAAGGTACCATATACTAGGGACTCACAAGGGTAACCCAGTAACCAAACTGGAGTGCACCTAAAGTACATGCAATCAATTTAGAGAGGAAGCAGCTAGGCTGGGGTCCTGATTAGCAGGGCCCCAGCCAGACTAAAGTCGAAAAACAGTGAAACACCAGCAAAAAGTGGGGGTAATCATAGTAAGCAGATCCTACTCCCCAGACGCAGGGACATTAAACTAACCTTGACCAGTTGAGTCTTCATGTTCTAAGTGGACATACCTGGAGAGTCCATCTGCATTGGCATGGTTACTCCCAGGTCTGTGTTCCACTGTATAGTCCATCCCCAGTAGGGAAATGGACCATCTCAAAGGTTTGGGGTTATCAGCCTTCATCTGTTTTAGCCATAAGAGGGGCTTATGGTCAGTCTGAACAGTGAAGTGAGTGCCAAACAAGTATGGCCTCAGCTTCTTCAGAGCCCAAACCACATCAAACGCCTCCCTCTAAATAGCTGTCCAACGTTTCTCTCTAGGGGTCAGTCTTCTGCTAATAAAAAATACTGGCTGGTCCTGACCTTCATCATTCAATTGTGATAGCACAGCCCCTACCCCCAACTCAGATGTATCTGTTTGGACAAGGAATTCTCTGGAGTACTTAGGACTTTTCAGTATTGGTGCAGCGCACATGGCCTGCTTCAGGTCATCAAATGCCTTTTGACAGCTAACTGTACACTGAACTTTCTTAGGCATCCTTTTAGAAGTTAAGTCATTCAGGGGTGTCACAATGGAACCCCTACCCCTTGACAAATCTTCTGTAGTTCATTCATTTATTGAAACTTTATTTTGGCTATTACAGCCACAAAAGAACATTAAAAAAAAAACATTTTTTTACAACCTCTTATAAAAGATCAAGAAAGTAATCAATTTGCAAGTACAAAAATAAATAGTACACAAACAAATGTGAGCTCATTTTTAGGGAACTTGGCCAATAGATAAACATCACTATGGGAAATGTGATTTTCTATAAATTTCTTAAAAATATAATTTAACATCTAAATATTAAAACCAGATAAAAATGTCAAATAAAAATATGTCTGAATCCCATCATCAAATAGCAGCCATTTAGTATATTTCAGTCAATTGATCAACAAGTGCCTACACAAATAACCATAAGTCTTGCGTGATCCTTGAACAGAATAAAGTGGGTAAGCGGCAGTTGTTATAAATTCTCATAACAGTTTTCTAGCAGATGCCTTCGCTTAGACCACATTGAAAATACATTTTTGTAGATCACAACAACAAAAACCGGGTCAGTGTCTGTTTTTAAAATCCTAAAGAATTCTGTATTATTTCTAATACCCAGGTTTCTGCAAAGTTGGATCACCCACTTAGATCTGGGGCTCTTATAGGCCGGACAGCAAAAACCACGTGAATCGCGGTTTCTTCCTCCACTAGACACCCAGGGCAGGGGCGGCCTATACTGCCCACCCACCTCTTAGTTTGGGCGTTAAGTGGGAGCGTCCCATATCTAAATTGCAGGAACAATTTTTTTGCTAAAACAGGTTGAATGGTATCTATCACTTGCTCAAACTTATATTGGCACTTAGTATCAAGAAACCCATATGTTAGACTGGAAGGGTCAATCGTCTGTACAATGCGTGACAGGTTATATTACTTCATGGCACATGCTAGAGATTTTTTTGTTATTTCTGCACATGTTACTTCGGGTGCAGTCCATAGGTCTTCCCTACCCATTGCTCTAAATGAGTCCCTAATGAAAGCCAGCCAGGGGATTCTACCCACCCCCAATGTGGACAGTATCACTTTTAGTTTGTCCCTATAATGGGCCAGTTCTGGGGTGCTCCACAGCCGTCGCCAGTACAGCAGTGGACGCGAAGATATTAGATCCGCTATAGGGCAGATGCCAAGATCCATTCTCAGTGGTACTAGGGTGTGTGTTTTTGGGCAGACGTAAGATCTGTCTCATAAAACTATTTTCATTTATTGTGAGGACATTCGCTGCGCAATGCCCCCACAGTTCTGCCCCATACAAGGTGGATCCCCTAGCTTGAACTTTAAAAATGTCGACTGGCAGGCTTATGGCCTTTAGAGCAGAGGTTTTATAAAGTTTTAAAATCCCTCCGACGGCCTGGGTTAATTTTAAATTAGCCACCCCATTTTATCCTTTAGGGTAAGTCCTAAGTAATCGAAGATGGAGACCCTATCTAAGGGTCTACCATCCATTCTAGGGTGTGGGCAGTTGATGGAATTCGCGTTAAAGACCATATATTTTGTCTTTTTGATGTTGACTACCAGATTCCTCCTCTTGCAGAACTGACTAAATTCCTCTAGAACACACTGCATCCCCATTGGTGATTTCGAGAGGAGCAGAGTGTCGTCCGCAAACATTAGTGCAGGAAATTTGCGGGTCGCCAGTTTTAGGGGGTCGGTGTCTTTGACAGCAAGAAGGTCTTCGATTAGCCCGTTGAGAAAAATGGATAAAAGAGTTGGCGCGAGCACACAACCCTGTCTCACCCCCTTTTCAACGGGAAAGGGAAATGTCAGTTTCCCATTCCTGCCAAACCCCACCCTTGCAAAAGTTCCCTCATGGAGGCGCCTAAACTGGTGGCATAAATACAGTGGGGCCACCATATCCAGCAATATGCCCCACAGCTGGTCGCAGTCCACCATATCAAAAGCAGATTTTAAATCCACGAACGCTAGGTACAAACTTCCACCCTCCAGGACTATATGCTTCCGATATATCAGTTGTAACCTGAACAACTGATCTATAGTCGATGTTTTGCTTCTAAAACCTGCGTGGAGGGGGGGTTAAAATATCATGGTCCTCCATCCATTCATGGAGTCTGCCCAATAACACTCTATCATACATTTTTGGGGACACATCGATGAGGCTAATTGGCCTGTAATTTACAGGGTCGATTGGGGACCCCTTTTTGTAAATTGGGATGATCTCTGCCCCAGCCCATGTAGGGGGAGGTGACAACCCATTAAGGATTGCATTAAAGACCAATTGAAGGTATGGGGCCCACACTGCCTGTTCGCTTCTATACAAGTCCCCAGGGATTTTGTAGTACCCAGTCAGACCCAAGAAAGTTCTGACCTGAGTCTGGGTAGTTGGAGCAACCAAGTCCATGATGGTCTGGATTTTGCTCTGCAATGGTTGAACCTGGCCTCCACCTACAAGGTGGCCCAGGTACACAACCTGACTCTGCCCTATCTGGCACTTAGTAGCCTTGATAGTTAGGCCTGCCTTCTGCAGGGCCTCCAAAACATTTCTCAGGTGGACCAGGTGATCCTCCCAGGTGGAGCTAATGATAGCAATATCATCTAGATATGCTGCACTGTAGTCTTCCAGGCCTGTTAGGACTTTGTTCACCAACCTTTGAAAAGTGGCATGTGCATTCTTCAGACCAAAGGGCATTACCACAAATTGATATTGCCCACGAGGGGTTGAAAATGCCGTCTTTGGCTTTGCATCATCAGCTAATCTGATCTGCCAGTAGCCAGCTGTAAGATCAAATGTGCTCAGAAACTTGGCTGAGGCCAAAGTATCTATAAGCTCATCTGCTCTTGAAATTGGATGAGCATGAGTCCTAGTGACTGCATTGAGACGTCTGTAGTCAACACAAAACCTCATCTCTCTCTTACCACCCTGGGTGTGAGACTTTGGTACCAAGACCACTGGACTAGCCCAAGGGCTATCTGAGGGTTCAATAACTCCTGAATCCAACATTTTCTGGACTTCTGTCCTGATACAGAGCCCAGACATGATCAGGTTGCCTGTAAATGTTATTTTTAACAGGCAGAATGTCCCCAGTGTCCACATCATGCGTGCACCAGGTGGTCTGACTTGGAGTCAGAGAGAACATATGTCTAAACTGACTGAGCACTTGTCTGCAATCAATTTGCTGCTGAGCAGTGAGGCTGCCTGCCAAGGCTACACCATCCACTGACCCATCATTGGGGTACTGTGAGAGCAGGTCAGGGAGAGGGTCACTCTCCTATTCCTGTCCCTGATCAGTAGCCATGAGCAAGCCCATGTCTGCCCCGTCAACATATGGTTTCAGTCTGTTGACATGAAGCACCCTATGGGGGCTCCTGGGAGTTCCTAGGTCCACCAAATAGGTAACCTCTCGTTTCTGTTCAACAATAATGTGGGGTCCACTACACTTGTCTTGGAGAGCTGCTGGGCCACAGGCTCCAACACCCACACTTTCTGTCCTGGCTGGTAAACAGTCAGTACAGCCTTTTGGTCATGCCAGGCTTTCTGTAATTCCTGGCTAGCCTCAAGGTTTTTAGTTGCCTTTTTCATATACTCAGCCATCCTGGAGTGAAGACCAAGTACATAGTCCACTATGTCCTGTTTAGGGGGTTTGAGAGGTAATTCCCATCCTTCCTTCTCCAGACACAATGGGTCTCTTACACAATGCCCAAACAGAAGTTCAAAAGGGCTGTAGCCAACCCCCTTTTGAGAAACCTCCCTGTATGCAAAAAAAAGGCAGGGTAGCAGGATGTCCCATCTCCTCCTAAGCTTTTCTGGGAGACCCGTGATCATACCCTTTAAGGTTTTCTTGAATTTTTCAACTAAACCATTCCATTGTGGGTGATAGGGTGTGGTGAATTTGTAATTCACTCCATACTCCTTCCATATTGCAGTCAAGTAGCTGGACATAAAGTTTCTACCTCTGTCAGATACTACCTCCTTAGGGAAACCCACTCTTGAGAATACTCCCAAGAGGGCTCTTGCCACAACAGGTGCTGTAGTGGTCTTAAGGGGAATTGCTTCTGGGTACCTAGTAGCATGGTTCACCACCACTAGGATATACCTGTGCCCAGATGCAGTCTGAGGATCCATTGGTCCAACAATGTCAATCCCCACTCTCTCAAAGGGAACCCCCACCACAGGTAGTGGTATCAGGGGGGCCTTTGTGGTGCCACCTGCCTTACCAATGGCTTGACAGGTTACACAGGAGCGACAAAACTCCTTTGTGTCTTCAGACATGTTGGGCCAATGAAAGTGAGGGACAGTTCTGTCCCAAATCTTGTTTTGGCCGATGTGTCCTGCTAAAGGAATATCATGGGCTAGTGTCAATAGGAAGCCCCTGAACTTCAAAGGTATAACCAACCTCCTGGGTGCACCAGGCTTGGGGTCTCTACTCTCTGAATACAGGAGTCCATCATCCCAATAAATCTTATTGGTGCCACTAGCATTCCCAGCAGCCTCAGCAGCAGCTTGCTGTCTGAGGGGTTCAAGAGAAGGGCAGCTCAGCTGCTCCTGACTCAGATCTGCCCTGGAAGGGCCCTCTGTCCCCAAGAACTCAACCTGATCAGGCTCAAGCTCCTTTGGGACAGTTCCTTCTTCAGGAGAACAATCATCTCCCTCAAGAGACTGATCCTCACTCTGAGTCAGGGGGGAAGGCACTGCCTTAACCCTACTGCTCTTTTTCTTGGAAGGCACCTGTGCCATTATTCCAGAATCCAGGGCCTGTTCAGTGATAGAGTTTTTGACCTGTGACCTAGTCACAGCAAACACATGTGCAGAGATCCCTAAACTTTTTGCACGGGTCCTTAACTCCACTTCAGACTAGGCTGAAGTCTCTAGATCATTGCCAAGCAAGCATTCTACAGGGAGGTCTGCACTTACCACAACTTTCTTAAGGCCAGTTGCCCCTCCCCAGGAGAAATGAACAACTGCCAAGGCACGGTTGGTCCTGACATTGCTAGCATTGGTCACTTGGTAAAGTTCACCAAGTATGATCTGTCCAGGTTCCACAAAGTCTTGTGTCACCATTGTGACACTTGCCCCTGTATCCCTGTAGGCCAAAGCCTCTTTTCCATTTATCAAAGGCTGTTGTCTGTACTTGCCCAAGTTACTGGGGCTCATAGAGGAGGATATATCCATGCCTCCATCACAGTTCAAGACAGCCTGAGTTGGTACTCTGACTAGGCCAGAGCCCATCTCAGTACCCAGAGTTAACCCTACTACACCCTTCTGCGGAGTACCACCACCTGGAGCTGAACTAGGGGGAACAGTTGCCTTGGGGGAAATGGTGGCTGGAATTGCATCTTTCTTAGTGCAATCACTAGTCCAATGGCTATTCTGTTTACAGATGTTACACATGGTTTCTTTTGGCCTTTCTTTTGGATGATTGGGAATCCCCACCATTAGAAGATTTTTGGGAGCCTTGTGAATACTTCTGGTCTTTACCCTTCTCCACACCCTTATTAGGATCTTGCTTCTTCTGGTCACCACCTTGGTTCTGTACCTTCTGCTACACCCTGGTTCTGACCCATTTGTCTGCCTTCTTTCCCAATTCTTGGGGAGAGGTCAGATCAGAGTCTACCAGGTGCTGATGCAACAGCTGATTCTGACAGTTATTAAGGATCTGCTCCCTCATTATCAAGTTATACAATCCTGTATAATCACACACTTTACTGTCCAGTAACCAGCCCTCCAGAACCTTAGTAGCACAATCTACAAAGTAAATGTAAAAAATGTAAATTGATACTTGTATAGCGCACTACTCACCCGCAAGGGTCTCAAGGCGCTTGTACAAATACCGCTGTGGAACCCATCCTGGCTTTCCCTGTGAGGTGTCCACTCCTGGGCACCCCCAAGGTGGAGACCAGGCATCCTTAGCATTGTGGGGGCCGTTGTGGAGATTAAGCAAGCTATTGCCCAGAGTTGCAGAGTGGGACTCCATGACTGGAATAGGCACCGAGGCGAGAATTATCAGGTCTGTGGAATTTTTGAGCCCAAGACCCGCCGAGGCGGGGAATTGAACCCTGGTCCCGGGCTAGACCTCTGCATCAGGGTCTGCCGCTCTAACCATTGAGCCACACTTCTCCACCCAGTCAACCCAGTCCTGAGTCTGTGCCTTTTGGGTATCTCTGAACTGTATTCTATACTGCTCAGGGGTTAGGCCAAACCTATCTATGAGAGCACTCTTCAGGACTTTGTAATTATCTGCATCCTCTGCTCTGACAGTGAGGAACTTATCTCTACCTTTGTCTGCAAAGGAGAGCCACAAGATTGATGCCCACTGCTCCTGGGGTACCTTCTGTACTTTGCAGGCCCTCTCCAGTGCAGTTATCCATTTGTGGATGTCATCCCCACTCTTGTAGGTAGGGACAATGTTGCTCAAGTTGTTATGGTCATAAGACCTATCCCTACCTCTAGGCACATTGCTGCCGCAATCGTTTTTCTTGCTCTTTCAAGCTCTAGGGACTCCCTATCTAAGGCTACTCTTTGTTTCCTTATCTCCAGTTGGGCCTCTTCAAACCTCAACTGGTTCTCTCTCTTTTCTTGGGAGTTGGCGCTCCTATGAAAAGAGACAGAAGACCCTATTGATGTGCCAGAATGATTAGACTCCACTGAAGGAGATCTTGGCATTCTAGGCACACCCCCAACTCTTCTTGACAAAGACAGGGCCCTACTGGCCTTCTTCAACTCCAGTTGTAGCTGGTTCTCCCAGGTCTAGGTCATTGTCACCTGCCTGGTCAACATCAGAGTCTGAGCCTTGTGGATTGGAACCACTGGCCTCTTCTCCTTCTGTTGCTCCCACCCCACTGCCTACCCTTTCAGGTTCTGAAGCCTTTCTCTGGTCATCAAGCATTACCACCTCTCCGAGATGTTGGGTGGTTGCATTTTTTCAGAGCCCGTAACTCTTGAAAAGGGAATGTGTCATACTTGGATGTCTGTAACCTACTGACAGCTGGCAGGGATCCACTCATTCCTGGCCTTGAAGACATGACTAGTGAGGTGTGGTGTATGCACTACCTACTCTAGTTGTATATCTACTGGACTCTCTTGAGTTGTAGAAAGGGTGTGCTAAAGCCCGTGACACACAACTCTAAGTTCAGTAGAACTTACTGTATTTAAGCTTGTATTATATGTACCTCTGTTACCTTTAGTGGTTTTCAAATGATCAATCACTTGAGAATATCGGGTAAAACAATGTCAAGCTGGAATTCCACACGCTGCACACCAATGTGAGAAGTTGGCCTGGCATATGCTCTCGTCTATTCTAGTGGGCACCTTGCACCAGTACAAACGACCCTTATTGATGGTAGGTTTAAAGACAACCTATATAGAAAGCTATTCTAGTGGTAGCTATGGGCCCGATTCACAGAACTAACTTAAGACAAAATCCTAAACTTACTACCATTTTGGTATTCACAGAAGGCACTTACTCATTTCGGTATTCACAGAAGTTAGGAGTCCTAACTTTAGGACTCCTAAATGCCTTCTGTGAATACCGAAAGTCTTAAAGTTAGGAGTCCTAACTTTACTACTTCTAAACTGAGAAAAATCCTAACTTTTAGACTTTCAGTATTCACAGAAGGCATTTAGGAGTCCTAAAGTTAGGACTCCTAACTTCTGTGAGTACCGAAATGAGTAAGTGCCTTCTGTGAATACCAAAATGGTAGTAAGTTTAGGATTTTGTCTTAAGTTAGTTCTGTGAATCGGGCCCCATGAGAGCAGCCTTCAGGCTAAGTCTTGAAGGAATGTAAAGCAGCTTGTTTTACCAGTCTATAATCTCATGAATGACCAAATGAAAGGAGAACCACACCAGGTGTATATATATAATATATATGTATTTATTCTAAATGCATCCCTCTAGTCTCTGTATGAGGCTAGAGGCAAAAGTACATTCAGTAACCTTATTTAGCACACAGTCGACAGACCAGGGATCGCGAAGGAGCCATTGAGCGTAAATGCTAGAAGCGGGCCCACGGAACACTCGTGGAGTGTAGGCCCACAATCTTCGGTGCAAATGGTGCTCGGGACTTGGACTACAAGTAGCCCAATGCATAACTTCGGAAAAGCTCGGGAAGTTGGTGCACTTGCAAATGTTCACGTGTCCAGGAGTTCCGGTCCCTCGTCACAGCATGAGGGCAGCGTGTCTCAGCTGTGCTGGGATCTCGTGTCGGCCTCTGAGAAGTCTAGAAGTCCGTGTCCTGAGTCGAAAATCCATCGGGATCCGGCGGGAGCCTTGCAAATGCAGACCGGCAAGATGCTTCTTTGGTGCCTGTTTGACAGGGAGTCACTCCTTGACCCCAAGGGAGATTCTTCCGTCTTCTAGTCGAAATAGAATGTCGAAGTTCCAGGATATATGTTGCAGAGTTTCATCCAGGGTAATCTGAAGTCTTAAGGACTGAGTTACTATACTTATACTAAGATAGGGGGTTGGTCATACTCTGGGGACCCATCTATGGAAGCATCTAGGAAGGGGGTGGTTACACCCCTTTCCCTTTGTCCAGTTTCGCGCCAGAGCAGGGGCTGAGTGCCCCTGCAGCCGGTTTGAACTGGGATATGCACAGGGACACCAAGTGTGCCCCCAGCACTATCTGAAAAGCATTCTCTGAATGCACCTACCCAGCCCCAATACACTAAAGCCTGTCTGGGAGGTGGTTACACTTCCCTGTTACAGGAAACCTGTTGTCCAGGCCTCCCCTGCCGGAGTTTCGTCCAGCAGCAGGAGGTCAGACTTGTATCTGTGGCTGCAGCATCCACTTTGTGATGCTGGGGCACTTTTAAACTATCACCGGTTAGGTAAGTGTGTACATGTCTTCTCCCTCTAGAAGGGTGGAATTCTACCCCCGCCACCAAGACTGGTTGGGGGGTAGGATTCCAAAGTGTTTGACGCCAAACACGACATGTTTCCAGGCAGCCATTCCAAAGTTAGCATTAACCTCTAGGTTATAATGCACTTACGAGTATATGGTCTGGCTGCATCACAGAACTGCTAAAGAGAATAGATTCCGAAAGCTGCAGAGGGGTCCTACTCATGCATGGGCACCCTCTCACACAAAACAAAGCACTCTGCCATCAGGATTGATAAGGCATGCCATAGGAGTGACTTATAGGTTTATATGTGTCAGTGATTAAGGTAGATATAGGTAACCTTTATCATAGTAAGGGGTGCATGCACCACCTTACCCAGGCTGCAGTAGCAGACCTGTGGTGCCATTTTGGAAGGCTTCCCAGGGGTGGCATAATACATGCTTCAGCCCCTGGTAGGCCTCTGGGGTACCTATGCCCTTGGTACCTAAGGTACCATATACTAGGAACTCACAAGGGTAACCCAGTAACCAATCTGAAGTGTACCTAAAGTACATACAATCAATTTAGAGAGGAAGCAGCTAGGCTGGGGTCCCGGTTAGCAGGGCCCCAGTCAAACTAAAGTCGAAAAACAGTGAAACACCAGCAACAAGTGGGGGTAACCATAGGAAGCAGATCCTACTCTCCTACCTAACACATTTATGAATTTATTTGAGAGTATTATATAGCCAAGAACAGGGACAGTTGTGGTCAGAGTGGGATGTGGATTAGGGCAGCCATAAATGGCTACCATACGTTTATTACTGCCCTTTTAAACTGTTTTAAAATGAGCCTCTCCTGGATATTGTCATACGCTGGCCATGTCCGTTAATGACGCTGCCTTTGACTGTTTCTAAAGGTTGTTGATATATGCTAGTTTAAGTACTTCCGCCCCACCCTCATAGCTCAAATAAGATTATTCTGCAGTTCTACAATAACTGCCCCTGAGGCAAGATTCAATAATGGCGAAACATTATATGACAAAACATTGTGACACACATTTTTACGTTTCTCAAGAGAAGCAGAAGTTAGCATATCAGGAAATTGTGAAATTACCAGAAAAGCTACAACAGTTCAGCTACATCGCTAAGCAATAAGAGTGTAATCAACAGAATCTAACACACTAAAATACTCTTTTCATAGACTCGTCAGAAAATGAGTCATATTCTGACTTGCTTGGAATTCACAAATAATTATAGTTATGCCACAGTAAAGTTGAAAAAGTCATAGCTTTCCGGGACTAGACAAATGTACAAACATTTTTGGCCACAATAATGTTTGTTGTCCAAGGGGAAAATATTTTTTTCCCACGGATAAATCTCTTCACCGCACAGGCGCATACGATATTTGTGGTCAGCCCGACTCAGAACCTGTAATCACCCGTACAAATAAATCTTCAACTGCAGGACTTTCTGTAGGCGTTTGGGAACGTTAATGTCTGGGGCTTACCTCCCTCATCACAGGATCAGGATTTCCAGGGCTATCAGGGAAGATCTCCATATCTGGCTGCAGTTCCTTGAGGATTTCAAAGGAGTGTCGTATTTTGTTGAAGAAATATTTTATGGCAGATACAACTTTTTTCGGATGCATCAGGTGCACATGGTTTTGGTTTGTTCTGGGAGGGTTGTTGGTGCACAGAAAGTTGGCCTTCACACTGGTTACAGCAAGGGCGTAGCATTGCCTTCCTGTAACTTTTCACTTTAATTGTGGCTCTTTTTGTCTGGGGCGAGTAAATTCGAGACTGTTCTGTCTTTTTCCATGTCGACAAAGTGTCTGTTGTGGATTTAATCAACATCAGAGAGCAAAAGACTTGGGAGTTTTGCGCCTTTTGCGGGCATTTATGTTGCAGAGTTTAAAGTTGAACATTGTATTTAAGGCTAGACACATTCCTGGTACCAACAACTCCATATTATGTTGCTAGGATGAATGGGAAGTTTTTAGTTTCAGGTTATGTAAGATTTGGTTATTTGTTGGTGCCTTCAGGGTCTCTGAGTGATTAGGATTGCGTGACCAGGCTGGCATTCACAGTGATGAGGTTGTCTTGCAGCAGAAAAAACTCAGGATCTGGTTGAGAACATCCAAAACGGACCAATTAGGCAAGGGCATGAGGGTACACTTCAACAGCAGCGGGGTGGAGGGCTGTTGTCCTGTGAGTGAGTCGGAGCATTTTACTAATGCAGTCTGATTCAAGCCTGGTGCAATATTTTGCCATAAAAAGGGGAATAAGACAACTGGTACTCAAATCAAATCAAAATAGTCTTTATTCGATATTTTTCAATCATAAAAGACATTTGCAATACAAATTCATCCCCCACCCCATAGATAATAAGATCCACATTTGATCAATCGTTACCACTATATCTAAAAAGAGCTTACTAGCTCATACATGATTACAAAAAATTTAAATATCACATTTAAAAAGTTAAAACAGTATTAAAAGAATAATTCATTCAGTGCTAGGTATGTCGATTTCTCAATACAATTTACAAAATCGGATAGCAGCATATAACAACTGGCCTTGGGGTTATTCCAAACTCATTTTTCGGGCGCAAATTATCCACATCCAGTGTAAAAATTTCGACATGGCTATAACAACTAGCTGAGAAGTATCAGTTCTTAAGATCCTAGTTGCCTCACTAGCAGTTTTAAGGCCTAACTGAACACAAATCGGTTTAAGCCACAACTTTCTTGGTACATTGTATTCAGGGCAAGCAAACAATACATGCCCTATATTTTCCCTTTGGTCGGGGCAAAAGGGACACACCAAACTTTGGTTCCCACGCCATTTTGCAGTTAAAGTGTTTAGTGGTAGTGTCCCCACCCTCATTTGATGATACTTCTTCCGGTCCCCTGGAGTAGTAATCCAGTCCCAATAGGGTTCTAAGGCCGGTGCATGCTTGAGCTCTAAGAAGTCAGTAGTAAATGATAATTCAATATGACGTCCAAATGTCTTGGCTTCAACCATGTTCCAATACAGATCACGAAGTATTTTCTTGGGTGGGAAGACATTCCCCACAGGGTCATCCCATAATGCACATAGGCCCATAGCCGTGTAAATTGTTTTAACCTCCCTCATCCACTGGATTTTGTGGGACTTATCCGAGTCTCTAACCTCGAGGAAGCCCTGGGCATACTGCAGGAGTTCCGGGGTTACCCATAATCTCCTCCAGTAGGCAACTGATCTATATTTTGCCATATCCTCGAAGCTATGAGCTCCCAGATCATAGTGGAGAGGTATCAAAGGAGTGGATACTGGTAAACCAGTGATATTACGAAAAAATTTGTTTTGGCCGACCGTCAACTTAGTGAGGTTGCTGGTCCCCCAGAGTTCTGCCCCATAAAGGACCGCTGCTCCCACCTTAGCATTGTGAATCTTTAAAACAGGAGTGATAGGCCTGGTATGTGATGAATAAAATTCCTTGGTGAGTGCTCCTGCCAATTGTGCATGCCTCATAACCAGCTGATTGGTGTGCTGTTTCCAATCTAACTTATAGGACAGGGTGATGCCAAGTAATTAACGACTTGGGTCTGTTCAAGTTGGACCCCATCCATGACCACCTTCCCTCTGGCATATTTCTGTTTGTGCAGAACCATGAATTTTGTTTTAGCTGTGTTAATAACAAGACCATGATCTGCACAAAACACTTCAAAGACTTTAATAGCCTTCTGGAGCCCCTGTTGTGTCTTTGATATTAACAGGGTATCGTCCGCAAACATCAACAGGGGGATCAGTTTTCCGGCCAACTTAGGTGCGTCGGTCGGTTGTTGTTCAAAGTACCTGATTACCCTGTTGATGTATAGCGAAAAGAGGGTTGGGGCTAGTACACAGCCTTGGCGTACTCCCCTAGCAATGGGAAATTTGTCGGTTACGCTACCCTGCTGGTTCCATCGGACTTGGGCAAAATTATTCTCGTGCAGTCTAATTAAGAGAGATAGAATTTCAGTTGGGATGCCCTGTTCATGTTAAGCTTTCCACAACTTAGCACGAGGGACCAAGTCAAATGCTGATTTAAGATCAACAAATGCTGCAAACAGCATGCCCCCCCAAGTAACACTACCCTCCAGTATATTAAAACAAATCTAAAAACTTGGTCAATGGTGCTAGTATGACAACAAAATCCTGCCTGTAGTGGTGACAAAATATCTTGCTCGTCTATCCATGGATACGTTGCAATACAAGCCTTGCCACCAGTGGCGGTGCGTCCATTGGGGGCGTTGGGGCAGCGCCCCACTAGCCATGGACGACCGCCACTGGTGCCTGCCAACACAAAGTAAAGACTTTGTCAAAAGAAATCCGAGCGCACTGACTTAGCGCTACAGGGCCGGGACGAACCCGACAGAATCGGGCATTGCCTATGGGAAGTGGGCGGGCGGGGCTGCGGCAGAGAGAGTGAGTCACTGTGAGTGACAGCGCACAGGCAGGCCAGAGAGCGTAAGCAGCTGCAGCGGGGTCGGGGTGACTACGCATGCAACAGGCAGGAGTACTCATAATTGAGACTGGCCTGCGCATGCGTAGTACCCAGTAGACCTCGCCCCCCCCCCCCTGTAGCACTTGGAGACAATGGCAGGGACCCGGGGCCCCGGTCTCAACCAGGGCAGATTTTCTCCTGCTCGTAGCCCAATCCTGGCGCTGCTTGGCGCAGTGGCGCTGTTAAGCCTGCGCCAGGATTGGCTAAGACAGCAGGATCATGGTGCCGCGCGTGGGTGTTTGCTGCTCTGTGCAGTTGGCCAATCACCTATGGCTATATCAAGCCATGTTGAGGTGATTGGCCATTGCAGACAGTGACGTGACTCACTTCGCGCAGAAGGTTCTAGAAGTGAACTGATTTCCTCATGGAAGTTCCAGACCAGTCGATGAGCGTGTGACTGTCAGACTGACTCCCCCTAATGTGAGTAACGTAACGTTTTTATTTTATTACTGTCTGGCCGGTGGTGTTTTTTAAGCCTTGGGACAGTTTTAGCATGACTACATTTCACACGGCTACTTGTGGCTTCAAGCCTAAGTTCGGCTATTTAAGTTTTCCAGTTTGTAAACAGTTTCAGTTGACTTGCTTTGATGGGAAATAAAAACACCCGTTTCTATTGCAATGCACGCTGTGGGTCTTTGGCATGAAATCGCAACGCAATGAAATAGAACAATTTCTATGCTTTTGAGCGCAGGAATCGTTAATACACCAAGCGAGATGGTGCATAAAACCATCCTGAAGCAGAGTTAATGCTGCGTTTGAATATTTTGTGCCAACGGTGTCATCCAACCCCAGCAGCACCGTCCTTCCATTTATTGCAGCTTGTCTATGGGCCACGATCGGCCCATTGCTTAACAGGCTCTCTAGGATCTAACTATCGTTCCCCATCTCACCCGGAATCCCTCTCACCACAACTCCGGTACAAGCTTTCAATGTACCCCACACCCGTCAGTGCATTATAAGGCCAGTTTGTACCTGAAGGAATTTCTGCCCCAGTTGAGCGAATATGCTGTCAATATTGCGGTCTCTACTGTATCAGAATGACTTTTTGGTGTGAGGAAGAGTGATGACGTTGTATTGGCTCGATTTCCTACTAAGACCCTTCAGTGCATGAGCCCTTCCCTTCCTGGGATATCACAACACCCAACCTTGGTGTCGTGATAGAGCACTGCTGGGGGTAACAGTGTGACTGGGAAGAGCTAAAGCCCCGTTAGGTTGTTTTGTCTTGAAGTTAGGTATTGTTGACAGCCTCTGGACATTTAGTAAAGACAGTACTGAGGAAGAGCAAGAATCATTGTAATAATGACGACGAGTGGGTAACCGAGTCATCTGCGAGTCAAAAGAGAGCAAAAGTTTGAAGCCCGGATGAGGCACATGGGGGGGGCTAGGTGTCGATAGAAGGCCAGGAAATCTGAACTGAGAGATTTGAAAATAAGCAGGTATAGTAGCACGGGAAATTATAAGGTAGTAAAATGTGAACACATAATGGCCAATGAAATGCAAGTATATTTTCTTTCAAGTGTTAAGTTGGACGTTTTATAAAACAGCAGCACCTGACTTCGAAACTGACTGTATTTAGTGCTTTCATCTTCATTGAAAATATGGAAGTGCGGTGTTCACTATTTACAGTACCTGTCTGCTGCTGAGTAGTGCAGCTACTCACGTCAAATGTAATGCAGCATTGCTGAGAAGTACCGGTACTGTCCCCAAATTAAAGAATTGTGGGTAATCAGTAGCGTATAGTACCTACCCATTTAAAGCACTGTAGTATTTGACTAAATATCTATGATTTACTTAACACGTCTTATGAATCGGGTACGCTTATAAATGGATTGCTTTTGTGTACTGCAAAATGAGCCCGAGCACGCAGTCAAAAGGAATATCTCGGGTAAATATACCCTCTCTCGATTTCTTGGCAATAAGGATGCAAACGCTGAAATCGGTGGCGGTGACAGACAATCTCTAGAACCGCATTAAAGGCTGCTACAATAATATTTTAAGGGCGCACGTGATGAATATGTGGGAGCCATATGTGGGAGGCTGTAAAAGCAGCGCGGCCTTGGCATGGATTGTCCCGGGAAGGTGCCCTTTTTAAAAGCCAGTCTGTGAGGAAAAGACGGGTGCTGGTGCAATCGGCAGAGTGAAAAGGAAGGGCCTCGAAGGTGTGAAAAACAATTCAGGCTCATTAACAAGTAAACGGTCCTTCAAAGACCTGTGAAGTAGGAGGGTGCGCCCGGGAAGCTATCTCAGCCAGGCTTAGACCTTACTTTTAAAAATTATGTCAGTCCGTTCCCCTATTCCCCTACTTCTTTGTTTTAAAAAAGCGTCCCGGGACTGTAGGAATAGCCCTACTTTTAAGAGTGCAACTTCATCTTTCAGACTGTGTGGTTCACATTGAAAAATGCCTCTGGAGTGCCCCCGACCTCCTCCCCCTTCGCCTCTGTATCTGGGGGCCTGCAAAACAACACCAAAAGGCCACTCATTTTGAAAAGCAATTGAATGTTTGCCATAGCACTCTTTAATATTAAGCAGTACTTTGGTATATTGCCAGGCTCCCTTTACGTCGCCCCCACTCCTCTTTGATGTCTGATTGAGAAAGTTCAGTCCTTAATGCCAATCAATCCAACTTTGTGCTGTGCTTGAAGAGAGGGACGAAAACCTATTAACTGTTTAGACCGCACTCAATTGTACTTTATTGAAGAGTATGCTGTTTGCTAGATTAATACAGGGATTTCACATAGACATGATAACTAGAAATATCACCCAATTTCAGATTCTGTTCTCTGGTGACCCAATTCTAATTACAATTCATTATGAAGAGGGTTTCGTCACTTCCCACATCTCAATGCCAAAACCAAAAGAAAGGGAACGATCAGCTGTATGTTCTTCTGAGTATGTAGGGGGTGTCCGGGTAATGCGCGGAGCAGCGTGGCAGGGAGCTATCGGTAGAACTCGAGTTTTGTCAAACATTTTGAGAGTGGTGGTGCAGGCGGCTGGCATTCACGGGGTGCTGTGGGCGTTCAGAGGCAACAAGTAGGGGCTTGAGGCAAAGGTGCTGAGTAGCCTTTGTGTCTGCTGCCTGCAGTGGGGCAAGAGTGTGTGGTGTGGAGTAACACGTCTTGCAGTTAGGCAGAACTGGAGGTCTAAGATCTAATATATTGCTGGGTTTATGTCATATGCAGGGCCACTGGAATTATGTGGCAGCAAAAGGCAACTTCTGTGATGTAATGCGCCACAGTTTGTGATAGTATTACTTCATCATTTTGTCATGTTTACACTTTTACATGGCCTGGGCACAGATTCCACCTCGCTAGCGCCAGTCTGTTATCCAGATTCAGCAAAAAGGCATTGAATTAGTGAACTCTCTTGTCTTTTCAAGTGTATAAGAATACCAGGAATTACCATTATGGGGTTGAAGCAAATGAAGAGATTACATTAAATAAAACTTATAAAATGTCATCGGCAATTAACACCTCCAATGAACATATGTATCTTTCATCATTTATGTAGAAAATAATTTTATTTTCGAACAAATAATGTATACATTACCCTTTGACATCCTTTGCAAGTGCGTTTTCATTCATGCCCACGTGAAAATTTATTTAGTGACAAATTATAAAAGAAACACACTTGTTTCTTGCTGTAAAACAATGTTAACTCACTGCGACTTCGAAAAACTCATCTGATCCAAGGATGTAAGGGGCAGTGAGAGCCGAGACATCCCACCCTCCTCGTCCCCCCCAGGGTCCAACAGCAGCGCAAATCTCCGCATTTTGAATCATTCTACATTAAGACATAGGAAAACATGGACATGGGGAGAAATGGGAATATATGGGGCACTGGGAGAAAAAGGGAGACACAGAGATGCAAATAAAGGTGGGAGCAGGCATGTTTGCTGCTTCACGCCAGTAAGACTCCAAGCAAACCTCCACTTCCAATATGTAATGTGAACTTTGCGCTGCAACTGTCATTTTCTGGTGAAGAAATAGCTTCAAAGCATATGTAATCTTATGGTTCACTACAAGTGATGCTCGAGGGACCTTTCTGGGGCTGCAGAAGGACTTCCTGACACCATGCACTGATTTCCCTGCCAGGGGCAGTCAGCTAATAAATCAGTGTAATGTTATTGAAGTATGTCACTTACTTTAACATGCTTATAAAATAGTATAAAGAATGGTAAAGTGCTCTTTGGGTGATATAGATTAATCTGGTAATCATTTTAGGCGTTGCCCCATGTGGGAAATTATTGCCTGCTTCACCTGCTACTTGGCGACGACGCTTCCTTCAAATCTTCCCATGCAATATCTCTTTCCATCTCTCCATCCATACTCTCTCTTTCCTCTGCTCTCTCACCTCTACCTTTCTGATTTCTTTCTCTCTACCTTCCCGCTCCTTCAAATTTTTCTCTGGAAAATTGGGAAAATGCTAGAGGCAGCTTGGGTGGCCCTGGGCTTTCAAAACCAGTCTCCAAGGGCTCCGGCACACCGGGGTTACTGACCAGTTGAACTAAAGACCTGACTTAGACAAGTGAAACAACTGTGGGAGTAAAAGAAAGAAGCCAGTTTGTAGGTCACATACTAAAGGGAAAGTTTACCACACGTCATGTGCTGCTCTCCTATATTTTAGCCACAAAGTAAAATGCTTTTTTTTAAAATACTGGTATACGATCCTGTAAAGAGGCTGTCCTGCTTTGCTTTAACAGTACAGAAGGCATGTTTAGCGAGGGGGAGCGCATGATCTGAAAGTCGTCGTGTGGTCTGAAAATAGATTCCTGAGGCAGTCTTCGACCTATAATTGTATTTGAGGAGCGTACTCTAGCGCAAGGGGCGATATTCGTATGAAAGCACTTGCCGGGATAGTGTTCCCAAAAACTGCATACCAAGTTTACGACCTTCTTTGGAATGTCATAACTGGGGACCAGAGGGTCAACTTTACATGGGATTAACAACTGGCTTGCCTGCCATGTGTTTATTATTGACTACTGTTTGATTGTTGTCCTACTCATCACTGTAGTAGAGCTGTCTACCACCTTATGCATCAGAGTAATTTGTACAAAATAATTTTCTTACTCAGCTGCCAATGTAGCTTTGCCCCCATATGAGAGACATGGAAATAAGTTGTTATATTTTTATTTCCAGCACCTGGTAAAGCCTGACAACCTGAACCTTTACCCAACTTTTTGGGCAATTTTTGGAGAAGAAAGAAGAAGAGGCCCAACCTCCTTGCTGCTCTTTCATCAAGGTAAGGAAACTGATGATACTTTTTTGTAGCTTTGAGATAGGGCTATGTTTGTGGTCACTCACTCTACATGGTGGTTGGGGTGGGTGCACATTCTGAACATTTTACCCTGACTGGATGGAATTTAGTAATACTGAGCCTGCCCTTAGCCCTGTGCTTTGGGCAATAACGGTTGTTAAATGCACTATCTATCCTTGCCTTGTTAAAGGCCCTCAATTCAAACTGTGTCTGTTTCAGTGCCACTATGGCACACAGAGGAAGCAGGCAGTCAGGCTGTATTTTTTTCCCTATCCTGTTGTCCAAAGGGGAGCGTTATGTAGGAGAGTAGGGTCTGCTTTCCTATGGTTACCCCATTTCTTTGCTTTTTGCTTTTCTGGTTTATGACTTCGAAAGGCTGTGGGCCTGCTAATCAGACACACAGCACAGCTGTTCTCTCTCTAAATTCACACAATGTACTTTAGGTGCATTTGCCAATTGGGTATTGGGTCACTCTTGTGAGTCCCTGTATAGTGTACCATAGGTACCTAGGGCATAGGTGCACCCAAGGCCTACCAGGGGCTGGAGCATGTATTATGCCACCCCTGGCTGGCCATTAACATGAGCTGTTGGAGCTATATCACTTGCTGTCATGCACAAGATATATGTATTTGTACTGACATTTGATATTATTGCACCAAATCTTATACGTTGTACTTTGACTATTGACAGGCTTCTTTCATATTGGTACGGACAGCATCAGCAAGATGAATACGGTACAAGAGTTAATTACACGGTCATTCCATGCACGCCCACTAGAAGATAAACTACAGATAAAGAGGTTAGGACCTCATCAGCCTGACCTTCAACTCCAACAAGTTACCAAGGACAGAGGAAAATGTTACAATCGTACATTCTCCAAAACCTGGTACACAAAAGCTGATTGGCTTACAGGGTGCCCTTCAAAAAACAGACTGTTCTGCTTCCCCTGCTTGCTGTTTAATGGTGACTTTACTTGGACAAAAGAAGGCGTGTTGGACTTGAAGCATCTGTCTGAAAAAATAAAGAAGCATGCACACTCAAAAAAGCATATGGAAAACGTGACGAGACTGGGAATGTTAGGAGACGCACCGATTGAGCAGCACATCAGCGATGCATATCGACAAACAATACAGAAACACAATCAAACAGTTGATAGAAATAGACACATACTATCGAAAATAATTGATTGCATTCGTTTCTGTGGTGCTTTCGAACTGGCATTGCGAGGCCATGATGAATCGGAAGGGTCCACAAATCCTGGAATATTCATGGGTCTTGTAGATTTAGTAGCAAGCATAGACAAGGAAATGGAATCTCATTTAGCAAGTGCTACAGTCTTTAAGGGCACCTCTAAAACGATACAAAATGAACTCCTGGAGTGTATGCTAGAAATTATGAGAAGCCATATTGTCCAAGAGTTGCAAAACACAGACTTTGTGGCTATTCAGGCTGATGACACCACTGATGTGGCCACACAAACGCAGTCCGTATTAGTCTTTCGGTACCTGGACAAAGGCTATAATGTTGTGGAGCGGTTCTATGGTTTCACTCATTTAAAAAACTCCACTGCAGAAACCATTACTGCTGCTCTACTGCATCAACTCAACTTTATTTTCCCAGAGGTACATCAAAGAAAAAAACTGATTGCACAAAGCTATGATGGTGCGTCCGTAATGAGTGGAAGCCATGGTGGCGTACAGAAAAGAATTAGAGATGTCTACCCGTATGCTCATTATGTGCACTGTCATGCCCATCAACTTAATCTTATCATGCAACAGGCAGTATCGAAGATCCGAGAGACACGAATTTTCTTTAAGGATATAGGAGGCATGGCAGCATTCTTCTCACGTTCCCCAAAAAGAATGGAAGCACTTCAGGAGATTGTGAACAAAAGGGTTCCGAGGGGAGCCTCAACTCGTTGGAACTATAACGTACGTACAGTCCAACTAATATTTCAATATAGGGAGGACCTTCTGAAATGTTTTCACGCCATAGAAACCAATGAAACCTTTGATTACACAAGTCACAGTGAAGCCCGTGGCTTTGCTAGAACATTAAACGATAGAGAGTTTCAGTTCTTTCTATTTTTATTTGATAAGATAATGTTAAAAGTCGAGAGTTTATACAATCAGTTACAAGGACGAGACATAGATACTGTCTTTGTGAAAAGATGTACCACGGACTTTGTCGCAAGCATAAACAAAGTGAGAGATGAGGTTGACAATTTAGACAGCCAACTGCCAGCCGGTTCAATTTTTTCAAACCACAGGACAAACATCACCACTCTGGTACAAAAGGCAAAAGAGATATGTGACATTGTAATTGTACATGCACAAGACCGTTTTGCTTTCACAAAACATTTGGAGAGTGCCGCATTATTGGAAAGTACATACTTTGCCAAATATAATGAATCCTTCCCTGAGCATGCTCTGCATGCGGCTGTGGAGGCTTATCCGATGCTCAACCAAGAGGACCTGAAAAGTGAGTTGACAGTAATGTACTCAATGCCTGTGTACCAGAAGGCCACAAATGCCAGGTCTTTGCTGTCTTTAATTCATGAACTTCATATGGAAAAGACATTTACAGAGACAGTAGCTTTACTAAAAATAGTAATTACCACTCCTATGACCACCTCAGAGGCAGAACGATCTTTTTCCACCTTAAATAGGATTAAGACATTCCTGAGGAACACCATGCTTCAGGAAAGACTCAATGCATTAGCAATGCTCTCTATAGAGAGCGAGCTTGTTCAAAATATTGCTGACTTTAACATTCAAGTAATTGAAAAATTTGCTGCGCTTAAAGACAGACGTGCAGAATTTAGATACAAAAAGTAAATATGTTGAATGGTGATAGTTTGTGACCTGTTTAGTTGGTTCTTTTGTTTGCACTTTAAATAAAAACAATCTGTGAGGTTCTCAGCATTGTATCTTGAAGTCTGTTATAAAGCTCTGTGGTTATACTGAATAAGCAGCTACCTATGTTATATGACAGCTCATTAATAATGTAATACCTGCACTTTCACAATTGCTTTATTAACCTTCCTGCTTCCTCAAATTTTCTTGAAAATGCACCATTTTTCCACTAATTTTTCAAAATTTTCTCGGGGGGAATTCCCCCCGAACCCTCCTTAGGGGGTTCGGGCTCGCTCGCTACGCTCGCTCGCTACGGTGCAGTATGCTGACGAGTTTCTGCCCCACCACTTTCAAATGTCACCAGCCGCCACTGCTTGCCACTACCTTTTGGATGCATGCAATAAGGCTGATAGGCCTATAATTTCCTGGATCCGAGCTTTCCCCTTTTTTAAAGATTGGGATAATCTCGGCACCCTTCCAGGTCTCAGGGATAGGTGAGCCCCTTGCAATGCCATTGGCTAGCATCTGGATATAGGTAGCCCATAGGTCCTTGTCGTACATAAATAGATCAGCAGGGACCGAATCCAGGCCTGGGGCCCTCGCTTTCGCGATGTTGTTCAAAGTTTTTAGGACATCAGTTTTAGTGAAAGATAGATAGCTAGTACTCAGAGTCATATCCAAAGGTACTTCGCAACCATCTTCTGCGATGTCCTCCAAAGCAAACTGGGACGCATAGTGGGAAACCCAAGCGTTTGGTGACACATGATTCGTGGGTTCTCCTCTTTTGACCCCCCTTCCCCACTTAACAATATCCCAGAAAGTGGACATGGATCTTTCTTGACTGGCTCTCATAAGGTCATTCCAATAGCCATCATCCCATTCGCTTTTTGCCCTGATTTGTGTTTTTTTGTACATGGCACGGGCATCCTTTATCTTCACTATATCTTTTGTCTTTACTGCCTCTGACAAGGCCCTGTAAGCAGCCCTGCAGGATTTGTCATACCATTGATCCTCCTTCCTTGCTGGCCTACTCTGTTTCTTAGTGACCTTTTTTACAAAGAAAGATCTCAGTTTGCTAAAAAACACATCGTGGATCTTGCTAACGTTAGATACCGGAGCCTTAACTACTGAGTTACTCCTTAGATCTGTAATAGCCTGAGTAGTTAAGTCCCTCATAGCTGCAATGCTCTCTTCATTTGTAACACAGTTTGACCATCTAATACGTCTATAATCATTTGAAAGGAAAATTTGCACATTATCACTTTGTACTTCGCTATTAGATAGATCAAACAGCCTAAATAACAAAACTAATGGGTCATGATCACTTTCGGCCCGCGGCTCTATCCACATATCGATAAGACTAGACCAATTCTCATTATTAATAAGAATGTAGTCAATACGACTATGTGATATACCGTTATTGAAAGTTGGGGCACCCAGTGTATCTGAACCAGTTCTTCCATTAGTGGCCCGCAACCCATGCTCCACACATAAAACTTTTATTTGCAATGCGGCCTCTGACCACTTTTTTATAGGTGGTAAGGACAGCTGAGGGATTTTCCAAGTACAGTCTTCTTCCAACGTAAGGTCTATATCATGATTATCTAGAGGTTCGAAACAACAGTTAAAATCACCTGCAACAATAGTGTTGCCCTTCAAACAATATTGTTTAAAAAAAATATCTAGTTGATCAATTGCCTCAGTGGCTTTCCCGCCTGGTAAGCCCCTTGAATAGATGTTAAAGATATAAAGATCTTTACACTGATGTCGCTGGAGTTTGACTAACAAAATGTCAGGGGTGTTTGTAACCAGCTGGGAGACAGAGTACCCGCTATTTTGTTTTACCCATGTCACCAGCCCCCCCTTTGACCTACCCCGTAAACTCGGAATAGCCGAGATATAAAAATGTAGGTAACCTTGCTTTGGTTCTGGGGTTTCCTACCAAGTTTCCTGGAGAAGGATTATATCCTTTGTATCCAGAAAAGCTAGCCAGTCCGGAGATGTAATTTTACTTTTCAGGCCTGCAACATTCCATGACACCAGGGTAAAATGAGCAACAACATTGACATTAGGTTCTTCCATGCTGGTAGTTTGGCTAACCCTATAGGTTTGAGATGGAATATTTTCATTCATGCAATTCTCATTTACCACCAAGTTAAAAGATGTTTTTACATTTTCATTAGTATTATTATTAGAAACAGGTGGATCATAGAAATCATTATTTCCGTATGAACCCTCAAAAATACTTTGTTTACTCGTTAGGTTTGACTGAAGCGTGGAGCTATCATTTTTCGAGGTATTCAACTGAGCTATAACAACTCCCACTTGATTTTCACATGGTGGGATAGAGCATGCAATGCTATTTCCCCTCTTGAGTCAATCACACTCATTCAACCCTGATAGGGTCTCATATCTGTTTCCCAAAGGCCAACCCCATTCGTTAACTGGAGCCATTATTCCTCGACTGTTTCTTATAGTATCCCATACTGGCCCCGGGGTCTTAGGAAATGTTACATTTTGTTGTTCACCATAAAAGAATTTTAAAGTGAGGGGAACAACAGTCCCACTTCTTCTTTGTGGCGGAAGTACATTGATCAACACATTTGGTAGAACAGCCGGATGGGAAAAAGTCACCGCTACACAGTCTCCTTTAAACCGTTTTGGTCTATTCCCAATCCAGATAACCCTTTTCACTGTCTTAATTTCGCCCGCTAATTGCTGTTTCCCTCCAGGCACCATCTGCATATTCCCTGTAAGCCAATGCAGCGCCTTACTGGTCAACGAAGCTGAAGTTTCCAATTGGCCTGTCACCAAGGGTGGGACATTAGCCAACACCAGAACCACTGGAGAAGCTTCTTCTATAAATTGGAGTGGGTCTTTTTCTTGGCATACTGCAGGTGTGATATTTGGTATTATTAAGCCACCGTCTACTGCATCGGGGTGATTGTTAGAGCTTAATTGGACCTGAGCCAGGTGATTACATGGCATCGAACCACCCCCCTCCATTGTTGTACTCCCAGGATTTTCTTCGGTTGCCTGGGCTGCTTTTGTCACTAGTGTTGCCAACTTATCAACCTCGTCCACTACCTTAATCTGAGTTACGCCCATTTTTTTTATTTCAGTGGTTAGTTTATCAATCTTAGCGACCAGAGGCTTGATGATAGTTTTAATTTTAGAATCAATCATATCAGCTATCTTGAGAAGCAGTTCATCGTCCAAAATGCATTTGGCACTGTCTGCCCCGTACTCCGTACTTCTGGCCTTGGTTTTCCCTGGAGGAGATGCCCTTTTCTTCCTTAGACCTGATCGTAGGCCTGTTCGTTTTGGCTGAGTTCTTCTAGTGGTTCTGACAGGTCGAGTTTCCTCTTCAGAGGAGGAAGAGAGGTCATCATCTGTGATTTGGGCTCACATCTCACGATCAGAACTGATATTTTTTTCTAGATCATTTGCAGCAGGATTTTCCAGGTCAACTACCAGGGCATTGCTTTGGTCATCATTTTCACCTATGTAAGAATTATTAACTATCTGATCAAAGGGAGCATCCAACAATGGAGTTTCTGCCTGTAAAGATAATGGAGTTGGACTCAGAAGTTGAAGATCAGGAGACTGGCTTAGTCCCAGTGACTGTCTCCTGTTACTGTTTATTTTTGTAACCACTTGGACCAGATAGTTGTCCATTGTTTTAGTGGGGATTGACGCTAGTTTTTTAGGCATAACGGACATTCAATAAATAGGTACACTTGAAAGGGATATATCAAGTCACAAATGCTGCTGGAACATGCAATGGAGAGGAATAAGGTATGAGGCTCAGTTTTGGCTTACAATTGCAGTGGCAAAATAGTAGATAAATACCTGACTTCAAATGCAGGGGGTGTGGCCCAGTCCAGTCACGGACAGTCTCGGACTGTCTTAGACTGTCAGCCCTTTGTCCGGGCTTCGTCCGGCGCGTCCCGCGCGCGTCCTCGCGGGACGAGGGCCCTTACGCAGCTTTAAGCGCCTCCTGGCGCGCTCGATGGTAGCGTGAGCCTCGGGAATCCTGGGTAGTGTAGTTGAGCCGACCGGCGGAGCCAAGCCCGGCCGGTCGTCCGATGAGGTTGGGGGCGGAGCCAAGCCCGGCCGTGGATCTGCGATACGTGAGCCCCGGTGACCAGCACAAGCAACAAACAAACAACAGGGGACTCTGCCCCTTGCGCAGCTTTAAGCGCCTCTTGGCGCGCTCGATGGTAGCCTGAGCCTCGGGAATCCTGGGTAGTGTAGTTGAGCCGACCGGCGGAGCCAAGCCCGGCCGGTCGTCCGATGAGGTTGGGGGCGGAGCCAAGCCCGGCTGTGGATCTGCGATACGTGAGCCCCGGTGACCAGCACAAGCAACAAACAAACAACAGGGGACTCTGCCCCTTGCGCAGCTTTAAGTGCCTCCTGGCGCGCTCGATGGTAGCGTGAGCCTCGGGATTCCTGGGTAGTGTAGTTGAGCCGACCGGCGGAGCCAAGCCCGGCCGGTCGTCCGATGAGGTTGGGGGCGGAGCCAAGCCCGGCCGTGGATCTGCGATACGTGAGCCCCGGTGACCAGCACAAGCAACAAACAAACAACAGGGGACTCTGCCCCTTGCGCAGCTTTAAGCGCCTCTTGGCGCGCTCGATGGTAGCGTGAGCCTCGGGAATCCTGGGTAGTGTAGTTGAGCCGACCGGCGGAGCCAAGCCCGGCCGGTCGTCCGATGAGGTTGGGGGCGGAGCCAAGCCCGGCCGTGGATCTGCGATACGTGAGCCCCGGTGACCAGCACAAGCAACAAACAAACAACAGGGGACTCTGCCCCTTGCGCAGCTTTACGCGCCTCCTGGCGCGCTCGATGTTAGCGTGAGCCTCGGGATTCCTGGGTAGTGTAGTTGAGCCGACCGGCGGAGCCAAGCCCGGCCGGTCGTCCGATGAGGTTGGGGGCGGAGCCAAGCCCGGCCGTGGATCTGCGATACGTGAGCCCCGTTGACCAGCACAAGCAACAAACAAACAACCGGCACTCACTTATTAGTAGTATTTCGAAAGGCCCTTGTTAGGTTGGGTAAAGATCCTTTTCTGTTTGGCACTCATTCTATTCCTATTGGTGCACCATTGAGGCCGTGAGGTTGGGTTGGGCGTGGGCTGACATACACCGGATTGGGAGGTGGAAATCATCCTGTTGTGCTCGTTATGCTAGAAAATGAGATGTTGTTTTTCATTTTCCCCTTTGCTAATATTTGTTTTTCTATTTAGGTTGCGTGCAGGGCCCATTATCAGGAAAAATGAACACCTGGATAGTGGGACATCCATACTAATATTATAAAGAGAGAGCCCAAACCTTTGAGGCGGGTAATCTCAGTAACCACAGCACCAATCACAACACCCAATACAGCGTTGGAAAGGGCAGTTGCAGCAGAAGGACATAGGCTATGCAGATGGCCACCATATACATTTAAAAGGTAAAAGAACCGTGCCAGCAAAGTAGTCCCTTGTGGGCGTGTCTGCGTTCTGCTATGGGCGTGTGCTGGGGGCGTGACAACCGCTGGGGTCGTGTGGTACGTTCCGCCCTTCATGCCATATGAGTCATAATTGCGCCGCATCAAGGGGCATGCTGGGGGCGTGACACGCTGGGGCAGTGACAAACGCTGTGGCCGTGTGTCCGCGCTGTGAGCGTGTGTCCGCCCTTCATGCCATGTGAAGCGCCAATTACGCAATTGCGCCGCATCAAGGGGCATGCTGGGGGCGTGACAAACGCTGGGGGCGTGTGCTACGTTCCGCACTTCATGCCATCTGGGTCGTACATTAATCAGATTGTCTGCTGTGGCCGTGTGCCGGGGGCGTCACAAAGGCGTTCACCTCGAAGCGTGGTAAGTAACCATTCGCAAGACTCCCTTGGGGGACTGCCCGTTGTCTCACACATAGTGGGGGTGCCGAATGCAGTGTGTGCCTTGGCCTGGGTGCGTCTGAAAGGGCCGAACGCAGTGTGTGCCTTGGCCTGGTTGCGTCTAAAAAGCACTCGGGCCGAAGAGCTTCGGTGTGGGTCATAAAAAAATAAGAACAGCGAGAAACAATCATTCAAGACTCGCACAATTCTAATTGTTAGACGGTCGCCGCTGGCCCTCAAGCGGGGGCACATGCGACTGAGCGTGTCTGCGGGGACAATTACTGCAGCCTCTCTTGTGCGCTATTACTGAACTATCACATTAAACCAAATTACAGGCGCCTGCTAACATCAGCCAGGGCTGTAGCCGGGCTCAGGCGGCGGATCACTACATTAATTACATGCACCTGCTAACATGAACCAGGGCTGCAGCTGGGCCTCAAGCGGGGGGACACGCGCCTGCTAACATCAAACAGGGCTGCAGCTGGGCCTCAAGTGGAGGAACACGCGAATGACCGTATCAGAATACACACATTCTATTTCATACCCGGACAACGTCGGGACGGGCTGCTAGTCCTTTCATAAAGTGGGCAGCAAATTTTGCTGAAAAACAAATTAATGGCTGAGCTCTTGGACTTCCAAGTGATGGGCTTGAAGTTTTCTGGAAGGGTAAAGGTAGTATGCGGTGGGCGGGATTTTTTCCTACTCTGTCCAAACTGTGTTTTTCTCTGGGTTTTCCTGATATACTAGTCATCCATGTTGGGGGAAACGATTTAGTGGGTTTGTCAGGTTTGTCTCTCATTAAGCAAATGAAACTGGACCTCGCCGTTCTCAAGAACAATTGGGCGGGCACCTGTTTAATTTGGACAGAATTTGTCTATAGGAAACACTGGAGTGGGGCAAGGAGTCACGCTGCAGTTCAAAAGGCCAGACGTAAACTCAACCGGGCTATGAAGGTATTTTGTCAAGCCATGGGCATTAAAGTGTTGTCACATGGCAACATTACAGGATCTGAGGGGCCTTTATTGCGGGACGATGGTGTTCATTTATCACAACTGGGACAGGCCTATTATTTCTTGGAACTGAGGGATTTGCTTGCTAACTTATGGAATGAAAAGTTATGGTGTAATCAAAGTTTCTGATACTTTTTCCTTTTCAGCAATCTGTTAGGTGGGGGCCAGAAAAACTCTTCGGTTTTCCTGGGTGGCGCTTTTTGGGGGGTGGAAAGTCTGGTGCTGGCTTATCCATCCCTCGGGGTGGGGAGGAACGACAGAACGTAGGGGAGGGGAAGAGAAAAGATGGGGTTTGCAATTACATGGGGTTCATTCTGGAAGATTCGACTGAGTTGTTTGTGGTATTTTTATTCTCAAAGGTTGGGGGGTTTTGTGAGATAATTCAAGGGATTTTGATGCCAATGTTGTTTACAAACGTTGTTTGCTGAAAAGTGTCTGAATAAAGTGGCCTTTTTTGCTATAACAAAAATGTGTGGGTTGTGATTATTGCGCGATGGGGACCAAGGGGGAGCATGGCAAGAGCCGGTCTCCCCCTGGGTTTTTTCACGGAATGGAACAAGCCACGTTCCACAGTAAACATCACTTACAACGAAACTTTTACAACGCACTACCATTACAACGCGGTCATTACAGCGCAAACTATTACAACGCATTGCGCTGGGGGGCGCTCTAGGATAGGGAATGGGTTAATTTACTATCCAATAACCTTCCCTAGTGTCCACGGGGACTGGAGTTGGAATAGAAAATTATACTTACCACTATCCAACACCTCTAAGCGCTATGCGTTGTAAAGGTTTGCGATGTGAAAACCGCGTTGTAGAGGCAGGCGTTGTAATAGCCTGCGTTGTAACATCATACATCCACGTTCCACGATAGTTGTAGGTAGGGGAGTGAGCTGGATTTAGGTAGGGTATATATATATAGGAGGCTTTGGGCGGGAAGACACTTGCTGCGTCAGAGCAAAAGGTGTTCGTAGATCTTTGTTGACCCACACACCCTATTAAATAAATAAATACATTCTCGCCACTCTATAACAGGTAATGCATTTTTCCACCTTACCTTAAATGTAGGCGCTTTTTGGGGGGTGGAAAGTCTGGAGCGGGCTTATCCATCCCTCTGGGGCAGGGGGAAGGACAGAACGCAGGAGAGGGGAAGAGAAAAGATGGGGTTTGCAATTACATGGGGTTTATTCTGGAAGATTCGACTGAGTTGTTTGGGGTATTTTTATTCTCAAAGGTTGGGGCGTTTTGTGAGATAATTCAAGGGATTTTGATGCCAATGTTGTTTACAAAAGTTGTTTGCTTAAAAGTGATGAAAATTCACCTGTCTTAATAAAGTGGCCTTTTTTGATATAACAAGAATTAGTGGGTTGTGATTATTGCGCGATGACGGTATATTGGTGCATAGGTGAAATTTAGCAATGCAAATACTTTATTGAGTGGGCCTTTGTATTAAATAGCATAATATTTCCAAAAATTCAATCGAATCAGGCCCTTTATTTATGAGAGTTACGAAAATGATTTAGAGGTGAGATACACAATAATGTGCTACAATATTTTAATTTTGAAATTTTTTCAGGACACCCTTAAAATGAATCCAGAATCATCTGACCCATTTCGAGGATGAATTTCATAAATATAGTTGCAATGTTTATCATGCAGTTATGCATCACAGATTTGCCGTCCACTATTGCATATACCATAATTTCGTTTTTTTAAATTATTTTGGATTACCATCATTTATTTTTTAATACACCTAAGACTTAATAGAAACTCTTCCATTTCTATGAATCATTCCTGGGATGATTTGATAAATAATATCAAGAAGCCAAAAATTTTGAGAATGAATTATAAATGCATTTTAAGTTAATTTAAATATACAATTGAATTTTACATTCTAAATTTATGAATTCAAGGTCTGTCCTTTCTGCCTATTGGGAGCATTTTGATTCAAAACCTTTGCATTTATTTAGTCCCAGCATTGATGGTATGCAGAAAACCTTTGCAAAGATAGGCTGCAATTTAAAAAAAAAACAAGACATTTGGAATGCAAAATCCCAATCCAGCCATCTCCTCCACCCCTGGTACTAAACAGAATCAAGATGAACGGAAGTGCATCCGTTATAAGCTGAAGTACAAGAGCCTCAACATTTGGTCAAGGATAGAGAAGTATTACCATCATTGGCCATGCTCAACAATCAACGGATATTTGATGTTACAGCGCATGCCATTACATCGCATGCCGTTGCAACGCCAAACTTTACCACGACTTTCTGTCGGGGGAGCGCTGGAAGTTGAAATAGATTAATTTTCTTTTCCAACTCCAGTGTGTGCAACAGTATGTGGAGTGTTAAATCCAACACCTTCTACCCACTGCTGCACACCTTTTTCGTTGCAACTGCATACTGTGTAACTGCATGCCTTGTTACGGTTGTATTGTAAAGGCTGTTTCACCAATCAACAAGCATTGAGAAAGCCAATAGGTCTTAGCTTGGCTATGCATGCCAATGCTTTCTGCCAATACTGGAGAAACACGACAGGAGAAACACAAAAAAAGAGAGAAAAGATAAAACAATGGTGAAGTGATGGGGCTGCTGTTGATGGTCGCATCATTCTCTAGGTGCACATATGGGTTATGACATATGCACGTGCACTGTGCATGCACCTGACTATTGAATGACACATCTTAATTTTTTTTAATTTTCTTTTTAAAGATGGTGAACACCTCTTAGATCATTAGGGAGAAAATGAGTTCCCTAAATGTGAGCAGTGGAAGGACACACGAGACAGCCAGTCAAAAGAATGGTAAAGAGTCCAGGGAAGGGACAAACGCAAGGAGAGGAAGGACAGCCATTTATTCAGAAGCACGCAAATGAGTGGCAATAAAGCCAACCGTTGTTCAGCAATGGGCGGGCTCTAAGCCCACAGTAAGTTTTTCGATATGGTCCACAAGAGGTTTTCATCTCCAGATATCTAAAAGCTGTTTGGTAGACAAGAACTAAACAGTTGTAGAGTTGTAAGTGTAGTAGGATAGAAACATATGTGTTCCAGGTGATGACAATCTGCTCTATAGGCCTCCGTATCTTCAAAAAATTGACACTGCCCCACCGATTCATGGGACAGCTTTTCCATGCCCATCAAATGCCATAGTTTGTGAAACGTGGAGGCAAGGCCTAGGGGTTCAACTTTTTCCAGGAAGGAGCTATAAACATCTTATCCGCACAAAACAGCAGTAGTAAAAGATGCAACTTGTTCCTCTCACCCCCTCTACCTGATGATGGAAAGTCCCCAGGAACAGTTTATTGACTGCTTTCCTGTAGGGTATATACTTAAAGCTGTATGCAAAGCATTGCCATTTCGCCTCCCATTCCTGATCGTCAACGGCCCTCCCCAAAGGTGTTTCCCACGCCACTTGCCAGGCCCAACACTGGCCAAGGGGGAAATGGTGTAAAATGTTGCACAAATGGCATTTCACCCCACTGTACTTTCTGATAAATGTTTCACAGGCTGCTCACGGTCCAGTGACCACTGTGTAGCCCCCCAATGACCAAGTTGCAGATATTGGAGCATATCTGCCTCCCCCACCTGATACGCTGCTTTGCAGGTCCCAAAACGTTTGAAGGATCCCTGGTTGAAGATCTGAAAGCTTCAGGCTGCCGAGCCGCTTGCACTCTTCGGAGGAAACCGCCATAAAGCGCATGGGCAAAGAGTGAGTTTAAGTGAACTGTAGTGTTAGAGGAGAGAATGGAGGTTAAGGGACTCCGAAAGGCCACATTGTCCATGGATGTAATTTAGGGGTCGCTGCTGCAAACCCTGGCATGGCCCTTGTGTCCCCTGGCACTGCCTTTGCAACCCCTAGAGTCAGCAGTGGAAAAATCAGTGCCAGGAATAGAAGCAGCTCGGCCTATGGACATTGCTGGTGGCTTCACTCTCAGATTTGGGGAGTTCAAAGTCCTGTTGTTCTCTCCAGAAATCCAACAGTCCATGCTCATCAAACAAGTCCCCGATGCGCTTGCAATAGGCTTCTCGATATCGCGAGAACGTTTGCCCCTGAACTGCCAACAGGAAATCCACATTCCCCATAATTGGGGTGAGGGAGGAGAGCGGAGTGTAAAGCTGCTTGATTACACTGCCTTTGTCCCAGACACCCAAGGTACACTCCCGGTGGACGTTTCTTGCGTGGGAGCCAAGGTATCTACCAGATATGAATTCTGGCCACTGCTTGATCTAAAAAACACCAGTGCTTCTCTCTAAGTGGACCTTTCCATTCCATGAGAAAGCATAGCTGGGCGGCCTGATAATAACGCAGTAGGTGCAGTATACCCAGCCCTCCGCCAGCTACAGGAAAATATGTACGATTCTTGGCCATTCTGGCCCGCTAATGTCCCCATATATAAGATTCTATACTCGACTGTAGCTAATTAATCACAGAGGTAGGTGATTGCAATGGCATGACCTGCATGAGATAGTGGATTTTGGGCAACAATGACATCTTAACAGCTGCTATTCATCCCAACTAAGAGATGGGGCCATCATGCCAGGACTGAATGAGTGCCCTCACCAAGGCCAACAGTTCAGAGTAATTGTGCAAGACTGAAGTTTCTATGCTGGAGAATATATGTATGCCCAGGTAGGAGATTCTCTGCTTGGTCCATGTAGAGGGGAACTCTGCTACAAGGTATGTCTGTTCATCATGCAGGATGGTGATGCTTAGTGCTTGGAATTTTCAGTTGTTCACCTTAAAGCTGGAGACTCCACCAAATGCCGCAAGCTCCTCCAGCAGTGGTGGCAGAGACTGGTGGGATTTAGTGATTGTGAGCAGAACGTCATCTGCGTAAAGGGTTATTTTGTGTGATTGGCCACCCATCCAGACTCCCTCTATTAGGGGATGCCTTCTGACACCCCTGTCGCTTTCCCCTGGAGATTGAGATTGAGGAGGATGGTGAGTTGTTGGCTCTGACCCGCGCCTGTGGGTTTGCATACCCAGCCCTTATCTATTTCTGAAAGCATGGACCCAGCCCGAAGACATACAAGACCCTGCTCAGAAATGGCCAGTAAACTCGATCAAACGCCTTCTCAGTGTCTATTGTAAGGAACAGTGTCGAAACTTTAGATCGCTGAGTCTTGTTCAGCAAATGAAAGAGGAGCTTAGTATTGTCTCCATAAGCATGTCCGGTATAAACCCAGATTAGTCAGGGTCCACCAACCCGGCCATATGTTGACCTAGTCTATAGGCTAAAATCCCTGTGAAAATCTTTGCATCCACGTTGAGTAGAGAAATAGGCCTATAGGATGAGCAGAACTGAGTATCGATCCAAGGTTTCTGCAGGACTTTTATTATTGCAGCACAAATGGATTCTGTGAGTGTTCCTGTAGTGTTAAAGTAGTTGTACAGCTAGGCCAGCTAGAGGGAGACAAGTTCCGCATACCGTTTATGAAAGGCAGCTATGCACCCATCTGGGCCTGGGCTTTTTCTATCTTAAGTCTTCCTATTGCCTCATTGACCTCCTGGACAGTAATGTCCGCATCCAGTGGTGCAGCTATTGAGTCCGAAGGTGGTGTTATTGGTGACTGTGCTATGTAAGAGGAGCAATCAGCAGTGAGGGACGTGTCTGCTGTGTACAGTTGCACATAGAATTGACCAAACTATTCCACTATGTACTCGTTTCTCATCTTGATTCAAGGATCCTGGCCTATCAAGCTGTGTATGCATCTAGAGTGTGTTTGGGCCCTCAACCTATGTGCCAGTAGCTTCCCAGCCTTGTTGCCCCCTGCATAGTACTTCTGTCTCGTTTGGAGCACGGCATGCGCCACAAGTCCATGTCAAGGGCTTTGAGCTGTTTCCGGGCAATAGTCAGCTGTCTCTGTGTTTTGTGATAGCCTGTCTGTCTGTGCGTTCCTTCCAGTTTTCTCACCTGCGCCGCTAATATGTCGCACTTTGTCTTGCACTCCCTATTAAGCCGCGCTGCTATGGCTATGTACATACCCCGCACCATTGCTCTGATAGCATCCCATAGCGTTGCTATTGCTGTGTGTGGCGGTGTCCATAATCACGAGGTAATCAGTGATTGTGGGCTCCACCTCCTTGACTGCAGGTTCATATGCTAGCAGTTTGGGATTGAGACGCCACATCCGAGAGTCTTGATTGCATGTCAGTAAGCGCAGTACTATCTGTGTTGGATGTCATCTGAAATGAAAGCTACATCAATGTCCGCGTGTGCCACTACAGAGAGCAGAGATGCTGAGAGAAGGAAATAGTCGATCGATTCTGGCATAGGATTCATGAGCGGCCGAAAAAAAGGATTACGATCGTGTGGAAGGATGCAACGTCCTCCATATGTCGATCAGCCCTGTTTCTGCCAACCAGCAAGCGCTCTGTGGGGAAATGATCTCGGTAGACCCTTACCTTTGGGGAGTCCGGTCCATGGAAGTGTCAAGAGCCAGGTTAAAGTCCCTCCTCATCACTATGTGTACATCAGTTGTGGTGAGTATGGGCCTGATTGCTTGACAAATGAAGGGCTCTTGGTGATCGTTAGGTGCATAAATGCATGCTACGGTGGATGTGTGACTGCATAGTGAGATGCGTACTGATAACATCCGGCCTGTAAACTCTGTGTTTGGATGAAATGTCCCTAGAAAATGTGTGGCAATAAGAATAGCCACTCCTGCTTTTTTCCTGGACCTGCAGACCATACTTGTCGATCAAACCATTTGGAGCGCATTTGGCCCAAATCTTTCCTTTGGAGGTGCTTCTTTTGCAGAAGACATATGTTACAACGTGAGGCCTTGAGTTGTGCCAACAGAGCTATTCTCTTAGCTGGTGAGTTCAGACCCCTTACGTTGAGGCTAACTATTCGCACCATCTATTAAGAGAATTGCCACTAGCAGTGAGGGTTCTGGGCAGAACAGGCGATGTCCCCCCTCCCGTACCATTTGGGGTGATGAGACAGTATAGCAGAAAGTGCAGCATGGCAGTGCATGACAACTGTATAAACATGAAAACTGAAGAAACTAAAGCGCCAGTCGATGCTAAACTAGCAACCATGCAGTAGGGGTCCATGTCATCGGTTCCTTGATGCAGTTCTCAGAGGAGTAGTAAGGAGTGCTTGAGCCTCCGCCGCTACCTGCGATTCGTCGACTTGTTGATGGTTGACCGGGGTGGGGGGAATCATCCGGGCCCCAACTCCAGGGACCCTGCTGATGGGCCCGCTGGGTTGTCCCCTTGCAGGCTGCAGCCATGTCAAAGGGGTCATATCTCAGTTTCAGCACTGCCCAATTTAATCAATTTCTCACTCGGGTGACTGATTTTGCTCGGTGAGGTGTTGCAGTATCGCTCACTCTCTCTGAGGCTTTTGGTGGCTGACTGTTTGTTCAGTTGCTGTTGAGTCCGATTCTTAAATTGCTGTCATCTGCGGCGGTCCTGAGAGGGCCCCAGGGATCCTTGTTGATGAGGGGGTCCCCTTGTTACAAATCCATCCCCAAAATCGTCGCTACCTCTGGGGGTGTGCGGACCACATGTGTTTCCCCTTCCCTGGCAAAGATTAGGCAAAAAGGGTGTCCCCATTTGTAACGCACTCCTTTGTTCCTTCGTAATTTTGTGACTGGCTTCATGGTGCGTTGTCGCTGCAATGTAATTATGGACATGTCCTGGTGGAGGCGGACCTTGTTCCCTTCGTAGGTTATATGTGGTTGGTCTCTTACAGCAGCCATTATGCTCTCTTGTTGGCAGTAATTATGGAGTCAGGTAAGAATGTCTTGTGGAGAGGCAGACGTTTGCGAAGGCCGACCAGCCCTGTGGGTTCTGTCCAACAGGAGGACCTTTCCTTCGAATTCTGGGACGATATGGCAGAACAGGCGTAGCACGTACTCTTCTAGGTGGCCCACGTCTGCCTACAACAGGACTCCCTTGATGCGGATATTGGATCTGAGGGACCTGTTTTCCAGGTCTTCCAAGTGGTAGTAAAGGTCTGCATTGCGATGATCTTTGAGTTCTAGAATCTCCCTGCGACACTCTTCTAGTTCTTCCTCCCTTGCATCCCCGACTTCTCCACTATGTCCACTCGTTGTTCCAGTACGCTCATATCATGGCGCAGTTCTTTGACCTCCTTAGTGACTTTAGTCCGCAGAGTTGCTTTGTCTGCCCCCAACATGGTAAAGAAGGCATCCATAAGACTATGCATGATGGGAGCCTCCTCGCCCGCGACCTGCTTTCTCACCATATCTGAGGTGGCAGGGTACAAAGGAGCTGGGTCTGAGATAGGTCTTGTTTATTTAGTGGAGCTCTTGGTGAGGAGGTCTGTGATGGGGACTTCCTTTATTGTCCCGGTGGAGGTCATGGGGGCAGCTCTAATTATGCCTCCGGGGTTGCCCTCGAATTTCAGCGTTGTTCCCTCCTCCGGTGGCCGGACAGGTTCTGTCTTCACCTACCGCTGGGCCTGTGTCTGCCGTCAGCCCTCACGGTCCCCCGGCTCACCCGAACCAGTCTGAATCCACCGTCAGTCGAAGGCAGCGCCGGGAGAAGCCCCGCAGCCGGCCTGTTTGGAGTACTGGGATTGTTCTCCTAATGTCGTTCTCCGTATTAACCAGTACCTCTCTGCTCACCGGTTGTGGCCACAGCGTGGTCTTTGAGCCCACCTTCCAGTTATTCCAGGTCTCTGGCTCGCCCTCCCACTTGTGGCTGGTATTGCAGTCAATTCCCAGGCCTGTTATCGCTCGAGTGGCTGTGATCACCAACGTAGAGACCACTTATCCTGTCGCCTTTTCCCTTTGCTCTCAGCCCTATCACCGCATCTTGGCCTCCTCTCTGCTCCTATGGGTGAGTTGGGAGGGAGCATAAGGCCCAGGCAGTCGCCACTCCAAATGCCGTCATATTCGTATCCTCTGTGCTGCTAAAGTGTTGTCCGCATTCATAAAGCTCCCCCATTGCCCTTCACTGTCCGAGCCTCTCTGCTCGAGTCGTGGCCCCTTCACGCTGCTTATCACTGGCCAGCGCTGCCCGGCCGCTATCTTGAAGTAAGGAAAGCTCAGGCGCTCTCCGAGAACTCTGCCGCTGGGATACACCAACGTCAAGCGACCCTCGTCCGCTGGCAGCCTTGACATCGATGCTCTCAGGCGCCCAGCCTGGAGTATCAGATTCGGCCTGGGAGACCCCACTGTCCGCTACTTCTCAGGAGATCGAGGGAGGGGGGCCGGGAGGAGGCAGGGATAAGAGGGTGGTCGCTCTCCCACTGGGCCCATTTTCTCATCCCCCCCTCACTGCAGCTATAGCACTCACTGGTTCAGCTGGTCGCAAGCTGTGCTCTCGCTCCCCAGCAAGACAACCACCCGTTGCTGCCTCCCGCCGTGGTTCGGCGTCCAGCTACCATCTTGCCTCCGGACCGGGCGGTCCAACGAGCCTGAGTCACCTTTAAGTGCTCGCTGGTGGGATGTCGGGATGAGATGCACCCGCCTCCCCCTCCGGTCGCTGTCTCGACGGAGCGGCTAGCCCCTCGGGGACTGCTGCTTTCCACTTCGGCGCGGCGTAGCTCCGCAGTTCAGCTAACGTTCGGGCGCCATCTTGGACATGTCCCCGACCCCCTGCTATTAGTGTAAAAATGGAGTACAAATAGCTGGAATATGACTTTCCCTAGCAGCTGAGTTAAGTTTAAAAAAATGCTTTTAAATGTATAGATGTTGTGTGCGTCCTTGCCGTTTCTAGTGTGTTTATGTAGAGTGTGTCTATATGAATATATGTGTGTGTGTGAAATGAATACGTGTAAATGTGTAAGGAGTGTGTATTTGTAAGCATGTGTATGTGTGAGTGAAGGTCAAAGGGCATGTGAAGTCACTTATGCTACCCCCGGCATGTTGTTGAATTGACGTGCATGACGTTGTCCCAGACCGCTAGCACCATTTTAGTAAGGCTAGGAGGTGATCTGTGCTACCGTAGGTACCAACCACGTTAAAATCCGTATTTAGGAGGGTGACTGACCTACACAAGATGTAGGCTTCGGGAGCCTTCCCCCACTTAAGGTTAGTAGTGATATCTGCTTATTGCATAGTTTAAGTGTCCCTGCGCACCTCTTAAAGCCCTGAAGAGCCTCTTGCCAGAGGTAAGAGAAAAAACTCCCTGTAGGAGCTGAATGTGGGCCCAGAGTTTTGTTCCGTCACCAGCACAGCTATATGGATGCATTTCTTTTTTTAACTCAAAGTATTTTATTGAAAATAAAATTTTGCATATACAATACAATACAGTTTGAAAACAATTACTTGGCTGTTTGGTTTTAAGTGGAGAAGGAGGAGAAAGAAGAAAGGGGGGGGTGCATTTCGTCAAGGGCTCGTCCAGAGCCTTAATGGAGCTCCGTGGAAGCACAACACACGTAGGTGTGCGATCTAGCTCGTTATAAATATGTGAAAGAAAACTGGGTGATGTTTCACCAACGCTAGCGTTAACATTCTTTAGAACTGCATCGAGGAAGTACGTACTTAGTAGTATACAGACATCACTTAGGGAGCAAGGCCTCCTCTCCCAAGATGCTTCACAGTCTAATTAAGCCGAACGCCTGAACCTGTTGCAACCCGTCCGCATCTGACCTGACAGTGCAAAACCGACGTCACTGAGGCCCGGGCCGAACCACTGCACGAGAGGGGGGCTTGCTCTGCAGCTGGTGTTATCCAGTCTGGGTTTGCCCCTACATAGCCTGGCCCCGCGGGGCATGGCGCGCTTCGCAGGTGATGCCCATGCAGGGAAGTGACGCGTTTCTTTTTATTAACAGGAGAATGAAAGAGGGGCGGTGCAGCGCCGAGGAAGCGCCTCGCGGTGGAATGTCCGCACGAGCCGCAGACGCTTCTCGGCGCCGATGACGTGCGGAGGGCGCGTGAATCCCCATCATGTCTCAACGAGAGCGGATGGAGCCACATTTTGGGATGACAGGGTGCTGTCGGTGTGAAAGGAACACAATTAGTGCCTGCGTCACCCACGCGTGCCTTAGATATGAACAACGCTGCATGAAAGGAAACTGAAGCACGTGATGGGCGTCGTGTCCAGGGCATTCCCATTAGTAACACGCTCCTCACAAGTGAGGAGTATTTTACAAACTGTGTGATGGGCACCTTTAGCACGAGGGATACAAGCATGAAACGTAAACTGAGGAAGAATGTGCCCCAGCAGCAGAGAAGCGCACCCCCTTGTGCATATTATTGTTATACTGGAACAGTTGCACACTTATATCTGAAATAGTGAAACAATAGTGAAAGAATGTCTGCCCTCGATGCTTGATAGGGCCGGACTCAACATACGGGGCACAGCCTATCACACACCTCTAATATTACACAAATATGTCCTGTGCTTTAAATAGTTATGTACTGTCCGGTACTGAGTACCTTTACTTTTCTAAATATAAACACATCCCTGCACTGCTTAGTGAGACAGTACCTGCACTTTTCATGTGCACACACAGATACTCTGGATAGTGAGCACCAGGACTTCTCGATTTCCACTTAAAGCATCGGAGATGGCCTGGGCCGGACTGGGAACCAAAACCGGCCCTGGCAAAGTGCTCGGCCGCCCCCCCCCCCCCCCCCCCCGGCGTTTGGGGGTGCGACCGCGCTCTTTGCCTGGGCGGGTTTTCGGACGATTTTGTTACAAGGCCGATTTTGCAAAAACGGCCCTGTAACATAAACGGCCTCCAGGGGCCCCAAACCGGCCCCAACTGTGCGGTGCACCGGGGGATTGCCCGGTGCCCGCTATGGCCAGTCCGGCCCTGGAGATGGCTCATATGTGGACATCAGTGTGGTCACTACAGCACTAACGTTCTTGAATCAACAAACATAACCAATCCTAATGCTGCCCAATCGAGACACACGTTGCTTTGACGCCTGATCCGGACACGATTTACTCTGACGAAGCTGATTACAGCTTTTTAAAATGTCATACCTGTGCGGAGAGCCCTCATCGCACAGCTCTTCACTGAAGATTTTCAACGTCCATGATTTTGAATTTTATCCGTGCGGAGGAAATCAAGCCGTATAGCATGTGGTTCATTAAAAAGATATCGCACTGGGAAAAACCACGAAACCGAGGAGCTTGTCTTCTTGGATGCCCTGAAGAAGCCCAGATACGGGCGAAACGCGTTGGCTGTATTCTATTTCTCCAAAGAATATGAAATAAAGGATCAGATATTCAAAGATAATCTCTCGCTTCATCTGTTTATGCTTGGCAATTTTGCTTTTATTTCACTACAGGCTCATCTAGTTGCCTTGCAGATCTTTGTGATTTATATCAACAAACACAACCATGAATATAAGCAGGGCCACTGGAATTATGCGATTGTGCTGCTGCAGCGATTTTCGCGTAATTGTAGATTTGCTGCATTTGCCACGTAATCTGCAGATTTGAACAAAATACTATTTATGTATAGCTCAAATGGTTCAAAAGTTTGTTAAAAACTTAGCAACACATGGAGGGTCCTTTGCAAAGGTTGACTGGTCACCTTTCTGTAGCTTATTGTTATATTTGTGTGTTAAAATGACACTAATGAGTTGCAACCATTGCCCAGCCAGTGTTAAAAAGTGTACAAATGGCAAAATAATGAAGTAATACTATCAAATAAAAAAAAAAAATCCTTATTTCGGTTCAGTTAAAACCATAAAAGATACATCGTAATTAATCGCATACAGAAATATAAAACATTCACATTCAATTTAATTAGATGGAATTGATACAACTAAGCCTTCAAACAGTAGCACTTGATCAGGGAGAGGAGCAATAATAAAGTAGACAGTAAAATGACCAAACTGCAATATTGCAATTAAAATATATGATGTAATAAATACATTAAAACTAGGCATTACTTATTTTGTAAAAACATTTATATGATACGCTTGAATCATGTATCCCTTACGTGATAGTAACTTCGTCCTCCATTGTTTGTACCTTTCAATGCAATTCCTTACATCGATCTTTCAAAAAATGCAGATACTTTTTTAGTGCAAATAGTAAAGCCACAAGGCTTACCCTGTAACACCATTAAGTTATGGCTTGTGCATGGCTTACTTAAACCTTGGGCTTAAGTACACGTATTCATAAATCATCACAACTTCACCCAGCGTTAGCTCTTATGAAACTCACCTTGAATAAATATCTGCTAATACTAAAAACATTTTTTGGGATGTATTTGTTTTCAATATTCTTTCCGCCTCCAGGCAAAATATAGTATTCATATTTCTACAAATGGGTTTAATCCATTTTTCCTGGGTTTGGCATATGCAGGACAGAAGAATAATACATATAAATCATTTTCTTTAGTCTCGGTTTCACATAATACACAACACTCAATTTTAGTTCCTTCATAATTGCTAGCACATTTTGATGTGTTCACATTCATTTGCAAAACACCATATCTAAACTTCATGTATAATGATTTGGCTAACTGTGGGCGCACTTCATCCAGAAAAGGCTCAAAGTTTGCTTCTTCTTTAAAAAGAAGGAACTTGGTTGTCAATATACCAGTGTCCGAGCTTTGTAGCACACTATTTTGAATATAAACCCAGAAGGTAGATTTTAACCATATCCTGGAAAGTAATGTCAACTGGGTCGGTTCTTCCCAAAAATGTAGTAGACCTAATTTCCCAAACCAAAAAAAAACATGCTTAAGCCATGGGATACCCCTACTCTGGTCAATTCTTAAGATGTCCTCTGGGCTCTCCTTGTAGTGTATAAGTTCTATTGTTGACCAGAGTCGCACCCAAAATAATAAAGGTCTTAATATAGCATGGTGGTCTGTGAGTTTGACAGTTAGGTCCATACCAATGGGAATTAATGGTGTTCGTACAGGTAGGCATAATCATTTTCTAAAAAATATATTTTCTCCTAATTCAAAACTCTTTTTACAGTAGGGCCCCCATATTTCAGCTAATTGGTATAATTAATTTTGGAGCAGAGTAATCTTGTTTTTCTCCTATTGTGGTTTCCAAGACAATTTTGTATCTAGGGTTATACCTAAGTAATTACAATTTTGCACATGCTCTAACTTTTGGTTGTTAATCACTAAATTCTTTTTAAAAGATCAAAGTGGGTTTATTGCCATATACTTGGTTTTGCTGGAATTTATTTCAAGCCCCCACATAGTACAATATATAAACAAGCATTTACAATGCAACGGTTTCGCCTTTGACACCTCGTCAGGGTAAGAGCTATATAAATGCAATTACAAAACAATACAATACAATGAAAATCCAGGTCCGGCTAGTAAACTACTAGGTAGGTGGGCACCCTAAACATTCCATGTAAGTACGAAAACAACATGACAGCTCCCCCAATGTATGTATCTTCCTTTATACATTTGTATCCTGCATATTTTCCCAACATTAAATGGATTTTTAAACAACCGTGAAAATGCAGTTCCGATAATCGTTAACACAAACGTAAACACTGAAAATGCATGGGAAAGTACGCAGCTTGGTCGATAAGCCTAATACGTAGATCGGCTGCTTCTGTCTGTTTCGCCAGGGAACTTTACTTCATTTACAATGCACTGGATGCGAAACGCTGCAAGGGACGGGGAGGGGCGAGACCCCCAACAGACGCTATCATAGAGGAAAATTACATAGATGAGGAGCACAGCCTCTGATCGAGCCGAGAAGCAAAAAGTGAAGCCGAGGGAGAAAGAGCGAAGTGCAGCAGAAAAGTACATAAATTACTACTCACGATGACAGTAAAAGATCGAATGGTTCTCGGGCAACTGGTGCTGCTTGGATGAATCAAAGTACAGTTAGCCTGAGCCTACCTTTGTATCGTATACACACCAGAATACAGTTCCTTCACGTGCTTTCCTACCACCCCAAGGCTCGCACGCTGTCTCTTTCTGACTGAAGGGCTTGACTCGGGTCTAATCGCAGGTTTCTCGCTAGACTGTCAGCCAGTATGTAGCGTTAATATCCCATTCCCAGCACATGTTTTGTTGATGGCCGCCTACTGGCGGAAGGAAGGCGTGGAGTGCACACAGCCAATGAACATCTGACAACAACTGAAGCAGCCAATACCACACACCCTTACTTGCCGCCTTCTCGCAATGTTTGCACACACTACAGCACACCTATAATCACTCCAGTACGAGATCTCACTTCCCGGGCAGACGGTGTTCTCAATGTGTTTGATCGGAACATGAAGAGGAAACAGAACCAGAAAGAACAAGCACCTACGAGGACACAGGGGGTGGGAGAGGACACGGACGGCGGGAGGGGGCGGGAGTGGACACGGACGGTGGGAGGGGGCGGGAGTGGACACGGACGGCGGGAGGGGGCGGGAGTGGACACGGACGGCGGGAGGAGGCGGGAGAGGACACGGACGGCGGGAGGGGGCGGGAGAGGACACGGACGGCGGGAAACGTGCACAGGACAGCGAGGGGGGGGCGGAAAGGCACACGGAGGGGGCGGGAATGGACAGACTTTCAGTGAAAGGGGAGGGAACGGGCAAAAACGTAACTCCGCCCTGGGAAAAAATCTCGGGAACGCCCCCGAATCTGGTCCGGCCTTGACGGACAGATCTCTGTTCCAATGGCTAGCCTCCATTTATGGAGCTAGCCAATGGGACAGGGGGGCGTATTCCATTCTCCTTACTGGAAATCAAGAGATTTCTCTGGAGGGCGGAGCTAAGAGCTCCGCCCTCCAGCGAAACCTAAAAATGAATCTAATAAGCATTGTAGTCCTTTAGGGGTTTGTGATCTAAATATGGTGTAGTTGGCAAATAAAATGGCTGGTACCAGGTTCCCCCCCCCCTAGCTTAGGCGAATCGTGTATACTATCACAAATTGTGCCGCCTAATGCCACAAAATTGACCTTTTCTTGCTACATAATTTACTCATCCCTGTCGCATAATTCCAATGGCCCTGCATATAAGACAGAATTCCCTTCACAACTCCAACACAGCTCAGATACCACATAGTTGCCCATTCTATGGTACACACCCTACATGATACTTTGCAAAAAAACAACTAACAGATGATGCTAAACAGAATTCCTCGCGCCCACCCAACATAAACCAGGTATAGCAGTTCAGGGATATCATGTCTCCTCGACCCCACTACTAAACCCAGTTAAAGGCAGCAATCGAATACAAATATGTCGGGCAAAGTGTACGCCGATTAACTGGGACTGCAACTAATTGGTTTTGCCGAGACCCTCAGCCACTAACACTAAACTCCACAACCAGTCGATATATTGATTATTTAAACACATGTATTTTAAAATATCACAAACATACTACTGACATTACAGCTCATACACTCAAACAGGCTCCGGTCTAGCTTGGAACACTTGATGTAAGAGTGAGACACCAAACCTCGATGGCAGTACAAGGCCATACTAAAAGCAGAATGTGTGTTTCATAAATATGTCTAAGAATACTAGATTGATTGATTAAGCATGTTTACAGTGCACACACTCGCCATAATGCTCTCTTAGCAGCAGCATTAAACTATTCTTTTTGATCCTGCCTAAAGATAGAAAGGTTGGACAATTATGTCATGACCAGGTGGAGAACGTTCCAGAACTGAAACCCCCTGCATGATTTTGTCTTATGTCTGACCCAAGAAATACACTGCAGATTTTTGTCCCAGCTTCTTAATTCTCTGGCATGGAAGTAGAGAGAGATCCAGCAGACAAGGAATTGAGTTACCAAATCATTGGTGCGTTTGTGTGAGGTTGCACTAACCTTGTGCGAAGGATCTCGCAGGAGTGCCTCTCACCACTCTCACCAGTGGCCACATACACAAAAATACAAAGGCCAGTAGTTTAAGAAGGGAAAGAGGAATATTATACGGGAGAAAACAGAGACGCAGGAGTCGACCACTTCCGCCTTGTCACGCAGCTGGTCAGCGAGGTCTGTGTAATGTAGTGAAACCATACAAGACAGTTTCATAGGTGCCGAACGATACAGGCCTAAGTTGACGGTCTGGGAGTGAGCAGATAGAAACCTATTCATCCACCGTAAAGCAGAGTTTCTTAGTCCAATCTCCTTTAGTCTTCTAAGCAATATCTGATGTGACACACGTGTCGAACCCGGCGGATAGGTCCAACAGCACCAATATCGTAGAATGGCCCTTACCAAGGGTCATCATGATGTTATCTGTGACCGCTAGCAGAGCTGATTCGGTGCTGTATTTGGGCCTAAAGCCAGACTGGGAAGGGTCTAAACACCCGGTAAGTTCGACATGGTTGGAAAGATGATTGTTAATGTGTTTCTCCAGTAGAAGCGAAATGGTACGGAGATTGGTAAGATCCGTCAAAGGGACTTTAGGGTTCTTACGGATAGGCCTAACCTGTGCTACTTTCCATTCTGATGGCACATGGCCCTCTCTCAGAGAGAGGTTGAGGAGAGATTCAATCGAAGGGGACAATTGATCAGCCAGGGAAGTGACAACTTTGGCCGTAATAAGGTCCATGGCCAGCCAAGGTAGCAGAAGCTCATGTAAACACCATCCTGACCAATTACCTGTCGTCAAATTCCATCCTGGACAGGTCACAACATGGATTCCGGGCTGGACACAGCACCGAGACAGCCCTACTAAGTGTGACTGAACACCTCCGTACCATTCTAGACTCTGGCGGAACGGCAGCACTGATTTTACTCGATCTCAGTGCTGCCTTAGATACGGTGTCACACAAGGTTCTGCTGTTCAGGCTAAAGGAGGTCGGGATATCAGGAAATGCCCTTGGTTGGTTCAGAGACTTTCTATCAGGCAGATCATTCCAAGTCTCCACCCCCCCTATCTCTCCAAAGAATGCCCCATTGAGCAGGGCGTGCCCCAGGGGTCAGCTCTTAGCCCCACCCTGTTCAATGTGTACATCCAACCCCTGGCAGAGGTAGCCAGGAGGCACGGAATGGCTCTTGTGTCCTACGCTGACGACACTCAGCTAGTGGTGGCATTAAACGACGAGAACGACCACGGCGTCCAAAAATTCCAACAAACACTCGTCGATATCACAGATTGGATGACGGCGAACTACCTCAAGCTCAACGCCGGAAAAACGGAGGTGTTGCTGGTGGGAAAAAAGACAGACATTTGGGGTAACAACTGGTGGCCAGACACCCTCGGCCAACCACCTGAACCAAAAAACTGTGTCAAAAACCTAGGAGTCTGGGTAGACTCTGCCCTAAGTTATACCCAACATACCAAAAAAGTGGCGGCCACCTGCTTCGGCCTTTTAAGGAACCGTAGACCTATCCTAGGTTTTTTCGACCATCAAACCCGTCAGATGATAGTCCAGGCAGCCATTCTCTCAAGGCTGGACTACGCCAGCTCCCTCCTGCTAGGAGCTAACGTGGCAGTAAAAACCAGACTCCAGCGAGTCCAGAATGCCGCCGCCAGGGCGCTGGTAGGACTCCCCCGCCATACGTCTGTGGCTAGTGTCCTTACAAAACTCCACTGGCTTCCTATGGAGAAAAGGATCCATTTTAAAACGCTATGTTTAGCGTTTCAAATCCTAAAAACGGCATCCCCTCCCATGCTCTGCCCACTCCTGTCAGTCTACGTCCCCCGGTGTACTCTACGATCTGAGGGGCAGAATTTAGCAGCCGTACCTCGCATCAAACTAGCCAGGATGGGTGGCCGTTCTTTCAGATATCTGGCCACCAAACTCTGGAATGACCTCCCAGACCAGATTTGAGGGATGCAGGATTTGTTATCCTTTAGAAAAGCAATCAAAACACATCTTTTCCGTTAAAACTGTTTTCTCCCTTTTCCCTCCCTTTTTACCCCATCCCCCGTCCAATATCTCATACAGAAAGCGCCGGGACACCCCTTCGCTGGGGCAGCCGAGCGCTATACAAGCACATATAACATAACATAACAAAGGGGACCCTGATTTTATCTTATGAATCACTCTAGCAACTGAGGGGTTGCCTGTTCTGGTTGGTCAGATGCCATTGGGGCCAGAGGCTGGTTTCCTGGTGAGACAATTTTTTCGTAGATAAGCTCTATTTTCTGCAAAAAGTATAGAGCAATATCGTTGCATAACTTTTGCGTGGGTGCCTCGGAGTTCTCACATGCCTTAGGATTGATAAAGGACTGGAGAATGTGATGTAGAGTTTTGAGTGCGTTACCCGCCTGGGCTAATTGCGATGTTATATGAGTTTTTCACGCAATTGTTATGTTTTTATGATAGCTGGTCAGGGTGGCGAGAAACCGCTCTTTGTCCTTCTTGTCATTAGTAGTGCGCCAGCTTCTCTCATGTTTCCTGCAGAGTTCTTTCTGTACTCGCAGATGAGAGAACCAGGCAGTCTGTGGGCGTTTCGGGTGATTTGGGAGTGATTTTACCGGTGCAAGATGGTCGATAGCCATAGAAACAGCGGAATTGTATTTGGCCAAGGCTTCCTCTATATGGTCAGGTGCAATATTCCAAGGCATTGAGAAAGAGGCTGGAGAGCTCCCTGGGGTAATTTTCTGCCACTGCCTACGAGTATGGAATGTGACAGGTTTGGATTTCTTCAACTCCCTTGGGCACTGGATAAAAAATTAGATTAACGAATGGTCAGACCAAGTTAATTGTTGGGGGGGGTTCACACTGAGCCCTGGGAAAGTTGGAGAAAACTATGTCTAGTGTGTGACCAGCTGTATGAGTCGGACCTTCATTGAGCTTAGACAAGCCCAAGAGGGCTAGGTCTGCCAGACGTGTCTGTGCATCAGCATTGGAGGGGCATTCACTATGAATATTAAAATTAGTAATAGAAAATTGCTGCATGCAATCACGTGGGGAGCTAGTAGTTCGGTAGTTCGGTAAATTGTAATGAAAATTCAGCTAAGGGTCCTGAGGGTCGATAGACTAGGGCCCCCTCCCAGCTAACTTGGGAGGAAAAGTCTATCCTAAAGACTAGAACTTCCATAGTGGCATTCCAGCACCGATCCAGCGTGGCAACTTCAATGCTGTCTTTCTGCACAATAGCAATTCCACCCCCATCTTCAATGGTCTGTCTAATCTAATACATGTGTAGCCTTCGGGTATACCTAACACTATAGAGGGAGCAGAATGGGGGTTAAGCCAGGTTCCGGTCAGAAACCCCAGCTCAGGCTGTGCTGAAGACAGTAGATCCCAAACCTCAGTGGAATGCTTAGGCAGGGATCGGATGTTACACAGCAGACTTTTCCATCCTTTCCGAGGCTTATCTGGGGACATGGCTATAGCGTGGTCAGGGAAGGTGGCAGGTTCAAGGGTGTGAGAGGCAACACTGGGGGGAAGACAATGGGGTACCTTGTGAGTCAGTATAGTCTCCACAGAGTGGCCCTGAAACCGACAAACTCGGCAAGAGAAGGGGCCTTCAGGGGCTGGCCAGATCTCAATCCGGCAGGAGGGGGATGGATCAGTCCTTAACTCCATTAGTTCCTGTCTAGAATAGGGCCTGCGGGGAGTAGGGCCCTGTTTAGGGATAAGTAGACCAGGGTCCCTGGCGACGTCCAGGTGCGGACATGCGCATACTAGCTTGCCTTTGGCGCGCCTGCTGCGCGCGTCCGCTGTGCGTCGTCTGGAGCATCGGGTTAAGTAGGGGGAGGTTGGGCCGCTGAAACGCCAGCATCCCTCGAAACCGCAAGTGAGTCAAACTCCCTCTACAGCAAACTAGCTAGTCTTGCGGTGGACTGGGGAGAAGTGACTATGTACAAGGATGTGCAGGTAAGCAGCAATCAGCCAGTAAATATACACTAGTTAAAAATAAAATGTTAAAAACATTCAAATGCTGTGCAAAGTCGCAAAACATCTAGAGCAGCCGGGAGTGCAGCTTTTAGCCCAGCGCGTGCCGCTGCGCGTCGTCTGGATTATCCGGTTAAGTAGGGATGGGTGGGCCGCTGAAACGCCAACCTCCCTCGAAACCGGAAGTGAGTCAAACTCCCTCCACAGCAAATGAGCTAGTCTTGCGGTGGACCGGGGAGAAGTGACTATGTGCAAGGATGTACAGGTAAGCAGCAATCAGACAGTAAATATACACTAGTTAAAAATAAAATGTTAAAAACATTCAAATGCTGTGCAAAGTCGCAAAGCATCTAGAGCAGCTGGGAGTGCAGCTTTTAGCCCAACGCTGCTATGGTATATTAAGCATGCAGTTATTATCAAACTTCAGCAATGTCAATTGTTGTGAAGTCTTCAGGGTTAAATAATGTGATATTGCTTCCTGAGGACATTTAGGGTCAAAGGTCATATGATGTCACTTTCTGTGATGGCTTTAGTCAAAGGGTGTGTGAGTTCACTTCTGCTACCCCCGGCATTTTTGCGAATTGACGTCCATGTGTTGTAGTATATGTTTGTGGATCACTTGTTAACCCAACAGCATCTTGGCACCGATCTAGTTAATTAAATAACCTTTAGTAGCATATAATTAGTGTGAGAGATCGGTCACAGTGGTGTTTTAAAGCTCCAAAGCCTGCTGAATTTCTGGCACCTATTTATAAAACTCATTATGATCCTGTGGCGGGGCCCAAGTCAAAGTTGTTCAATTAGTTTTAAGAGTCCAGATTGATCATCTCTACAAAGATGGACTCTGTGTTAACGCTTATTCTGAAATCCAATAAAAATACTTTGCAATTCACTTCATACTAGCCCGTCGCCCTTCTCAACCACCACGCTAACATTTCGAATAAAAGTAAGTACAGAAAGCTGGATCTTGCCCTTATACATACCATACCTGGGCGGTAATATCTAGCATGTGTCCTTTTGCAGTTCCACTGAGAATGCTCAGTCAACTATTACTATTAGATTGTAGCAGCACAATTTAGGCTACACTTTTTATTTGTCATAATTCTGCAATTATATAGTCACTGTGTGGTTTAATTTCTTGACGTGTGAAGCATTTAAATTCATTAATGTAATGTAATTGTAGAGACTAGAGATTTATATACATTTGCACAACTGTTCAGTTGAACATGTAATCATGTCTTCTTTTATTAGCGTTTTGCACTTATTCTCAAAGTTACACGTGCATATGTATAATCATGTTTTTAAGGTATAGGCTAACTGTTGGATTTACGTAGCAGGCACGGCTTGTTCTCAAAACAAAAAGCAGCCATCAAAGGCAGAGGGACCTTACTGGCGGTAGCATTAAAAAACATCAAGAATAAAATATCTGGTCCCAACCCTGTCCCTTTACTAGAAGTGCCCCGAGCACAACTCTTACCCACGATTACTTACGGCAGTGAATCAATGAGAGGGAGAGACGAGGTTACCCTGGATAATGCGGTATCCAAGGCTGTGAGAATAATATTTAATCTCTCGCAGTTCACATCGCCAGCTCAAATAAGGCTTGAATTCGGGCTACAAAACAGCAAATATCAGGAAAGAGTGCCTATGCCAAGTGCTGGTACAAAATAAAGGGAGCCGAGCCAGGTACACTGAACTTTCACTTGTGGAAGAAAATGACATGAAAAAAAAAAAGACTGTCCGGCTATGGGTTATCTTCAATCAGCAATCAGGGTACGTTCTATACAGGACCTATGGGAAACTAGTATGCCCCAAAAAAGTTCCAAGGACCTGGTAAATAAATCAGTAAAGATTGTATCCCACGAAGATGATAAAGCAGCTCTGAGTAAGAGGGCCCACAGCTGGTTTGTAATCCAGAGCTACGCCAGGGCCAAGCCACAACTATATCTAGGTACAAGCTTCTCGAGAATCACAAAAGAAAGATTCTTGCTTCTGAGGTTGGGAATTTTACCCGCAAAGCGTCATCTTCCACCATGGAAACACACAGACACAACAAACCTTTGCAGACTATGCAGTGACACCAAAGAGCATGTTCTACATCTACTATGCATCTGCAAGGGCTTGGGAGTGGAACGAAGACAGCTATTAAAGCTGCCCCTGATCGAAAGCCAGGTACGAACTTGCAGGCAGGCGGTAAAGGCTTGCTTCGAGGGAAGCAACGTGCGGTTAGCCAGTAGCCTTGTTCGGTTTATGAGTGCAGCAAAAGCAAAGCTATCCCTGGAAGTACCCTAATAAATTGGTCATCAACTTAGGCCCACCGTCTTTTGAGTAATCCATGACATCCCAGCTTAAAAGAGAACGACCTTGGCAATTCTGTCTATCACCTCTGTCCCTCCGCGTTATGAAGCAGTCACCATTGGGAGTTGAATCAGAAATGGCGGCACAAAATCCTCAAATCCATCGTGCCACCCCAGGCTTAGCAACCAGGGCCAAGGAACCAGCCAATCACCGATATGGGAACCCCCCCGACAAGAGGTGCAAAGAACTGGGCGAGTAAAGGACACGCTGAGCTGCAGATTGTAACTGTCACCAATGAACACTTGGTTGCTCACACACAGACTTTATTGTAATTCAGACCAAAATATTCAACAATAATTTTAAAGGAATTTGCATTGCAAAGGAATTCTCAGTAATTAACACTTGAAAAACGTTGTACCTTTCATGTCACTCTAAGCACCTTACTGGCCGCATTGTATACCAGCTTTTATTTTCTTGTAATTTTACGGAGTCACTGCACTTTTTTAAATGCATTCAACTAATTCCAGTATTATAAATGATGCTGGTTTGCTTTTTATACATATGTTTTAACTGATTGCAAAGGTTTTCATTAATCATGCAATAATGATTATTTACTTACTTATATACGACCAATGGGGAAAAATATTTGATGACTTTACTAAAAGATTGAGGTGTAAGTTCCAGCGTGATCTCAGATTATTCCCTTGTGCATGGTCAGTTACAAAATAAAACTTAATTTTCACAAACTTCTTCATAAATCTTACCATAAATGTGGTGTGCTGCATCTGTAACTGTGAGTATCCAACCAAAAGGGTGTGAGTTGCCATAGCTGCAAAGTCATCTCTATTTCCTTTTTACTAACATTTTTACTCTGCAGGTTTATAGTAGGACATAAATGACAATTAAGACTCTAGAATAGGGTGAGAAAGAAAGAGGACAGGATGGGAAAGAGTAAGAGGTAGACAAATGACACATCTCCCACTAGAGTAGGATTACAATCTCGACAAAACAGATCAGCCAGGTTGTTTTGAGTCTGTCTGTCTTTCTGGTTGCTTTGACAGAGTTGGTAACTGACCATGTTGAGTGCTTGACAGCAGATGAGTTGAATTGAAGTATGAAGAAAGATTTGACCCATTTTTAGGTCTTGCACGCAAACAGATTTTAACTGTCTTTTGTCGAAAGACCTCTTGTGGACCAAACCAAAAAAGTACAATAGGCTTCGTGCCAGCCCATAACGTTCCATTGGTTGGCTTTCTTATACCTTGCAAATTACTTGCTTCTTCTTCTTCTTGTGTTTGTCCTTCCCCCATATCATAACTTCTTTACTCTCCTTTTCACTGGATGAATTGCATCCTTCACTGATCTCATTTGGGGAAGTAGCTTTTCTTTTTAATTCAGCACTCCATTAAAGTGCATGTGTTTTTTCTCTCTCCTTCATGTGCTGCTTTCCTCCCCAGAAACCCCCTGCACTTTCAGTGTTGCTCCTCACTCATCCCAGCTTGTCTCTAAAAACAGCAACAGGTATAGGTTTGCTTCAGAATTACAAAAGGGCAGAAAGTAAGGGTAATTGATGTTTTATCTCCTGCATTCTACATGTTGCATGAAAGCACCGACCTTGGCCCGCAAAGGCTTTTATTGGTGCTGGGCTGGGGGTGGGGCTATCTGCTTCACATCTCTGGAAGGCCCATGAATCTAATCCCAGAGCTACTACAGAGGATCAAATGGCTGAGCATTTGTTTCAGTTCAGATTCCCGTTGAAAGTAAACGAGGCCTTGTCAATCCTTTTACTTTATATGTCGACACTTCCTTATTCTTTTTTAATTATCTTTAGAGTTTACTGAGTGAAATGGATTTGTGAAATAAACTGTCATTTATAAAGATTGTAAATATTTTCAGGTCCTTGTACAGTTTTGAGATACTTTAAGATATCTTTGCTTTTCCTCCAGTATTTTGATTTCTTAAAATGTGTTTTTAAACAGTGTTTTACAAACAAGCACTCTGTTAAGAAATCATCCAGAAGTTGTAGGCTTAAACTGTTTATTGCATTCACCCCACCCTTAAACACAGCTTACAGATCAAGCCCACTATACTAACTTCCATCTAGTAGTCTTGGTTACCCCAAGGTTCTACCTGATGACACAACAGATAAAGGAACTGCATGGGGCAGATTACAACACACCGGCAAAGCCAATAGCTTGACACTCACGTTGACCTATTTGCTTTGCCAGTGTTTGTTTAAGGGGACTCTGATCTAAGAGCTCTCAGTCGGCAATAGAGGGGCACCCCGACCTGAACTGGCATTTGACTTCTTGTCATTTAATATAAATGATCTGAAACTAAGAGGTAGAACCCACCCCACAAGATTGCTAGAAAACCATTTGCAGCAATGTTTGTTTTAGTACTCATACTAAAATAAAAATAAGCCTTAGGTTCTGCCTTGGCTGCCAGCCTTTTTGCTTTGTCAGTGCCTGTTTTGCCAATCGATTTTTATACAACCTTATTGTTAGGGGACCTGCTGGGCCAATGTAAGCAAAATGGTGGCTAAAAATTAAACTTTTGCTCTTAACCCGTTAAGTGCTGCCGTCGGCCGTTCAACGTCCGGAGCACTACCTGGCTGGTGCTGCGCACGTTCTACGGCCGACGCAGCCCCGCCCATTTTTTAAAACTGCCGCAAAATCGCGGCAGCAGCCAACGGGTTAATAAGCACACCTTGGGATAGTAGTCCCTGCCACTGAAGGAAACTGCTTTGTGTGTGGATGGGCACCTTGTGAAAAAACTGAATTCAGTCACTCAGAGTGAAGTCTGCTGCCCCATGCTGTTTGTTGTAGTAGGCACAAAAATGTGCATGACACAACAAAAGAACAGTGCATAAAGAGGGCTGGCTGAAGGCCACCAAATATATTATATAGGTAATTTTGTTAAACTCAAAAGCTCTTCACTAATGCCAGGGCTTAACAGACTGACAGATCTGCTGCAGCTCGACAAGCCTGAGGTATGAGTTCCACTAAGTGCTGCGAATAAAGGTTCCATGCGTGGGAGTAGGTTGATGACAGTCATAACATTTTATTTAAACCATTTACAGGAATATGTTTTCCATTAGTGATAAAAACGTTCTAGAAACAATATCATTGAACTCTGATGAAAGAGGTTACAGAGTTGATCAGGAAGAAATTTAAATTTTCTTGATATCATTAAAGTTTCTATTGTTTAAAAATATAAGCACTCATAATGATAACAAATAAGGATTTTAGAATTGAGAATACAAGCTGAACACATTATGTCAGGGAGAAAGTGGAGTCTGGATGTGTTAGATATTTGTGTTGGAGTAGAATGCAATACTTTTACCTTCATGTAGGAAAGTGGATTATTAGTAGGCGGAGTATTCACCTGCAGCTAGTAATGATATCACAATCACAAATAAAGTCCTGTCAACTCTCAATAAATGCATCCTTGCTCAACCATTTGTAGCTTGGCAACGAGTAATCAGGCTTAATTTAGTAGGCAAGTATGTGTAAAGTATTTAATATCACCAAAAACAGTAAATAAGTAAAAGACACAACACAATAAAAATCCAACACCAATTTATAAAAATAGAGAATATTTTTATCTTTAAAATTACACCGAAATGACAAAAATCCAATATAGAGAACCGGAGATATGCATTTTAAAATCTATATATATATATATATAAACAAATGTATGTCTGTCTGTCTGTCTGTTTGTCCTTTATGCATTACTACACCATTCATCCGATCGCCATGAAACTTTGGGAAGTTGTTGAGTACACTCCCGCGAAGGTTTCTGGCATATGCATTACTACACCATTCATCTGATCGCCATGAAACTTTGGGAAGTTGTTGAGTACAGTCCTGTGAAGGTTTCTGGCATAACATTTTTTAAATATCGGCCCCCTAGGGCCCTCATAATCTTTCAAATACTGATGTACGCACCAGACGGAAAAACAACAAATCGTGTATCCACAAGCACTCCAATAAATAAATAGAATTAAAACACCATTCATCCGATCGCCATGAAACTTTGGGAAGTTGTTGAGCACACTCCCGCTAACGTTTCTGCCATAATCTTTTTTAAAATATCGGCCCCCCCAGGGCCCTCATAATCTTTCGAATACTGATGTACACACAAGACGGAAAAACAAAAAATCATGTATCCACAAGCACTCGAATAAATAAATAGAATTAAAACGACACTTTGAAATGTTTTCCATATTAAAATGAATAAGTTTCAATAAAAATGACACAATGTAAATTGAATGTTATCATGACGAGTTTCCTTGAATTTCCTTTCTTGGGAGATCGCAGCAACGCTCGACGGGTAAGCTAGTATTAAATATAAAAATATGCATTCTAGCTCCAAAAAGCTTAAAGTGCCACTCGCGGGTATGTGGTCGCTCTGGACCATGACAAAGCTGACGTTTTAGGCCGACAGCATTGGAGCGCCTGTTGGATAGGCTGGGTGCTAGGTCCTGGTCAAAATGTAACCTTTGGACTTAGGGACTGATTATAACTACAGCGGTTTGATTGACCGCTGTAGCCACTATGGCGGTCCAACCACCCTATTCGTAGTTGAGCAGTCGGGCTGCCATGGGATTGCTGCTACCGCCAGGGTTCCGCAATCCCTGGCAGTCTTGCAGCAGTCTGAGGCCTGCAATATGCTGGCAGTGCTGCTGCGGTACAAAAGGGGGTGGTGATGGACGGAGCATCTGAACCAATCAAACACTCACACTCAGTCAAAAGATCTGGGTTTGATCCATCACCGTTCTTTAGCCCACTCTGCCACCCCAGTTCAGACATGGCTGTATGCAAATCAGTCTGACCCTGTGCCTCATGGGAACAGTCCAGCCCGAACTGCCAAGCCATGCCTTCCCTGGACCGGAAACAAGCTTCCGAGGAGCGGTTTCTGGATTCCAGCCGTCTTCAGCCTGGCTTGCTTGAATCCAGTGGCAAAGTGAGCAAGGGAGTCACGTCTGAGCATACCCTGCCACACTTATGGCGGCCAAAGCGGTACAAAAGGGGGTGGTGATGGACGGAGCATCTGATTCAATCAAACACTCACACCCAGTCAAAAGATCTGGGTATGATCCATCACCGTTCTTTAGCCCACTCTGCCACCCCAGTTCAGACATGGCTATATGCAAATCAGTCTGACCCTGTGCCTCATGGGAACAGTCCAGCCCGAACTGCCAAGCCATGCCTTCCCTGGACCGGAAACAAGCTTCCGAGGACCGGTTTCTGGCATTCCAGCCGTCTTCAGCCCGGCTTGCTTGAATCCAGTGGCAAAGTGAGCAAGGGACTCACGTCTGAGCATACCCTGCCACACTTATGGCGGCCAAAGCGGTACAAAAGGGGGTGGTGATGCACGGAGCATCTGAACCAATCAAACACTCACACCCTGTCAAAAGATCTGGGTTTGATCCATCACCGTTCTTTAGCCCACTCTGCCACCCCAGTTCAGACATGGCTAATTGCAAATCAGTCTGACCCTGTGCCTCATGGGAACAGTCCAGCCCGAACTGCCAAGCCATGCCTGCGGCACTGCCAAGAATATTACGAGTTTCCTCACGACCACAGTTTTCATGGAGGTGATGAAACTAAGTGTGCTCTACAGGCCCCCTAGTGCCTCAGGGCTATGGGGATGCATGCACCTACCAGTCCATGCCGTGCAGGAACTTGCTTTGGCGTTCTCATTGCGGTGCCTTTCTAAGGCTCACCACCTGGGACTGCCAAAGCCTGCCCACCAGACCTGGAAGAAAACTCCTAATCTGACGGGCGGTGTCAATAGGTCTTTGACGGTGTGGCAGTGGGGCACTTGCATGCTGGCCCATTGCCACACCACTGAAGTTGCAATCAGGTCCTTAGTCTTTTTCATGGAGTTTTTTTCTCAACATCGAATATTCGGCTTCCGTGGATCCGGAGTTCGATTCAATGACTGCAGCCTGCTACAGTGGGATGCCTCGGTGACCCTCTGGAAGTCTTTGTCCTCGGCAGCGAAGAGCTCTGAAGCTTTCAGCAGGGCAAACTAGCACAGACAGGGCGATTTGCAGTTCGACATCGGTGGCTTGACTCTCAGCGACAAGCTGGTTTCCTCTTGGAACTTTCTTGCAAAACGTTGTCAAAAGTTTCCAAACTTCCAAAACTTGTTCCTTGTTGTTTCCTTTCGGGCAGAAATGTCCAGTAGCACCAGCCAAGGTTTCAGAGACTCTGGAGTGCCTCTTGGGGGACTAGGACTTAATCTCCAGGAAAATGCAGTTGCAGCTGGTCAGCTGGGGTAATCCTCTCTTTGGGCGTGCAAGTGACGTCTTCCTGCTCTGTTGTACCTGTTACTGATCAGGGAGTCCACTCCTTTTCCTTTGAGTCAGGAACAGTCCTTTCTTTGTGGAGCCTTGAGTGTCCGGCATTTGCAGTCCTTCTGAAGTGCGAGCCTTCTGCGGTGTATCCAAGGGTCCAGCAAAGCAGTCCTCCTTCTTTTGTTCCAGGCAGTGTTCTGAGGCGCCCCTGTAGCTCTGCCATATAGATCCTCCATTCTGGGCTGACAAGAGGGGTGGACAACCTGGGCCAGACTGGCCATAGGGGGCACCGGACAAGCCCCCAGTGCGCCGCACGGGTGGGGGCCTGTTTGGGGCCCCTGGGGGCCGTTTTTGCAGCATAGCTGCAAAATCGGCCCTGTAACAAAATCGGCCGAAAACCGGCCGTGGCAAAGAGCTCGGCGGCACCCACAACCCCCCGGTGGGGGGAGGGGGGCCGGCCGAGCACTTTGCCAGGGCCGGTTTTGGTTCCCAGTCCGGCCCTGTGGACAACCCAACCAATAGGAGAAACGTTGCCTCCCACTGCTATGACCACTTTCTGCAAAGTGTGGCATATTTTAGACTGAGAATGTAATTCTCCAAAAATCAAAACTGAGACAATCTTTCCTTTTTTAGAAAAAAATTATTTTATTAAATTTTCACTAACAATAAGCATACAGGGAGAAAATATGTCCTTGTTGTGTGTGTCTGTGTAACTCAACCCAGAGGTGTGATTAAAATCTCCCCTTCCCGTCCCTTTCCTAATCTAATTACGGGGACTCCCATATGGCAGGGAATCAAGGAAGTGGGTCCTCTGACATCTGTCTGTTCTCCTGCCTTTAAAATCCAGCTCATCTCTGAAGTCCCCTTCCTCTCCCTGGCTTCTCCAGGATGCAAATCTCCTCCCACCAAATGGCTGTTTCAGCCCCATGCGTCCAAACATAGACTGAGGGAGCAGCTTGACTCAGGCTGTTAAAGGCTGGCCAACCAGAAGAGGCTGCTAAAGGGCTGCTTGTGGTAACTTCAGGATAGTATGTTCTAAAACTACTTTCCTGTAATAGTTATGATTAAGGCTCCCTGTTTTCTGTTTTTACTGATTTTTACAGATAAAGTAAACCTGTCTGTATTTATTTTTCAGAGTGGAAAAATACAGATAATTTGGCTTCTTTTGAGTGACTGTCCATGCCGAGCTTATTGAATTTCAGGCCAATAGCTGTACATATTGGCAGCATGGGGAGTTAGAAAGCTGAATGAGATTTGCTTACATTATTGCATAACTCAACATGTATGTATGCTACTATGCTATTTTTTTCATATGGGCTTATTATTTTATTATATTTTGGCTGTGTAATGTGTTAAAACCTGTCAAGCATCAAAGTTTGAGTGCACATTTATACTTAAAACAAATGTGGAAATATAAGAGTTATCACCTCTTACGTTCTCAAAACACAAAATATATATGCATAACTACCAATAAGAAGGCCAAAAAATAAATATGGAAAAATATAGACAGAAATATTAAAAAAATAAATACCATAAAACCAGAAGCCTTAGCAATGATGAATTCAATCTTGGCAAGTTGTTGGCTTTATTGTAACCATGTTTTGAAACATTAAATCATATAGCTAACTAACTCCAATCAAAAATTAGATTTTATTACATTTAATTAAGCCTTCCCATGTTACCCTAAGGACTAGCAGCACTAGATTATGGAATAATGACTTTGGCTGTTTTTCCCTACCAGGGTATGAAAAAACATCTTTTATACTGTCGTTGCTTTTTATAACAATGTACCCCACCCAGGGTGCACCTAGGGCACACCTTAGGAATGGCTTATATGTAATAAAAAGGTCGTTTTTGTACTTTGGAAGTACTTTTAATTCCAAAATCGAATTTGGACAGTGTTGTATTCTAAAACCAGCCTGCAAGGCTGGTCTGGATGGAAAATAACACTGGACACCACAGAAGTCCGCACTTACGTCCAGTGGGGTCTCTATACCTACATGCCCTACCGTACACTAGGGACTTGCAGGTAGGTTGTCCTGACCAATTAGAACTATACCAATTTACCATATACCTTTAGACGACAGAGAACTGGCCCTGGGCCTGGTTAGCAGAGACCAAGATACTTTCAGACTCCGTAACCACTAGTATCAGTCTAAAAAAATGGGGGTGATCAGGGCAAAAAGGATGACTTTCCTACACTTCAGAAATCCATTTCCCTCATAACAGTATTCACACAATACTAGGTTAAAAATAATTAATTTTATGTTCCATGCTGAAACACTGGATGACCACGTAACCACAAGACGAATGGACCTTTAGTGGGATCCAAAACGGCTGACATCATAGAGCCAAGATGAAAAGAAGTCTGCATTCTAGCACCTGGCTCGCCTTCAAGACACTAAAAGCATAACCCCTGCAGGGTATTTGATGAGGGGAGCCAACATGAAGTGTGTGGGTGGAGGAAGCCGAAAGCCTCAAGAGCCACGGTGACGTTGGAGTTAGAGGAGAGTACACCAGGGCCCAAGAGACCAAAGACAGAAACGGAGACAGCAGACGAATCCTCAGAGGAGAGCCGACAGGATGATGGAAGAAGATCTGACGTGTAACCAGAAGACAAGCTGGCAACACACCACAAACATGGAGCAATAACGTGTCCACCTGGTGTCCTGAAGGAGGGAGGCGTTTTGGTCCTAACTGCTGAAGCCCTATCCCTCGGCTGTGGCCACAGGCAAGTGGCTACTTTAATGATTACTGGGTGGGGTTGAAAACAAAATTACATAAATACAGGCAATTTTAGCAAGGGGAGACGCTAGTAAGGTTAGGTAGTCATCTAGCTGACCTCATGTAGTATACACAGTGGTTCATTCCATTAATAATTACAGTGTTACTACACAACTGTCGACGGCATTTCGATCCTACATATAATAGGGGATCATCATCAGGACTAAAATTAATTGCCAGAGCATCCAAAGCCTAGGATGGGCAATGGAGGGATTTAATGGGAAGTGGTAACCATCAGTATGGTGCTAGGAGGCTTCTGAGCTGACTTCAGGAAGCTTGATGCTCAGAAGCCTACCTAACCTTACTAGCGTCTCCCCTTGCTAAAATTGCCTGTATTTATGTAATTTTGTTTTCTTTGTGTATGTTATATGTATTGGATACAGGATTGTATCCCACTGTATTAATGTCTTCCTCATCATTTTATATATATTTACATTGATTAAACTAGTGTCCGGCTGGACACCTTGCTTTTAGTACAGATTGTTGTCTATAAATTGCATTTTTCTCCTTTATCTTTATAAATTAAGGACCATTGTTGCTTATATATAGTATCACCCCAGGTCCTTGATTACCTTAAGGGTTCCCTTGTTGTTTCTACATGGTGGTGCTGTTGTGACATCACAAAGCATATTAGGAGTTTCCTCACTGTCAGTTTTCATTGCATCGAGCTCACCATGAAAAGTGCAGTAGTGAGGAAAGAAAGGGGGTCCTACAAGGCCCCCTGTTGCCTTTTCATCAGGGGATGCGTGCAGGGGGGCACATGAACCCCCAGCAAGAACGGTCAATGGCATTCCCATTGCGGTGCCTTGCTAAGGCTCACATATGAGCCTTAGCACTACACTGCTGCGGGCCAGCCTCCACAGGACAGCCCAACCTGGATTCCAGGCAGATTTTGTCTTCGGCGCTGTGGCAGTGGGGCACTGGTGTGGCGACCCTTTGCCACACCGCCAAAGTTATAATAAGGCCCTCTGGCTGGTTTGACATGAAGCTTTTGCACCTACAAATGCTTAATAATGGCTATGAGGTTTGCATTGAGAGGAATGTAGAGGAGCTAACATAGATTAACCATAGCTACAGAGCAATCGAGTTTCATACAGGGGCGTATCCGAGTCAGTAACATTAGGGGCACGTGAGTCATAAATTTGACAAAAAGCATAGATGTATCCCCAACAAAAAGTCAGTGATGAGCTGCAGGAGGGAAGTGTTGGCAATAGGCAGAGCTCAGAATGTTTGACAAAGGTTCCAAATCAGTAACCTAGAAAAACTTTGCTGGTCAAAAGAAAACTTTGCACACCCATACCAGCTGCATTTGCCTTGGCAGTTCGGGCTAGACTTTTCCCATGAGACACAGGGCCAAGACTGATTTGCATATGGCTGGGTTTGAACTGGGGTGGCAAAGAGAGCTAGAGAAGAATGATGGATTCAACCCAGATCTGTGACTGAGGGTGAGTGTCTGAAAAGTTTCAGGGCTCCGTCCATCATCTCCTTGTGCTTGCTTTGTTCACCCATACCAGCGAGCCTACCATAAATCCCAAATCAGATCCCACTGGTACCCATGTCATATAGATTCCCAATCCCAGTCACCTTAAACTCCTTGCACATAAATGATACCATCTAGATGGATGTCAGAGAAACTTTCCGTCACAGCACTTTATCGGAACTATGGAGAGCGAGTCTCGTAGGATTCTCACTCACTACAAGGGACACTAAAGAAGACCTCATGGTCTTTTTGGTCTCTGAAATTAACATCAGAATGTTCTAGTCACAGCTTATCAATGCTAAATGGGTTTTGGTATGAGTGCTATGCCTATACGGCAGGAACTAAAAACTCCTTTATGTGCACTGCTTAATTTGTAAAAATAATAAGTTCCGGGACCTTCATCAGGAGGCCACCGCAGCTTGCACCACCCATTGCCACTGCGAGCGCTGCAAATTACATTAAATGCACAGCTACTAGCCATAACACTGCGGAAAGTGTGACAATTCAGACTGTTCCATGCCCCCCAAAGCTATGCGAATGGCATGGGAGGCAGGTATTAGTAGTTGTCATATATATTTGATTAATACAAAACTCTTGTTGTGCTCTTCTTTATATTAATTAAACAGCTCTCTGACTTTGGAGCTTGGGAACCAGGTTTGAGTCTTGGCGTTGGCCCAAAATACTGTGATTGGGGGCAAACCACTTAATCTCCCTGAGCCTATCAAAATGAATTTGTCCATAACTGGTGCTCATGAAAAGCGCCAGTGTTGATGATTAAGTGCCGGCTCAATTTAAGCACTGTATGTGCCATAAGCAAAGTAATTACAATTTTTCCAAAAGTTGCCATAGACATTCATATGTAAGTATGTCCTACAATCAAGGCATTTTGGGGTGGGGGACATCACAGATTGTTAGAGACAGCAGAACCCATCGCCCGGCTGCAGTAAGATCAGTTCCATGAAGATGCTGGAAGAGATGAGCTATCCAAATGAAAAGTGTGAATGGGATTTTCGGACATGTTTTGTAAATTCCCTGTGAATTAACACCATCAGTGTAGCTAGGGCGGAGTTACACCATAGGGAGATTAAGTGGACATGCACCGGCTGTCTTCATCTTTCAGCTTCCTGCCATGTTAATCAGCATGGCAGCCGAAAACCAACAGGAGTTTTTATTTGAACATTTCTTTTTAGGTCTGGCTTGATAGTAGAGTTGTCTGCATGACGCATTGTTATCAATTATTTAAAATATAAATAAGGCAGGCTTTGGATACACCTATAGGTGTATAACTCTTTCACATTATGCTTTTGGTTCTTAGTGTATTGTTCCACCTCCTATGAAATAATATTACTGCAGTGCTTGCAAGAATATTTTACATCTCAAAAGTACTCTGATTCATCACAAATTAAATGTTTTGCCCTGTCACCGTCTATACAGAATGCAGTCCTTATTTTAGGTCTCACCCACGAAAGAGCGTGCAGTATCTGTTGTGAGATATTTTGTTAGCTTACAGCGGACTTAGTGCCCATCCGTTACTTACCATTGGTTGACTTCATTGTCACTCTCATTTGCTTCATTGTAATTTGTTAACACGTGGGCTTCACTTACTCTTTTTGGGTTTTTCCTCCCCTGGAGCTTGGACACATTACTTAGGTCTTTCCAGTGCTCCGTTTTGAGGTGTTACTTTTCTAAGCACTCTTTGAGAGTTCATGTTCTCCTGCTGTCTCCCTCATGCGCATCTTCCCTTCCATGTGCTTGCTGTCTGTGGGCTTCCTCCTTTTTTGTGTGATTTTCCCATCCCCCACATTGGTTTTTCACCCATGTGGACCTCCCCCACCTCCACGATGCACTCTCGCCCATTTGTTTACTCCCCCCACATACTTCTCTCTCCTGGTTAGCTCCGTGCAGAGTTCCTTCGCCGCACCCTCCATATTGCTACCATACCCGCGCCCCGTGTTCCCTTGTGCACACCCTCCTGTTGATTCCCCCCTCCATGTTGCCCCTCCATGTTGTGTCCCCTTCCACATGTTGTTTCCTCACTACCTGCACGTTTTTTTTTATACCAATCCAACTCGGATCAGAAAAAAAAGAAAGCATTTATGATGCCATTTTGTAGGCACAGAGCCTACAAAATTGACGCAGCGAGCCGTGCATGTTTTAAAGTATACTATACAGCACAGCTAGAAGCTTTGCCATTTGTCTTTGCCAATGGTTGTTAGTTTTTCCCCACTGGAGCAGGCTGTGTTTTTTAATCTTGTAGTAAGGAATCCAATGGAGACCAGCCCTAGTGGCTTTGCCAGTGCTTATCTACTAATGCAGTTGACTTGGATGGCTAGCAGAGGCTGGGAAGCAGTCCAATGTGCATGTTTGTTTCTCCCTCGTTCAACTCCTGAAACACAAAGGCGCAGTGCGGCCGGAGGCAACTGATTTCATGATTTTGGGCAATTCCCCAGATTCCATAAACGCCACGAAAAGTGATGTACTCAGCCATAGGGCCCATTCGTAATGAAGGAGAACAAGCGCTAATGGCTGAGGAGCTGCTTAAAGGAATTATAATTAAGGCTCGCTGTTTTCCGTTTTGAGTGATTTTTACAGATAAATACAGACAGAAAACCATTTCTTTTCCTGTCTGTGTTTATTTTTAAATGTGGATAAAAACGGAAATGGGATTCTTTTTTGAGTGATTCTAAATGCTGGCAGTCTTGACTGCCAGGCCAATAACTGTGCAGATTGACAGGTAACAAATAACTATTTAGATCTATGGACCCAGGTGATGACGTAAACCCGGGACTCGCATACAGACTTTGCCTGAATTAAGAAGCTTATTATAATTTTATCACATGTATTTTTAACCAGTTTAAACTCTTGTTTTTAGAATACAGTGTTTCCGTTTTTAAGGAAATATGAAATTGTGCTATATATGTGTTTTTATAATTGAACAGACTGCTAAGATTTTAATTAATCAAGCCATAAAGACTTACTTACTACCTCAGACAGGTAAGGGATTAAAAAATAAAGTAATTTTTAGTAAAGAGACTTAAACCGTGTATATATGCACAGCCTTAATACTAAAATGTTCATGTTTTCATTTTAGTGCATTGATTTATCATCTGTAGGTGTTCATATCATTTAATTTGTCAGGCGTTCAAGCATGAATGTACATTTATGTGTGACATAAATGTGGAAATATACTCATTTCAACTACAGTTTTTCTCAAAACCCAAAATAAAGATGGATAAACACAGATAACACTAGCAAAAAATAAATATGGATAAACACAGACAGAAATGACCCAAAATAAATACCAAAAAACTGGGAGCCCTAATTATAGACCTTAAATGACATTACTGAAGACAAGCATTAACATTTATGCCCAGACCATGCTTTGGAGAAAAAACAGAGATTAAATCCGCTGCTAAAACACAGTCTGACCATATATTTTCTTCTGGCAGCAGGAGAGTAGAGTGTGGACGACTGATCCACTCTTGACATCTTCGATGAAATATTATGGTGCCCACGTCCAGTTAGCAGTGCACTGCTGTCATTTAAAAGGTTGATGGTGGCCTATGATCACGCGAACACGCAAGGAATGCAGTGTATTTAATGTACCTTAAATTTAAAGAGACATAGATACTGTCATTAGAACAACAAGGCATTCTTGTTATTTTTTCAGCTCATAACAATCTTGATTATTAATCCGTTAAGTGCTGCCATCGCCGTTGAACGTTCGGAGCACTACCTAGCTGGTGCTGTGCACGTTCAACGGCCGTCGCAGCCCTGCCCGTTTCCTAAAACGGCCGCACTGCCGCGAAATCGCAGCAGTGGCCAACGGGTTAATTAGTTAATCCATTTCTAGTTTTGCACACCAATTTTGATGTATGAAAATTTCTTCCAGAAAGTTCAGGTTTTGTTAGAGGAAATGAATAATATGTTTTAAAAGCAGAGGATGCTGTGGTTATAAGTGTGATAGTGTTTTTCGCAATAGGAGACTACCGAAAGCAGTTCCCACACCCGCCAGTCATAATGCTCATATAATGAGTGTGCATAGTCACTGGAAGTAGGTTTGTGGGGGGTGCTGCATCACCCCCAAAATATCCATGCTGGAGGTCAAAAGGTGAATGAGCAAATAAAGATGTTTTTAAATGTTATTTATTTATTTATTTATTTTTTTAAACCTTTATTAAGGCAAACAGAGCAATACAGGCGCAGGCCTACAACCACAGGGGCCGGACGCAAAATCAGGAGATAAAGACAGGGCATTGTAAATGTGTACGATAAAAGGAGGAAGCACGTTATAATCGAGTACGTGGTCGTAGCACAGCGAAGCACAAGGATAAAAGAGGTTTCATTTTTATAATATTGAGAAGGAGGCAGCGGCTATATCAACAGAGGCATCACACTACACAATAGACAAAAAGAGACGGGAGGGGTGTACCCCTCCATGCAATCAGAAATCGATGATAAGCAATATGGCCGAAAACACCCTACACCCGCCGAAGGCAGGCCAGGAGTAAAGGTCAAACAATGGCAAGCAATTTAGCAAAAATATCGTGTAGAAAACCCACCCGTACAAGACAGAAAGAAGAGACAAGTGCAGATGCCTAACAGGAAAAGGATGGAAGAAGAAGATATAGTCAACCCCCTTGGGAAGAAAGAGAGAAAAGGACCATAGAACAAAACAAACTAAAATAACAAAACCCCACCAACACCCGCCACCCTACATCACCGTAATGGCTATGGCCTACCCCACTAACAGCGTGCCTGTCGCCCCAGAGTCACCCCAAAGAAAGGAAATAAAGAGAGAAAGAAGAAGACTATAAAGAAAAAGAATGAGGAGAGGAGCCGGCGATTTAGATACCCGGTCCCCCCCCACCCCCGCAACTAAAATCGTAGAGACAGAGGCCATAGAAAGTACAGAGATCAGCGAACGCACAAAACGCAATCAATAACAGCCCCACAAGACGTGTCCTTGAATCACCATTAACCAGCAAGAAGTCCCTCCAAGACCCAAGCGAGGTCACCCCTGGCCACTTCTGTGAATAGTAGAACTGCTAAACAGCCTTGCAGTCAGGAGACAGGTCGATACAAAAAGTCCAATCCTTCCAGGCGGAGCAGGCAGCGCCTTCGCACAACATCGTCCCAGCCACCAAGAAACAACCAACGATGCATGGCGGCGGCCAGAATGCAACAATACTCCGACCACCAACGAGACCAAGTCCCAAAACAGGTCTGCCAAGCACGGAAAAGAAAGCACAGGATGCGGGAAGCACCGCAGCACAGGAGCCAGATCCATTCGCACCCTCAAAATTGTAGACTCATTCGGGGACCCTGGCACAGCAACCGAAGGAGATTCAGCGGCACCAACTCGGGGGAGAGCCACTACGCCACAAAATGGCGGATCAACAATGGCAGCGATCCGTACCTCCAAGTCCCGGGATTTCCGGAGCAGAGCAATCCGCAGGGTAACCAGTGCAACCAGCACGTGACTACGCGTAAGCGTCTCCCCATGTAGCCGAAGTCCGGGGGTCTCAAATGCAGCGGTGTCTCCGTCTCCGGGAGGGGTGCACTCCAGGGGGCCACCCGCCATCTTAGCCACTTCATTCTCCACCACTTCCCCTCCACCTCCGAGTCCAGTCCGACCACCAGAGGCAACAGGTCTCACGGCTGATCGTCAGCGGTCGATGCCTGGTGCGGAAAGGAGAGTCTCCGAAAGGCCGGGTGCGCTCCCCGCAGCTCTCCGGGAGCCAACCGCCGGTTCCCGGACGGGACTATTAACATGGGCGGGCGTCACACCCAAGGGGAACCAGGCGACACGGCTTCTCTCCGGCTCGTCAACAGCTCGGGCATACGGGGCAACCCACTATTGGGAGTGGGTCAGCACCAACTCTCCCGGCTCGTGGCTCTCAGGCTCCCACTGACCGGTTTCTCATCCAAACCAGGGCCGCCAACACTACGAACACTACCGGGCGACCTCTGCACTCGAGGCCCCGGCGTCAGCGCCAAGAAGGCCAGCAAGCAGACGAGGGCAGTTCTTCGGATCTACTGCACGGTGGAGCCCCAAAAATAGATGGTAAGTGAGCGCTTTTCTCTAACAACATAGATCATAAAGCCTCGCGCAGGATTATCAACAGGATAGGCGTGCGGGGAGGAAGGGACCTCAGAGCGAAGCGTTCATGCGACTGTTCCGCTTAAATGTTATTTTTATTTTGTGTCATTCCCTGTGTGTTCAAAGACTGAGGTCAAATGTAAGGTGGTGTCTTCTGACAAATTACTGCTTATTCTTTTAACATGGAGATTGGTGTTTAATTTTCTTTCTGTGACTGCAAAGGGAGAGAATTTTTTTAAGTGAACTATTTGGCAGTCTTTCTGGAGCATAGTGACTGCGAAAGGAAAGGATGACATTTTATTCTACCACACAACATTTAAATACCTGTAAAATAAATGAACAACTTTTGCAAAATACATCAATACTTAAGCAAGGAGAAATTAATTACTTTTTTGTAATTCTGAACTGTAATGGAAACAAAGATTTTAATAGGCTCAAAACAAATCGAAACACTTTACTGGGTGATGTGCAATTTGTAAATAGTTGCTGAAAATCTATTACCACTCTCCTGCTGAATGGGTGTGACTCATTTGCTTCACTTGTTTTGTGTGACGCCTGGATGTTTCATAATCTCTAGGACTCCAGTGATGTAACATTGATGCCAGCACCACCATTCTGAAAATTGTTCCAGCACCACAGAGTGATTGTGAATTTGTGATTGTTTTTACTGTTGTACGTGTGTATGGTGAACTTTTACACCCCACTCCCAAGGTAACGCTGATATTTAATCAAACAACATCCCCCTTTGTCTTAGAAAGAAATAAAAGCAAGTGTCTTTACCAAATGAGCCTCCACAGAAACAAAAAAATTTGAACATGAAAGCCGAGGTTCCTTTTAATTGTTTTTATGCGACAGATGCTCCTAAGAAAACCTTTGTGGTCCTTTGCTTTGGCAAACATCTAAGGATGAAATATTGTTTCGGTGATCTGCAGGAAGTCTAATTTTAGATTTTGTTCAGGGGAAATTATCACTTTGATGGCTTGGAAAAACGAAGGGCATCACAGAGAAATAAAGAAAATTGAAGTGCCTGTCACCTTGGTACAATGGTATAGAAAATACATTTTAGAAAGTATAAAATGAAAAACAATTGTTTACATGAAGTAAGCTAAAGAACGTATGAAAATGCAGTATACTATTTGTAAGGTCTGTTTAAACAAAAGCTATTTTTCATATAGTTTTTGCACGAAAAACCCTTTACAAATAATACCTTAGAAGCACTATCCTCCATTTACACATTTATTAAAAAAAACATAATTTGTGGAAATATTAGGTTAACATACACAATTTGTTGCTTTTAGGGGTGAACCTTTTGTTCATTGATGGATTCTGCATTCTCCAAATAGTCTCTGCAACGTCCTGAAAACAGTGTAACTCATGCATTACAATGGAAGGACATCCTGGGAGGTGGGCTCATACACCAAACAGCCAGCAACCTGAGGTGGGAGATGAGTAGCCATCTGAAAGCCACTGTATGCTTATTTTCAGAAGAGAAGTTATGAAAGCTCTCATATTTAGCTAAAATGTCAATGTTTCTTTTGGAGATAATTATCCATGCATTTTCCCTAATTTCTAAAAGTCTTCATTATAATAAATAGGTGAAAATCCATTGATGTGTTCCTGATGAATGAATCATGTTAAATATACTCTGAGAGAGTCATGGCGCTAAAAGTAACCGTATTCCATGCATAATTATGGTGATTATGTTACCTGTATCTCTGATGCATAAAGTCAAGAACAAGCAAAGTAATTACTAAAACACCCCCATTTGAGCCATGAGAACCTCAGACCAGTTCTTCAAAGACATCCACTGGTTAACATGGAAGGATCACTGTTCAGTTCCTTGTTCAAGGATTCCTCAAAGCAGATCGAGAGAATACCTTCCATAGGCTTGGGAAAGAAAAAGAGACAAGTCTGCAAGAGGATATTGCTCAGAACAGTGTGGTATATTCTATGGTTCTTGCTTTCTAGAGTGTTGTTGCTATGCTATCTATCTGTGTGTACCCTTTGGTATTTAGAATCTGTAGGAGGATTTTTTGTTAGGAATTCCAAGCTTGTCAGTTGAGCTGTGACTCTGACTCAAGCTGGAGCGTAGGACTGTTGCAGAGAAGATTACTAATAAAGAAGACTTCATCTGCCTGCCTGTCTCTTCGTGTCCTTTGGAAAGTACCCTCTAACATTTGGCGACAATCGGGATTTGTTTTTATCATCCTGCAACGGTTCGAATCGTTTGGAGACATTCATCAGACTTTTCTGTGCTGTGGGGTTACTTGAAGGTGCTTTGGAAGTGTCTTAAGAGTGCCGAAACGGGGTCTATCGCGTTGAATTGGGCTTTCAGGTCGTATATTTATTTTTAATCTGCCCTTTTCTTTCAACTGACTTCATACCGCGAGCGCTCACCTTCCATTCAATTGCTCCTCAGAACCCTCAGCGCCCGATGTTCCACGGCCATTCTTGTCTCTTTCATCCAGCTTTGTTAGCACGTCAGGCGTCTAGCGGCAAGTACGTAACTCCACGTTGACGCCCAGTGTAACGCGACGTGACTCCATCTTTAAGTCAGGCATAAAGCTACAGTCTCACCACAATATCGGCGCTTTTCTTTGTTTCACATAGCGCGTACGATATTTGATAAACACTTTCAAGACTTCTATTCTATCAGTATGGAATCAACAATATTTTGATGATGCGCTCATCTTTTGGGGTTTTGTTTCAATGCGCACTTTGAAATTTCAAGCTTGCCATTTGTATTATTTACATGATGTTCACATCTGATTAGACAAACCCTTTTGTTTAAGTTTTTCTTTCACTATAATTTTCAACATTACTTGTTGTTTATTTGTTTATTGTATTTTGCAAGTCTTTGATTTTTTGTTTTATCTCATTTCTCACACGATCGTTAACATGACACAAAATATCTCTACTCCTCCACATTTTTTATGAGAACCAGGTATTCCTAAAACCAAATGGAAATAGTGGTATAAGGGTTTTGCTAGTTATATTATTGCATTAGATGGTTCTAAATTTGATCCTGTCAGGAAATTAGCACTCTTGTATTATAATTTAGGTGCTGAGGGTCAACGCATATTTGATCATCTACCCCTAGCCACACAATCTGGTGAATCTGATTGGGAAGTTTACAAAGAAGCTGTAAATAGACTTGCCAATTATTTCATTGATGAAACGAGTGTTGTTGTCAAGAGGCACACATTTTATACTAGACGGCAATACAAATTTGAGAGTATAGATACATTTTTGACAGAACTAAGTGTTTTAATTGCAACGTGTGAATTTGATGGTAATATTGATTCTTACTTAAGGGATCAACTTATTGTTAACTGTTTTAACAAGAAAGTCCAGGAAAGACTTCTTTGTTGCAGAGATCCTTCTCTAAAAGAAACACTTGAACTGGCCAGAGGGATTGAAAGGTCTGTTGTGTCCCAAAAAGAACTAAATAAGAGTAAAAATGACAATGTTGGTGAAGCAATTAATGTATTGTCTACTAAACCCAAGTATAATTTCAGTAAAAATAAAGACCACAATAAGGATTTAAATAAACAGAATCTTTGTTACAGATGCGGTTCCTCATCGCATTTAGCCAATTTCAAGACTTGTCCTGCCATTGGCAAATTTTGTGTTAACTGTAAAAAGTATGGTCATTTTACACGTGTGTGTAATAAAAATCCTATTAAAGTGAATTCCATTGAGAATTTGGACGATTCTGCTGTAGACAATGTTTGCACAGTTAAAACTGCAAAGAAAATTGTATTGTCAGTTAACTCAGACATAGATGATGATGGTCCTTTTTGCAACGTTACCATTGGTGATATCGTTATCCAAGTGACTGTCGATTCTAGTTCTCCAGTCACCTTCATAACTGATATTTTGTCTCATAAGCATTGGAACGATGTTCAAATGTATCCTCCTGATATTCACACGAATAGCGACAGAAGCTTCTTCAGGGAAAATAGCTGCAACATACTGGTGATAAACTTAAAATATAGCAGTACTACGGCATAATTGGATGATTTTTCTCCACCACACCTTCAGTTTGCAAGCCTTCTGTCTGACTTTCAATGAGGTCCTGAGAAGGTTGAAGATTTGACTGTTAGTTCAGACACCCTAAAACCTTTGATAAGGCTCGGTGTGCCAAAGGAACCTATGCTATCTTTGGGCATTGAACTGCAACTAGTGTGATCTTTATTCGGCCCCGCCAATAGTAAGTTTGGAAAGGGAGAAGGTTGAAGTTGGCCGGCTACAACACAGATCTCAGACATTGTGAGTCAAAAGTAAAACTTACACAAGACATACTAGCGTGTCTGGATCTGATTTTATATCCCTGTCATTGCTCTCTATGAATGTGGAAAGGCTGGACAACCTGTTTAGAGATGAGGACACCTGTAATTTCTTGTCTTACAATTACATTATTTGTGCACAAGAATCTTTGGGCTTCGAGCCGCCGCCTTTTGTAGCTTATTGCTCATACAGGATATGTGTCAGTAAGGATAAACTTTAATAAAGAGCAAAAGGTGATTTATGTATTCACCTTTCAAACTCTTGATCCTGTAATTAATGTAATTGATTTAAAATGTGAAAACATTCAGGCACTTAAAGTTAAATGGAAAGTCTGTGGTTTAACGTGCTGCTCCGGATGAATGTCTTTATTTTACCCTTATGCAAAACAATATTCAAAATAGTCTCATCTTAATATGCTTATGGGAGGGCAGACAAATGTGTGCATCATACTAAAAGGTGATTTTGATCTAAATCTTAATCTGACACGTAACTGATCAGGATTCTTCAGTTTATGCAGATTTAATATGGCCTATGCCAACAGTGATGGAATCCGATCAACCCCGTACTTAGGGCCTGATTTAGAACGCGGCGGACAAGTTACTCTGTCACAACGGTGTTGGATATCTCATTCGCCAAAATATAAATCCCATAAGATATAATGGGATTTATATTTCTACGGATGGGATATCAATCAATCAATCAGTAGATTTGTATAGTGCTAGTTGTCACCCGTGGGGGTATCAAGGTGCTGGCAAGGTCCAGTTGATTAGCCAAATAGCCAGGTCTTCATGGACTTTCAGAACTCTGGAAGAGATGGGGAGGTCCGAAGAAGAAAAGAGTAGCTCGTTCCCAGTCTTCGCTGCTAGGTAGGAGAAGGAGCGGCCTCCACATTGCTACGTTGGATGTCAGTTGTGTGGGTTAGAGAAATGGAAGCAAAGCGGAGCGGAGGTGTCTGGTGGGCAGATGGAAGTTCAGGCTGTGCTTCAAATGGGCAGGTCCACAGTTGTAAAGGGCCTTCAATGGATGGGTCAGGAGCATGAGCTGGCATCTTTTCTGGACAGGGAGCCAGTGAAGTTCCCTGAGGTAGGGGTGATGTGGGTTCATCTAGGGAGATCCAGAATGAGTCTGGCTGCAGAGTCTGTAGGAGGTGAGCTGTCATGTGTTGGATACTTGTAAAGCGCACTGTTACTCTACCCGAGTGCCCTGGCGCTGTAGACCGCTGGGGAACCCGTCCTGGTTTTCCCTGTGAGATGGTCCCTTTATGGGTATCTCCAGGGTGAAACCAGGCATCCCCGGCGTCTGTGGGGGGCCGTTGTAGAGATGAGGCAAGCTTAATGCCCAGAGTTACCGAGTGTGTTCCCTGGTTAGAGTAGGCACTGAGGTGAGAATTATCGAGTCCGTTGACCCTCGTCCAAGACCCTGCCGCGTCGGGAATTGAACCCTGGTCCCGGGCCGTTCTCTGCTTACAGGTCTGCCGCCTCTAACCAGTGAGCCACACCTCTCCGCAGTCATCTCTGCATAGAGAGTGTTTCCGCAGTCCAGTCGGCTAGAGATGAGGACCTGGGTGATGGTGCGTCTTCAGCTTTGGAGTAGACATTTGAATGTCTTACGAACCATGCAGAGGATGAAGAAGCAGGAGGAGGCAACAGGGTTGACCTGAGTCATCATGGTAAGCTTGTTGTCCAGAATGATGCCTAGGTTCCTATCGTGGTCAGTGGGGATAGGAGTAGGTCTGGGTTCTGAGGGCCCCCAGGATGCCTCCCATGGGGAGCTTTTGTTTCAGAAAATCAGTACCTCCGTCTCGTCCGTGTTGAGTTTTAGGCAGTTGTCCTTCATCCAGTTGGCAATGCCTGTCATGCAGTTGTGGAAGTTGGTCTTGGTGGTGTCTTCAGAGAGGCTGAATTGTGTGTCGTCGGCGTAGGATATGATGTTGAGTCTGTGTGCTTTAGCAAAGCTGGCCAGGGAGTCATATATATGTTAAAGAGTGTGGGGCTGAGTGAGGATCCTTGGGGTACTTCACAGATAATTTCCTTGGGTTAGGAGGTGAAGGGGGGAAGGCAGTCTTTTTGTGCTCTTCCGGTAAGGAAAGAGGCGATTCATCTAAGAACAACTCCTTGGATGCCTATGTTGTGCAGCCTTGTGATGAGTGTGTGGTCGGAGACCCGATCGAAGGATGCCAGGAGGTCTTGGAGTATAAGAGGCGCATTCTCTCCTCAGTCGAGTAGGGCTCGGATGTTCTCGGTAGTCGCCATGATGGCTGTCTCGGTGCTGTGGTTGCAGCAGAATCCGGATTGGGAGGTGTCGAGTAGGAGGTTCCATTCCAGATGTGAGGAGAGTTGTTGGTTGATAGCCTTTTCTAATACTTTGGCCAGGAACAGGAGTGGGTAGATATGTTGGTAGTTGTTGAGTTTACTGGGGTCTGCCAATGGTTTCCATAGTAGGACGTTTACTTCTGAGTGTTTCCAGTGTTAAGGGAAGGTGGGCATGGCAAATGAGGTGTTGAACAAGGTGGTGAGTACGTGGCTGATTCTGGCTTCGTCTAGGTTGAAGCTAAGGCATTTTTCTTTGATTCTTTCAGCTGTCTGTGTTAGAGGTTGAGGGCTGTCTTGAAGACAGTCTTGTTGGTCGTGTCCTTGCTGGAGTTCCATCTCCTTTCCATTTTTTTACAGTATTGTTGAGCAGTTCTGAGGTCTTCAGTGTACCAGCTAGTCTGCTTGGTGGACCTTCTGTGGGTGTTGTTGTCAATGGGAGTGACGTTATCAGCGCCGTTTGTGATCCAATTGTTGAAGTTTCTCACGTTACGGTCTAGGTTGTTGGAGATGAGGTAGGTGGTATTAAGGGCGTTGATCCATGGGTCTTTTGAGACTTTGCTCCAGCTGTGGTGGGGGCGCTGGGCAGAGTGGGGCGGGGGTTCATGAGCTGGTGATGGTGCAGTGGACGATGGAGTGAGTTCCGTGGTGGGGCTGTCCCTGATGGGGTCGCTGGAGGTGAAGATGGTGTCTAGGGTGTAGCCTTCATGGTGCACGGGTCGTGATAGAGTTGGGTGAATCTGATGTTGTTCATGCTGTTGAGGAGTTTGGTAGTGTTGATGTCATTATGGTCATCGAGATGGAAGTTGAGGTCACCAAGGTAAAGGTAGTTGTTGGAGTCCATAGCGAGGGGGCGATGAAATCGGCGATGATGTTGCAGAAGGCTAGACGTGGTATGCAAGGGGGGTGCCTTTATTTATTTTATTTATTTTGCGGTATTTGTAGAGCGCAACGCTCATCCCAAGGGATATCAAGGCGCTTATACCAAGGCAGAAGCTGCTAGGGACTGACACTAGAGGAACATTTAGGAATTGGGGAAGAGGTAGGTTTTTCGTTTTTTCCGGAACAGGAGGTAGTTAGTGGTGTGTCTTAGGTCTGGGGGAAGCTCATTCCACTTCTTTGCTGCTAGGTGGGAGAATGAGCGGCCACCTGTCCTTACTTTATGAATACGTTTAGTCCTGGCCAGTGCAGACTGGAGTGAGCGTAGGTTCCTTGTGGGGACGTAAAATTCAATCTTCCCTTGAAGAATAGTGGGGTCAGTCCTATTTAAGGCCCTATGGGCATGACAGAGCAGTTTGAAGACCGCCCTCTGGCGAATTGGCAGCCAGTGCAGTTTCTTCAGGCATTCCGAGGCCGATTCGAACTTGCCTTTGTTACAGATGAGTTTAGCCGCCGAGTTCTGCAGTACCTGTAGACGTGAAAACAGGTGCTCATTCATACCTACAAATAGCACGTTGCCATAATCCAGGTGACTAACCAATAAGGCTTGAGTAACTGAACGTCTACAGTCCATTGGTATCCAGGGAAATAGTCTGGCAAGAAGCTTCAGGATGGCGAAGCCTTTACCGCAGAGGGATCGCACATGATCTTTCATGGACAGGGCGTCATCCATAATGACGCCCAGATTCCTTGCATGTAATTTAGGGATGGGGGCCATACCGAGTCATCCCACACACGTTTGGCGCCGCCAAACAGAAGGATCTCAGATTTTCCGGCGTTCAGCTTCAGGCAGTGTGAATGCATCCAGTGGGCCATTTCCGGGAGACAGTCATGTAATTTGGATTTGATAATGTCGGGTCTCTCGTCCAAGGCCACCATCAGTTGCTTGTCATCCGCATAGGAGCAGATGCCAATGCCCCACTTCCTTCCAATGTCGGCAAGAGATGACATATAGACATTGAAAAGGGTGGGGCTTAGTGAAGCTCCCTGGGGGACTCCACAACTGATGGGGCTGGGCTTGGAATGGAACTGTCCCATATGTACTGCCTGGGTGCGATTGCTCAGAAAAGAGTGCAGCCAGCTTAATGCGGTGGATTGGACTCCTTTACTGTGAAGGATATTCAACAGGCAGTTATGGGATACCGTGTCAAACGCTGCTGACAGGTCAAGAAGTATCAGTGCCACTGCCCCGCCTTGATCGGTGGAGGATCTGATACTGTCCGACACTGCCAGCAACGTTGCTTCCGTGCTATTGTTGACTCTGAAACCCGTCTGAGAGGGATCTAGGAGGAGGTTTGTTTCCAAGTACCTTGTCAGCTGTCCATTAACCAGTTTCTCCAAGACTTTAGAGAGGTAAGGGAGCTGGGAAATAGGGCGATAGTTCTCGGGGTTCAGAATGTCTGATCCAGCTTTCTTCAGGAGGGGAATCACAGAGGCATGCTTCCAGCCGTCCGGGAAGGTGGCGGTTCTTAATGATTTATTAAAAAGCTGAGTAACCAGGGGACAGAGCGTGGGAGCAATTTTTGAAAACACAAAATGGGGACAGGGATCCGATGGAAAACCAGATCTAACTGTTTTCATGGCTGTTAGAACCTCGTCCACTGTGAATGGCTCAAAGCCAGCTAGGGTAGGTGTAGTTCCCGAGTCTGGCGGGCCTGTGGCGGCAATTGCTATGGTCGCAGTATTAGAGGGCTTATCTGTGTTATTGTGGGAGTGTTGGGGAGTGAAGGTGGAGTAAATTTTCTTAATTTTCTCAGTAAAAAAGGTGCTGATTCGTTCACATGCCTCGACCGAGGGGGTAAGTGTTTGGGAAATGCTAGATGGTTTGCTGAGCTCCTTCACTATTTTAAAGAGCTCCTTAGCTGAGTTGCTGTTTTCCTGGATACGCTGGGAAAAGTGACTTCTTTTTGCATTTTTTATAGCAAGGTTATACAATTTCCGATTGAGGACATAACGTAGTTTGGATGCGCTGTCTTTAGACTGCCTCCAGAGATGTTCAAGTTTTTGACATTCCCTTTTAAGGTTTTTTAGTTGAGGAGTGTACCATTTCTCCGTTTGAGATCTTTTCCTAGATTCCCGCATGGGGGCTAGTTTATTTAGTGTTTGCAGTATACCGGAGTCTAATATAGTAACGCCTAAGCAAACAGAGGAGGCAGCCGGAAACTTGATGTCGGCCTCCTGGACATGAGTTTCAAAATTTAACTCATTGACTAACCTCCAGGCTCGTTTGGAGATCTGGTGAGCTGCCCTGGGTTTCTGTGACTTACAGGGAAGGTTTAATGTAAAAGTTATAAGAGAATGATCTGACCAAGGTAGTGACAGGACCTCACATATTTTAGTGGATTCAATGTTGGTGAAGAGTAAATCCAATGTGTGGCCGGCTATGTGAGTAGGGCCCACTATCCACTGCTTAAGGTTTAGAATTTCCATGTCATATTCCAGTTGGGAAACCCCTAGGGCTTCCTTTTTCTCGTAGTGAATCTTGAAATCACCAATTATAAAATTTTTGTTTTTGTTTTAAGCAAAGTGGCAGAAGGTGGCTGAGCAGTTTGGCGCCAAGATTGACTTGTTGTCCTGGAGGATTGTATAATACTGCTCCAGCTAGGATGGTAAGAACATCGTGGAGTACTTTGAAAGGTAAAGTTTGATGTTCATTGTAGACAGTTACTGGTTCCGAGAGGCAGGTTAGGTGATCCCTAAATATAACAGCGACCCAGCCTCCCCTACTGCCAGATCGATCTTGCCTAATAGTTTTATAATTATAGGGTAGTGCATTCGCTAGGTCCGGGGCATTGGTGTTGGATAACCAGGTTTCAGTAATGAAAACCAGGTCAGGGCTCTTGGTTTTAAGTAGATCCCAGATGTCTAGGGCATGCCTAGGTAGGGATCTGGCATTAAGATAAAGGCAAAGAAGGTTGGTATGGTTGTGGACATGGATAGTCTGGTGGCCTAAAAGTGATTGGCCCATACTCGACCATCGGCATGTTAGGCAAGAAATTGGTCTGTAAGATAGGCCTGGGCCAGTTCGAATACATGGCCCTTCGTTATTGCCACTTTTATCAGCGTGAGCCAGCAGCTCGCTGCAAGAGTAGCGGATGGGTGTGGGCGAATTTCGAATGACACCGGCAGGGGGTATGGCCCCTGGCCGCGGACGGGCACAGACGGGCTTACCTTAGGCGCACCTTTGTCGTGCCATTGTCGCACCCGATGCGCCCGTCCGCTGCGCCTCGGCCAGCACATTAGAATAAATGGAGGGGTAGCGGGAAGCGCGGGCTCCTAGCTCCGCCCTCGGGCTTACAGGGGATGACCCTGATTGGTCAGCCTACCTCCCCAATGGCTCTTCACACAATCGGCACTCAGCCGTGGTGGAACGGAGCCCGGGATTCGGCGACCAAGAAACTAGGGATGAGAGGAGCAGCCTAACTCGCTGTCGTCCTCAGGGTTTGTGCAAAGTATGCTGAACAACTGGTAAAATCAAAGTATTGCTACATTTAAAACACTGGGAAGGTGAGGAGCAGCCTGACTCGCTGTCGTCCTCGGGGTGCAAAGTACGCAAAGTAGCTAATAAAAACAAGTTCAAGTTATTTTACAGTTTGTGCTAATACAAAAATATGAACAGAAATATGAGCAGCTCGCACAGCGTCAGTGGCAGCAGCAGTTTCGATAGTGGTATTTATGGTAGGTTTGCTGTCTGTTTGGAGTAGGAAGTTGAAGTGTTCCACGGCTGGGGTGATATCATCATTTGTGGTGGTGCACTGGATAGATTCCTTGTGTATGATGGCGATCCCTCTCATCAGCCTTGTGAGTGGGTGATCTAGTACACTTTGGGTATTGCAGTGGCGATGTTGGGTGCAGAAGTGGGGTTGAGCCAGGTCTCAGTGAGGAAGAGGACGTCAGGTGTGAGGGTGGAGATGAGGTCCCAAATCTCAGTGGTGTGTTTGCATAGGGAGCGTGTGTTGAGAAGGGCGCATGTAATTTGGTGTTTTTGTTTAGGTGGTGTCTGGTTTTTTTTCGGGGTGGGGCTGGAAGGTGCACTGGTGTATGTGATGTGGCAGGTGAAGTGGCAGTGAGTGCAGGTGAAATGTCTACTTTGGAGTGTGGGTTGTCGCGGTGACAGTGTTTGTTGCGGCATCCACGGTCGAAGGTGTAGAACTCGGCGATATCTTTAGCGGGCGGGAGGGCTAGGGGTTGTGAGGCTGTGTGCAGTCCTGGCGTGTATGGCCGCAGACGGGCTTGCCTTTGGTGTGCAAGATGTGCGCCCTCTGTGCGTGTCCACTGTGCATTCATTGTTGCGGCCTGCACTAAGTAGGTCCTGGGGTTTTTGTTGGCGGAATAACACAGTGTGCTGGAAAACCCAGGAGGGAAACCCAGGGCAGCAGTGGTGTCACTGAATCAGGCTAGAGCACGCATATACTGGAAGCCAAATGGAAGTGGCAGGCAAGTGGCAAGTTGCTGTCTGTACTTGATATAGATAAATTACACTTTTGTTTCAGCAAAGCGCTTTACATACTATACTTCAGTTGAAATTATTACAATAATAGAGAGCGATCACACTGCCCAGAGGATACTCTGTGAAGGGCTTAGTTTACTAGGTAATGTGAATGGTTGCCAGCAGTTAAAAGATGTTTTTGGTCTGATGCCATCCATGTGAAGCTTATGAAATGAATGTAGACTGACATGTGTTTAGCATTGATCCAGGACCTTACCTTGAAGGGGAGGGCACGTGCATAACTTGGTGTTATATGGGAACAAATCACAACATTTACACTCCATCAGGGTCCTCTAATTTCACCAATACATGTCATACTTTAGGTAAAGATATTTCAAGGAAGAGACAGTTCACTTCTAAACTAAGAGAGCAGAAATGAATTCTGAATTGAAGCTTGAGAAAAGCCAGGAGGTTATGTCATATAGCTACTATATATCTTTATAATGCGTTAAGTTGGCATAGGCACATTACATGTTTAAACGCCATTTTTCCTTTTGCTGCTTCTGCACACGACACTTAATTGTTGATTTAGCTTTCAACCTAGTAGTTCGTTGTGGTTTACATGAGAATAATATGTTATTACTCTGATATCAGCTTTGCTTAATAAACTATGTCTGTACAGAGAGTGCTGAAGCTTCAGGAACAACAAGATACTGAATTGTTATGAGGTCTGATCTTCGCGCCTTCATAGACATAACATAAGTGCAGCTTCTGCCAATTTTGGCTTTTAGGCTGGTTTTTATATTCCTTTGCTGCACACACAAGAACACACTTGATGCTGTTCGCATGCAGAGAGAGCTGGTGTATGCTGATGTGATCCCTTCATTCTAGGACACTGAGGTATGGGCCCGCCCTAATTCAACCCAAAGAGACCTTCTTAGCTATTAATATAATATGCGAGTTAGGGAGGGTGAGAAATAAGTGTTGTTAACCCTTATTAATTTACAGCATGGTAACATGCTGTCACCGTTCGCTTTCTATGGACTAGTAACTATGCTTGTAGCTTTGTTGTTGATAATATGTGGGATACTTGTAAAGCGCACTGTTACTCTACCCGAGTGTCCTGGCACTGTAGACCGCTGGGGAACCCGTCCTGGTTTTCCCTGTGAGATGGTCCCTTTCTGGGTATCTCCAGGGTGAAACCAGGCATCCCCGGCGTCTGTGGGGGGCCGTTGTAGAGATGAGGCAAGCTTAATGCCCAGAGTTACCGAGTGTGTTCCCTGGTTAGAGTAGGCACTGAGGCGAGAATTATCGAGTCCGTTGACCCTGGTCCAAGACCCTGCCGCGTCGGGAATTGAACCCTGGTCCCGGGCCGTTCTCTGCTTACAGGTCTGCCACCTCTAACCAGTGAGCCACACCTCTCCACTATATGTTTACTTGTATTATCTAAGATACTGCGCCTGAGAAGACGGCATTAGTAAATAAACATTTCAAATGCTCACGTGTTCTTCTTTACTCCATGTTCTGGTTTGAAATGATTGTATAACGAAAGAGTGCTCATGTGTTCCACGTAACCTGAAGTTGGTGAGTTCATGTTCTGGTTTGTCTAAACATTGGGAGTTGGTTATGCCCAATGAGACACTGTAGCTAGCTCGGTAAGGGGTTTGTTGGGTACTAAGGTGAGTTTTGGGTCACCCTAATTCGCTGAGGTTCCAATCCTCTGTGCACAGTTCTGTGGGAGAACAGAAACCCTGCTACAGTTATCTTTTAATTCTCCCCTATTGAATGAGGTGAAAGCCCTAAGGAAAAACTATAAACAACTGTTATGGGAAACAAGGAGGACTCATATAGAGGATCAGCTCACATTTGCAGATCTGGCTGCCCACATTTTGTTTACCAGTTTATAATAAGTTGGACTGTCAAAATCAAGTACGTTGGGCAAATCGATACCAGACAACAGCTGAGTTGCTCACATTGAGTTGCTATATGTGGGTGATATAGATGAATTGGAGATCCCGTTTGTTCTGACTACATCCACCAGAAGACAGTGCAATTTGCAGTATTATTCAGTCTTTGAAACAGGTCCCAGGGGCCGAATGGTGTGCCAAATAACCTTTTTATGATTAACCTTGAATTTTGGTTGCCACTCCTGACAACTCTGCATAGTAGTGTACTCTAGACCCAGATCGTTCCATCCTTAAGGCAGGGGTTTATTTTGCTTCCAATCCATGAAACAGGGGATTCTAGCGAAGTAACAAATTATGCAATGATCGCCCTTCTACACATCAATGCCAAAAATTACTGGGAAAAGTGCATACATCAGGTGGGTCAGATTTACTATTCTAACTCCAGTCTAACAAAAACTGGGAAGAATGCATACAGGGGTGTAGGAGCAACATCTACTTTTCTAGCTCCAATCTAACAAAGTGGATATATTGAGGGGTCAGCTCTAACCTAACAAACACTAGGATAAGTGTATATTTAGGGGCAATGGCAAATTTTCTATAATAACTCAAGCCTTACAAACATTGGAGAAAGCATATACGTTGGAGGGGTCAGACATACTATTCTATTAACAATATATAGAGTAAAAGATGAAACAATTAATATAAACAAATTTATATATTTTAGTTAAACTATTACCCACCGAATCCTCCAGTAAACCCCGCATTCCAAAAAGAATGTTAAATAAGTCGTTGTAAGTTTATAAATCATGGAAATAAATAAAAAACAATGTCAAACATTACACATTTTACATATTAAATAATCACAGTTTAAAAAATATCATAATAAATAATGATATAAAAATTCGCTAAACCATATACACAAATAGATGTATACATAATTTCCAATGAAAAAATAGCATTATTAATCCATTGAACAATTAATACCAAATACATTATTTAATTAATACCAATGTGTATTATATTATGTTGAAAATGTTGAAGGTTTGTCCCTGTTCTAGCACTGTGCTTTTTGTTTGGAATTGCACATTGCACTTTATTGCTCTGAATTGTTTTTTACTGTTATTAATGAGTTTTCTATTTTTAAATTTGAAATCCTCTTCTTTGGAACATTCCCACCAAACTTCGGGCTAACAATTTGGCCAGACGATACCTTCCCACCTGGCCCTCAGGAGGACAGAGTAACAAACCTGGTAATAACCTTTGACAATAGACTATCTTTCTGCCCTGACGTCAAAAGGCTGGTAGGGACATGCTTTGGAATTGTGAGGTCCCTTAAGACATTTCTTCCCCTGCTCTTTTTTCTGCAAGGAAAACAGTCAATCAGGCATTAGTTACATCTAAAATAGATTATGGCAATGATCTATACCTGGGCATACCGGAATACCTAATAGATAATTGCAGTTAATCCAGAACGCGCCAGCTCGCCTTCTGCTAAATGTGCTGAAAAGGCAACACATCAGCCCACATTTGCGGGGACTTCACTAGTTACCCATTAGGGAGAGGACACTGGTACATGATGCCTTGTATCAGACAGGTACCGAATACCATAGAGCTAGATTCAGCTTTTACAACCCTCCTAGATATTTATGATCTACCAACAAACTTCTAGCTGTGATCGCAAAATACCAGCGTCAAAGATATGGAGGTAGATCACTAATATTCTTGGGCGCATCAGCATGGAATCAGCTCCCGTTGGAGCTATGCTCCGTTAGTAACTCATTGCTGTTCAGGAAGAAACTGAAAACCTGGTTCTTTGTGTAAGCCTATTGTCCAAACGGCCGACTTCTCTACATCTGCGCCGGGACACTCCTGGAAGTAGCTGAGCGCACTATAAATTGCTCATCATAATAAAACACTACCCACGCAATCCTCCAATAAACCCCACAACCAAAAATAAAAAGGTATTACCTAATAAAAAAAATTATTAAACATATAAACAAATACAAATTACAAAAAATAAATAACATAATAACTATAGTCATATATATATCCTGTGACCAAAACTAGGGACGTGGTCGAAAAGCGTCGTCCTTGTCTGTCTTAAGAAAATAAACTGCCTTGACCGACCGAGAGGGCTCAACTGGATTCTTGTTCATGAAGATCCTTTTCTGTATGAGATATATATATATATATATATATCCATACTCAAAGAACAACTCCTTCTGGATCTTCACGACCCGTGAAAGGTGGCGTGCACGCCGGCGGAGTAAAGCCGACAAAATTGTATCGTTAGTAAACAAAAAAGTCTTAGGAAGCACGCTCTCAGGACAATGAAAGAGGTAGGCACCGGTATTCAAGAAGTGCTGTTTATTCCACAACGCGTTTCACCGTAAAACGGCTTGATCACGTGGAAAAATGTTTGAGAGGCATTGATTTAAAACAGTTAAATCATAGGCATAGACATAGGACAGGTACTTCATTCCTCACATCAGTTAAGATATAACATAATACACATTGATCCGCATGTTATGGTCACACGCGTTCTTGTACTCGAGGTCGAGGAAAATAAATCCCTCAAACTGATATATATAACATACTAACTCGACGTAATATCCCGAACCAAAATTAAATCACATAATATGTACCGCATGGATACTGGAAACTTACGTGAGTCTGTGAAGGTTCACATACATTTTTAAGGTTGTATTTAGGTCCCATTATGCCAGATACATATAAGATAAACACATTGCAGCAGTGCCGGTCATGTGACTGCGGCGCTCACTTGGACTCCACCCCTAATACCGCCAAATGCGTACAGGTCGGCAAGTGCCTTAAAGGTCCAAGTTTTGCCACAAAGCAGCACACACTATGCAGTAATTAACAGCATAGACCTTATGCCCTGCATGAGCGAGATCAAGTATTCGCAAGTGCTCGAATACATTGTGGGAATATTTTACCGTCCTTATGTTTCACAGTCTCTCAAACAATCAAGTGCCCATAAAGTGAAGAAGCTGGAGAAGAGAAGGGAGAAATCCCGTGCAGTGAAGTGAAGATGAAAGGGGCCCCTCTCTTGCTCCTGCAACAAAATAGATAGATACAAAATTAAAAATATGACGGAACATGAAACATATTAACATGTCTCCATTCATATAGTTGTTACATATAGGACTACTATCATCTTAAGGTATGGAAGACATCAAAGAACGTGCAGAAAAAACTTAACAGACCAAATTATTCTTTCAAGGGCACGGCCAGTTCCTCATCCTGGTTCAGCCCCCCCGGTGCCTTGCTTTGGAAATCTATAATCAATCTGGATTCCCTCTGTCGGAGTTTGAGAACCCTATTGCCTCCCCTAGGATTCATAGGTATCTGTTCCAGAATTATAAAACTTAAGTATTTGACATTAGAGTAATGTTGTTCCCTAAAATGTCGTGCCACCGGGTATTTAGGGTCAAAATTGGTAATGGCTCTGGTGTGTTCCAGAATGCGCTTCTTGGCCATGCATGTCGTGCTGCCTATGTACCATTTGTTGCATGTACAGACAATTGCATACACAACAAATGTAGAACTGCATGTGAGAAAGGACGTAATTTTCTTACTTATCCCATTGTAAGACACTTCCTTGCATGATTTGCTATTGGCGCAGGCCTTACAATGGCCACAAGGAAAGAAACCATCTAAGCCTTGTACATTCGCAGGAGGATACGTGGTGATGTCACTGTGGACAAGCATGTCCCTAATGCTCTTACCACGTCTGTACGTGATGCTGGGTCTATTGGGTAGTTCTTTGCCAATAACATTGTCATTCTTGAGTACTTCCCAGTTCCTAGATATTATTTTCCTCACAGCTTGGAAATCAGTACTGTAGGTCAGAATGAGTCTGGTCACATTGTCCTCATCACCCTCACTATTGGATTTGTCACAGATAGTGTCAGCCCTTTTGATGGAATCAGCTCTAGTTTTGGCTCTCTTGAGTACCCAATTGGGGTAACCTCTGTTCTTAAATCTGTGTAATATGACTTCGCTTTCTTCTCTGTAAGCTTCGTCATTGTTACAATTTCGTCTGGCCCGCAACAATTCACCAAACGGAATGCTCCATTTTAGACTCTCAGGATGGCTACTGAGAGCGTGCAAGACACTATTTCCAGCCGTAGCTTTACGGAAAAGTTTGGTATGCACCTTATTGTTAGTGGTCTCAATTTTAACATCAAGGTATTCTATATCTGTCATACTCTTTGTACCACTAAGGACAATGTTAGAATCATTGCGATTGAGTTTGTTAATGAACAGATCTGCTTCTTCCAAAGTACCTCTCCAAACAATGAAGAGGTCGTCAATGTAGCATAGCCACATTGACACCTTCTCAAAATCTTGTTGCAGCGTGGGATCAGAATGAATGTCCTTCTCCCATTTGCCCATAAATAGATTGGCCAGGCTAGGTGAAAAGCAAGAACCCATTGCTGAGCCACTGACCTGCCTGTACAGTTCACCGTTAAATAGAAAGATGTTATTCTTTAGGCAATATTGTATGATTATCATACAAAGAAGCATACGTGTATGTTCCCTATACTTGATGGGCCTGTCTTTGAGGAAATGTTGACATGCTTCTAAACCCTGGTCATGGTCGATTATAGTGTAGAGGCTTTGAACATCTAAGGTTATCAAAACATAACCCTCCTCCCACTGTAGATTTTCAATTTTTTTCAAAAAATCCTTGGTATCTTTTACATAACTAGTAAGTTCCATCACATACTCCCTCAGGAAATGGTCAATATACTTGGATACTCTTTCAGATACACTCCCCCGTGAGGACACAATGGGTCTCCCTGGGGGTATAGTGGCATTTTTGTGTATTTTAGGCAGTAAGTAGAGCACAGGAAGAACAGGATAATCACATTTCAGATACTCAAATTCCTCCCACGTAAGAATGCCCTTCTCTTTCCAATCAAATAAAAAATCCCACAAACTAGTGACATTTTCATGGTAACATTTCATTTCAATAGGCTCATAAAATTGTTTATCGCACAATTGTCTCATGGCCTCTGCAATTTACATATCTTTGTCCATCAGGACAATGTTTCCTCCTTTATCTGCAGGGCGGATAACTATTGTCTTATCTTCCATGAGGGATTTCACGGCCTGTCTTTGTTTATAGGTCATATTTGATTGTTCTTTTGATTTACCTTTGTGATGTTTATGTCTGAGTTCATTAAGACTTTTCTTCACACAGTCCTGAAAAACATCAATGTTGTCATGTGGGAGTATCGGCATGAAGCTGGATTTTTTCTTAAAAGCAGTGTTGGCTGCTGTATCAGTGCAGATATCCAATTCTGATAGTAACTGTGTAGTACTGCCTGCCATTTCCTCTTGTGTTTCAATCATACCAGACTCCAATTCAGTGAGTAACTGTGTAGTACTGCAAGTCGTTTCCGCCTGTGTCCCACTTATGCCCAACGTCATGACAGTGTTCAAAGTGTCACTATCTCCTACATCAAAATTATATACATTAGAAATCCCTGGTGTTTCAATGATATGTCCTGTATCTCCTTTAAGTTTGTACCATTTCTTGAGCTTGAGTTTGCGTGTATACTTAAATAAATCAATTCTGTTGTCAGTGTATCTGGAAGGATATGAGGGACAGAATGACAAACCTAAACAGAGTGTCTTTTTCTCTATCATACTAAGTTTTCTCTTAGATAGATTGACTATGGTCATATTTACCATTTTGTTATCCATTAGTACTTTCTCTTGGTGGCACGTCCCTTGTTGCTTCCCACTGTGCCATGTCCCTTGTCTCTTTTGCCATCGCTGTCTGATTCGTATTCTCCTGTTGCTCCTCTTCCCCTTCCGCGTCCTCTTCCGCGTGTTCCTTTTCCTCGACCTCGGGGCTTCGGTACCGGTGTCTCCCTCGTTGTCACACGACCCCTTCTCAGAGTCCGGTACTCGTCTAAAAAAGTCACTTGCTTTTTTCCTTTTGCGGGTACCGTTGTATTCAGAGAAACATCAGATTCACTTTCACTAGTGATGTTTTCATCTAACCTGGGGGTTGTGGTTTCTCCCATTTCTTCCACCACAGTAGTGCCAGTGATGTCATCCCTGTATAAATGGTCATATTTATGGCTGAATGTGAGTATTCTGCCACTATCATAGTCAGCATAGTCGCGATTGAGTTTTCTCTCCTTTCTCGCTTTTATCTCTTCTTCATGTTTGGATAGTCTTTCTTGTATAGGTTTGAGTTTGATGTTTAAACTTTCTGTTTCCATTATTTTATTAAGATCTTCCATGAGTTCTCTAATTTCCTTGATGAGTTCCTCACGGTCTATCCATGCATATTTGATTAGGATTTCCAACATCCTACGAGAACTATTCGCTGAGTTAATAGACCACTCCGTGCCACCAAGAGAAAGTACTAATGGATAACAAAATGGTAAATATGACCATAGTCAATCTATCTAAGAGAAAACTTAGTATGATAGAGAAAAAGACACTCTGTTTAGGTTTGTCATTCTGTCCCTCATATCCTTCCAGATACACTGACAACAGAATTGATTTATTTAAGTATACACGCAAACTCAAGCTCAAGAAATGGTACAAACTTAAAGGAGATACAGGACATATCATTGAAACACCAGGGATTTCTAATGTATATAATTTTGATGTAGGAGATAGTGACACTTTGAACACTGTCATGACGTTGGGCATAAGTGGGACACAGGCGGAAACGACTTGCAGTACTACACAGTTACTCACTGAATTGGAGTCTGGTATGATTGAAACACAAGAGGAAATGGCAGGCAGTACTACACAGTTACTATCAGAATTGGATATCTGCACTGATACAGCAGCCAACACTGCTTTTAAGAAAAAATCCAGCTTCATGCCGATACTCCCACATGACAACATTGATGTTTTTCAGGACTGTGTGAAGAAAAGTCTTAATGAACTCAGACATAAACATCACAAAGGTAAATCAAAAGAACAATCAAATATGACCTATAAACAAAGACAGGCCGTGAAATCCCTCATGGAAGATAAGACAATAGTTATCCGCCCTGCAGATAAAGGAGGAAACATTGTCCTGATGGACAAAGATATGTACATTGCAGAGGCCATGAGACAATTGTGCGATAAACAATTTTATGAGCCTATTGAAATGAAATGTTACCATGAAAGTGTCACTAGTTTGTGGGATTTTTTATTTGATTGGAAAGAGAAGGGCATTCTTACGTGGGAGGAATTTGAGTATCTGAAATGTGATTATCCTGTTCTTCCTGTGCTCTACTTACTGCCTAAAATACACAAAAATGCCACTATACCCCCAGGGAGACCCATTGTGTCCTCACGGGGGAGTGTATCTGAAAGAGTATCCAAGTATATTGACCATTTCCTGAGGGAGTATGTGATGGAACTTACTAGTTATGTAAAAGATACCAAGGATTTTTTGAAAAAAATTGAAAATCTACAGTGGGAGGAGGGTTATGTTTTGATAACCTTAGATGTTCAAAGCCTCTACACTATAATCGACCATGACCAGGGTTTAGAAGCATGTCAACATTTCCTCAAAGACAGGCCCGTCAAGTATAGGGAACATACACGTATGCTTCTTTGTATGATACAATATTGCCTAAAGAATAACATCTTTCTATTTAACGGTGAACTGTACAGGCAGGTCAGTGGCTCAGCAATGGGTTCTTGCTTTTCACCTAGCCTGGCCAATCTATTTATGGGCAAATGGGAGAAGGACATTCATTCTGATCCCACGCTGCAACAAGATTTTGAGAAGGTGTCAATGTGGCTACGCTACATTGACGACCTCTTCATTGTTTGGAGAGGTACTTTGGAAGAAGCAGATCTGTTCATTAACAAACTCAATCGCAATGATTCTAACATTGTCCTTAGTGGTACAAAGAGTATGACAGATATAGAATACCTTGATGTTAAAATTGAGATCACTAACAATAAGGTGCATACCAAACTTTTCCGTAAAGCTACGGCTGGAAATAGTGTCTTGCACGCTCTCAGTAGCCATCCTGAGAGTCTAAAATGGAGCATTCCGTTTGGTGAATTGTTGCGGGCCAGACGAAATTGTAACAATGACGAAGCTTACAGAGAAGAAAGCGAAGTCATATTACACAAATTTAAGAACAGAGGTTACCCCAATTGGGTACTCAAGAGAGCCAAAACTAGAGCTGATTCCATCAAAAGGGCTGACACTATCTGTGACAAATCCAATAGTGAGGGTGATGAGGACAATGTGTCCAGACTCATTCTGACCTACAGTACTGATTTCCAAGCTGTGAGGAAAATAATATCTAGGAACTGGGAAGTACTCAAGAATGACAATGTTATTGGCAAAGAACTACCCAATAGACCCAGCATCACGTACAGACGTGGTAAGAGCATTAGGGACATGCTTGTCCACAGTGACATCACCACGTATCCTCCTGCGAATGTACAAGGCTTAGATGGTTTCTTTCCTTGTGGCCATTGTAAGGCCTGCGCCAATAGCAAATCATGCAAGGAAGTGTCTTACAATGGGATAAGTAAGAAAATTACGTCCTTTCTCACATGCAGTTCTACATTTGTTGTGTATGCAATTGTCTGTACATGCAACAAATGGTACATAGGCAGCACAACATGCATGGCCAAGAAGCGCATTCTGGAACACACCAGAGCCATTACCAATTTTGACCCTAAATACCCGGTGGCACGACATTTTAGGGAACAACATTACTCTAATGTCAAATACTTAAGTTTTATAATTCTGGAACAGATACCTATGAATCCTAGGGGAGGTAATAGGGTTCTCAAACTCCGACAGAGGGAATCCAGATTGATTATAGATTTCCAAAGCAAGGCACCGGGGGGGCTGAACCAGGATGAGGAACTGGCCGTGCACTTGAAAGAATAATTTGGTCTGTTAAGTTTTTTCTGCACGTTCTTTGATGTCTTCCATACCTTAAGATGATAGTAGTCCTATATGTAACAACTATATGAATGGAGACATGTTAATATGTTTCATGTTCCGTCATATTTTTAATTTTGTATCTATCTATTTTGTTGCAGGAGCAAGAGAGGGGCCCCTTTCATCTTCACTTCACTGCACGGGATTTCTCCCTTCTCTTCTCCAGCTTCTTCACTTTATGGGCACTTGATTGTTTGAGAGACTGTGAAACATAAGGACGGTAAAATATTCCCACAATGTATTCGAGCACTTGCGAATACTTGATCTCGCTCATGCAGGGCATGAGGTCTATGTTGTTAATTACTGCATAGTGTGTGCTGCTTTGTGGCAAAACTTGGACCTTTAAGGCACTTGCCGACCTGTACGCATTTGGCGGTATTAGGGGTGGAGTCCAAGTGAGCGCCGCAGTCACATGACCGGCACTGCTGCAATGTGTTTATCTTATATGTATCTGGCATAATGGGACCTAAATACAACCTTAAAAATGTATGTGAACCTTCACAGACTCACGTAAGTTTCCAGTATCCATGCGGTACATATTATGTGATTTAATTTTGGTTCGGGATATTACGTCGAGTTAGTACGTTATATATATCAGTTTGAGGGATTTATTTTCAGCACCTCGAGTACAAGAACGCGTGTGACCATAACATGCGGATCAATGTGTATTATGTTATATCTTAACTGATGTGAGGAATGAAGTACCTGTCCTATGTCTATGCCTATGATTTAACTGTTTTAAATCAATGCCTCTCAAACATTTTTCCACGTGATCAAGCCGTTTTACGGTGAAACGCGTTGTGGAATAAACAGCACTTCTTGAATACCGGTGCCTACCTCTTTCATTGTCCTGAGAGCGTGCTTCCTAAGACTTTTTTGTTTACTAACGATATATATATATATATATATATATATATATATAAGAATCCAAACTTGTCTTCAATGTGCCTGACAGCACCGACAGGTACGCAAACTTCCAAAAATATTGCCGGAGTTAGTCTTTCAAATTTCAAAAATGCTTTATTTCATTCGTGGTACAAGCCCTCAGACGCGTTTCGGACGTAAAGTATATATAAATCAATTCCATTACTAATGCTCACGCACTAGCAACACCTTTTCCTTGCCGCTCATGACGGAGGTCCGCGGCGAGGCAGGCAAGCCTCACCAAATCAATCCAAAATGCTGTTTACATTTCCTCCCAAACCACAGCAGCCGCGGACACAACAGAGGATTATTAAGTAGGCCTGGGAGGTAGATTCCGTTTGCTCGCGAAATTTGCTAAATTTGGGTGATTTGACGTTCTGCGGAGAATGCAAAATTGCCCAAAATTCTGCGTTCTGCGGCTTTGCGGAATTTTTTGCTTGTTCGCATTCTCAAAATGCGTGTTCGCGAGATGTTTCTCCCCGAGCACGCAAACAACGACCGTGAACAGGAAAAAAGCTATGCGAACAAGCAATTCAGCTTGTTCGCGGAATTTCTGCGTGTTCGCAGAGATTTTTTACCATTTCGCTGAACTTTGCGTAGCGCGACTACGCAAAGTCCGCCCACCCCACTCAACGCGTTTCGGGACTTGCTCCCTTGTTCACGAGTGCCGAAATTCACATTTCAGACATCTTAAAATAAACATGTGATTTACAACATCATAAACAGTGAAGAAAGACTTTCAGTGAGAACTGCGTGTACCTTGTTTAAGCATTTTGATATAACAAAATAAACATAATCATCGCAAATAAAATAATCAATTTATGCAATACTGCTTTTTCAACTGATAATATTCAATGGTGAAAATAATTAATCCGGTGTCATCATATCATTAGACACGCTGTATGTTTCTAACTATATTATACGGGAGATACCATTCCCATTCACAATAATACTAGAAAACTTAATTTGCATCATTACGCGCCAAATAATTACCAGAATTTTACCACACTTGTAGAATATAGTTCACAATCGCATGGTGTTTGCGATATTCAATAAACTTTATCGATCATGATTTTACCGCGTTAGCTGATAATAAAGCCACAGTGGGCTATCAAAATGGGAAAACATCAAATATAAAAAGGTATTGAGCCCAAGAGGGCTCTCAGAATAGATACTTTCACTCTTCAACGATTCTTCAGGTACTTCTTCAGAAAAGTCTTTCTCTGAAAAATAAATGAGATATAACGAAATAATGAGTGATTTAACGGTGTAAACACACTAAACTAAAATAAGCAGACATGAACTCCAAACAAAGTACATCATAAATACACTCATTTTAAATAAATAACTTCAGTAATCATGGAGAAGCTGTTCCCTCTCAAAGGAAAGCTATTCCAAGCTCAATCATTGTTATTGCACTGAACTAGGGATAAAATTGCAGTCGGCACGTCAAAAGAAATGTACAAATAAATATTTACATTTAGCCTAAGTGTACTGAAAGTTCTTCGTCACAATTGTGGCCTGAAGGTGTGAGAGTTCTGTACTGGATGATGAGTTTAGACTCAAGTCTGCGCAGTTCTTTCATCCTGTTCCCTCCCCTTTCATTCACTTTGACATAGTCCAGCACAACAAAGCTCAAAAGATTACTATTTTATCCATGATGGCTCTGAAAGTGATGTGCCATCGGGTACGCTTTGTCACCGTGTTTAATAGCACTTAAGTGCTCAAGTATACGCTTTTTAGCTTTGCGGATGGTGCTCCCAATATACGCCATCTTACAGGTGCAGAACAGAGCATACACGGCGTATTCTGTGTTGCAGGAAATGTGTTTTGTGATCACATTTGGTTTACATTCAGCCGAAAGTCTGCACTCTTTTCTATTTTTAGTGTTTCTGCACGCTTTACAGCTTCTACATGTGTAAAACTCTTGTATCCCTAATATCCTTGTGGTTGTCGATTCTACTGCATTACACAGAGTATCTTTAAGGGATTTAGTTCTTTTGTATGTGATCTGTGGAAAATGTCCTATGGTGTTGGCTGTACAGGCCAAAATGTATTCAGACTTTTACGGACATTGTGTGCTTGTCTGTTGCAAGTTGTTACAAATCTAATTGGCTGCTTGTTCTCTTGTTCTGATATGTCTGCTTTCTCCTTGAGTAGCGACTCTCTTGTTCTTTTCGCCACCTCATTTAGGGTCCGATGTAGGTAGGCAAATACCGATCGGTAACAGACGAAATTCGGTAATTTCTGCCGTTACCGACCGGTATTTGGAAAATGAGATGTAGGGCCACCTAAAATACAGATTCAGTAATTTTACAGATTCGGTAAAATTACCGATTCTGTAACATTACCAAATCTGTATTATGAGATGTATGTAGCACTGTAATCAGTGCTACAGGGCTTTAAGAATTCGTTATTTACCACCAGCTAGAAGTTGATGGTAATTAATGAAAAGCCTTGAAAAAGCATTTCAGACGCTGCCCTTAGGGCATGTATGTCTGCAACATGTGCACCCATACACGATTGAGGGGTGCAACAGGGTGTCAAAGTGATACCCTGCCACCCTTCAATGTTTCCCCCAATTACCAAATCGGTATTTACCGATTCGGTAATTGCCATTCATTCCTATGGGCCTCCATCGGACCCCAGTGATTTGGTAATTACCGAATCTTACTGATTTGGTAATTTAAAAAGAGAAATTACCTACATCCCATTTACCTACTCTTAAATACCGAATCGGTATGATTCAGTATTTAAGAGTAGGTAAATCAAGATTACCTACATCGGGCCCCTAGTGCTTTGTTTATGGTTGATTGTGTGTATCCTCTTTCAAGGAATCTCATAGTCATAATGTTTGACTCTTTCTGGAAGCTGTCTACAGTACTACATTTTCTTTTAGCACTAAGAAGCTCACCTAACGGGATACTTTGAATCAATGCGGTGGAATGGCAACTTCTAGCATGCAGGAGACTGTTTTCTGCAGTGCTTTTCCTGAAAAGAGTGTTGCCGGTTTGCCATTTAAATCTGTGAAGCAATAAATTTGGCTGCCTTAATAGTCCTCTGTTGTGTCTGCGGCTGCTGTGTTTTGGGAGGAAATGTAAACAGCATTTTGGATTGATATATATATATATATATATATATATATATATATATATATATATATATATATAGCACAGGCAAAAATAGCAAACGTAAGGATATATATTTTTAATTTTTACAGTAATATGAAACGATAAAACATTATTTACTATAATACTTTTTTTTTAATTCAAATACATTTTATTGGGTGTTTCAGTATCAAATAAAATACAAATAGTACAGATTTAAAGACATACATTATTACATAAGCACAGTACAGTACAATACAGCGAAAGGGGTAAAAAGTAATGTTCAATAGGTTACAAGATAATACATACTTCATTAGTCGGCTTATCCAGTACATTATAGGTAAGTTATAGCACCAAAGTTATGGGGATGGGACTAAGGATTCCAGAGTGAATCTAACAGGGTGACTCCACACTGTTGGATTGTGGTGGTGTCAGATCAGGTCAAATGCTTCGGGGGGGGGAGAGGATACCTAAGGTGGTTTATGGGTGGTAAAATAACTGTCAAGGGTAGACCACATCCTTCTCATAGGGAGGCGCCAAGGTGATTGTTGGAGAGCTATGTTATCCGCTCCCCTGAGGCTAATTATCCAGTTGAGCCAGCAAGCAAAGGTAGCTTTGCTAGAGTCCTTCCAGTTACTAAGGACAATTTTGACAGCTGCAGTGAGCAAGAGATCAAGTAGTGCTCTGTCGTCGGGGTGGAGGGAGGGCTCTAGGGTGAAACCGAAGGCTAGGTACGGTAGTTCTCTGGACGGGGAAATGGGGAAAATTTTACTGATAAAGTCAAATATCTTGTCCCAGAAGGGTGTTACCCAGTCGCAATGCAAAATAATGTGTGCTAGGTCGCCTTCCTCCCGTTTACAGTTCCAGCAGAAGGCGTCTTGGCCGATGTAATGAGCATTGAGACGCGCCGGAGTTCAGAAGGTTTTGTGGAGGAACCAATATTTGGTCTGGGATAAAGTCGGGCTAATTTTGTGTCTCATGCAAGAGTCCCAGGTATTGGTCCAGTCCGCTTCCGAAATCGGTCTAGATGACATTTCAGACCAGCACTGTGTGAGTGGTGCGGTGAGATTGGTATGTTGGAGGCGAATAAGTTTGTAGAGATGGGACACTTGATGTCCTAGTCTGTTTAACCTAGTGAGGTAAGATGGGAGGGAGGGTGGTGTTAGAGAGAGTCTCGCCTTAGAGAGTGCGGTTTTTATGTTTAAGAAGGTGTAGAACTCTATAGGCGCAAGACTATAAGTAGTTTGTAAGTCTCTGAACGGGATAGAATATGACTCCTCGAATAGTTGGTGCAGGAAATAGATGCCTTTCTTAACCCACTGCGAGTTATGCAGAGGTTTGCCCTTGTATAGTAAGGATCGATTATTCCATAAAGACTCCCAACCTGAGCGGCAAATGCTATGATCTAGAAATTTGACGATTTTAAGAAGTGCCGCTTTTGTGTTACGGAAGATCGATTTCCAGTGGGATAACATGTTTAGATTGAGTGAAAGGGCCGCAGCAGGGGTGATTCCGCCTAGGATCGCTTTTTCGACTTCCAGCCAAACCGGGGTATAGTTTACCGCGGGGGCTAACCATTGGGCACCCTGTCTCGCTAGGAACGCAGTCTCATAGCGCCTAAAGTCCGGTAGGTTTACCCCTCCTAACGATTTGTCCAATCGTAATTTTTTAATGCTGATCCTCGCTTTTTTCCCTTTCCATAAGAAGTTGGCGAGAATTTGGTCGAGTTTGTGGAAGAAATCTTGGGTGAGGGTTAGAGGAAGCATTGAAATAAGATAGTTCACCAGGGGGGAGATCATCATTTTGATAGTCTCTACTCTGCCCCACCACGTGATGAAGCGAGGGGACCATCCTTCCAGTTGGCTTTTTATTTTACTTAAGGTAGTCTTCTCATTTTGTTGAAGGGTTTCCATAAGGGAGTCCCCAAACTCTATCCCCAGGTACTTTACAAATCCTGATTGCCAGCAGAGTCCAGAATTCCCCAACATGTCTTTAATGGCTGGGATGTTCAGAGGCTTGACCTCCGATTTCTCCCGATTGAGTTTATACCCTGAATGGGTGGAATATGTTTCAATGGTGGACATCAAGGCGGCGATGGAGGGCTCCGGGGATTAAGATACTATCAGGATGTCATCCGCATAAGCGGCTAATTTAACGCAGGTATCTCCAAAGCTTATTCCCATAATGCTATCGTTCTTTTTAATGTCAGAAATGAGGGGTTCCATTGCTAGAAGGAAGAGTGATGGGGAGCGGGGGCAGCCCTGTCTTGTCCCCTGTTCCAGGTCGAATGGATCCGACAATGAGCCATTTATGGCAATGCGAGTGGATGGGGAGAGATATAAAGCCATAACCATATCTATGAAGGTGTTACCTAGGTTGAAGGTGGACATACAATGTTTAAGGAAGAGCCAAGAGACTCTATCGAACGCTTTCTCCGCGTCTAGCGTAATAGCTACGGAGGGAGCATCAAACGCCTTGGCCTTTTCTATAACATGGCCAGAGAAGTCTGGTGTTGTCGTTAGACATGCGATGTTTTAGGAACCCAACCTGTGATGTACTAATTAATTTGGGAAGGAGCGAGTTCAGTCTGGAGGCGAGGATTTTGGCGTAGATCTTGCAGTCTAGATTTATCAATGATATGGGTCTATAGTTTTTTGTCAGTAGCGGGTCCTTCCCCTCTTTGGGTATGATAATATTGGTGGCCTCACTCATTGATTTTGTTACCCCTTTTTTTGAGGCAAAGGATTGGAACAATTTTAGTAGGGTTGGGCTTAATGAAGCCCCGAGTTCCTTGTAACAACCGGCTGAGAAGCCGTCGGGGCCTGGTCCTTTATTGTGTTTGAGGGTTTTAATGGATGCCGAGACTTCTTGTAGGGTGAGCGGGGAATTCAACGTCAAATTGTCAGCATCATTGAGTTTTGGGAGGCCCAAGGAGTTCAGGTAGTCTAAGCACGCTTGAGAGTCGAAGTCTAATTTATTCTTGTAAAGATCCTCATAAAAGGACTTGAAGGTGTGGAGAATGAGGTTTTGTTTAGTTTGGATAGTATTATTTTGATCTTTGATTGAGGCAAAGTTGAATTGCCTATTTTTATGTTTTAGATAGGATGCCAGTAGCTTCCCTGCTTTGTTACCCTCACATACCCTCAAGGACTTGAATTTATTAACCCAGACCCCCGCTCTCCTGCTAAGAATCACGTTATACTCGTATTTCGTTTTAGTGAGGTCATTTAGAATCGAAGTGTTGCGGAGGTCCGCCGCATGAGATAGTTCCAGATTCTTAATATCTCTTTCTAAAGCAACGAGCTCTAGATTTAGTTTCTTGTTAGGTTGCGCCCGGATACCAATAATCACCCCTCTTATAGTGGCTTTAAGTGCGTCCCAGACATTCACTATGTCCGAGTCCGGAATATCGTTTAATGCAAGGTAGTCCTATATGGCAGATTCAATTTTTTTCTTGTGTTCTGGTTTGGTGAAAATATCGTCATTGAAGCGCCATCTCTTCGGGGGAAGGATAAATCTGGAGCCTACTAGTTTAGTTTGGATGCTGGAGTGGTCTGAGACCAGTTTGGGGGCAATACTGGTTTCCTCAATAAGGTGAGTGAAAGGGCTATTGATAAGAATATAATCAATTCTGGAGTAGGAATTATGGGGAGTCGAGTAGAACGTGTAGTCACGACCGTCGGGTGTTGCAGTCGCCACGAGTCTTGTAGGTCGAATTTGGAGCAGAGGCGTTTTAAACTGTCGTGTGAACGGGTGGGGTGGTAGGTACAATTTGATTGGTGATCAATTACCTGGTCTAGGGGCAAGTTGAAGTCCCCCCCAACGATAAGTAGTTCATCTTGAGGTATTTTTTCGAGTATGGGGGAGAGGGAGTCCCAAAAGATCGGATCGTCACCATTCGGGCCATAAATATTCAGAACGTGGATGTGATCATCGTTCTTTAGAAGGTGTGTCATGACTAACCTACCATCGGTATCCTGAGTGTGTGAAACTAAGGAAATATTGGATTTTTTTGCAATAAGGGTAAGGACCCCTCTCTTTTTGTGTACGGCTGAGGAGCATATAGTGTGTGAAATCCAGTGTTGTTTGATAAATTCAGCGTCTTCTTTAGACAATTTGGTCTCCTGGAGAAGGAAAATATTGCCCTTGGATTTGGCTAAATATTCTAGGACTTTCCTCCGTTTAATCGGGTGATTAAGCCCTTTGACGTTTAGGGAGACAATATTAAGGTCTTCCGGTATAGACTTGGTATGGGTCATGAGGCTGCAGGGTGTCGCCTGTGGGTTGATAAACCTACTGTGGTAAGAGTTACAGCATATCTGGCTTCGGGAGCTGGTCTGTCTCGGCAATAAGGTATGTGCAGGTTAGAAAAGGGCTGGAAGAGCATGTTACAATCAACCATAAGCATTTCTGTTTGATAAAGATCTGTACTGTTGCAAATAAAAGGACACCACAAAACGTAAAACAAGAATACAAAAGGCATACTGAAACAATCCAGGAATGTTCTCCCCCCCCCTCCACCCCCTCCCTCTCTCTCTACACCCCCACCAACCCCCCAGCCCTCCCCCTCCCATTCCCCCCCATTACTAGAACGTAGGAGCAGCGACGGCAGTACCATCCAAGCTTAACGTAGGATTAGTCAAAGATGTCATCATAACAGGAGAAATCGTTAAATCTAGCTAGTATTTTGTAACAGGGCATATCTAAGCTATTCTAAGCCATTGGTAAAAATGCCTATACAGGTAAGAACTGGTCGGAATTACAAATGTAACATTTTACAAGACTATCAAACTATAGGAAGTACAGCAGAGCATAATGGCTATGCAAGCGCCTCAGACGTAAATATTTCACTTCAGAGCATAGATAACAATAATGTCATTTAGGTAAGACTTTGACTATGGACCTTATGGCTCCCACAAGTAACATTGCTCATCATAACAGGGGAAATCATTAAATCTGGCTAGTATTTTGTAGTAGAGCATATCTTATGCTAATCTAAGCCATTGGTAAAGTGCCTGTACAGGCAAGAACTGGTCAGAACTACATGTTTAACACTTTACAGGACTATAAAACTATAGGAAGTATAGCAGAGCACAATGACTATGTAAGAGCCACAGGCGTGAATGTTCCCATTTCAGAGCAAAAATAACAATAGTGTCCTTAGGCGAGTCTTTGAGCATGGACCTTCCGGTTCCCCCAAGTAACAGAGGGATCAATCCAAAGACGTATCATGGGGCCCAAAATTGGGTAAGAGTAGGTCCTACCTGGTGGCGAGGGTCAACTTGGATACTGGGAACCAGCTAGTACCTCATCGACACGAACTTACATTTGGTAGGCAGGTAAGCAGACATATGTAGGCACATGTAGTCGACTTAGGAAAGTGGGCAGGCAAGAAGTGATTGTAGTTCACAGAGAATCAGTGGACAGCTCAACCTTGACCTGTGCTCGAGTTTTCAGATTCATGGATTTCCGTCTTTCTTTTATTAGATGCGATGTTAGATGAGTCCATTGCTTGCGTAGGTGAGTCTTCCAGAAACTCCGCTAGTTCAGCAGGATTGGAGAATAAGCGAGGTTTGCCATTGGTGATGATTTTAAATTTCGCCGGGCCTGCAAAGGAGAACTGTATACCTTTTGATCTCAGTTTTTCCCTTTGGGCTAGAAAGCCTTTCCTGACCTCCATCGTGTCTTTCGAGTAGTCTTGAGTGAAGGTGATTTTGTGGCCACCCCAGGTGACGGAGTGGTTGTGTCTAGCGAATTGCAAGATTGCTTCAGTGTGCTGGAAGCGCAGTGGTTTGCAGATCAGCGGTCGAGGGCCTTTGTATCCATGAGGTATGAAGGTTGGAACTCTGTGAGCCCGGTCAAGCTCAAGCCCATGGTTGAACGAAATACCTGTCACTGAAGGGATCCAAGCCTCCAAGAAAGCTACGCAGGAATCAGCATCCTTCTCTGCATTCTCAGGAATTCCAAAAATGCGAACATTGCCCCTCCTATTTCTATCTTCCAATTCTGCATTCTGGCGTCTGAGGGAGTCGGTCGATCTTTGAAGCTGTAGAATAGTTTTGGCCGAGAGGTTGGTTTTGTCTTCTACGTCGCTTATTTTTTGCTCTGCTTCGTCTAAGCTCTTGTGGACCGAGTTCATGTCCGCTCTTATCGCAGTAAGTTCAAGCTGCATGGTGTCTGTGTTGCTCTTCGTCGATTTTGCGAGATCGTGCACTTCCGCCAGCTTTTTGAGGATCATATCCAGGGTGCTATTAAGGTCCGCTCTTGCCTTGATGGGTGAGTCAGATAGGGACGGTTCCGGTCTCACCTTCTTGTTGTTCTTCTTGTCTTCTCTCTCTGCCATTTTGTTGGATTTCTTTAACGGGCTAACGGTGGGGCGGAGATCCTCCAGCTTGACAGTAGGGCCAGTTCCAGTGGAGGCAGGTAGTTTGAAGCAGAGGCTGAGTGCAGGCCCTATCTCGGGCGACGTGAGCTGGATGTACGGTGGGCACCCCAAGAGTTACGTCGCCTATGGATATATCGTTATTGCGTGCCGCAAGGATTAGCGTGAGGCTCTCCGCTACACAACTACTGTTTGCAAAGTTGGCGTAATGCAATGGTGCTGGTCGTCGTGTCACCCCTTAGAGCAGGTTTGCGAGTCTCGGCGTCACCTGAGATTTCCCAGAGTGCCCCGGGACATTAGGATACTGGGCGAAATGTGGTTTGGCGGTAGCAGGGCACTCAGCATTTCTGGAGCGTATAAGTGTGGCTGTTGTACTTTTTGAGGCAGTGCGCAGGGTCCCTGGATCGAGGTTGCAGTGTATGTACCAGCATTGTCGGGTTGACGTGCATCCTGTGGCCCCTGGTGATTCTAATGCTAGTATAGGCATCATTGGTGTCACAAGTTATGCCTCCCAGGAGTATTTAGGCATGTTGGGTGGGTTCTTGCTATATTTTCAGGGAGTTTCGCGCCAAAATTGTGTCCCAGCTGCCGCCATTTTGAGGTCAGGCAAGGCTCCCCTGAAGGACCGACCAGTGTTGGATATGGGCGCCAGAAATCACACATGTGCTGAGGGTCGCTCCAGTGTAGCCCCCTTCTTGAACTGTGTGGCTGGTGATGAGGCTGGGGATGACGAGTCACTCAATGGGGGCCTCAAACGCGACTAATAGCTGAACCAGGTGAAGCGGGCCGCCATTTTAGGATCAGATATGGCCGGGACATGAGGGTCGTATAGCTAGTTGAGGATCGGTAAAAATACCGTGCAAATTAGGCAGCGGGACACTGGCGACAGGTATGTGGCGGGCTGCGCTGTTAACGTCTCACCTCTGGGGACATCTGTGACTTTTGCGGTGCATTTGGAAGTGGCGGGCAGGTCTCGGGAAGCGGGTCCGGTGCTCCTCCACTGGTGTGCATGGGTTGACGAGCACTGAGATGCGGAAGCTAGTAGAGGCACTTCACGTCCATAATTCGGACCGCAACTACACACCGAGTGTGCCTCTAGGTGTCGGAAGCCCGAATCCAGTGAAAGTTGCCCTGTGACTACGGTGGATCACTCCTGTGGCGGCATGAGGCGCTCTCCTACGCAGCAGGGCTCAGGTTAGGCGGCCATTACCACCGCCTTCCAAGCCACGCCCCCACTATAATACTTTTTTATTAGGTTGTTTCACTGTATTGTATTATATTTTTAATTATTATTTTTTTAAATTATTATTGTATAATTGTTTTCAGGTTCTTGGGTTCACTGGTGGATTGGGTGGCTTTTTTATTAAATGAAATATATATAAATATTAATAATATACTAATACATATATATATATTTTTATTTCACTTTGTCATTGGCAAATTTATTTTTAATTATTATTATTTTTAATTATTATTGTATAATTGTTTTCAGGTTCTTGGGTTCACTGGTGGATTGGGTGGCTTTTTTATTAAATAAAATATATACAAATATTAATAATATACTAATTATATATATATAATTAGTATATTATTAATATTTGTATATATATTTTATTTAATAAAAAAGCCACCCAATCCACCAGTGAACCCAAGAACCTGAAAACAATTATACAATAATAATTTTAAAAAAATAATAATTAAAAATACATTTGTCAATGACAAAGTGAAATAAAAATATAATACAATACAGTGAAAGAACATAATAAAAAATTATTATAGTAAATAATGTTTTATCGTTTGATATTACTGTAAAAATTTTAAATATATATCCTTACGTTTGCTATTTTTGCCTGTGCTACTTTTATAGTCACGATATTTATGCCACAATGTTTTGGCATCGAGATTTAAGTGAAATGTCCTTCATTTGCTTTCTGGCATCATAGAGCAACGGTGGAGGCAAGCTGATCTTACATCTGCTGACTGCCTTCTGTATGCATGTATTCTGCAGTGCTGGTTTGATGCGGGTGGAACATTGTGGACGTTTGTTGCATTGTTCGTTGGAAGAGATGTCTCTGCCTCTCACCTGTCGCTTATTTAATCGCTAAGATAACTTGCGGTGGAGTGGCTCGCTATAAAAATACAGACTGAATAAAGATTAAATTATGCAACATATATACCTGTAAATATATGCCAACCTTGCAGGCTTTAGCTCAGCAGTTAGCATTGATGATAGTAATGGCGTAAACTGCTTTATTGATTTAGATGGTGAAAATATTGAACATGCCGTATTGATGCTTTCTGGCAGAAAGCAAATTAACAATAACAACGTGTCCCAAACCTTTGCCCTCAATATCACTCAGACGCCAGCATTGAATATATTACCAATTGTTTCTCTAAACCTCAGTTTGATGGTTTGGAAAATAACCACATTTTATACCCAGAATAAAAGCTTCACGTTTAATAAACCCAGGTGTTTTCCAACGTGCACCAGCCTGTCATTTTCGACAAGTATTTCCATGTACTAATGCTTCACATGGAAGGGATCTGCCTCTCGTGCACATGTATCATACATGCATGCCTTGGATAATATTGTATGCCATAGGCCAGCCATAAAATGACAGTCGCGCTTTATGTGAGGATGACCATCAGAAGCCACCTGCGGCCCCCATATGGCGGGGTAGCATAATGTCTAGGAGTAGGAAGCCCAAAATATGTCAGTGAGGACCACCTTGTACCAGACCACAACAAAGCTTCGAATCGAATGCCATTAACATGTCAACAAAGGGAACCTCGCGATAGAGGCAACAGGATGCCAGAAATGTACAGACTAGGCCACGGGGCAGCCACCAGATGCACATCAACCAATCAATCATGATTTATTAAGCGCTGAAATTCACCCGTGAGGGCCTCAAGGCGCTGGAGTTGCTTGCTGCTTGTGGTAGCACGTGGCAGTCACCAGATGCCAGAGTACGGCTATGAGATAACCACCGATGCAGGTACCGGCCACCATGGCACGTGCACACAGACATACACACACAGGCGCTCTCGCACCGATACAAACAGGAACATATAACCAACAGCACATGCAAACACACAGACATGCTCATACTCACATATGCACACACAAAAAGAGAAACTTCCAACATGGTCAGTGCTGCCTCCTCTGGAGTTTGCTCCATCAGCGCCATCTTGTCCTGTCTTCTGCATCCTTGAGGAAGGAGCCGGGGCCCAGGAACAAAGCGGTGAGTGGAACCGACAGAAACAGAGGTGTTATCGCCTCAGGTCCAGGCTCTCCCAAGGTGACTGACAGCCAAGGTCTAAAAAAAATTGTCCAGTCACTATCCTGCTTGTAAGAGGGAGCATTTTAACTTGGGGTGCGAGGGTAAGAGAGATAGTTTGTGGTCTGACTCAGCAAAAGCACAAATCTGTACATACTCTGCGTGCTGACGCAACGAATACCTTAAAGGTCCAAGATGGACCGCAGCAGGCCACGTGCTGCGTCATGGCCACGTGCGCTGCGTCATGACACGCTCCCAGGGTCCTCACCATACACAAACTACCAACCATTTGTGTGTGATTTGGCGTTCCTGAAGTGACAGGAGCTAGTACCCGAATAACAATTGGTGTAAATAAGTAAGAACTATTTAAGAAAAGTTAAGGTAGCTTTAAAATTACTTTGGCGTGTATTCATCTTGTCTCTGTTGGTTGAAGTTTATATGTGAAAAGGAAAAAAATGTTTTAAATTATTTTTCCTTTTTAAATTACCTATTTTCTCATTGAAATACCGACTGGGCCAGCCAAATACTGTTCTGGTACCAACCCTACATGCTGCTGCCCCAAACGACGTGGAAGGGGAGAGCATCCTCGCACCAGGGACCCAAGGAGGGCCCTGTGAGGGCTACATAAAGTTGCACAGGGCCATTGTAAGGAAATGCTTCTTTTGTATGGGCATTCCCAAAGTTCTGGACTGATGCTGCTTGTTTCTCGACTCTGAGAGTGCACTGCGGCCCACTCGGTGCCTGTGTCCTGACCTTAAACTGTGTACATTTGATTGGCTTATACTCAATTTGTGTAAGCTTACTTTCTTGCAGGTCCCTAGTACATGGTACCAGGGGTACCCACGGCCTGTAAGTTAAGGGGCTCCCCCTACGGATTGCAGCACTGGTTGTGCCACCCTGGGTGTGACAAAGGTAAAACATGACTCCGAGCCTGCCACTGCAGATTGAAAGAGTGGATTTTATACTGCTAACTCAACTTTGCCCAATGGAAAAGCCCAGTCTTCCCTTCTTAATATATATGAGTCATCCCTAAGGCAGGCCTAACGAAACCTAAGGCAAGGTGCTGTATATTACGCAGTGGAACATGTACTTTTACATGGTCTAAAAGTAAAACTCCACAATTGTCATTTTACTGTGGAAAAAGCTAGTAGCGCCGATCGCAGAGTTGCAAGCTGACACATCAGCTTTGCTAACTTCTGACTGGGACTACTAAAGTTGGTACTGTAAGGTACCAAACAACTTGTTACATTAAGCCTGACTTGACTTCCTAGTTGGTCTTAATGTAACTTGTTGTAGCATGCAACTTTTTTGCTCCAAATCCCCTGTGCTTGTCCACAGGTTCTTACGGCGTCTGTCCCTGAGACAGCTTTCTGCCCTCCTGGGGAGACATACGAATGACTCCCAGAAAGGAGACAATGGAAGCCTCCGCAGGAGAGAGGTGTTACCTCTCCATGGCAGGAAGCCACACATGTGTTAGCCCAAAAGACAAGCTTCTAAGGAGAATTCCCATTTAAAGGGCAAATGGTGAACACTTGAGAGAGAGGCTGCCTGATTGATTAGGTAGACAGATTGGCACTCTGGAAGGAGAGGGTAAACCAGTTGCCAAATCAGCTTTCCAAGGGCTTGTACACCCTCGGTAGCCACACCTCTGGGTTGGACTAGGGAGCTCTGTATGCCAAAAGAGAGATTACGCAGTGTTGAAAGTGGGCAGAATGATGCATCCTTGGATATCCAGATGCCACACTTTACAGGAAGTGGTCATTAGGAGGGAGACAACCTGTTAGCACATTGGCTACCAACCTCATCCTACCCTGAGGGCATTTTATGAGCATAAAAAAGGGCACCCGTGGCACCCATAACTCAGATCTCATTGTATTGGAGAAGAGGACCGAAGAGTGATATAAATCTTTATTCGGTAAAATTGCTCACCATAAAAGACAACAATATACATTTTAAAATACATTTCATCAAGATGTACTAACAGCAACAAGGGTTAACCATAATTAAAATATAACTGAACACTATCACAATTAATAAGACCACGGGCAAAAGTACTCCGGACACTCAGAGTAGGTGGCTTCAGATAACTCCACTCTGAGTAGATAGTGGCCTTGCAATCATTCCCAGAGATCTTGATCTAGTAAGCCAGGCACTACTTAAAAACTTTGCCACCCCGCATATCAATGAGGTAGATGATAGATCCGTTGAAATCACTCGTAGGGCCGAACGATGGCACCTCATCCCCAGTCCTTTACAAACTGGTTTCAGCCAGTTTTTCCGAGCCACTTTATACGCGGGGCAGGCAAAAAAGAGATGGGCCACAGACTCTTTGGGAGCCGCACAGCCGGGACAAGATCGTGAGGGGCCGTCCTGATTGGACCATCTTGAAGTAAATTCGTGTACCGGGAGGGTGCCGTACCTTAATTTTAAATAGAGGGCCCTGTCTAGCGGCTTGGTTATAAGGTCAAAAAAGGGTTCAAATTTCCTTACCCACTTGAACTCAAGAAAACACTCAGTAAGTGAACCCCCTGTTATACTGCGTGATGCTTCGGCCTGAACCCAATCCCAATATAGTTTCTTGATCACCATTTTGGGCGGGGGAGCTTGGGACTCCCATACATCTCTCAAACCCAATTGGGAGACTAATAGCCTCACATTTTTCAACCAGCCAATTTTGAACCCAGTATCTAATAAAATTAGGTCATCCAGACCTTCGGCATATTTGGCCAGCTCCTTAGTCCTTCTTAGGCGGACCCAAAAGAGCAGTGGGCGCAGCCTCACTATATCCTTTAAGGCACGTCTACCAAGGTCTAACCGCAGGGGGATCAGCGGGGTGGAAACAGGGAGGGCCACCACATCTCTCAAAAACTTATTTTCTGCTAAGGTTAGCTCATTAACATTGTCGAACCCCCATAATTCGGAGCCGTATAGTGCAGCCGGGAGTATCTGGCCATCGTAGATGGCCATTACCGGAGACACTGGTTTACTAATTGATGCCCGGTACTCTCGTAAGGTCACCCCGACACTCTTTTGTGGCCCAATAGCATTTTAGCCAGGTGATCCTTCCAGGTCATTCGGCTATTTATCCGGACCCCTAAATAGTCGAATGCCTCGACCAACTCCAGGGGGGTCCCGTTAAGCAGAAAATTATTTTTAAAATTTTTGGAGGGCGAAAAGGCCATCAGTTTGGTTTTGGTGGTATTGATGGTTAGGCCTCTATCTGTACAAAATGAGGTGAATCGCTGCAAAAGTTTTTGCAGGCCTATCGGGGATTTAGCTATCAGTAAGGTGTCATCAGCGAAGAGCAGAGTCTGAATCTTTTCCCCCGCCAGGGTTGGGGCATCCGTCTCTTCTCCTCTCAGATGGTCCACCACTCCATTCACAAACAAGGAGAAGAGAGTCGGGGCCATGACACACCCTTGACGGACTCCACTCCTCACAGGTACCCTGTCTGTCAGTTGGCCCTGTGTACCCCATCTGATCCTAGCATATGTCCCCTCATGGAGTCTTACAATTAATCTCAAGAGTGAGCCAGGGAAGCCCATACTTTCCAGAATCTCCCACAGTTTAGCACGGGGGACCAGGTCAAAGGCCGTCTTGAGATCTATGAAGGCCATATACAGGCTGCCCTTCTTGATGGTAACTGCCTTCCAATAGATCCCAAACAGCCGAAAGACCTGGTCCATCGTGCCCACCCTCTGG